>NC_090937.1:638424047-639024047 GCF_040938575.1 Ambystoma mexicanum
TAAGGGACAATCAAGTCACATGGTTACATGAGAAAGAACTTGGTTTCAGGAAGTGTGGCATATGCCTGCAATGTACATATGCACATGATCAAACCATGGTTTTTGTAGACATCAATGGTAAAAAATTGGACCATCAAACAGGGGATCAATTGCAAGACAAAATTTGTGGTTTATGGTATTATTTGTGTATGTATGAAAATATATGTAGGGAGCACAAAAAGAGAGTTGAGAATCAGAATACGCGAGCATCTGGCAAAAATTGGTAGCCAGGACCCATCTATCCCACTAGCTGAACATTGGCAGAAGATGCACCAATTACATAATAAATCGGAGATTAGATTTATTGGCCTGCAACAGGTTACTCTTAATAAAAGAGGTGGGGACAGGTTGAGAATCCTAAGACAAGCTGAGGCACGAGCAATTTGCTATTTCAATTCAACAATCACAGGTCTCAACAGTGACAGTGAAATGGTGTCATTCCTGTAGTGTTAGCCTATTGTAACTTAGCGACTCAGCTCCTGATTACCTGTAGCATATAACAGGCTAATGGGTATCGTCACTTTGCCTGAAGTTTCCTATAACAGTTGCATTTTTCAGTACTCTTTTTACAATGTATCAGTACATGGTGATTTTCTTAACGATTTTCAGATCTAGGTTCGACAATTCTGAGCACTATTGTATGACGTGATTGGGTGTGAGCATGTGCCGGGGCGTTAATTAGAGTTGTTTCTTACACCTTACAAAGAACATTGTTTATCTTGCTGAGATGTTTCCAATATTAGATTTGTACAAATTGGTTTGTTGAAATCACAACATTTGAAATAATCAATCCAGGGTAATTAGAGCCGCTTTGGCTTTGGTTGTGTACTTTAGACACCACTCAATAATGGCGGACTCCATCTACAAGATGGACGATAGCCACTGACGCTCTTTTTGCGTGGGTTGCTACTGTAGCGCACCACTTAACGCGGATCACCATGGCGACGTGACTCACGTTGCCATGGTCACCGTGTTCAACAAAGTTATCAAGATGGCGTACGCAGACGGCTCCTTAGTTTGCCGACGCGTGTGACTTTTTCTGCTCGCAGGAATCAGGTAAGCCTAAGAGGCTTTAGACTGGCATTACTTGTATCTTAACGGTTGATTCTGTTTACTTTGCAAATTCTGATTATTCATAAGCAGGGCCATACAGGCTCAAGATTTGTCATGTGTAACGCCAGTTCTCTAGTTTGGTCGTAGTCTATGTTTATTTTGAACGCGCTCAATGAAGGATGCCTATCACAGTGCTTGAACGCATTTACAATATGGTCCGTAGATGAAGGCAGGATGATATTTAAGATTGTGCACACATTATCTATATGCCCCACACACCCAAGCCTATGGCTAGTTTTATACAATGATGTACTTTATGAAGAGTCAAAACAATACTTAACATGAGTCAAATGCAGGGAGATAATTTTCTTTTGTGGATTTTCATTCCAATAATGAGTATATATTTTATAGTTATACCATGACAAACCTGATTTCACATTTATTTAATTTCAGACTCTGTACTGGGGATATAACCCCGTTACTACTACAGGGACATCAGCCCTATGGATTGATTATGTGCAAATACGGGTAAGGACCCCTGATTGATTTTGTTTCAGGATATTATAGGGGTCAGTTGACCAGTATGGATTTGTCACCACGATTTCAAAATAACGATTAATGTTTTGATTTTTTCTCTTTTGTTCTGCCTATTTATGTTTTGATCTTTTGAAATGAATATGCATCTATGATGGGGTTTTTGCTTTTTCTACACCCTTGAACCCTCCCTTTCACCAATCCTTGTTTCTCTGTCTACTCGCTATACGCTAATTACTATGATATCTTTTGTCTTATTGCGGCATGATGGAATAATGCAACGTGCAATATGACCTTATAATTGTTTGTACATTTATGTCATGTTTTCGTGTGAATTATATATTTTTTATTACAATATTATGTTATTTACGTATGGTGATTTGTTGTGAAATATTATGTAGCCAGATTTGAAAAAGGCTCAGGAGAGCCGAAACATGTTATCATACATGGGCTTCTTTTTTTAATGTGTGATTATGCAATATTATTAAATATACACACATTTTGATGGCGCAGAGTCCTGCATTCTTTTCTTTTTTACAATGTTTACGGTGACGGTTAGGCTTTATTACCGTCTGGATACAGTGACCTGCGACACCTTTGAACTTATCCTATGGCCTCAAAGATACGGCATTAGATTGCCAAATTAAATTGATACCAATTCAAGGAATTGTAAGGTGTCGCCCTCCAGAGCAACTTATACTAAAGTCACCCTTTTCAGTTATAGAACGCTGAAGGGTTGCAGCGCATGCTCACAGAATAACAGAGCGGTGGGAGGCCCGCAATCCCCGGACACTTGGAAATGCCCCATCAAGTACTGGTCTGTCCAAGGAAAAGCACCTGGTGGCTCATCTATGCTGCCAATCATGTCTGGACAAACGCACATGCCATCAAGACAAGCCATTGAAAGTCACAAATTACAACATTGCACCCCCACACACCGAAACGCTGTTTTGACATGGGTTTAGATGATGGCCCTGCTAATTGGTTGGCATGGGAGGTAGGCAAGGGTTTCTGAAAATAAAAATTCAATGAGCAGCGGAAAACCTAACAGAACATGTTTCATGGTTAATTTGACACCACAGATGTTTGAGACAAGTGCATCTTGTTTCTTTCCCCTCTGGTGTCTGAGAACCGAAATGTAAATGGGCTTTTCCTAGAAAGAGAGCACAAAGAGGCACGTGAACGCCCCAGGGTCATCCTCTTTTCATGCATTTTAGTTTATCCAGATGGTCTGAGTTTGTAAGCTAGTTTCCATCTGACATTAACTCATTTTTTACATCATATTGGTCCAAACTGTACAGAAGTACTTGTTCACTATTTTACAAAACAATACAACATTGCATAAGCTTGGTAAACTCTAATTAATTTAGCCAGCAAAGTGTGATTACTTTAAGGAATAAAATACACCCACTGTATATAAAGAGGATATTTTGAGTAACTTCGAAGTGCTGTGACCACTTATGATATGGCTTTTATAACGCCCCTATACACGAGTGTTTCAAGGCGCGACAAGGCAAGGAAGGGAAAACAGGGAAGACAGCCAGAGATCCTACTAGGCCAGGTGACATTGAGATTGCGTAAGTGCAGGGGAGAGGCAGAAGGGAACAGGGAGGGGGCAGTGCAGTACATAGGATGACAGTAAAATAAATAAAGACAATAAATAAAAAGTGCAGCCAGCAGGTGGAAAGTGCAAGGGTAAGTGCAGACATCATGTGTCAAGTGCTAGTAGGGGCTCTCGGGATACTGAAACAGTCCCGGGTGCAGTGTTGCCAGGGGGGCAGTGCAGGTGTGCAACTGGCAGGGAGGGACCTGTGCCCGAGATCAGAGGGTGGCCAGGTAACCAGTGCAGTTTCAGATTCAGCCAGGAGATCAGCAGGGGAGAGGAAGAGAGAAAGCAGAAGCAAAGAGGAAAGTCTTGAGGTGCTACCGAACCGGAGATGGTTCTCCTCAAGTTTCAGAGAGGCAGGGAGGCTGTTCCAGAGGGAGGCCCCCGCAGAAGAAAGAGATCTACCTCCAACTCGCTGCTTGGAGAAGCGACTAACCCTGAGGAGTTGGAGGCGGATGAGTGAAGAGCTCGGGAAGGAAGATATTTAGGAAGAGAGAGTTGAAGGTATTGAGGTCCCAGGCCCCAGAAGGCCTTGTGGACAATGCAGAGGGTTTGGAACTTAATCCTTGCCACCACTGGGAGCCAGTTGAGAGATTTAAGTCCTGGAGAGATACGATCCCTGAGCTTGAGGCCAAGGGCAAGTCTCTCAGTCCTGTTTTGGATGAGTTGCAGGGGGCGGAGAGTAGAGGAAGGCAGATTTAGAAAGAGGCTGTTGCAGTAGTCCAGCCTAGAGAGAACCAGACCTCTGGAGACAGTGAGCTTCTGGGGGAAGGAGAGGAAAGGAAGAATACCTCTGAGGAGGTGCAGCTGTTAGTGTGACTTCTTAGAGATGTCGGAGGTGTGAGGAGAGAAGGAAAGTGGGGAGTCAAAAGATGACCCAGAGGTTTTTAGCCTCACAGGTGGGAGCAGGAAGAGGGCCAGAGAGTAACATGAAAGGAGGGAGCAGATGTGCCGATGAGGAGAATCTCGGTCTTACTGGCATTAAGGCAGAGATCAATGGCAGCACACCACTCCTGAATGGCAGACAGACAGTCAGAGATGAGAGAAGGAGAAGAGGTGGCTGAAGGGAGTCTGAAAATGAGCTGAGTGTCATCCGAATAGCACTGAAATTTGGGGCAGAGAGTGGCAATGCGGAGGGCAAGAAGTGGCAGGTATTGGTTGAACAGCCAGGGAGAGAGGTTAGACCCCTGGGGACACCACAGGTAGACAAAGATATAGAGGAGAGGATGGACCCAAGTTGGACCTGGGAAGGTTAATCGGAGAGGAAGGAGGTCAGCCAAGCTAGGGCCTGATCGGTGATACCAAGGTTATCACGGAGACGGTTGAGCAGGATGGCATGGTTGACCGTGTCAAAGGCACAAGAGAGACCGAGTAAGATGAGGACACATGGGGTGTTGAGTTACCGTGCTTCTGGCAGCTCTGAAACCAGACTGATGGTCAAGGAGACAGCCTACACTTGCACTTGCATTTAAGGGTGATGAGGTCTGAGTTGTACCAGGTGTTGTACTTGGGTTTGGGCTTCAAGAGGATCATCATGACAGGGGCAAGAACATCCAGAGTATCAGATATAGCTGAGTGAAGCATGGAAAGGGATGTCGCAGGGTATGAGTCAGCGAAGGGGGGAAGGAGGGGCGTGAGAAAGTGACGGTGAAAGCCTCAACTGACACACACTTCATATGTCGGTTAACCAAGAAGGTAGGTGGCAGTGCTGGGGTTGGCTTGGCCTGAGGGGCAGAGATGGGAGGAAAGGAGACAGTGGTCACTCCAGGAGAGAGGAGTGGTCAGGGGGGAAGAAAGGGGAAGGTCTGAAGAGATCAGAACATCCAGAGTGTGCCCTGAAGAGTGAGTCGAGCCAGAGGGGAGAATAGAGAGTTAGAGAAAGTCGCAAAGGTCACAAAAGGGTCCAGTGGAAGGACAGGAAGCATCCAGGTGGATGTTGAAGTCTCCAAGAAGGAGGAGTTGAGTGGTTGAGACCAGGAGGGAAGAGGATAGGTCTGCCCACTCAGAGAGGAAGGGGGGGATCTGACCAGGTGGCGATAGATGGTAGCCACAGTAAGGGAATGGTCAGGAGACAGAGAGAGCCTGAAGACGAGGCATTCGAAAGAGGAGTAGGCCTGCGTAGGAATGACAGAGGCAGGAATCCACTCAGGGAAGATCAAGGGTACACCCCCACAGGAACGGTTGGACCTGGGTGTGGAGAGGATCTTGTAGCCATCAGTGAGGAGAGTGTCAAAGCTTGTGATAGAGCTGGCTGTGAACCATGTTTCGGTGAGACCGAGGACATCAAGATCAAGTTCCTCCAGGAGGTGGCAGATGTCAGAGGAGTGTTTGACAGCAGAGTGAGAGTTTAGGGTGGCAATATGGAGAAGGTTGCTGTCCTTGAAAGACTTCCGGGGAGGGGTACAAATCAGAGGTATGCCCTGCGGAGGTGTAAAATCAGCCGGAGGGGGGGGGGCAGAAGAGGAAGGAGGAGAGGGCAAGGTAACCAAGGAGGAGACAGCTGGGGGAGGCAAATAAGTTGTGGAGGGGAGAGAGGGGACAGCAGGAGAAGAAAGGAGGCACAGGAAGCATCTGCCAAAGAGAAGAAGGTTGGCTTGAGGGCCTTGCACCAAGACAGTACAGTTCAAGTAAACATTAATGATGACCTTAGAGGAGTGGAAGGAAGCCAGGAGGGCTTGCCACAGGGTGTCACCATTAATGGGAGAGGAAGAGAAGGACAAGAGCACAGAGACCATATGTAGAGTCCATAGGTCTGGCGACAGAACGACAAAGAGGATGTCAGTGAAGGTTTGCTTGGAGGAGGCACTGGTATAGGTGTCAGCGATAGGGAGGCCTGGGTTGGAGACCAGGATGTCCTTTTTAAACTTCTTCCTACCAGATTTAGTGAGAAGAACAGGATAGTCAATAGAGAAGCAGTTAGAAAAGATAGGAGAGACAGAGAGCACCATAGAGTAGGGGGGAGAGGAGAGAAGAGGAAGGGAGTGGGAAGGGATGGGTTAAGAACACTAGGGAAGGACAAAGGGCAGGGTGCAGCAGACGAGACAAGTAGACAATAGGACAAAACGACCCACGCTTAGGTAGTGGTAGAAAGGTTCGCTAGAAGAATGCATTTGCTGGGAGGCAAAGCCACAGAATGGCACTAATTTCACACTGCAATTTTAAAACAGGAGAAAAACACAATTAAGTTTGAGAGTCCTGAATAGTGAGGAAAAGGGCCTAGGTTTCACAACGCAATTTGAAACACTTTCACAACACAATTTTAAAACTGGAGAAAACACACCTAAGTTTGGGAGTATGCCATATGGTCAGGTTTGCAGGGTAGAGTGAGCTTCCAAACCTAATCTGGGCCTCTCCTACCTGCCTTAGTTGCTGCTGGTTGACGGCTGGCCACTGGCTTCCCCTGTGGACACCTGCAGACAATAGCTGGAGCCGTCTCAGTTGGAGCTGTCATTTGCCTTGAGGCCCTTAGCTGCCAGGCAGAGGGCTTGCCAGGATGGGCTCCTTAAGAGGGCTCAACGGACCAATGGGAGGTGCTGGGAGGGTTGGGAGGAAGGGGAGAGGGAGGGGGAATGGACGACGGGATTGGAGTCAGAAAAACGAAACAAAAATAAATAAATAAATACATAATGTAGAAACACACACAGAAGCGGGTCGGGGGGAGTCTTTCACCTACCAGGGGGTGCTCAGCCTTCAGCCTCATTCATCAATATTGTTACAGAATAGCTAGGAACTTCCACTAACATTTAGGCAATACAACCCGATAAGAGGTCACTACGGGTAGGGTAATGCCCCCGTGGCCATAGTTAGAAACACAAGCGTAGCAAGGGCTTTAATGTAGCCACAGGGGCATTTCTCTACCGGTAATACCCCCCTCTGAGGGTTATATTGCTATTAGTACCCTTGCACGTTGTACCTGGCAACTAATAGCAGTATTTCTCAAATTGAGATATGGCGCTGCGACCCTGCTTATTGACCCTCGCTGGTTACTAATTTGGACTACAATAGGATGTACTTTATTCCACATGTAAGCTTCCACATGTGACAGAATAACACGCTTAGGTGTGATATTGTAAATATCTCAATGCATAATTATCATACCGATGTAATGTCACTGAACACTTACTGACAGGAAGTTAAGCTCATAGGAGACAATTGCATCTCTTGGTATCTTAAATGAAATTCAGAGGGTAACTGCCTATTGTATTAAGTAGCAGAAACCTAGGAAAGCTAAACACAAAAAAACAGCATTATAAATACTGTGGATCCGATTCACAATTAAATGATCAGTGGTATGTCTGATGTACTCCTGATCTACTCTTAAAGAGAGACTATCCTATTCAAATGGACATTTCATGGAGTAACTCCGATTTCCTCCTATGGCGGGTCAGATAGCACATTGAGCTGAGCACTGGTTCTGACATCTGTGTGCAGCCTGTTGAATCAGGTTCGAATCCCAGCAGAGCCAACTCAGCCTTTAATGCAGGCATAGTGCACGAATTAAGCCAGGACATGCAGCAGCGGATCCTGTGTGAGGAATGCTGCGTGCCTTGTGCCATTCTGTCCAAAGCTGCTCCATCGGGTATTCCTTTTTCACTTGTATCCACTAGCTCCATCCTGTACATCAGCCCACATTCAAACATTCAAGCAATGCCCTGCCAACCTCGGCTAAACTTCTCTCTGCCCTTGTGCCCACTTTCTGATTATGGATTCCCCTTCCATGCACCATGTCCCTCCTCCCTGAATGCACTGCCCTTTCCATAGTTGCTCCCTACCTGAATGCTCTGCCCATTACCCTGACTGTTGAGCAGCTCAACCTGACTGATGTTCTCCCATCCTGATGACTGTTCTGCCCGCTCCTTTACTGCTCTGATTCCTCCCTGACTGTTACTCTCCTCCCTGAACTGCTCTGCTCACCACTGCGTACCCCCTACTCCTACCACCACCATTTGTCCCCTCTCTGGCTTACCTCGTCTCTCCTCTCACTCCTTAGTCTGCCCCACCATTTCTTTTCTTTTTATTTTCTTCCTATCTAAAACACTGCAGAGTTTCGCAAAGGAAGAAACAAGCTTTTAGTACCCCGGTCCAACAGGTCTGGGTACTAATAGCAATAATCCTGAGCCAGGGGCCGGGGGGCATTACCAATTCAGTTAATGCCCTAGGGCCTTCGTTAAGGTGCCCACTGTGCTTGGGCCTGTAAATATTGGCCCCTGGGCATTACCTGACTTTCTAATGCCCCCCTGGCTCAGGGATCATTGCTTAATTCATCTACTTTAGGTAGTATATTTGCCAAAGCCACCAGATCAGACAATATTTCTAGAACATGCAACATGGATGATATGATATTTTATTTATATCACGCCCATGCACAAGTGTTTCAGAGCGCGACAAGGCATGGGTCTTGTACAAGGGATGACAGAAACAGCGATCTAACTAGGCCCAGTGACATTGAGAACACACAAGTGCAGGCAGGGAATGTGCAAATATGATTAATGTCAGGGAGTAGGACGTGCCTGCAAGAACATTCATTATGGTAATGTGATGTGCATTTATTTATTTATTTATTTTATTAGTAATGAGCATCGACAAGGCCCATAGGCATAAGAGCGCAAGGACACACAGATAAGACAAAACAGTTTAGAACGATGAGATAGGGCAAGTGTGGGCAGAAGTATCTAGCAGGAGAGGAGTGTCTTGAGTACCTGTTTATATTTCAGAAAGCTGCTACAGCTCCTCAGGTCAGGCGGAAGATCATTCCGTACCCTCGGGCTGCCTGGGCAAAGGAGTTCTGTGCAACCATGGCCAGTCTTGCCTTGTGAATGAGCAGAAGATTTGAGTTGTTTGATCTCAGGACCCTTCTCTATGGCAGCCGGACCAGTATCTGAGCGAGATATCTTGGGACGTTTCTGTTCAGGCATTGGTGTGTAATACAGAGTGTCCGAAAGTCCCGTCTCTTTTCCACTGGGAGCCAGTGGAGATTTTGTGTGGCAGCCGAAGACATGGTCTGAACGTTTAAGACCCTCAACCACTTTCACTGCGTTATTTTGAATGACCTGGAGTTTAGCCAGTTTCCCTTTTCCAACGCCCTGAAGAAGGTTGAAGCAGTAGTCAATGTGGGCCCCAATAATCACTCTTGTGATCGCCGCACAGTTGGGTCTACTAAGGAAAGACCTAATTTGGGCCAGCAATTTCAAGTAGTAGACTGTACTATATACGAGGCCACTGATATGTGCTTTAATGGAAAGCTTTCGATCCAGTACCACCCCGAAGGTCTTCTCTTTGTTGACTGTCTTAATTTCGCAGCTTGCAATGTCAAAAAGCTTGGTATTCATCCACAAGTTTCCTTGTCTGGCCAGCAGTGTCAGCAATCATCAGCTCAGTCTTCTTGGTGTTTAGTGCTAACCCATTATCCTTCATCTGGGATTCAAAGAGACCAAACACATAGGTGACAGAAATTTTATCTTTGGTGTAGTCCCTAGTAAGTCAAATGAGACACTGGGTTTCATCAGCATAGTTAGCATACAAGGTGCCCTCCCTATCCAGCATGTTAAAGAGAGGAGTGATAAAGATGTTAACCAGAGGGGGGGAGATGCACACCCCCTGTGGCAACCCGCATCTCACCAAATAACTCTCGGCCATGGCCCCTCATTGATGGCCAATGAGGGGTCTTATGGGCCAGAGAAGTATTTACAGACTACTATCTTTCCGTGGGTCATAAAGCTCCACATTTGCGCATTCCCATTCGCCAACCATACTGTGGAACCCTGAAGTGGCATTACTTGTGCCTTTACCTGATGCCGCACGGCCACAGTGCACGGAAATGGGACTGGGCACAGAATGAAGGAGTGTGAGCAACTTAATAGGTAGGGGGATTGGTGTCACAATCTCATTGTATGGCTGGGGCCGCCCTCAAGTGATGCAAGGAGGCTGAAAATAGAAGGCAGGTCCAGGCCATGGTTGTAGGTCAACTGGTCGAATCTAAATGGTCGACAGGACAAATGGTCGACACCAAAAGGTCGACAGGTCAAATGATCGAATTTTATTTATTTATTTTTTACATTTCTTTTGTTTTTGGGGGGGTCCCTCCAACCCTCTTTTTTTTGCTAAAAACCCCTTTTTTTCCCTAAACGAAAACCTAAAAAAAATATATATAACTAAAAAAAAATTCGATCATTTGTCCTGTCGACCAAATTCTGTCGACCATTTGTCTGTCGACCATTTGACTAGACACCCCAGGCCACAGGTGGCAAGTACCTGCTTGTCACTGATGTCTGTGTGGGACACCTTGGACCCGAACACCATAAGTGTGTACAGCTTTAACAGTCTCCTCCCTCTCCTCCTGTGATGGTGCTTCATCGGGGCGGCTGTAGGGAATGATGATAAGATGCCTGGGGCAGCTACAGGGCGTGCTAATGGGCAGTTTGAAGGGCTGGGGGATCCTGGGCTGGTGGAATGGCATAGCACAGCATTGCAGGCTAGTGGACTACCAGGAGGACTTCAGGTCGGCTGATGGTCTGCTGGTGGGGCTGCAGTGCAGACTGATGGGCTGTGGAGGAGACAGCAGGGCAAGCTGACGGGCTGCCTGGGGCTGCGGCCTCTAGGGACTGCTGCTGGAGGACACAACACTGCTCTACCAAAAGGAATTAGACCATGATTCCCAGGAGCTGCATCACAAACAGTGACACGTAGGAGTCTATTGCTCCTTCCATGGTGCTGCAACTTTAAAGCAGTTGGAACTCTGTACTGTACGTGTTGTTTCTGCCCCCTTGATGTCAGTTTGTACCATCTGTTGTTTGTTACACCGGCTTCATGGCTTATCTGATTTGGGCCTACTGTGTGATTCCCCACCCCAGTTTACTCCTGCTCTTATAAATTGCTATTTGTTTGTGATGAAACGACTAATGGTGCATCATTCTACCAAAGGCCACATTTCACTTCCATAAAATGTGTGTGTCAATTCCGTGATATCACATATTTGATACATGTGATTTCAATGCTTTGCTGTACTGACCCCCTGGAGAGAGACTATTCAATTCAAAACAGGTTGCAAGTTGCAACTCTTGACTTCCTCCTAACATACACTTTACTATCCAGGAGTAAGTCAAGAATAAGCTAAAGTTACTAAGAGTAACTCCTTTGAGAATAAGTTCCCTAATCTTCTGTTTCCAGGAGTAAATCAGAATGACATCAGAGCTACTTCGTGTAACTTTCTTTGTCAATAGAATATTCTGTCTCCGGGTTTACTCCAGGGGTCATGGAAGATCAGTTACTGCTAGTAACGTCGTGTGACAGTATTCTTCAATGATGTTTTGTGGGGTTAGTCTCTGTATGATGCTCAGTTGTGATGTCAACATTGTATTATAACGAGTCATGTGTGTACACTTCTTTGTCAAGAAATAGTTCTTAACAGATATTGCAGAACTTTCAGATCTCCCCCCTCCGCACTGAGGAAGAGTAACAAAAGTGTGTCACAGTTCACAAATCCATTCACTTCAAGGCACCTGCTGACATTTCCAAATAGACAACACACTCCGTTTTGGTAGCATAAAGACTACTGTTGCTCCATCCAGTACTTGCTGAGATCGCTCTCTGCACACATATCACACTGGCAGAATCATGCTTTTTGGCACAGGATTCCTGTGTGGATTAATATATCCTTACGAAGTCTTGGTGCGTTATTCTTACTTCAGGTGGGCAAGCAGGAGGAGCCATGAGTGCTGACATTCCGTAACACACACACATCACTACAACAGGTGTGTAAACTTGTAAACAATGTCCAGCATTGATCGGGGTTGTCCATAGTTGCTGAGTCATGATTTTACAGCAATGGCAGGAATCAATGTAGTTCTGTGACCATCCAGAGGTGTGACACAAATGCGCCAGAAATAGATGTGCCACATTAACATAAGTGCGCACCTCAGAGATAATCACTTCACAAAAGGAGCACAAAATGTGCACAAAAGAGGAACAGAGTGGCAGGAAAGCGTGCACATACACCACATTCTCTTTTTTTTAAAAAATGTTTACTTGATTCAATTGGTTTACAATGTTTTCAAGACAATTTGTAAGGAAATGTCCCTTTCACCATTCTTAAAAAATCCTGAAAGAAAGTATAAAACATGTATCCAATTCAGTGGTGCTTACCCTTCATCTCTGTCATATCTGGTTGTTTCCTCAGATTCCTTTACTTTGCTTCTGCAATCTCTGCTATGCTAAAGAGTGATGTTTTGAAAAAATGTTGCTTTTTCTCTGCACGTTCGGTGGGTCCACCAGTCCTCTTCTTCATACGTTCGCTGGTCAGAGAAAAGATGACCCAAATGTGTATTCCTCGCTTTGTTAAGGCCTGCACAAGATAGTAGCAGGTGTCTCACTGTTTCAACCATACACCACATTAAGTATTTAGTGGGGGAGAGACCATAGAACATGAGCAAAGATGCACCAAAATCCGGATCAGCAAACCACACCACCGAATTCACACCAAACAATATCCTTCAACATTTGCTCCTTTGAAATGTGGAGCAAGTGGCCCAGAAAAGAGTGCAACTGATTTGGCCAACAAAAGAAACACAAAGGACATTTACAACCAATGAAACAGTAAAAAGGCCCAGCATAGAGATACAGTACAGATTCCCAAAATGGCCAACCCAGTAGGTATCATGCTGCTGAGCCAACCGAGGAGGATGAGGAGAATGAAAAGGCAAAGAACCTATATGAGGAGGATCACTTTATTCCAAGTGGCAGATGAAGAGGTCACCCAGAGGTGCTGCTTCCCACCCCACATCATAATTGAGATGGTGAGTAGTTGGGAAAGGGTGTCCTTACCACACCCACAATGCAAGTCCTTGCCATACTTCCACTAGTGAAGGTACTGTCAGCCTTGCATGTCTTTGACAAAGGCTCTTTCCAGAGCACACACACATTACCTTAGGGATCTCCCAGACCTCTCAGTGGAGGGAAATACACCAGGTCCTGCAGGTGATCCTTATGTCAACCAGACAACATACCACAATGCACCATGATATATGCAGAAGGGTTTCCATATGAGATAGCAGGGCTTGCAGGGTGTCTGTAACCATTGGCTGTACACACGTGGCCCTCATTACCCTTTTAGATACAGAACACCTACACCATGATACATGCAGAAGGGCTTCCATATGAGATAGCAGGGCTTGCAGGGTGTGTGTATCCATTGGCTGTACACATGTGACCCTCATACCCCTGGCAGATACAGAACACCTATACATGAAATGACAAAACTGGGAATCCAAAAATGTAGAGATGGTGTGTGATGCGCCATACATCAGCATGAATGTGACTGCCAACTATCCAGGGCCTACACATGACAGCTTAATCTACCGGAACTCCTCCGCATGACAATTCGAAGCTGGTGAATACAGAGAGACCTGATTGCTGGGAAAGCTTAGACACACCAGACTTTATGCACGTCCTTTCACACCATGCATCAGCACAGCACATGATTCTTCTCCCATCTACAAGTGACAGCGGCTTTCCCCTGTGAAGCTACCTTCTAAACCCCTACAGAAATCCTGTGACTAGA
This sequence comes from Ambystoma mexicanum, assembly GCF_040938575.1. Taxonomy (NCBI): domain Eukaryota; kingdom Metazoa; phylum Chordata; class Amphibia; order Caudata; family Ambystomatidae; genus Ambystoma; species Ambystoma mexicanum. The sequence continues at coordinate 638,437,835 of NC_090937.1, forward strand.
GGCCAACAGTGATGCAATGCATAACACACATCCACCCTGAATCCCAGATGCTGAACTCATGATTTAGGTGCCGGGACCACTCCATGGGAGTGCTAGTGTACAACCTGTATGCCACACGATAATTGTATGCGGTATCCTACATAACATTGCTCTCCGAGGCGGCCAGCAAATAGCTATATCTGCAGATTTGAGATCACAATGATCTGTCCCACATGTTGCAGTCGTTGGGCAGAGGGACATGGCAGCTGCTATGTTGGAGGACATGATTGTGAGATACTTCAAATGAGGTGCAATGTGTGGCAGACAGTGACTGTGATACCTTTGCATGAATGATTATGCACGTCCATGGCCATTGGTCAGTGAATATTAGTGACATGTAAGTGGCCTCACATGCATCATGTTTTTACCCATCACTGTCCCTGTTCTGTTGCTAGAAAACTGTATGTTAGTATGCAAAATGCATGGCATTTATCTATACTCCTTTCAGACACCTACCAGTTTCCTATGTGTTTATGAGCCAGGTGATACACCAAGCAGTATACTCACTGTACCATTGAGTGATTGCTTCCCCTGTAACATGAACGTGGTATAACCCATCCATTGGCCTAACAGAACACATCATGGAAGGGGCATATGACATTGATGATAAAAAAAAATGTATTGATCTTCACAGCAGACATTGGTATAGAACAATGAACATAAACAATTAAAGCAAGAAAATAAGTGACCAGACCAAATTATCCAAATTATCAGAAACACACTTCCAGTTGTGGACATGGCACTAACTGCTCTTCAGAGATGTGGCTGACCTTTCTAGTCCTTCCTCTTTTGCCGATGGAGTAGGTGCCATGTTTGACACTTCAGATTGGACCCAGTGATCATCGCAACCACATATCTCTCAACAGCTGCAACTATTCTATTTGCTTCTGCCAAAATACTCATTTGGAGTTGTACATGTCTCTGAGCCATGCACTGCATGTAACTTCTCCCAATTCACCCCAGCTTGCCCTCACCTACTCTTGGATTGCCTCCAGCTCATCTTGCAGCGTTTCTTGTAGGCCCCCACCCAGAGTGCTGCTGATGGAAGCCAGCTGAGGGCATACTGTGACTTGGTGTTGTTGCATTTCCTCCTCCCAAGTGGTGTATTGGGTTGTCCATGGCGTTTTTGTGCTTGCACCCTTGCCTTCTTGTCTGGGTGTGTTCCTTGTGTGCCAGCTCGGTTGATCGAGTTTATCGGGTATCGCTCACCTGTTTTTCTGGTAGCAGGGTTTACACACCTGTTGCTGCAGAGCTTGGCACATCCGCATCACCCCCTGGGTTTCTGTTGGTGACTCTACCACCAGCAGTGGCTCATCATCTCTTTCCAGGGTTGGCGTGCCTGGGTCCATGCCACTGGAAACAAAGGGGTGGCGTCCTGCCACGTATATTTTCATACAGTAATACTTTACTTTTCTGATTACTGTGAGACTTTTCTCATTTCACATATTGCGTATCCTAGAAACTGTGAAATTGTGCTATTTACAGTACAGAGATACAAGAGAATGATGCAAAAAACACAGGTGACTCCTAGCTTGTTTATTCAGCTAATATCACAAAATAAAGAAAAAATGGGGATGGATTACCCGTGATATTACGGTAGTTTTTTAGAACAACACTTTTCTAGCAGTTTAGTGTACATGTAAAAATAGGAGTCTATGTAAAGTAGAGTAAAGCCACAATACAGAGCTCTCATGACATGAACTTGGAGGTGCCAAAAGGCTTGTACATAAAGTTAGAGTGGTAACAGTAAGCATGTACAGTAGGGCACAGACAGTTTCACATTTGTAGTAGGTTCGTTAACATTACTTCTTTACAAACATCATCCTAATACTGGTTTCAAAAGGTATATTGGATGTCTTTCAAAGAGGAGAAAACCAAGTCCATGCCACTGTCCGCATTCTGTCCTGCAACATCTGTGAGAGAAATTGAGAATGTGGGAAAATGTTGCAGCCATATGCCAAGTGCATATGTGTACTCGGATTCTCAATCTCGGATGTAATCTTCATCAATAGGCATTCATATTTGACACATCATGTACCAGTGCTGCCCTGTCGCACATCTCTCCCATACGCACTTTTGGGATTGCTGTCTATGTGGCATGTAATGTGTCTGGTGTTTTGGGTTTATCAGTGACAGCGTGATGGACATGTGTATGTGTCCTCATGGATGGCTATATGTTCACACCTTTGAGGCGTAGGGGAAACACATGGACTTACTGGGGATTTGTAAGAAATGCCAGTTATTATGTTGGTAATATTACCTTACCGTTCATCTGCACATTGCCTGTCGATATGACATATATGTACATTGTCCTGATGTGTCTCTCACCTCATGTTGGTAAAGCAGCATCTGGTTGACCAATGCCCTCCATCGCTATGGTTTCCAGAATGCCTGCTGTTTACTCTTCAAGGGATGTGAGGGTGATTTCGCTAGATGGGCCTCCCCCTGTGGCATTGGTATGGACACAGAGTTATGCCGAACTTTCCTTGGTATGCCCTTCATGTCGCCCTGCTGATTCCTTACTTTATTTGTGTCAGCTCTGGGCAAAGGGCATTTTTCGATGGCAAGGCTGGGTCTCTGGCTATGCTGAGTGTCCCTTCATGGTCCACCATGATTTCACCATGACATCCAGTTCTTCCTGGGTGAGGTTTCTGGCACTACTACCTTTTTCACTGTCTTTCCATCTATCATTTTGGATGGATGCCATTCTGAGGCTCTTGATGCTTCTGGATTATGAACCAGCCACTCCAATACATGCAATATTCTAAGAAGGTACTATCTGAGATTCAGACTGAATTTCTCTGAACGAGTAGTTCTCAGCAATAGAAGGAATTGGGCTGGCAAAGATGTGAACTGTCGGTTCTGTCAAGTCGACACTGAAACGCTGAAGCACTTGGAACTACATTGCACTGGGCTCAAAGATGTACGAACCAAATATTTGAGGCATGAAAGAAATCTGGTTGCAACATACAGTGCCGAAGACTGGTGGGTACGTCTGCATTACAGTTCTCACAAAAAATTGTCACTAGCACTTGCCCTGTTTCTACAACAGCTGGAAAAATTGATGGTCAGAAAAGACGAAGAAACGCAAGAGCAGCCGTCCAGATGTAACAAGGGAATGACAGGATCTTGGTGAACTCATAAAAAGAGACTGGTGGTTTGTTTGAGAGTAGACACTAAGGTGTACCCAAGGAACTGTGAGAATTTTAGAAGTTAAAGATTTTGTAGGTAGTATGATATTAAGTAATAAGTATAAAGGACTTTGTTTCTTTTTTCAAAAGTTTGTATAAACTAAATTAAAAAAAAGATGCTTCTGGGTTGTTTGGCAGGCCTTCACAATGCGCTCCTGCAGTTTAGAGGCTGTTTCCTAGGTTTTGGGTGTTTTTGGGGTTAGATGCACTCTTGTTTGATGCATCTGATGCAAGGCACACTTTTTTGATGCATCGATTGTGAGGCACACGTTTTTGATGCCATCATGCGAAATTATGCATTTGCACTTCTTTTGTGTCCATCTATTGGATACGCCATTGATATGCACAGTTTTATGACGTGCTATTTTCTCCACTTTTGCATCATTATTTGTGCTGCTATTTGTACATCTCTGCACCAAGCACTTTTATGGTCATATTTCTGTGAATATTTGCAGCACAATGAGATGTATATGTTTTTGAGTATCTATAAGTGGGGAATTTTGGCCTAAACCTTGTGTAGTAAATGAAACCTAATGACTCCCTCACTGCTTATTCATCAAAATACACGTGTCTCTGAGTAGCTGTAGGAGGGTTTTATCGATTTGCAATAAAGAGGCTGGAGTAGAGATCTGTCTTTTATGTCCATTTAAAAAAGCACTTAGTTGTAGTCTAAGGCTTCTGGCTGAAAAGCTGAAGCGCGCATGCGTGCGTGCTTCGGATGGAATATTGTCCTGGAATGTTTGTATCTCAGCTGAGTGAATGTTCCAGAGGCACCAGCTAGATCCGGTTGCTGGCTAAGTGTGGATGGGCCAATAGCTGAAATAATAGAAGCCATTATTGTCCCACTGTGTGGTACTCAATATATAAACCTCAGAGGATGAAAGGCTGACTTCATGCTGCCAGGATTCGAACCAGCCACACTAGGCTGCGCGCAGATATATGATGTAAGGGCAGGCACTTAGCTCACTGTGCTATCTGGCTGATGTATACATGTTTGACAAAGAACATGCCTGGTGTAGTTACCTCATGTGTACTTGGACTACCATGGCACAATAAAGCCTAGCTCACATGGTTCATGGATCATCTGTACCTACAGATGTTCCTCATTTCACAGTTCCAACGTGTGGGAATGCACAAATGGCTGGAGTATTTTAAATATATAATTGCATGGATAAAGCACGCATCTGTCTAAGCAGTGCAATATTTCTAACTGCTCTGTCTAAAAGCTAATCATGCTATAATGTAGATTTTTGACTGTTAGCTACAATGATCAGAGCAGTGCATTCCTTGTATGCCAGCCTTGGATGTAAAACTCTGAGAACAGTTTCTCCCCCCCTCCTTATTGCTTGCTCTAAAATGATGAAGAAAGTCTTATTGACTTCCACAGCTAATGTACTATTTAATTCCTGCACAACATTGGAGCAGTCATTCCTGTGCTGGGAGTGTACAGGGCCGGCAACGGCCTGCCATCCGGAGCCTAGGCAGGTCACACCAAAGAAAGGGCCTAGGCTCAGGACCACAACCAGATCTGTACCATCCCTCCCCCACCTTGACAAGGAGGTGATAGCTACTCACACCCTGGGGTGCGTACGGGGTTCAAATAGTAAAAAGATGTTTTTAATGCAGTCGGGCTCCATGCATATTGCGTGAACCCAATCTCCAGTAAAACCTGGCCTCTGTTTATGAGGATCTCATGTTTGTCTATGTTATATAAATATGTACAACTAGGAAACAGTAATAACTGTAATGATAATAACTCTAACAATAATAGTACCATTAACATTCTGCATAATAGACTGTTCTTTACTTGAGAGAGGCAGTTGAACATATTGCTCTACACAACCATTTCTTCAAACATCTTGCCACTATTTTGGCCACAACATGTCTGTGATATATGATGTACACAACCATGCAAGATGTTGTCTATCATTTCATCACTAGGTGTCTTCTTGTCATTCAACAGGGAATGAAGCCTCTGCACATGCGTACCAGGTCCCCAATGCACACTGGGCCACTGTTCCGAGAGACATAAGTATTCTGACACATGTCAAGCCAGTGCAGTGGTGTCCTAAAGGTTAGATCATTTGTCTTGGGCTAATCAAGCAGCCAAGAATGCTGGGTTGAAGCCCCAACAACAACGACCTTATTATATATTCTTATTTCAGCCATTTAACAAAGGCAAGAGGTCAATGAGGATGATATAACCTTATGCAGGCTGAACCAGTTCATTGATTAAACAGAAAAAAATATTTAATGAGAGCACAGGTCGTGTAGAGTTTGATCCTGAGAAAGAGCATTTCTAATACCCCACTGGGAAGGTTTACTATTAATGAGCATGACATAGTGTACTTTGCCCTATTATTAACATTACAACTTAATATAGGGGTATTCTAAATATACTTTCAAAGAACCAAACTTTACATTACTGATGCTCACTTTTAATTATTTTTGTCAGTGTGGATCAGTCTGCATACATCTATGTCATCATCCCCAAAAAACATGTGATAGACAGTAGGTTATTTAAAACTAGTGTGCCTATTCAGGCAGGACACGATTGGAAAAGGAGAACTGGTTATCTCCTAAAAAAGTCATAATACATTAAAATATATGTGTCCCAAATTGGATTTCCTTGGAGACGACCAGTACCTGATATGGGACTCGTACCATAGAAAGGTTGCATCGTTAGTTGAACTTGCTAGATATTTCCTCACTTTGACCCCCTTTTGTCAACCAATTTCTTTTACCTGAAGTTTATTTGGGGGAGCGATGAACAAACCGTTGCAGACAATGGGAAGTTCTATGGGTTTTTTTAATCAATCATAGTTCTCCATTTGAAGTGGGAGCAAGTACTGATAAGTGGTCTGCAAAGCTTCTGCAAATCCCAGAATGTGTCCTTTGCATTTTCTGGTGGGGACAGACATTACACTAGCATGAGAGGAGTCTCAGGGTCTTGATCACTGGTGTGTGGAGCATTGCCAGAGAATATTTGAGCAAGAAGCTTTAACGCTCACACGGCAAACCCCAGGAGCTATGGATTCAATTCACTCCATCAATGTTTTTTTGGTGTATAAACAGAAGTGTATCTGTGCAGAAGTTATTTCCATGTTTATATGCCTTTTTTGTCTGGTCTACTGAAGTTCTGTCTGGTTCTGCCCACATAAAGTCATTTCATCATCAATTCCATGTCCTATAGAGTAGTATGCAGTAGTTGTTACAAGTCTGGTGTCCATATTCTAACAATGAACCATTGGCCTAGTAGAATCGGCTAAGTCCCAAAATGTATAAAATACGTCCAAGTTTACCCCCCCCCCTCCAAATAACTAATGATGGCAGAGGGCTGGTGCTGTGGAAGGGTAACATCACACGCCATCATTTGTATAGATGTACTCGGTTTGGATCCATTAACTTTTTTTTTTTTAATTTTACTTTGTATTTTTTGTGGTATAGTTAATACAAAAGTAAAAACCTTTCACATATACATTGCACTTATATTGTGTTCATGCGTCCCAAAATAAATATAAAAAAGAAAAAGAAACATGTATGTATAAAAGAAAAGAATTCATGAAACATCAAAACAGACCATTGTTAAGGCTTTCCATTTTCCTGAGAAGAATTTGCAAAAAATGACACAGAGATATAATCAGGCTTTTCTTTGAGCCCCACATTAATCGTATCCGATGGAGTTCTGTCAATACTGCAGTGCCCAATAAGCGAGTTCTATCCTCACCCAGGGCTGAACAAACCGTCACCAGATGTTTTAAACTTTCCTCGTTACCAAAGTTCCCACAAAATCTACAACTAGAGTCTCCATCTGTATGATCCCATTTGCTTATACGTTCCAGTGTTGGCAGCTGGTTAAGGCGGAAACACAAATATACATATAGTAAAATTGGTCATGTAAAGATGGAGGTATATTTGGAAATTACTTCCCTTTTGGTGGTGAAATTTTCATATTCGCCATATAGTGTGTACAAGCCCATTTTGTCTGTGGTTTCCGCCCAATCATACCTAAAGTTTTTTCCTTTGTTTAAAGACATATTAGTTGAAAGTTCTTCCATGGAGGAACCAATTAGTTGCAGACTATTCAACATCCGCTGTTTGAACCTGGAAAGCCTGAATCCCAGCCTCAATCTGATTTGTCCCCCAACTCTGATACAACAATCTGGTGGTGGATTCAAAAGCTTGGCCAGCTCAGCCATGTTCCTCCACAGGGCTCTCACTGCTAGAGAAATAAGGCCAAACTCATGTCTTATGATGGCATTTGGAAGTGAGTTTGCCAACCTAAGGGTTCTCTTACAGAACAAACCCTGCATAGAATTGAGATGGTAGCCCAGGCCATATAGCAGTGTTGGTTCCACCTTGAGCAAATACAATGAGAAGAGAGGTCTTAGGGAAAAGCGGCACCACTGCAAATAAGTTTGCTTCATTTTAATTAGCAGTGGGGCACATTTCTTTTTTAGGGAGTTTCCAGCTCTCTTTAGAGCTTTATTGGAGACCTCATAGCCCAAATACCTCAACGTTTGAACTCTCATCAAATGATTTTCCCCAACTCTCCAAGGTTTTAGCACTCTTTTGTTGACATTAAAATCATTACTTTAGACTTTTTCCCATTAACTTTCAGTAGTACTCCTCTGCATAATTGAGAAAAAGGCTCTGCTTTCTTTGCAGACCCATGGGAGTAAGATTGAATAATACTATGTTGTCTGCAAAGGCAATCCAATCAAACGTTACCATACCTAGTTTTACATGGTTACTTGCGCCTGCCTTTCATATTTCTTTCATGTCTGCCATGTAGAGGTTAAATAAGGTTGGCACAACCACACACCCCTGTCATAGACCTATGAAGGTGGAAATCGATCTGTCAGGGCACCCTCCCCATTCAGCCTTGCCCTCAATGTTGTGTTTGTGTGAAGCAATGCCAGGAGCTGGACAAGATGCACAGAGATGTTCCATGCAAGGAGTTTTTGCCCAGAGCCTTCCTCCACTTCCAGTGTTGAACACGTTCAACATGTCTATGGAGGCCATGTAGACAGTTCCTACCCCACCTCTTTTAACAGCTGCCAGAAAGTGTGACATGGTGAAAGCGTTTAGCGATATCCCCATACCTAAGCAAATCCCTTCTTGGTAAGGAGACAAGTGCAGTGCAGACTTTTTTACTCTTAATTCCTTCAGCAACAAAGTCGTGGAGATTTTACTTGATGAGTTAAAAAGAGCAATTGGCCTGTAGGTTTTTGGATCAGTCTTGTCGCCTTGTTTGTAAACGGGGATAAGAGACTGTCTCCATGTCTCTGGGACCCTAGCTGTAAGAGAGACGCTGTTGAATAATTCCTTCAGCGGTCGAAGCCAAGCACTCATATTGCTTTTGATCAGTATTGGGGGAATGTTATCAGGACCCAGCACCCTTGAGGCATTGGCTTTCCCAACGATCCAAGCAATGTCCTATTCGTCCTGCGTGTAACTAGTAAGTTCCCCTCTTAGTTTGATGTTTATGGTGTGATGTAACTTAATCTTTGGGTAGGGAATATTTTTCATGCAGTTAGCTGACCCATATATGCAATCATAGGGGACATATACTACCCTGCTCCAACCCCTTAGTTTTACCTCCCAAAAGTGACAACAATGTACAGGAATCTCCATCCATGATGGTTCTAATGATCTCTTTTTTTGTTCTAATGTGGGATTCCCTTCTGATCAAGATCTGGCTTATTGCCGTATTGAATCCTGCCCTCCCCTGATAATTGAGCAGAAGAGCCTTCAATGCCTTCCTCTTGACCATCTTTGCCTCTCTCCCCGTTGAGCCATAAGTGTACTGATGGGCTTTCCCACCATTAATTCTGCCCCTGTTAGTAAGGTTTTTATGCATAACTGCAAGGTCAAGTTGTAATTTTCTACATTTAGGAAGCCCCCCAAGTGGCCCATCTGCAACATCGTTTGTTCCCACACCCTCATAAAGGTCCTGGATGCCTTTGCATTCCACTTCACAGTTTGGCCAACCCTATTTGGTGCAATAAAAACTGCACAGTAATCTGTCTGCGTGGTCATCTGGAGGCCTGTGTTAAGGATTGACGGTGTATGATCACTCCCAATGGTATCACCTTTGACCAGGGGTTCACACGGGCTGGCCAAACACAAGGAAACATAGAAGTGGTCAATCTGGGATTTGATTATGCCCCTGGACCATGTGAAAAACTAATTTGAGACCTGTGCCTCCTCTGGAGTGCAAAGCTGCATATCCCAACTAGTGAGGAACTGGTCCCAACAGAAACCAGAAAACTCACTACTTGAAGCAGCCTTGTCACAGTAAGATCACCCTCTCAAGTCCTGCATGCCCACGCATGCTGCATTTAAGTCTCCTGCCAGAATCACAAGATAGTTAGGGGGTTTCCCAACCATGACAAAAACAATGTGTCCAGCTCAATGTGTAAGTCTGCTAATGTTGTAGTTGCATGATTCCTATATACATTTACAAAAAGTACATTTTCTTTTTGACATGGTAGATATATATTGATAGCCATGAAGTCCAGGGACTTAACCTCAAACTCTGAATGGGTACAGTTGCAATTTAGATCTACCACAATAGCAATCCCCCCTTTTGGCTGACCTTCAGTGCCTCTTGTAGCATTCTTGCAGTAATTGGGTACCCCTCCAGTACAGAAATCTCTAGGGACATCATTTCTTGCAGCGAGAGCATGCCTGCTGATTTTAATCTCTCAACATTAGATCTAATTAGCCTCTGGATCCCACACACATTCCATGACGCCACGCTGAACAGATTTCCCCTAAAGACTGGTCTGGTTGGATCTGGATTTCTTAAACTTGGATCTCTATGGCCACCTCCAACCATGACCAGTCCGCTGAGCCACCCCTAGTGTTCCCGTGATCTCCTTTGTTGACGGAGGTAGTCGTATGCATAGGTATGACACTTGGTGGTGGAAGCAGAAACAAATCAGCGCTTCTTGATTTTGTAGCTCCACCAAGTCATACCCCAAAGATTTCAGGGGTTCCCGATTGTTCCATAATGTTTTTACTATCTGTTTGTTGGCAAAGTAACACACTGAGCTCTCTGCACCTTTTTTTGGAAAGGCTACCATTTGGATGTCATCCGAACGCAGCATACGTAGTGCAGGGATTCTTTGGAACCCCTTTATCATTTGGCCCCTGTTCATGTGGCATTGTCCACATAATTCTGGATTTATTGACCAGCCCACTATTGTCCCTTGGAAGTAGACTCAAGTCATTTGTGATGTGGTTTCCTTTAAATTTTCATTTTTGTTGTTTCCTGCTGATAGGATTTGAGTCTGATCATTTCCATCCAGTTTGGCCAGCACAGTTGTCCCCACGTTTGACTGTAGCAGTTGAGTGCTGCTCTGCTCTCCCCATTCACTGTTGTACATTCTGTTGTAGTTGTTGGAGGAGGCACTACCTCAGTGTTGTTGTTTTTGTTAAGGGAGTCGAGAAAAATAGTTATTTTCGATTGCTTCTTATTTTTGGTAGGTTTCTTAATTCACCCACACTTTTCTGCTGTATGTATTGTCGTCAGTTCAGATTCATCCTCAGTTTGGACCCTCTCCTCTGCCCGTGCTGACAAACTGCTAAAGAACTGAGTTGTTACCTATGTTCTTATTTGGAACAGGATCTTTTTTGTGTTGGGCGCTGCTCTCTCCCCTTTCTTTTTTGTCTAACTCTGATCCAACCCTCTTGGGGATTGTGAGTTTTTGCCTCTTATGCATCATTGTTAGTTTGCACAGACCCTTCGTTTGTGCCACTATGAGAGACCATGGTAGTTTCAATCTCCTAGACACAGAGGCCCACCATTGGTGAAGGACTGTCTGGCATTTCACTGTATCTGATAGGTTGTGAGTGGTGCCCTGTGAATCTAGAGCCCACCACCAGTACTGACACATCTTGTGGTTATGGATTATCGTCAGCCACCACAGACTTGCACAGGTTGTGAGATTTTATCCCAATTGTTAGTAGCTGTGTGACACCCTGTTCTAGTACATTTAACTTCTGGCATTTACTTGAGTCACACTTTTATACTGTGCAGCATGTTAGCTTCTCAGTATTTTCTTGGACCACGTTGTTGATGGTATTCAATGTATTTAGCTTCTGGGTGTGTTCATGGATCACCTCCTTGGTAGCATCCAGTGTATTTAATTTCTGGGAGTTATCTTGGATCCCCTTTTTGATGTTGTCGTAGAGTCTTAATAGGGATACTAGAACAAGGTGGAGAGCTCAGATTGAAGCTGGTCCCAGCGATTCCATCTGCAGCATGATGTTTGAGTCCAGCCTGAAAGAAATGTTTTTTGCCGTGAAGTAATTATCACTTGGGAAGATTATAGAATAGGGCGGGACCTCGCAGTATGAGTTTTGTCAAGGACTGAACTATGGAGGGGACTCAGACCATAAGTCAAGGCAAGGCCTTCAGTGACTGCTTCTGTAGTAGACCCCCAATCTCTATTCTGGGTAGCCAGTGACTGTGTTCCAGAATACATTCATGTCATTGCACAATTGTTCAAATGAGTGATAAAACATGATAATGTTATTACAGTTCAGAGTAGTGTGGCTTGCCAATCCTTTCCTGTCCTTGCCCGCATTAGTAGCGGTCTCTGGGGGTCACTTGTGTTCACACAATTAGCCTCTGTGGCCTCCAGGGGTGTATTTACATGCACACTTTCCCCCTCCGCGGCCGTGTCTGGCATAGGATGCTTATCAAATGTGACATGCTTTTTTTCCAAAGCACCGTTTGTGATACTAAGTGCTTTTTATTGTACAGTATGGGAAAGACTTTCCACGTTGTCTGAGGATGGGTGAGGATGTTACCCACTACTTCCGAGTAGAGGGGGGATGACTGCTAAGGCCACATTCTTCTAGCACACTTTCATTTATTGAATCCTTCCCCAACAGAAGTCCCATCACATGGCACAGTAGCGGCTTCCAGGTCCAGATGACTGTTTATGTTGTTGGTCACAATGTTTTTTGTGCTAGTCATAGTTGTATCACTCCACAACTCCCGCTCCTCATGAGCTTTCATGAGCTTTCAGAGCCAATAGACCTTTTTCAGTGATTAACATTTTCCCGTTCTGTAGTTTGGTCATCAGAATGGAAAGAACAGATAAGGGAAGGGGGAGAAGAGGCAGTGATGCGATCTCTATGGTACCAAATCCAGAAGGAGATTGTGGGTTAATAAGCTTGACTTTTACCACTATCCTGTTTGTAATTCAGTGGACAGGACCCCTCTAAAGTTTGAAAGTTAGAACATACAATTCTCACCCACTACAAAGCTGCTTCCGCTTGCTTCTTGATCCTCCTGCCCCAGACTGCCAAAGACTGCAGCAACTCAGCAGCAAACTCCGCTGCACTCCACGCCTTGCAGGGGTTTTATTAGAAGCTCCTCCTCATGCCTGTAGACACGGTAAACAGACACTGCTGCCAAAGACTGCAGCAACTCTGCAGCAAACTCCCCTGCACTCTGCGCCTTGCAGGGGTTTTTGTTAGAAGCTCCTCCTCATGCCAGTTGACACGGTAAACAGATACTGCTGCCAAAGACTGCAGCAACTCAGCAGCAAACTCTAATGTGCTCCACGCCTTGCAGGGGGTTTTGCTAGAAGCTCCTCCTCACACCAGTAGACACAGTAAACGGGCACATCTGCCAAAGATTGCAGCAACTCAGCAGCAAACTCCGGATCCATTTGCTGAACCAATGCTCTTTTTCCAAATGTGTTGGTGAAGCCTTCAGTTGAAAACAATATTTCAAAGTGGTAAGTTGAGTGTCACAGAGAAACATGTTACAAGGGATCTGGTGTGGTTTGCTGCTGCTAATCCCCTCACACAAGATCTACAACAGGACAGGCTTTCTTCCTGGACCAAATGCATTAGGGTTTTGTAGTCTTGGCTTACCTCAGTTGAATACTGTAATAATAGCTGCCCAAACAATGGTATCAATATTATTAACAAACCTAAAAAAATGTCCTACCATACCATCATCACAGAAAAAATAGTAACTAAACTGCATGATAATGTAAAACCTAATAATTTAGTATGAGATGCCTACTTGCTCCTCTAGAGAAACTCTGCCAATCTCCTGATTCTATTTTAGTTTTCACAACCTCCTGTCATGGGACTTTGCCCATTCTACCTTACGATCTATGAGCAACACATGAGATACCATTTCATGGCAGAATTCCCCTCATAATAGTAACAGAAGTGCCTTGAATGCTGTGCCTTGAAGAAAGGACAGTCTATACTATAGTAGTGCTATAAACAAGAAGTATACTCAAAGCACTTTATGCCTCTAGAGGCCTGTATTAGCATTGTATCGCAAAACATAGCAAGAAGTGAGCTTCTATGTGTAACCGTTTATTATAGCAAAGCACTTAGCAGTTTGTTTTAAATAGCATATTCATTCCTACATGCATGCACGCAAACATCTTTTTATATGTAGTTTTGAGCAGGACCGTGCATGAACCTCAAATGCATACATCCTATAGACCGTGAAGTCAACTCCATTTTATTTTCCACATTAAAAGAATAAGCAGCAGTGTGCTTAGGCCAGGACAAAACAACGGGACCTTGACTTAGGTCCTACATAGATATTTCGGCAAGCTGCTCCAGAGCAGATCACTAAGAGCTGATTATTTAGCTAGATGCTTCTGAGCAAATGGCTAAACACTGATAATCCAGTACTCCTGTTAGCAAGATGCTAAAGAGGAGGTGCTGTTCATATTGTTTACATACATCACAAATGAATGGAGGAACTACCAATGTCATACAAGTTAGAGACAGAAGCAGATGTTCTGCCAACTGAAAGACATCATTTTGATGGTAAGGGGAATTCCAAGCTAGAAGACCCTATACATACCATGACAGAACCTATACAATTGCTGGCTGGCTCTCATGCTGGGGCGGTGTTATGCTGAGATCATGTCAGAGGTTCCAGGGGGTGCATGTTTTAACATGCACCTTAGAGCAAGGGTGTAAAGGGAATTGGTTGACTGTATGATGTGCTCTAATTCTGTTTTTTATGATGCAGTAAAATTGTGCTTTGCATTGAATATATTTAAAGGTATACTTTGAAATTTGTGATTTGTCATTTGCCATAGAATAGGTTTGAAGTGCCTATATCAGATATTACTTTAGAGGATTGAACTTTGTGGTTTGCCTTTAGACATGCGATGCCATTTAATACAATATTGCTTCAATTATAAAGTCGGTTTTGAATGCCTTTATATAGTATTGCTTTAAGCGACTTTAGCAAGCATATTTTGATTTTCCTTCAACGTAAGCAGACAGGATAAGGCTGGACAGGGCTTTTATGTATTTGTTAGAAGAAAGGTGATTTAAACCCTATGAGGGGTTGGGCAGGGCTTTATGTGCTTGACATGTATTTGAATGCCCATGACTAAAGAATTGATGTAGATTGGTTTGATTGCAGAAGATGAGACTTGTTACTACCAGACAAATAAATGTGTTTGAATTCTATGTGAACTTGGAGAGTTGGAATATTGTTTTTCTACAGAGAATGTATGAGGGATTTATATGTGTAAATAAAGACTTCCTTTTTTAAAACGTTAGTCATTCTTGGCTCTGGCACAGTGAAATGCTAATTAATAACACTGTGTTATGCAAATATTATGCCTCTCTCACTGAAGCCTTTCTGATTTGTGAAATCCTTCTCTATCCTTGTATATATGCATTAGATGTGGAAAATAACTGCCGTGGATGTGTTTTAGAGCATAGGAGTAAGCACTGATTTGTAAGGGTGTTCATTGATAGAGCTGTGCAATTGAGTTGGGAAGGGAAATGCACCCTAAACACCTCAGAATCCACAATTCCGAATCAATGTAGCAAGAGCACAATATCGGTATGCTAAAAGATGAGATGAGGCGTCCTCTGGGGTCTGTTTCAGTAGCTAGTAGCGTCCCTGTTGCATAGAAGGGCGCTAGATCTTAGGTAAACCGAGTGCTGGGTGGAGCCTTTCCCTTAAGGTTAGAGCCCTTACTCTAACCGGGGTGATCCCAAGGGACACGTCCACCTGATTTGCTGTGCACTGACTTTTCTGTAAGATATTAATCTATTCCTTCAAGGTGAACCCCTATACCATGCTACCGCTGAGTGGCCATCTTGCATAATCACTGCTTAAAAGTATCTTCAGGCCCCCTCACTCCCTTAAACCACATGCATTGCATTAATACTTAAACCAAGGGAAGTTCAATTGTAGGTCATTTGCTATAGGAGATAGGAAGAAGAGTTCTATTTGGACACCCTACTCACTAGGGCAGTGGAGAGTTAAACACCTTTTGGGGAATCAACCAGCTTCTCCCACATATTATCACTTGCATCGCTTTTCAAGTAGAGGCAAGTATTGAACATCATTGACCTCTGCAAAAACTCATCACTTCCGAGCCATGAAGGTCATGTTGGATTTCCAGTGTTGGTGCCGGAAAGAGTATAATGATAAAAATAAAGATTTGGTAGCCAAGGGGCTCTGCATTAGGAAGAGCTTGCGACTAAGCCTTCCTTTGGTTATAGTTCCAAAATTCACACCCTCCCCCCCCCCCAGATTCACTTCCCTCTTTTAGAGCCTGTGGTAATATGTATCTGGGTTCCGGTGCTGAGACATCTCTTCTGTGCAATGATTATATTGGGCCAGATTCCCAGGTCGTGGCAAACAGCTGGAATGGTGCCGGTGTATGAAGCGGCGAGGAAGGAGAGTCCTGGAAATGACTGCCCAACTTCATTACTGGACACATCACGAAAAATGGTTGCCAACGTCTTGCTTACTCATCTGCAGGACTCAGAATGATGATTAACCATGTCCAAGCGAGGTTCCAATGTGCTCAAAGTACATTGGATCAGAGCTTCTGCTTATTCTTGATTTTTTTTTAAAATATACAGTGCTAAGTAATGCTAGGATCTACGCTGAGTTCGCAGACCTGAAAAACATGTTCTATGGGGTGCCACGTAGATAGCTCTAACATACCCCCTTGAACAAAAAGGTTCTCCAGCATCTTTTGAGGCTAGTCCAACTCCTATACTCTGAGCACCAGGCGGCATTTCGATGGGAACTGGCAAGGGAACTGACCGACCCATTTAGTGTAAAAAGGGGCATGTGCCAGGGGTGCGTTCTCGGCCCCATCTTATTTAACATCTACATTTAACAAACTTATAGAAGCTCTAATCACGAATTGTTTGGATCCTCCTAGACTTGGAAATGACAAATTCCCCGCCTGGTTTTGCAGACAATATTGTTTTACTGGCCACTTCACCCATGGGACTTAAAAGAACAGTTTACCTCTTCATTATTAAATGCAAAATAAAGTTTGAAATTAGTTGAGGGAAAACTAAGACCATAGTCTTTAGGCCAAAACATCGTAAACATCGTACCCTGAAAATAAACATGGATGGTTCTAGACTGGACCAGGACCGTTTCTATGATTTTCTGGGTATCCGATTTACATACAATGGATCATGGTCACCCCCAGCTTGATAAAGCCTGCATAATTTTAGAAAAGAATAATGGGGTGGTGAAAACATTTTTTTTAGATATGGTCGCCTCAACCTTCTATGGATACCAGTTTAGTTTGTGGACTGGGAGTAGAAACACAGATCCATTTTATGCTGTTATGCAATGGTTTTAGACAATTGAGGGCGAAATCCCTGAAACCATTATTCCTACGGACTCAAATATTTACTGTTAATGCAGCTATGAGGTTTTGTAAATCAACCAAAAAGTTGGACTTGGTTTATTGGGTAGCAAAATTAATCTATAGAGCTTGGATCAAAAGGTGCCGGGCACTGCTATGATGTTTTTTTTTTGCTGAACTAACAGATTAACAATGTTTGTATAACATGTGATATCCAGTTGTTTCTTGGATTTATGGTTATGCTATTACTTCTGATGTTTTATGTGTTTTATGTGTTTTTATTGTAATGTCAAATTTAATGTATGCAATGTATGTATGAGCTATGTACCTGAAGACTAAGAAGTCGAATAAAGGTACTATGATGATATCTTTTCTTCTACTTTTTTCCAGGCTATCCCGTACACAAACAGGACACATTTCAATTGGGCAGCGTGTAATAACTGTAGGGCAATTTAGAGCAACAGTACACTAATAAAAAAATAATAGGCAAGACTTTGTTGATTAAAATGACACTTTGAGCAACTGATTATGTTAAGATTGTAATTTATTTCAATTGTAAGCCCTAAAAGACCATTTTAAGTCATAACAATTCGCGTTGATACATTCATTGGATGGCGCCAGAGATGTACCCTTGCCCCCAAGCTTTTAAACTTATATATTGCTGATTTACAGAACTCACGGAGAGATTCTAGTTGCCCTCCAGTCAAATTGGGATCCATATCATTTCACTAGTTGGCGTTTGCAGACAATCTACTTCTTTTTGATCCCGCCCATATTGATTTGCAGAGAAAACGGGCAACTTTTTCCCAATACGCAGAGCTTAATGGATCTAAATCCAAGATTATTATTTTCCCATGGAAACATGCTCCAAAAAGGTGCCCTTGGTTAGGGGGAGACACCAGGTTGGAAAGAGTGGATATTTTGACCTATCGAGGCTCTACAATCTCTAACCGCCTTAGTGGTACTTTGCTAGACGGCAGGTTAAGAGAAAAGATGCAACCCCTTGAGGCTCAATTTAAACGCGTCTACTGCCATTTATGCAGGTGTTCACTCCTCCCATTGCTAAAACTCTATTCTGGATAAATAGTGCCCGCTATGATTTATGGGCTTGATATCATGATATCCTGCTGCTAGACTTGGGTGGGCTTCTTAATACTCTGGAAGGTGCTTTGTGGAAGAAAACTTAAGGTATTGCACTGTGTGTACTAAACTGCGGTTTGAGGCATGAATTGGGTCTGATATTATTAAAAATCTTAGTTTTACAGTGAAAATGCTCCCTATTTGCAAAGTATATTACAGGGAGCATTTTCACTGTAAAACTCTTTGTCGATCTTGGGACCGTTTTACAGGGAAAGATAATCCCTTCTATGCAGCCATTTGTTCGATCCTCAATCCCTGGAATCAATATGAAGGGAGATGGGCTCTGATATTGGGGATTTAACAAACAATCCCACACAGGTAATGAAAAAAACATCCACACGTGGGATTGGAGGTTAACCATTAGCCATATGCAAAATTATCCTCTATACTCTGAAAATGTTAAGCGCAAAGCCAAGTACCTGATGCTATTTCCATGTGAAGAGTTAAGAAGCCTGTATATGAGATTCAAACTGAACCAAATTCCTACAATGGAATGTATTGGACCAAGGAATGGGTTGGCTGTCACGGAAAGAACTTGTAGATTGTGAAGAAATGCCAATGTAACTATAACATTGAAACACTTGGTTTTATTGTGTCCGCAATTACATAAGTATCTATTTTTGCATTTTTATAGGTTCATTATTCCTTCTTATATCCATGTTGTTGAAAGCTTATGGACATCCTTTAAGCAGGGAGAAAATATCTCCCTGAAACTAGCCCTGACAAGATGATTAGAGTCTCTTACCAGCTAGTTCGAGTTGGATTTTAAGGGTTAATAACCTTTAAGTAGATCTTAAGTTTGCATAACTAGGAAATGTAAAATGTATTTCTTTTAATTGTGAAAGTAAGTATAAAACAGTGAAAATATTTTTTTTTGTTTAACATGTACGTTATGTGTATGTTTGTGTACAGTTTGACTATAAGACCAGTCACAATAAAAAATAAAAAAAGAAGAAATTGACAGTAAGTTCAAAGGCAGCTCCCTTGGCAGCCCCATTTTCAAGTCAAATATTCAAACCTTTACACTATCAAAGCTGGGTTAATGAAGTGCTTACAAGCAAATATAAGTTGAAGGTAGGCATTGTACATCATTATGTGCACAGCACCATGTTACGGGTTTGGGGGAGGGGGAAGGTATATAGTGCCTAACCTGCAGGGCAGTGGATAATGTGACATGATGAATCTGGCTAAAAGCGTGCAGATTTTAGTGTGGTTTACATATAGTACCACACCGTGGTGAGGGTGGAGAAGTGCATTTGGGGTATTTTTTTTATATACATGAGGGATAGGGAAAAAGAAAGAAATATGTGGGGGGTTGCCAGTCGAGAAGCGGTGTATCACATTGTACCAAAAGCTACATCGCATGTCGGCTGAAATAACAAATGCTGATTGCAAGTGTATTTCTGCACTGATTTTGTTTATAATGTCTAGTACTGCAGATGTAGGAAATTACATTTGGTGGCATCTTTGAATATGAACTTCCTCCTACAGCCAGGACATTTTAGAATAAGGAATCCAAATGATCTCAATCGAATGTTGTCACATGCATGCTCTTGTATGCAATGTCCATATGATTTTAAGTTCTTGCTGAAGTCAGAACAGTTCTATTAATTACTCTTGCATGCTGCCAAAAAGCCTCAGCATGATGTCAGTGGAAGGTGCACCAAGTGGAATTGGTTATTCCGTTTCTATCCTTCCAGGAGTGAGTCCACGAGAAGGAAGAAGGAGAAATCCGAACAGTGGCTGGTTACCTCACCCTGACTTAATCGGCTTTCCTGCAATCATTCCACCTCCTTCGCCTGCCAGGGGGGTAAGAGAGTGGACAGGCTTATGAGTAGAGCTAGGAGGGTTGCAGTGGTCACTATTTTGCTTCAGGTTTATAATCCTTCACACTGAGCCAGGTGGATTATCGGACATATATTCATAGGGGATCAGTCTACTGAGCGAGGCAGAGTGAATGCAGGAATACAAAGGCTGTTTGTTAATATCAGTCTCTGAAGGGTATAATGGTGTTGCAGTTCGAAACGGGATATGATATGATATGGCATTTATAACGCGCCTATACACAAGTGTTTCAAGGCGCGACGAGGCGGGGGGGGGACAGACAACGATCCTACTAGGCCGGGTGTCATTCAGATCGCGCAAGTGCAGGGGGGGGAGTGCAAGGGGGAAAGGGAGAGGAGAAGTGCAGTACAGGTTTAGTAGAAAAAATAAATAATAAGGGCCAGCTGATGGCAAGTGCAAGATAAGTGCAGACAAGTGCTGGGAGGAGGGTCTGTAGGGATACAGAGACAGTCCCACAGTGCAGGGGTTGCCAGGTAGGCAGTGCAGGGGAGAGTGGCAGGGCCACGGACTGGGGTAGGTGAGTGGCCCTGATGCAGATTCAGTGCAGTTTCAGTAATATTAACCGGGGAGAGGGGGAGAGAAAGCAGAGGCAAAGAGAAAGGTTTTGAGGTGCTTCCGGAACGTTGAGATATTTCACCCAAGAAGTCTTCATCAATAATTTGTACATAGCAGGCTTAAAATACATCTCCAATAGGGCACCGTACTGTTCTACTAAACGCCCTGGTACCATAGCAAGCACATTCCATCAGTAGAAACACAGTAATGCACTGTGCTGGTCTACCTTAATACCTTTAAACAGAATCTCCAATTGTTAGCACTACATCATCCTCACGGTGCTGATCTACCAAATGACCCGGTACATGAAAATGCATCGTTTAGCTTTAGATTCACCAGAATTCATAGTGTTGCCTTAGTGGAAACCTTACAACAGGAATCTGCACTTTTTCACCTTTCTGAGATAGTGGATACCATGCAGTGAACATCTACATTTGCCCACAATGCTTTTTACTAGTCCACCTGGAGGCCTAGAATGTCAATGTGAACGTTTCAGCCTTAGACGGAACATCCAGAAAATGGATCTACAACCATGGGGTTTGCTTTACCTGGGTGCAGAATCTGTTTTCCACCAGCATGATTCTGTGATTTTGGGAGCGTCCTGACTTTGCAGCTATGCAACGTGCCACTTGTTCATGCCCACACTGACACATATTTGGCCTGCATCCTCCATTCAGTGGATACGCACACTTGAGCATAGAGTGGTAAGGTAGAACCGAGTGGCCCCATTTGAGATGCTTCTTGCTAGAGTCCTGCGAGACATAATAAGCATGCATAAATACAGTTGCAAACTTTGCAACTGGCTAAAGTACATTTACCTGAAAACAAAAGATGCATATCTACAGTTTTGCACACATATCTTAAATAACGTACTTTAGATGAAAAAGGGATTACATATATGCACACAACACCTGTGAAGGTTCAGATCAGCTTGGCTGCTGCTCGCTTTGGGCTGAATTGTGGAACTTGAGAGGGAGAAGTCTCATTTGCAACATCTCAGGAAAGGAACTGGGGGCATCACGTCTTCTTCTACCTCCCACAGGGCAATCCCATTGGTACAAACACATCTCCACTTTCAATAGGTATGTCTCCTCGGTCTGTTACTAGTGAGCACAGCAGCAGAGCTTCAAATCTGTCTTCTACCGAAGTTCAGTCAAAAGTAGAGCCGCTTAGCCAAATATGGACTCATGAAAGACCGTTTTAAACTGGCATTTCCACTTACTTACCAGTGCAAAAAAGTAATTAAACTGAGAAGTGACCGGTGCAGAAAGCAGGTCTCTGCTGACGGTCCTATCACCCAACTAGTGGATGCTCATTTTGTCTGCTTCAAAAGGATGAAAAAAGGAATTGCTGCCACCACCGTTCAAACCAGGGGCAAACAAGGGCATAATCAAAATGCAATTAATATTCTGAAGGTTGCTATCATGCAAGAATTGTTCCATGTGCAAGTTGAGCATGCTGAGTCAAGGGGGAGGGTTTCTGATAATGACAAAGTTCAAAATCTAACGGAGATGGGCTGAATTTTAATCAATTCTATAGTAGATGATGCAACTCATTGGTGAACTGCAGATTAACCAGAGATTTTAGCAGCACACACATTGGCACAAAAAGCATTTTTGAAACACCTAAATATCTTTTGCACCATTGCAGCATGTTAGAATGGATTCATACAAAGCCTGTGCTTTGGAGTGATATATTGCAATACAGGAGGTATTTCAGATACTGCTTGGTTTTATTGAGTAACAGATTATGCATATATACAGTATTTAAATCATGTCGTTTTTTACACGTGGGGCATTGAGTGAACACCTTTTTATTGTACGGTAGAATTTTCCCTCGAAGAACACATACTATTCCCATACTCAAAAGGTGGGGATAACATTGTTCAATCCTTGCCCACAGCATGTCAAAAGTGTTTTGCTCTTCACATCAATATGGTCAAAATGTGTGGTCGACCCTACAGAGAGAGCTATAATGTGCCCATCTGACATTCTCACATTCAATTTCCACCCACTTGATAAAATAATGCAC
Source organism: Ambystoma mexicanum (assembly GCF_040938575.1). Taxonomy (NCBI): domain Eukaryota; kingdom Metazoa; phylum Chordata; class Amphibia; order Caudata; family Ambystomatidae; genus Ambystoma; species Ambystoma mexicanum. Next base: position 638,460,282 of record NC_090937.1, read on the forward strand.
AAAAGATTCAGAAGAACCCCCCCCCCCTCCGCCCTCTAAATGGATCTTTTGGGATTAACCAAATAGCTGTGTTGATATATGTAGTTCCTGCAAGATATTGCATGGCTCATTGGCAACCCAAAATTGAGTCCAAATCTTTGCAAGAGATTTGAAGGGTGCGACAAGCATTGCGGGCCATTCAGAATTCCTGACTGTTCCTCAGAATTATGGTGCATATCAGAGGCCACACTTCTCAGGAGGTTTTTTGTCTGATAAAAAACCAGCCTACTTACTGGTTTTTGTGAATTGTCCTTGGTTTTCAGAGGGAGCAGCCGGGCTATGGGGAGAGAGCAGGAGAGCTTGTGCTGTGGCCCCTAGGAATATGCATGTTCAGTCGTAGAAGTGTACCAAAAAAGTAGTGGAACTGTGACTGGCAGGGAGCAACATACAACACATTTTTCAAGGGTTGCAGTCATGATATGATAGTTTATTTATATAGAGCCTCACGGCAAGGGAGGGAACAAGGGAAAATATAATGACATTCTTACAGGCCATGAACAGTAAGTATGTGAAATTAACTATCGTACTCGGCCTGACGACATTTCAGATATTGCAAGAACTAAGACATAGATAAGGAAGGGAGGCGGAGAGTGGGAAGGAAATGGAAACAGGCAGGCGACTACCGTACTAGGCCTGACGATGAGCCGGAGAAAAACAAAAGGTGAGGGAGAGGGGTGTAGAAAAGGAGAGGAGGAACAAAAACGAGCGACTATCGTACTAAGCCTGACGACATTTCAGATAGTGCTGGGGGGGACAAGAAATTGGGGGCGGAGACAGATTAGGTTGCTATCATACTAGGTCCAGGGACAATTCTGATAGAGCAAGTGCATAGAAGAAAGTAAGGGGAGGAGGGGAGGAGATAGGAAAAGGGAGAAAGGGAGAGGAGGAGAGAAAAGAGTAAGTAATCAAAAAAGAGTGGAGAAGCAAGAGGGGAGAGCGAATACAATTGCAGATGATAGTTGCAATTGCATTGCAACTATCAGGTTCTTATTTAATATTTGTATGATTGTTGTGTTTATAATCGATATTGTTTTTTAAAATCAATTGTTTTTATCTTTTGTATTTTTTGAGCCAAAAGTGTAATAAAAATCGAATCAAAACCAAATCATTTGTATTGTGCTTATTTTGCAAAGTTCCTTAAAGACTAAATCCCCAATTGAGAAGCACGATATGTAAAGCTGTTGCTGATTGTTTCTCTTCCCTTTCTTCTGTCCGCTTCAAAACAAAAAAAAAAAAACAAAGGAAACCCTTGTGAAAATATTTCATGAATTTTGTGAAGCTTGTTACAGTTCTTTTTTTAATGATTTTGCCTAAACTTTCCTCCTCACCTCAAAAAACTTTCTGAAACCTTTTCTGAACCCCCCATTTTTTAAAAATCATTTTGTTCTAACACAACCGCGAACATATGAAGAGAGAGACCTGCTGTAAAACCATCTGTTCTACTAGAAAGTCCTTGTGAAGAAATGTCAGTTAGTGCCCGCTAGCACAATTGTTATAAAAAAGTGGATCTCTTTGGAAGTACCTCATCATCAGGTGAGGAGGTTCAGCAGCAACAGGTGGAACAGCAGGGTGCAGATGAGATGGCTCAGGAGGAGGGGAAGCCCAGGATGCATACATTGAGGTGAAGCAGGCTGTGAAGCATGGATAATCGAGTACACAGAGTTTAGTCAGATGGAGTCTTCCTGGTACATGCAAGTGAGGGCGGAGTAGAATTTTGGTGTCAGCGGCATAATTGGTGTAAGATATACTGATGGAGTCAAGTAAAACAAATAAAGGTTTTGTAAAGATGTGAAGTGTCGGGGAAACAGAAGAACCTTGTGACACACCACAAGCGATGCGTGCTAGAGGGGCACTGGCATGCTCAGCAAAGACTCTCATGGATCCGTTTTCCAAGAAGGAGACGATCCAAGTCTCCATCGCTGGCGAAAAGTTGTCTGCTGCTGTAAGGTTGTGACACAGGATTTTATGGTTGACAGAATCAAACACAGCCGATAAGTCAAGCAGGAGGAGTAGGGACAGTTTGCTCTCATCCCTAATCTCATACCGCTAGTTCTTCAGGTCAAGCAGAGTCGATTCTGTGCTGTGGCCGGGATGAAACCCTGACTGACACACACATCCAGGTAGTGCTGGATTTGCAAGTAGGAGGCTCTGTCTAGAATGTTCAGTAAGAAAGGGACCGTGGTGATGGGGTGGTAGTTGGTAGGGACCGTAGAGTCCATGGAAGGTTTTTTTTAGAGGTGGGAGAACTCAGGCTTCTTTGAGGCTAGTGGGGACTACGCCAGCGGAAAAGGAGGCATTGATCAAGGCAGTGATGAAGGGTGCCAGCACCTCAGAGCAGTCTTTGATGAGGGCTATAGGGCAAATGTCCCCTTTACATCATGAGGCGTCAGGCCTTTTAGGATGGTTTTGACCTTGCCCTCCGAGAAATTCGTTAAGTGGAAGCTATGGAGCTCCTGAAAGGAGGCCATGAGGGAGGGTAACCGGTAGAGGTTGCTGTGCGGATTTCAGAGTAGATAGTTTGAGGTCAATTTTTTTGTGCGGAGAGTGTCAGTTATGGCAAGTATGGCATTTTGAATATTGGTGCACCATGTCTCATCTTTGGTAAATGCGGCAGGGGGGGGTTAGTCGGGGCTTCTAGTTCCCTGAGGATGGCAAACATTTCATGGGTGTTGGAATTGGCATTTGCGATTCTAGCTTTATAAGTAGTAGATTTGACCAGAAGGATATCTTGTTTGTAAGGTTTCGAGGCTGTAGTGAATAGAAGCTTAATGGAGTGCAGGTGATTTTGTCCATCTGGTCTCTGCCATTTGATTTTTAGATCAGAGTTTTTGGAGGTCAGGTGTGTAACATGTGTTAATGAGCAGTGATGGTTTAACTTTGTGTGGTCTTAACGGGGCTAGTTTCAATGGCGGCAGTCAAGGTTTTGGAGTATAGGTCTCCAACCACGTTAGGATTCATGGAGTGAGAATATTCAGGTTGGAGTATGCTGAGCAGGGGGGCGGTCAAGCACTCCTTCATGAGATTCGTAACACTCCAGGCTAGAATAGTGGGCAGTGATTGAGGGGCCGTAGTAGCATGGCAGTTGGGCACTAATGTGAAGTACAGTGTATGGTGGTCTGACCATGGGCAGAGGGTGTTAATGTGAACAGAGTCCTGGCAGTTAAGATCTGCAATCCAATTGAGGATGCACCCTTTGATTTGGGTGGGGGCTTTAATGCAGAGGGTGAACCCTAGTTCTTTAAGCAAGTTCATTAAGCGAGTTGGCTACTAAGGCACCAATAAAGTTGCATAGTTTGTTGTAGCCCAGGTCAAAGTCCCCTAGGAGAATTTTTTTTGAAGTTTGGAGGTGGACTTAGGATGGTCACCCACGGTGTGTAGAAGGTCTACTTCAAAGGTTTGGGCTACGCTTGGGGGGGGATATATGACATGGATGGGGATTGTGTCAATGTAGGCGATGGTCCATTTGACTGATAGTATGTCACAGTTTCCATCCCATGAGGTACACAGTTCTCTGATGGGAAGGGAGTCCTTCAGTATCAGTGTTACTTCTCCACCCCTGGCATTTGGTCTGTCACTCAAGATAGTAAAGCCAATGGGGAGAGCTAGGGACAGGGCTGGGCCTGAGGCTGCATGGAGCCATGTGTCTATGACTGCAAGGATGTCGAGGTTGCTGACAGTAATGCAATTGTTAATGTCTCGTGCATGTGCTGGGATGAACCTGGCTCTGATCAGTGCACAGTTAAGTGGAGAGAAAGATATGTAAGATTTGTTAGAGCTACATGTGGCATTGTTAGTGTCAATTTGAGAGAACTTGTGCAGTCGGTTCCCCTGGTGGAGGATGGGCATTAGCATTTATCGTTTATAGCATTGGCAGGCTTAGACATCTGAGTGTGGAAGTACTTTAGATTCCTTGTAGGCTTGAGAAGGCTAGTTTGGTGCGAGGAAGAGAGGGATGATGGGACAGGGGTGTCCTCTGAGAAGTGGGTCTCCTGCACTTAAATTGTGAAATGCTTTGCATGAGCTCTCTTAGGCGAGAGTTACTTGGCTCAGTCGATACGTTCCTGGAGATGATGTGCACACTGGAGATGTGGTGTTTGTGGCTGGTGTTGGGAGTGGTGATAATAGCTGTGAGGGAGGCATGCCGCTTGGTATTCCAGCCGGGTTTAGTGGCATAGCGCTGTCCCAGGTCAGAGTTCCTGGCCTTTTGGTTAGGGATGCAGGAGAGAGAGGGCTGGCAGGGAGGGTGCATGAAATCTATGCTGTGTCTCAGCATTGTTATTGCCTTAATGTCACAAGGCTCCTGGCACAATAGGCATTGTGCCATTGTTTGGAGGCAGGATTCAATGAGTGTGGTTGAACTCCTGGCCGAATGGGAGTGCTTATGCTGGGTGCATGAACTGAGTGGAGGGAGATAGGGCTATAACCGGCAATGCCATGGGCCTTTTCAGCACATTGTCATTGTGTGAAATGGTAATCCTGTGCCATGGAGTGAAGCTGGGCGTTAGGGAGTTGGTGGCTTGTGGTGTGAGCAGTTGACGGTGTGCGAACACTGCGGTCACCCTTGGGGAGAGTGGAGTTGAGGCTAAGGCTGTGTGTCAGTGCAGCAGTTCATAAGGTAAGGTTGCACCCGATGTGGAGATCTAGAGGGAGGAAGGCGGTGGGTTTAGGGGTGGGGATGACTACTGCACAGGTGAGGCGCATGACCTAGGCAGATATGGGCTTGATGGGCAGCATATTGCTTACCTTGGCCAATGGAGGTAAGGTTGTGCTTCGGATACCATGTTGGTGGGAGGCCTGTCTCTAGAGTAGCACAGTAAAGTGGCAGCTCTGCTGGGGCAGTCCACAGTAGTAGGCTTCAGGATTTCCTGGCATGTGAGGGTAACAGTGTAGTTTAAGGCAGTGTGGTGGCAACGCTTGCTGTAGCGAGGGTCATCACCAGTACCAGAGCGGCAGCAGCATCCAGGGCCGGACAAGGATAAATTAATAGGGCCTTAATTGTGGGCCTTTTGTGCATCCGGCGGTACCAGACAACGACCTTAGTGAAGTGCAGGTATTACTGGAGTCGAAGAAGGTATTTGGGGCTCAAAAGGAACCCCACTCCACTAGGAACCCCACTCCACTTGGAGTCAAGCGCCACAAAATGAAAAGTATCACAAAAAGTGGATTTTTATAAAGTATATTTAACAGAGAGTTGCCCTATAGAGACACGTGTTTCGGCGAATCGCTCACCTTTTTCAATCAGGGCCAATTGATGAGAGATATAGGTCAATTTTCAAGTATGGTGGTGAGGTTCATGCGATAAATCCCGCCTCATAAGAGGTGGTCTCCTTCGCAAGCGTCGGAGTCTGGAAGTGAGCCAGCTGCCACTGTCCCTTTAGCGCAGGACACGGATGGTTGACATTTAAAAAAAAAAAACTACTTACTGTACTATTACTGGTGTCGGACAATGGTTAGCCAGTGGAGGTGGGTGGTCGGCATCTCACACCTCCAGCATCTTTCAAGAGTCCTCCGGGGCAGCCATCTTAGCACTATTCACAGTACCATTGTTCGGCATCTTGACAGGGCAGCAGCTTGGTGGCATGGACTCAGTGTAGAGCTGCTTACCCGGGCATTCCGGTGCTGCGATGGTCATGCAGCTGTGCCAGACAGAGATAAAATTAGGTTTTGGAACAGGAGGAGGCAAATGGAAGGCAGAAGGGGGGAGATTGAGGTGGGTGTGGTGGGGGAGTTGGAGGAGGAGGAAAAGGGCAGGAGTAGGAAACATGCCAGTAGAGGAAGGGGAGTATGAGAAGGTTGATAGAGCTGATGTTGGTGGCTGCCTTCCCATGAAGTGGACAAGATGGGCCAGATGAGGGGAGACGTGAAAGGGAATACTGCACTTTCTAGTCTGGGCCCCTCCTGCCTGTGGAATTTCATGCAGACTCACAGGAAGCTTCAGGCAGAGGCTTATCCAGTTGTATGCAATTGTTTGAATATGTCAGTTCAGATGCGGGTAATAATGTGATGCTTACACATTGGATACAACAGCAATCAGTAGCCATATTCAGTGGTGATATAAAGCATTGTATTATGTACATAAGCCATCTGTCATTGCCACAGTACCCTCCTCCACTGGTGCAGAGGAAGCATTTGCCAGCATGTCTGAAGAAACTGGTCATTTCCAACCATGACATAGAGCATGTTGGTGCTCGGAAGATACCCAACCACAGGAGGTGAAAATGGCTGTAGCTATCAGGCATGTGTGGCCTTAGTTGGCTCTCCACAACCCTGTGGGGGAAAGGTTGACTGCCGTATATGAGCTGTTAGTGTGATCTTTTTTTATCATGCAGATACAATTTGCCCCAATTTCAGGCTGTTAGTCAGTAAGAGGGTGCTATAGTGAGGTGTGTATGCCACAGGTACAATACCACCAAAAGGAGGGGCAGACCTTATAGGCTCAGACAAGGTTTTTCCCTCCATTTGGTGGTATTGTAAAATGGATATCAGAGTAACCTTTTTTCCAAAATTCCATATATTTTCTTTATTAAGGGTATTTTCCTTCAGACAACTTTTGTGATGTATGGTTGTGAATAGAGATTTATTCTCACCTACAGATCAGAGCAAGTGATTACAAATCAATTGAGCAAAGTTTTATTAAGTGACCAGTTGGCAGAATATCAATAACATAACGATAATTTCGCATTTATATAGCACTACGAACCCTCAGGTATCTGAGCGCTGCTTATTATTACCCATGGTGTGTGGTGCTCATTTATTGACCTTGGAAGGATGAAAGGCTGAGTTTGGCCGTGCCAGGATTCGAACCTGCATTAGCAAGCGCTGCACGGATGTCAATGCGCGCGCTCGGATGTCAATGCGCGCGCTCGGATGTCAATGCGCGCGCTCGGATGTCAATGCGCGCGCTCGGATGTCAATGCGCGCGCTCTATTCGCTGTGCCACTTGACCAGCTAACATGTATCCACAATAGGTATTTTTAGTGCTACGGCCGAATTGAAGTATTTGACATTTGCAGAAGAACTAGTCCAGGGGATTCTGGCAACTCCATCCATACACAGTATTATGCATGCCCCCCAATTGGGAACAAATGAAGATGAATGGAACTAATTTGAAATTTGGAAAAAGGAAACTAATTCGAGTTACATGGTGATCTCGTGACATAGTGCTTAAGAACTCAAACAGCAACCAAAGTCCTGATAATACACACTGAACCCTGCATCTTTTTTTAGGCCAAATTCAATTCAGGAAAGACTGGAGCTCAATAGCTAGTAGCTGTAACGAGAGATTGGCTAATACTGATTATAATTCCATCAAAACCCGTCTCTTAAGAGATAATACTCGATCATGTAAAAACTGGAAAAATTAATGAACAGCTCAAATTTTGAAAGCTACAAGAAAACATGTGAAGATCTAGACGCATCCATGAAAAAATGTAAAGATTTCCACATAAACAAAACAATTATGAAACTAAAAAAGATATTGGGGCTTTCTCTCATGATAACATATATTCCTATAAAACTGAAGCGTAGTACCAAGGAGACCAACAAAGGGAATTTAGGAGCACAATCAAGAAAAAGTCATGCCTTTCCCAACAACATGATGTCACATAATAGACCACGCCCAGATGACTGGAACTTTTCAAGTGCAGGTTCAGATGAAGACAGAAGAGCAGATCATCTAACATACACTCAGACGATAGACAATCTGATAGGCAAGGTCCATTCCATTGAGAGAACACTGGTTAAGAACCAACAGCTCATTTTTTACGCCAACCTGGGTGTGGCTGGGGGCATTGGCATAACAATTCCCCTTAGATGACTTGCAGCAGAGGACAAGGCCAATTTTTACTCAAAACTCATTAGTGGTTCACCTTTCTGACAAAGCCCTGAGTGATTATGAACACCAGGTCCTCCAAAAAGGACTCTTTTGTTCACACCATGCCTTGCAACACTTTTCAAACATGGATAGCACAAACACAACTGGTTTGGAAAATAAGGCTAAAACAGTATTTTGGCACACCAGATCTTACATTTACACAAGATCCTGCCGTGACGCAGGATACCACAGGATTACATAATCCATCCAAACTTTATCCACCCCCAAAAAGCATCTATGCAGAATCAATGACCTTTGAACACGCCTTATTTAAAAGGCTTAATGAGCTGGAAAAATCAATCCCCAATGTTTATACAAATCTTAAAAAAAAGGAGAAGTTGGGATTTCAGATCCTAAAATAGGGTAAAGACATCACTATAAAACCAGGCAGCAAAGGATGTGTGATGGTGGTAATGAACACCATAGCCAAAAGGACACAGAATTCCTCTCCCCTGAATTTCCTAATACACCTGCCCTATATGCCTTCCAAACATGTATAATGGGGTATCACCTCCCCAGGCTGCCCAATAGTGACTGGCATTCAGTCTGTCCTTGAACATCTATCCCAATACATGAACTTCTTTCCAAAATACCTATGATGTGCTCTTATGTGGAAAACCCCAATGACATGTTAAATATTATGAAAACCAGATAATTCATAAAAGCAGAACAGATTCTGGTTACTCAAGACATAAAATCAGTTTGCACAACAATTCCTTAACAAGAAACACTGGTAGCTATTCAAAAGATACTACAGGAATGCGACTACACTGATGTCCTCACAACATTCATTCTACAACTAGCAGAGATAGCACTAAAACAGAATTATTTTCTGTTTAACAATTGTTTTTACTGTGGTGCTGCAATGGAGGCAACTTTTGTGCCAGGTTTGGCCAGTTATATATAGCAGAATTTGAGGAAATGCACATATATGCAGATGTCAATCCCTTTAAAAAACAGACTAAACATGTGGACGAGATACATTGATTACATCTTTGTAATTATCAATGGCAATGAACTAGAATTGGTTGTGTTTGTAATTGGCTGAATGAGTGTAATCCCTTTCTTAATTTTACATACAATTCAAGTAAAGAACAAGTGCACTATTTAGATTCACACATCAGATTCCAAGATGAGAGTTCAATCACCTGACTGATTCATAACCGTATCTATCGCAGTAGCCTACTGATGTACATGAGTTATCATTCAAGTACATTGCAAGAATATTTACCATTTAACCAAATCCTGCGGTATAGATGGAATTGTTCTGAACTCAAAGAATATAAATACCAAGCTTGACTCTTAATGAACCACATTTCAATGATAGGCCATCAAAAGAAACTCCAAGACCGCTAAAAGTAAAGTGTGCAGAGTATACCACGTGAGGTAACATTGTTACAACACGTAAAAACAACAAACTGCCTGATAAAATGATTGCAATTTTACCCCTATTTAACAATAAAAAAAATACAAAATAAATCAAGAAATTATGGACAATCACCAATGTGGTTGATATAGAAATCGCACGGTCAAGATTTGCAATAAAACTGAGGAAAAACATGAAGCATTTTCTGGTTCATGCAGTTGGAGGCAGAAGGGACACCATCGCCGGGGAGCCTGACCAAAGACAACTATGGACAAATGCTTGCCTAATGAGCCATACTCCATGTGGTGCCTGCTCTGTATACGCACAAACCAAGCGCAGCAAAGAAGCTGATGTCGGTTTCCAATATCCTTGGATACAGACAGTTTATCCAAACTGTATTTCCAAAAATGTCATTCATCTGATTGTGTCCATGCAAACTAATGTACTTTGGTATGACCAAGAGGCCCATAAATAAATGAATCAGGATAAAAAAACTGACAGCATCACTTTTACATATATTGTGAATTAATGAATTTGTAACTGATTTCTTATTAACGTTGAATTATTTGTAAAGGTTTTACATACCCAAATCAATAACAAATAAAAAAAGTCAAAAAACGGAAAGCATCACTGCTTGTTCATTTTGTCAAATATAATCATTCAGCAGATAATCTGTGCTGGATTGTATTAGAAAAAGTAAAACCTTCAATTTTTGTGGGTAATTTAACAGCAACGCTACTATATATGGAACAGAAATGGACTGTTCATCTAAAACCATACAAAATCGGACTTAAGGAAGAAATCCAGTGGCCTTTGTTATACACTAGATAATTAGTTTATTTGTTTCACTTTGTCTGATAATTTGCTGATTCGGGACACTAACATAAACAAAAAAAATCTGATTTGTCTAAACCTCCTAGTTGCTTCTATCAACTCTTGTCTTGTTTGGCTTACATTCTACTGCAGTGCGGTTGGACAAAGAGCAATATAATAGAAAAGGCATCGACATAGTTCTCAGTAGATCACACTTATGAGTTTTCCAGTGCAGTATTACATGACACCTGTAATGTACTGTCACAAGTATATTTCTGTTGTGAGTCTATCAGCAGTATTTTTATTTAGCTAACACAGAGAATCCATAACAAATTGATACACTACTCTGTTTGCTACATCATGTCAGTATAACGCAAAGCACTACTAGCGTGGTTAATTGCATGACCCACCGTGCCGGACGTAACTCAATACGGAAGATCCATTTGGCCAGAATGTGTCATGTCAGATGCACAAAATCATACTTACATATTTAAATACGTACGAAATATTGGTGGCTGCCACTCGATGGTCAAACAGGCTAAAACAGTGGCGGTCGAAACAGAAGTATACAGTATACAAGGCCCTGTATACAAAGACCTGTCCTTGATGGGACATCCACTATGTGTTTGTGATACCCTATCTCTTAAAAAAATTTCATGGAGCGTGAGCACTTTATGCCTATACACACTCAGGTGTGGGTAGATTAAAGATAAAAAAAGAACCCCCCTCCCACCCCCGAATGTATTCAATTTTGTCATTGTGTCTGTCACCCCATTCACGGGTCAGTTTGGGGTAGACAAGGGCTTAGACAGCCCATATATGTGTTTTTGTGTGTGTTTTAATAGATTCTCTAGTAAAAATGATTTTTCTATTACTCTATCCCTTTTAGAAAGGCGGCACATCACCACAATCTATGGGCAGATTCATTCTTATATCAGGGATAGCGTAGTTCTTCGGAAGGGATACAATTAGTGATGTTGGCTCATGGCTGAATGCTAAAAGGTTTTTCCCTCCTTTTGAAGGTATTGTAAAATGGATACCATGGTAACCCTTTTTTCTTAATTCCGGATATTTTCCTTATCATTAAGGTTGTATTATACCACAGGTAGTCCATCATCAGCCCATCACTACTGTCAGTAGTGTTCACTGAATATGCGCCAGGTGGTTGATGCAACAAGAGCAATGCCCTCCCTGACTATGAAAAATACTTCTCTGGCAGTGGGGGTTTGAGCACAGGCGTGATTTTCTTCCTAGCTCCTAACTTTGATCTTGAAATGTGTGTCAAGAGTCAGGTTGGTGCTATGTATGGATCTGCAGATATGTTTAAGAGCACATCCCTCATCATTTGTTCTGTATCGACCTTGTCAGCCAAATCATGGGCCTTTATCATGTTGAACAGGTTGAGCTGCAGCATGTACACTAGTGACACTATCTCACTAGGTGATGCACTATGACAACTAAGATGCTTGCTGTCCTCATAAAAAGGCTATAGCATACAACAGACTTCAGGCAGCACCTTCCTCTGTCTTGGTGTAAAGAATGCCCCATCTAAATTTCTGCCTTGACTGTTGTAATATTTAGTCATGACATTGATTTTTTCACTTTGCCGGTCCAACATGTGCAGAGTAGAATTCTAGCAGGTGGAAATTGCTGTCTTCCAGTGGTGCTGTGGCAACCTTTGGCCCACGTGCAATCTGTCCAGTGTATTGTTGCACTACAGACCTGGCTGGAATATGAGCTGATCTTCTGGGACATGGCAATCACGTCCTTCACAAACCGGCAATTTCTGATGAAATGTGCCACTGCAAGGAGGTGGATATGCAGAAAGCAGAAAGCATGCTTGTACTTGCCAACTTGTAGATCGGAAAGAATGTTTGACCCATTGTCAGCATCAATAAAGCTCAGCTGTTTGTGTTTTGGTCTTAGCTGCTTTCCCATCACTGCCCCCACCATCTCCCAATATCAAGTACTCTGTTTTGTCAGTCTTCAAATGCATGCATATACAAAGTGACCTGGTGCCAGACAGCATGTGCTTAATTGCAATTAGGATTACTTAGGCGGCCATACCTTACTTGGATGGAAGGGGAAGGGTAGGTGGCCCAGAGTTCAGTCACAACCATGCAGTCAAGGCTGTGCCCACTGGTCCACATGTCCATGTTGAGTGGACCTCCAGGCCCTCCAACGGATCTAGTGCCTTCCACACAAATATAGTATAGGCATGGATGAAAAATAATACAGGTGGGATCTTCCGAAGGCTGATTGCCTTTATTCATGAATTATCACAAACTAGGTTTTTCGATAAAACAATACAACAAGATCTTAATAGCCGACATTACCGCCATGTTAATGTTTTCTATGCTCATATCCATGCATCAAGCTGACCTGTTGCTGAAGGATACTATCACTGTTGAGTGAGAAGCTGAGACTGGTTGTGTAGAACAAAGTTGGGATATCAGCTAAGGTTTCTGGGGTGACAGTACAGGCCGGGTGGAATCATGTTTGGCTGCTGACGGAGAGTTGCAGTTGAGATTGTGTGTGTTCACCCCTCTCCCGTGTGTTGTGCCACTTCCTCTGGGACCACATAGATGCTGCACCCAAGTTGGTCAAAGGCTTCCCCCAGCAAAAATTTTCTTTCATAGAGTGCAGCAGTGAAAATGCGATTGGCCTCTCTCCTGAATGACAAATATCCACACTGGATTGTTCTGGTGGACTAAGACATGGCCTACTTCACCCATCTGATTTCGAAGTCACTGGTGGGAGGTGCGCGTGGTACTGGTGTTGAATTTCAGATACAGGCATTGTTACACATCCAGATGTGTGTAAAAGAAACCTTTCACAGGTGGGCATAGCTTTTTCTTGTCCCCTTTCCCTGTAACTGTGGCATTGTTATCTTGTTCTAGCCCAGTATTCAGTGGTTTCCAGGGTCATGTGCTACTACTGCCTGTACTTAGATTGATCACAATCTCTATCTAGCTCAACAACATCGTTATTCTCCGGCTCACTATATGTGGCGTAATCACTGTTGTCCAATATGCATTTCCATCCCTCAAACAGGGATAGATATGCATGTTTTAAAATGTTATATAAAATGTACATAAAGTATTAAAAAAATTATTTCTGAATAGGCACGTGGAGTGGAATGTTGGAATTCTGAAAGTCAATCAGGATCCAGGAATTCTGAGAATAATTAAGCAATATGCCCCGAGCGGCAGGGGCATTACTGACTCAGGTAATGCCCCGGGGCCCATAGTTATAGGCCCCGAGCGAAGCGAGGGCCTTAACGAAGGCCCTGGGGCATTACCAGAGTCGGTAATGCCCCCGCTGCCAGGGGCATATAGCTATTAGTACCACAGCCCGCAAAAACTGCCTGACCGGGGCACTAAAAGCTGCAGCGTTTCGGGAAAAAAAAAAAAACGTCAAAGAAAATGGCCGCCATGGAAAGGGAAAACTGAGTCCGTTTTCCCTTTCCATGGCAGCCATCGGGAGCGGACACGCTGGAAACAGAAGCGTTTCCAGCGCGTCCGCTCCTGAAAAAAAAGAAGGTAAGTGGGGTTGGGAAGGCGGAAGGGAGGGGAAAGGGAAAAAAAAAGAAAAAAACAAAACGTACCTCGGTCCCCGGTGGGGGACGATGGAAGTCTCCAGCCGTGTGGAGGCTCGAAGCGGGGATGGCTCCGCTCTGAGTCCTCACACGGCTGGAGGCTTTCATCGTCCCCCGCCGGGGACCAAGGCATAGAAGGTAAGTGGGATGGGGAGGGCAGGGAGGTGGGAGGAGGGTGGGGAAGGAAACCAAAGGCTTAACTCTGTCCCCGGCGGGGGGTGAAGGTAGCCTCTCAGCCTTGGGGAGGCTCGGAGCGGGGATGTCCCTGCTTCGAGCCTCCTCATTGGTTGAGGGGCTGCCACGCCCCCCGCCGGGGACAAAGGCTGTGGAATCCCGACAGAGGGATTCCTGACCTGGTAACGACTCGGCGAGGGCCAATCAGAATGGCTTTTTCATTCTGATTGCGCCCTCGCCGGGTACTAATGCCTGATATCGCCAAGTTTCCAGATGCCTGTCGGGCTTCGCTTTGCTATTCTGACTGGCCACTGACCAAAATCATCTTCCCTAAACTTACCTAAAGGGTGCCCCCTCTCCACTGCCCACCTCTAACGCTTCCACCAAACCGTGTCTGTCGGCAAGGCTCGATGCTTATTGGGCTATATGGTAATAGTTGCGTTATCCCAGTCCCCTGGAAATATGGGTGATTATGTACTCTGAATTCTCCCTATGCAGGCTTATTTTGAACTTGGGCCCATGAAATTAACTTATCACTCCCCTACTGTCTGCAAGTGGGGCAGGGATAACTCTAAAACACTGGACCATAATCAAGCTTAGACTCCTCTGAATACAGCATATAGTAGAGGGATTTACCGCATGTGGTGTTCAAATGATAAATATGGCAAAACTCTTAATAACATCCCCCCTTTGTGAGTTACAGGATATTTGCTCAAAAATAAACTTTTCATCCAACAGGTTTGCTAAGTGATGTGAAATCCCCCATGCCCCTAACAGGCCACATTAAATATTTAGAAAAAATCTTGGATACCTCATAAAAAATGGTCACTTCAGACCTTCTTTGGCATTTTGATTATGGTGGGCGAACCACCTTGAAAAAGATTCAAGCGTATTTAAACAGTGTGGTTTCGACCTGGCTTGAAAGATTCGAACCATATGGAGATGAAGCTCAAAATGGTGTGAAATCGTCAAACTGAAATTTGAGCCATCCTTGTACATACGAGTATTTGATGGTCCAACTTGACTCAAATACAAACCTTTGGCAATACTGAATTCTAGGATATTTGACAAATATCTTATAATTCAATGTTACTGTTGGGTATGTAAATTATGATTAGGGACATTAAAATTAACCCAATGAAAAAAGCACACAGGATGTACCTTTTCCCTTGGCAATCATTTTACAAACGGGCTGTTCTTCTTACCCACAGAGGTGACTCTGGCAGTTCAGGGGGGGCTGTACAGCATTGCAAATGATGTGCTGGTCAGCCCAATTGCATACATTTGTTTAGGGAACACTCTCCCCACTTTAATGCATGACAGGCTCCCAGCACCTACATGGGTGCTCGAATGTGCATTTCCGAATAATGGCCCCTGTCATTGTGAAATATTATGGCAATAACCGCCGAGCTGGCAGGGCATTACCACCTAAGGTAATGTCCCTGGGGCCTGAAGTTACCTAACGGTGGCCCCTGGGGTATTACCTTAAGGTGGTAATGGCCCGCTGGCAAGGCGGTTATTGCCATTAGTATTCAGGGGTCTGCAGTCGGGGGATACTAGTTTCCAGGAGTTTGCAGCCCCGGAATACTAATGCGCTGATGAAACCTTTTCAAGCTTGAAACGGTGAAATCGCAGTACGCATTAGTTCTAGGAACACTAGAACACGCATACTGCTTCATTAGTATGGAGCAACAGGGCGCCATTATGGGCCAACTTGCTTCGTACTAATGAATGGGAGGAAACTGGCCGCCTTGAAAAAGGCAGAAGGGACTACATGTGGCCAGAAAAAAAAGAAAAAAAAGAGTGTACTCGGCACTCGATGCACGTAAGTGCGTCCACAGGATTACACTGTGGTATGGTTCAGAAACACGCCAATCCACATCAAGTGTATCCCGTGGATTCGCCTTGCCAGGCACTAATAAAGGTTTATCCCTCTTCCCTGGAGACAAATGCAAGTGAGATAGCATTAGTTTATAATGCTACCGTTTTGCTGTTTCATGTAAGAGAAAATACATGATAGGGTCAGCAATGGCACTGTAATGCATTGCACATCCGTGTGCACCTATTTCAAAATGGGCACAGGGGAATGTGACTATTTTATGTGCATTTCTAAGCACATTCTGTTTGTGGATTCGGGAAGCACTTTCAAATGCACAAAAATTCCCTTTAATTGATGCAAATGTGCAAAGAGGTTGAAAAAGAGCAGATGAATGTGTGCTTCTGTGGTGTGTATGGGCCTCATTCCGACCCTGGCGTTAACCAAGGCGCTACTAGCGCCTTGGTTGACGCCGTTATCATTCCGACTCCGCCATGGTGAATGGCGGAATTACCGCCCCATTCCAAAGTTGGCGGGGTCGGTAATTCCCCATTCACCGTGGGCCCTTCCCCATTCCCATTTTTGCCCCATAGGGCTCAATGGGAATGGGGAAGGTGCTAATTACGGCACCGTAAATTACGGTGCCGTAATTAGCTCCAAGGTCCCTTTGCGGATTGGTTTTTGAACGCCTGCAAAAAGCAGGTGTTAAGTTCCAACCCGCAAAGGGAACTCGGAATGGGGCGGTAAGGGTTTAACGGCACCGGTCTCGTTACCGGTGGCCGTTAACCCTTACCGCCCGACTCGGAATGAGGCCCTATGTCTTTTTTTGCTCAGGTGATGAGATGCACAAGTGCATCTCATCACTCGCACCAAAAAAAGTTCACTTTATCCACAAAGGTGTCCTGTGCTTTTTAGGGTGGTTGTGGGGCAGCGTACACGATGCATTGGCCAGCCTCCATGCCCTAAATAGTGTCTTCAGTACGTGTCCAAAACTAAGGTATGACAGGCTTACAGCACCCACGTAGGTGCTGTGAGTGCGTTTCATAGTGGCGGGCCCATCATTGTGAAGTGTTAATCAGAAGAAAAAAAAATCTATGCCTATTTGGGGGATAGCAATGCAAGTGGGGCTTGAGTGGTTCCATTTAAATGACAATGCATTACAGGGACAGCAATTAACCTGTTTTGCTATGCACACCCCCTTGCACCTATTCCATATAGGTGAATGTGACTATTTTATGTGTATGTCGAAGAGCATTCAATTTGAGGATTCGTGATGTTCTTGGAAAAGCACAATACACACCCCTCCCCTATTGGCCGAAAGGTGCAAATGGGGTAAAAAAACACATCTATATGCACACATTCAGATGCCCTTTAAGAATAGGATACAATATTTTTTGGTGCAAATGATGAGAGGCGTAAGTGCACTGCCTCACTTGTGCCCCAAAAAGTTATCAGAATCGGTCCATCCTGTCTTAAAAGCCACATGGATTGTAATCAGATTTTTTTTTTTAAATAAATTTGTTTTAAACAATTTTTCATAATACTGAAAAATACAGGTCTCTCAAGAGAGGAAATACAGTAATCAGAGAAAGAAGTAACCACAAGAAAGGAACGTGCATAAGGGTAATGGAATGAAGATGAGTCATGGGCAGTGGCTTCCGAATTCCTGTGACGGGGGATAACGGCATCGAGCATAACGGAAATGGACATTCGGAAAACAACTATCTTTAGTGTGTTTATGCATCCAGATGTCAGCTGCGTACAGATTGGGGAATATTCTTGAGGTGGAACCAGACAGAAAATAACAATTGACGGATGGTATATAAATAATGTTACTTGCTTGAAAGTCATATGACGTTTTCGAGTCCAGAATCTGTTAGAAACTATGCGCTGGTGCTTGTTTTTATAAATAGTACTTTCAGAGGAGCATATCTGTGAGATCATGTTTTTCCTGTCTCTAAATGTGTGTGGGGGAGCTGGGAGGTAGTTCAATCCAGTACGAGCCATGGATATATATGGCTCGAATAAAGGTATGCTGAATTGAGCTGACTCTGACATTTTTTGATTCAAACCTTCTCTTCAAAGGTGTGACCACCTGGCATCTGAGTGGAGCACTTTAAGGCTCGCCCAATTTGCCATTTCTTAGCCGCTTGTTTGTGTGACTAGTCTAGGCGACCAACTCACCTGCTTTCCATGTGTCTGCAGAGATTTTGGACACGTTGGCATGTGTTGCTGCGCTGTTTTCACGCAGTCAATAGCACTTAGGCAGTAACGTGACACGTTTTGCATCACAGAACTATCTTTTCAGATATGTTTCTGAACCACAAATGAAGTTATTCATGTATTACTTTGGAAAACAAGGGCCTTCATTTGAGTCTGTTAGAGAAAGCCTTTGTTCTTCAGTGATGGTCGGGAAACAACTTGTGTTTGACCTTCAGATCACGGGCGTCATTACACATTTCACCCTTAGTGCAAAGCGTTGCCTGATTTATGGGATCTGATTTGTATCTGTCACTTGCTTCTGATTTGCTGCCAAGTTGGAATGAGCCTGGGGGGGCCGTACGGTTCAGCGAGAAATGGCTGCTCGCAGCTCCACTGCCTCGAAGATGCAACATAGCATTTGTTTAGCGCACTATTTCCTTTATTTGTTAGTCATTTAATCGTCCGGCTATAAGAAAAGTTCTCACCAATTGATAGGCGCAAAACAATAATGATGGCAAGATAAGTTTTCATTCAGATTTCTAAATCAGTCGGGCATTTGTGCAGGTGAATATACCACTAGGGTCTCTTGCAGCATGTGAAATTTTTTACACGAGCCATCAGGTCCCTCAAAATATAAAGGAGCTGATTCACAGAAAGGTCTGCATTGATTCCGCAAAGTCCCCATGCGGAATATGACTCTGTGCGGCCCTACACGCAAAGTTACCAATGCACGGTCTGCGTATTCCTGAAATCCAATTGGCAAAGCAACCTGACCCACAAAGAAAATCGAGCTGCGCGAGGAACGCCCACAACACCCACCCACCCAAACCAAAAACATAGCCATAGACCAACCTTTTCACAAACCTCCGCTCCACCTCTGACCCAACATCCAGTACTCTGGTGACACAGCGCAAGGTCCCCCTTAAGTAAAGGCTGCACCCCAGCTAAACTGTATGAGGTTTTACATAATGGTTGTACCTATGCAAATCTGAACGAGGTCTCACATAAGTAACGGCTGCACCCCTGCAAGTCTGTGTGAGGTCCCCATAAGTAATGGCTGCACCCCTGCGATTCAGTGCGAGCTCACCCATAAGGAAAGCTTGCAACCTTGCGAAACTGCGTCCCGTCCCCCTACTCCTAACATACCCAAACTGTTGGCATATATCCGTACTGCACAGCAGCCCCCTCAAACCCAGACACCTCCCACCAGCCCCCCTCACCTCTGACACCACCCCCAGGCAGCTCTGACACCACCCAGCAGGCCCCCTGACCTTACCAGTACCCCAGTCAGCACACCCTCCTCCCCACACACCCATCACCTCCGCCACTACCCTCAGTGAGTCCACTAAAGACCTGACACCACCCACCAGCCCCCCTCCTCTCTCACTACACCAGTCAGCACCCTGACAGTAACACCCTCCCCACACACTCCTGACCTCCCCACTACACCCAGGCAGCCCACTGAAGTCCTGACACCACCCACCAGCCCCCTCACCTCCGTCACTACCCCAGTCGGCCCCCTAAAAGTGCCCCCCTCCACACACACCCGTGACCTCTGCCACTACCCCCATGCAGCCCACTCAAGTCCTGACACCACCCAGAGCCCATCACCCCTTCATTGCCCCAGGCAGACCCCTGACAGTGCCCTTCTCCCCACACACCCCTGCCACTACTCCCAGGCAGCCCTCTTAAGTCCTGACACCACCCACCCAGCCCCCTCACCTCCGTCACTAGCCATGTCAGCCCCCTGACAGTACCCCCCTCCCCACACACCCCTTACTTCTGCCACTACCCCAGCCTGGCCATGCCACATTACACCCCTACCAGCCCAATGTTGGCCAAAAACATACCTTAACTCCACTGGCCTTCCTCCAACAGGAAGCACACCGGCCACATATCCTCCCCTAGCCTGTACAACTGGGGGCACTGCTGCAGAATCCATGTCCATAGCTCTTCACAGGACTCCCTAGTACATCACACTCAGTTGCACAGCAGGACCGCAGAAAGTAGCACATTTACACTGTGAATGCACCATGTACATGTGACATAGTAAAGCAATGAAATGCAATGCTACTTATCTTTGTGCACATGTTCCATTGCAATGGCCTCAAAGCGCTGTAGGTAATTGACCTATGAGGACACAAGTCCAAGACATCACTGATTGGACAGAGTCACATGTAATGTGTGTGTGAATAGTAGCATGTAAAAATCAGTGAATGGAGTCGGATAGGATGGCATAGCTGTCAAAGCCCCTGCAAGTAACACAAGTTCAATAGACATGTGTTTGGGTGATGTGAAGGCTGTCGGAGAGTGTGTGAGCCAAGGAGACGCATGATGTGTACAGCCAGACTTAAAACACGTTCATGTGAAGATATAGCACTTGAGTGGCAGATGTGCAGCATGACATGAAAGCATCTTCTGGGTGATAGCTGATGTGTGCAGGTGGGTGGCTATGCATTGGGACACACCTACCAAATAATGACTGCACAAGTGATGAGTGTAACCTACACATCCACAGTGAGGTCCCCAACCCATGTGACAGTCACAGAACAAATGCATTAAAAAACCATACTAAACCAAATTCAGCACATGAGCAAACAGACAGCAACAACTGCTGGATCAAGAAACTCAAATTTGTATTCAAGATATGTACACTACAAAAACAACTATGTGGAAGGGGGAAATGTCCAAGGATCAAAAATGAACAAAAGGCACAAAAAAAAATCCTCACAAAGAACTATATACACAGGCAGCAATCGTCTCTCATTACGTCCACCAGGGCAGAGTTGCATTCCTCATCCTCGACATGGAGGTGGGCCTCCGTTCCTGCCTGAAGGGCTTGCAGGCTCCCTTACATCCTCCTCTCCTGCTTATCCACATCCCTGCAAGCCTCCTCCAGTGTGGCAACCCGTCTCAGAGTACATCTCTCCACCACCTCTGTCATAGCCCTAGCAATCCTTGCCTCCCTAGCCCGCTGCCTCTTTGCCATCAGCTGCCTTCTGAATTCCATTCGGACGCACACCAAATTGCATTGTCTCCTCCGTTCCTCCTGCCAGGTGTCAGAACTGTCACACCTGACTTGCCTCCTCAATGATGACTGGCCCTGCAAGGAATGCCTCTGGGTACTCAAATCTGCTGCTGCCTGGCTGAATGTAGGCTGCCCAGGTACCCCCACCATCTGGATGTTACACGTTGGGGGTGTATAGTGCCAGCACTGTCCTGAGGTGCCAGCTGCCACACTGCTGGCTGTCCCTGTGTTGGTGCCTGGACAGGCACAGTGACCACCCCTTCTGTGGTAGGTGGGACTTCCACTGGAGGTAAGACGTACTAACCCACAGACTGGGCGGTGTGGGTGGTATTGGTGAACAGAGGGCCTTAATGGGAACTGGAAAGGAAGGCCACCTGGAGGACAACTGGGGCACAGAGGTGGCAGTGGAGTAGGGGGAAGGTGAATGTTTCATCGCACAGAGACCACCCAAGATTAGCACACGTGCCAGCTGGCCCAGGTAGAGGCTCACCGAATCGTGATGCTGTGTCAGCTCTCCACGAGTAGCTATCACAGCATCATGAATCCTGACCATCCAAATCGGCAGACCAGCCAGCAGGGTGCATGTCAACTCAGGGCTGGTCTCCTCTGGCAGAAGGGGGGGCTTGGTCTGGGTGGAGGCATCCACGACGATGGTCACTGCTGCATCCGACGGACCAGGGACACTGCACATCCCCCTGTCCCTGGCCCAGGATGCCCCCAACAGACCCTTTGTGCTGACCTTCACTTGCCACCTCCTCCACCACCACCTCCATCTCCCTGGATGACTCCTGAGAGCCTTCCTCCCTGGATGGCCCCTCTGTTCCCACACCCTGACCCACAGCCACAGGGGAGTCCCCCATTACACGTGATCCCAGCAGCTCCACCCGACGTTACTTGCCCTCCCCCAGCCAACTCTCCCATAGATGAGGTGGTCTCAATGGTGGCTGGCTGGGGTATGTGCTTCGTTCTGGTGGCCTGGTCTCTACCCTTCTTATCCACAGCAAGGCCTCCCCCCTCTGCACGAGCTGCAGCAACTGTGGAAAATGGGACAAAATAAATTGACATCAGTCATCATCGTCAATGCATGTGTGGCATACACAACATCAACATCACCAATAATGCAGCATATTGTAACCATGAACTGACACACAGACACAATGCACACACATATGTACCTGACCATGCAAGCTGCAAGTCAACTGCCGCATTAGCGTATTGTGAAGAATGAATCACAGTCATGACACACGCACATGTCAACACAGCACATTACTGTGTGGCCACAAACACATCACCAAAAATATGCAACACCACCATACAATTGACCAGCTGAGAGAAGCATGACATGCAGCCAGCGGCATGGGAACAGCACCAGAGCACATGGCCACACAAACACAGTCACCAACATGCATATGTGACAGCATGACCTGCAAGAAAGCAACATGCACTGCTACACATAGCTGTGACATAATTGCTGATTTAATGTGGCCCAGCATAAACATATTGCATGTATCCATGTACACTTGTGCTCCAAAAGCATTGAGATAAGACATCATATCCCTGTCCCCAAGATGTCAAGGCAACAAATTGCCATTCACAGATATCCATGCATATGTGTCATTCTCAGCTGATGTGTCCGCATGGACGCCCTTGTAGGTGTGCCACACAAGGTGTCCATGATGCATGTCCCTCACATGCCCACAAAATAGCATGCCTGCATCCATACTGTCCCTACACTTGGTCCATGATCTTAAACAGCATGTGCCAGAGTCCAACAAGTCACTGAGGAAAATACAGCCAATACCCATGCATATGTTAGTGTAAAATGTCTGTTGCCACATTGGCATGAGTCAGCAAACTGATGTGTCTCAAACCACACACAAGCTGCAAACAGAATGTGGCATCTGCAAACATACACTGTTGAACATTGCTCCACATGGGTACTCACCAGCAGCTTCCAGACGACCCCTTTGTGCATAGATCTGGGTGTGAAGATCCAGATAGAACCTCTCAAGGACTCACAGCTCTACCAGGTAGAACCGGTGGCTGCCTGCATGGTGCACCTCCACTGTGAGCTCCATGGTGAGGGCTGCCACCACCTTGGAATGGCTACGGCCTTGAGGTCATCCCAACGTTTCTGGACCGTGCCCTTCGTGCGGTTTACCAACCCCTCTGCATTGATAGCAGCTGTGATGTTGTCCCAGATCTGTTGCTTTGCATCGTTGCCCAGCTGAGTTGCTGGGTTGAAGAAGGAATTATAGGCTCTCAGGACCCAATCCACCAGGATGCCAAGTTCGTTGGAGGTGAAGTTGGCAGCCCTTTGCCTCGATGTGGGGGTGCTGCACTCTTCCAAGGATGTTGATGTTCCAGACATGGCACCCCCAAGGCAGGAATGGCTTTCCTGAGCTCTGGGTAGGTGCTGTGGAGCTGTGGCGTGTTGGCTGAGAGAGAGGTGGAAGTCCCAAATACAGAAGAGGTGGTCACTGATAAGGAGCTCCAATCCCTCATGGACTACCTAACCGATCACTATCGTGAGATGTGCCAGTATGCGGGAGCACCCATACACACGCACAATGGATGGTGCATTGGCATTGGGTCACAGACCAGATCAATGCCTTAGTTGTGAAGATGCACACTGCTGAACAGGTCCAGGTGCAGTGTCAACCTTGCCTCTGCACTGAGCACTGGAGGGGGCCACCAGAGGAGGAGGAGTTGACATTGCATGAAGAGACCACGAGTCAATTCATCACCCTTGAGCAGGTGCAAGGCATTAGAGGTGTGAAGACCTATGAGGACACATCTTGTGAATGGCATTTATTGCACATCTTATGTTTCACCCATCATGTATGACCCAACCATATATGTGTAGTGGTACATCTGGCTGCAGTTGTCTAACATACTTGAGGAATGCATGTTTGCTAGCGTGTAGACTCATGTCACATGGCCTACATTCTGGGAGAGCCATGTGTGGTCGACATGTGTGGCACATGTTCGTGTGACAGTGCACATCACTGCTGGCTTACACAGTGACAATACTTGCATGCAGTGTATCAATGTCCAAAAATGTGCAAATTGCAAGACCCCATGAGGTGCCACTTTGACACGCATGTATTGTTGTTTGCTACATTCTTGCTGCCTGTCTCTTTGCATTGCTCAACAAGTAAATGTGATATATGTTGACCAATCACATCATGTGGTGCTGAGTTGCATGTTTAAATTGTCACCTGCTCCTATGGGATGCCTTCTCATGATGCATATCAGAGCTGTCTGTCATGACACACTGTGGTTTGACCATACTGACAGTGCATCAGTGCCCACAGACCGCTGCCCTGAGTAGCAGGCGTGATATTGATGCAATTACACTTGTATGGTGTAAGGGGTTACACTAGACTCAACATTGTGAACAATAACTGATGATGGGTCATCATGCAGAGGTTGCCATTCTGGCAATCTCAAATTCATATGTCTGTAGACAGCACATGTGAAATGTTATGGGCATTGATAATTTCAATGAGCGTGCCTGACTGCATACTATTTCATTTTTGTGCATGATACTTCGTCAAATATGTGAATCCACTTCAAATTAGAAGCACCTGTCTGACATGAAAGGCCTTTATTTGGCCATCAGTAGATGCATGACAGATACTTATCTTGACATATATATATATATATATATATATATATATATATATATATATATATATATATATATATATATTATTTTTTTCTCAAACCGACAGACTGCCAGTCATCGAGGAGCACTCTCCTTCCAGTGTTATGTTCACTCAAGTCAGGACGCAAGTTTGTTTACCATTCCTTCTTTATTTCATTTTCCAAAATTCGTGCAGCATATCAAGATACACCAATGTGCAGCCGCCATTCATCCCGGCTCTCACCAAGAAACGTGTTTCGCGGCAACCTTGCCATTTGCTCATATATATATTACATGGCCACAGTAGTGGCCATGTAGTTATGGTTAAGTTGCTGTTTCCATAGGACAAGCACTTTTTGGGTGGCTTATAACTTCGCTCTCCCTGGACGGATCCTCACCAAACTTTGCAAAAACACTATTTGGGTCACTCTGAATATTCCTGCAACGTTTGGTGAGGATTCGTCTAGGGGGGGCAAAGTTATAGGGGGGTCCCAAAACTTTTTTTTTCCCATAGACTGAATGGGGAAACATTGTTGCTCGCGTCTACAGCCCAAACGGCTGGACGGATTTTCACCAAATTTGGACCGGGAGCAGCGGCTTGGTCCCGAAAGCGTGCTTTTGCAAATTTGGTGAAAATCCGTCCAGTAGTTTTTTTTAAAATGACCAAAAAGTAGGTAAAAAAAAATTAGTGATATCTGTGTTTTGTCCGCGGACACACTTCCCTGTTCGCTCCGCGGACAGTGTCCTGATTGGCCAATCGGCTTGCGTGATGTTCGCGGACATGCAACGTGTTTGCTGATTGGATGGCGTGGAGCGTGAAGCATGTCAGATTTTCGGTAGCGCCCGCCATCTTAGATTTGCGGTCATCCGCGGACAGCGTGGTGAAACTTTGTTCAAAATTTGTATTTAGTAGAGTGTGTTGGTGTGTAGGAGTGTTTGGGGAGGGTGGGAGTGTATGAGATAGGATGAAAGTTGTGTTTTTTATGTGTTAGACGTTCTTTTTGTGTTCGATTTGTCTGCGGACATCACAGGTGTTCTGAAATGTTCTAAATAAACTGAATGGGGGGTGTTCTGAGGTCTCAATATGTGTCCGTTTTGTTCGCAAGCAAACTGAAACTGTTCTAAGAACACTCGCAGTGTCCTGAAATGTTCGCAAATAAACGAAATGGGGGTGTTCTGAGGACACTGTCCGTATTGTTCGTTGTCAAGTTGAATGTGTTCTAAGAACACTCGCGGTGTCCTGAAATGTTCGCCAATAAACGAAATGGGGGTGTCCTGAGGACACTGTCCGTATTGTTCATTGTCAAGTTGAAAGTGTTCTAAGAACACTCAGAATGTCCGCGGACATAAAAAGTTTCCATAGACCATAGTTGAAATGTTTGACTCTATGGATGCGATATGCTGCGGTGGTTGTTGCCAGGGCATACAGTCTTGGGTGCATGGCCATGCACCCAAGACTGTATGCCCTGGCAACAACCACCGCAGCATATCACATTCATATTTGCTTATAACTTTGGGTGAAAAACAAATGTATAAGGAACAAAGGTATTAGATACTATGGATGTGATATGCTGCTATGGTTCTCCTTATTATTGTATACTTACTGTTTGGTCTAGTAACCGGAGTGCATGTATTTCTTGTTAATTTCTGTGATAAAAGAAAATAGCATGTTAGTATTAGTATTTTGTAATGACTTATTACATTGTATAATCAATATATTTTTTTTTTTTGGACCGTCATATTTAGTAGATTACAAATCAGAGTACTGTGCAATTTGCTCAGTTTCTGTATTTGTTGCTAAAATCATTGGGTCTGTGGGAGAAAAAAAAATCCATGTTGGATTAAAAAAAAACCTTTTTTGTTATGCTACAGTTTATTTGTTTGTTTGTTTTCAGTGTTCACTTGTTGTTTCTGGCTAATGCTTTATACTTTGGCTTGTTGTATTTTTTTGGAGCAGTAACATATTATTTATTTGTTTTGATATAATAAAATTTTGGAGCAGTTAGATACCAATTGGCGTATTCTAACTGTCTATTTTATTTATATATTTTAGTGGTATTGATTTATCTATTTGGATATTGTTACATTTTGGGACAGTTAGATACCAATTGGCGTATTCTAACTGTGTATTGTTTGGTCTAATTTAGTGGTATTCATTTATCTGATTAGTTGTTGTAGAATCTTTGAGCAGTTAGATAGCTTTTGGAGTATTCTAACAGTTTATATTTTTTTAACACAAGTTTACTCAGGGTTTAAATACAGTTTAGTTATCAAATTTTGGTTTTAAGAACATCAAATAAGCGTTTGTAAGATTTCCTGGTAATCTCTGCTTTACAGTAATGGTACTATCATTACATTCAAACCATCCACATTTCTTTTTTATATATGCAGTGTAGTGCCCTGAATTGGTTGTGGCTCCTGTGTGGTAGATTATACCTATTGGTGTGAAGGTTTTCTTACCAAGTGATATTTGACCATGTGTGAATCCATTGCAGTTGTTTTTGGTACCATCTGCATTGTAACGTAGAAGCATTAGTATTATGTGTTTACTATGTGTTTGTATTACTAACGTGGAGCGATTATCTGAATTGCAGGTAGAGCATAATCTACCATGGTTTGCATTTTGTACAAGTCGCTGAAATGGAATGGATTCACAATTTGGTATTGATATATATATGAAGCGTTCATTGGGGATTTCTTCTTGTTGCAGAGAGTGCATGTATGTTTCCACATGTATGAAATCTGAAAGATTTCATTTATAGGTATGTTTTTGTTTTCCAGTACTTGTAGTAAGTACATTAGAAATTCCGGTGGATCTTCCTGTGAATTTATAGTGAATTTCACCATTCCAGCACAGTAGTCCACAATTGTTGTCTTATTCCATAAACACTATACGTGTGGTCAGGATTATTTGCTGCATTTCTGTGAAGTACTAAAATTTGAAAACACAATGGGTCTGTACTGTGTAAGTAAATGTTGTCAACAATTGGTGGTAATTGAAATAGAATATTCATTGCTACATTTGCGTAGCAACTTACACCTACTATATTTGAGAATTTAAATGGTCCAGGTAGTTCTGTATCTAACTGCTTTTTTTGGAGTTTGTCTTCCTTCTTTAAATAAGTACCTGGTTTACTTTCCCTAATTGATTCTTTTTTGCTTGTGGTACTTGATGAAGTATTAGTTTCTTTTACTCTCTTTGGAGGATTTGCAGTGACATCCTGTTGCATTTCCATTTGATTTATTTTTCTTTTATAACGTTTTACTTTTTGTGGAACAGAATATGTGTTTAGGTGGGGGTGTATAGCGAGCAAAGTCTATTGTATTCTAAAATGCAAGGAATATCAGCGTTTATTTTACTTGCATCAAAGTTGATTAGAAATAGACAGGCAAGTGTACGTAAGCGTGATAGTGCTACATAGCTCATGCCTTCTTTAAAGTCTGTGTTACCAATTTCTATCATTGCTTTGTCTAGGGTAAGACCTTGTGATTTATGAATCGTGACTGCGTATGCAAGAGTTAGAGAAAATTGTTCTCTGCGTGCATACATATCTTTGAAGAGAAGGAATCTAGCTGTTGAGCGTCCTATCCTTTTTACTTCTGAAAGTTTGTCAAAGAGGATAGTGACAAACTGAATTTTGTTGTCGCGTGGGTATGTTTGAAAGCCAACAACTGTACCCAGTGCTCCGTTAACTAGTCCTTGGTCAACGTCATGGTTACATTTAAGCATTACTCTGCAATTTAAGGATCATTTTAATATCTTTTCTAAGCCTGCTGTGTTTGAGATTGATTTTTCTAAACTATTTAGTCTTGTTGTGGCTTGGTCACACATGGGT
This sequence comes from Ambystoma mexicanum, assembly GCF_040938575.1. Taxonomy (NCBI): domain Eukaryota; kingdom Metazoa; phylum Chordata; class Amphibia; order Caudata; family Ambystomatidae; genus Ambystoma; species Ambystoma mexicanum. Next base: position 638,488,676 of record NC_090937.1, read on the forward strand.
AGTGTCATACCACGTACATCTAGTTTGTCTGTGGCGCTAATTTCCATGATTGGTTGCATTTCTTTACTTAACATGATTTCATTGAATTTGAAACAGCTTGCAAGAGTTGGCATTAAGGCCATACAATTGACATTTTTGAGGGCTAATTGTTCCATAACCAATGCTGCCAACAGTTTTACGGCAGAGTTTGTGTCCTAATGTTTTAAAAATAGGCTCACCTTTTACTGGTGTTAATTGAAGCAGATCTCCAAAAACAATAATGTGTTTTCCTGCAAAGAGCTCTTCATAGTCTGTTTTGAGTACTTCTTGTAATTTGAGGTGAATCAAAGCTACATCAGGTTGGAGACCATGCTCACTTCATCTATTAGTAGCATTTCCATTTTTTTCAATACTCTGCGTAATTCCATTGCAGCTTCTGCAGAAAGTTTGTAATAGTCTAATTTGTTCTGGTGTTCTACTGGTAATAGTAGTAATCAGTGTAATGTAACACCACCTATGTTGTAGGCAGCTAAACCTGTGGGGGCAGTGACAACAGCTCACAGTTTGTTGTTTTTACAATTGTTGAAGGAACTTACTAATGATTTTGATTAGGAATGTTTTGCCAGAAACAGCTTCACCAGGTTTATACAGTAGTATAGGTTTATAATTATGGCAGGACCATTTTTTATTTTCATGTTTTACACCATGTTCAATTTGTTTTGTTACTTCTTGAAAAATGCTACTTTGCTCATTGTTTAGTTTTGATTGTAGTATAGTTAAGTCTTCCTTATCTTCATACTGACACGTGGTGTTTTCTACTTCTATCATAGCTAATTCTGCCTAATTTATTATTAGTGGTTCTCCCAGTGGTTCTTGGCTTCCTGTTACAGAAGGTTGACTACTGTCAGGAGTGTCCTTATCCAGTTGGGCTTGGAGTTCTTCTTCGTGCTGCTGTTCATTGTGCAACATTGTTTTGTACTGTGTAAAGTTTACATCAGTTATTGTGCTTTCATTTGCTTTGAAAGCATCCTCATATGAGTCATAGTTATCTAATAATTGTTCTTCTTTTCTCCATGGTTTGAAGAGTTGTAGCAGGGACATGTAATATACTTCTTTATGTTGAGGAGTCTTTAATGACAATTTGATATGATTAATTAAATTTGGTTTAGTGAGTTTAACTAAGCTGCCTTCACAGTTTGTCACTCTATATTTACCTTTTTTTTCATCAGGTTTCATATTATTTTTGTATGTGTAGTTTTGGGCTATGTGGTATAGACACATGTTTTCCAAAGTATTACTTCTGTTTGGGTAGTATGTGTCCAATAAATTGTTTTTTAAAATGTCTTGGCTGTTGGGATCATGTTTGGCTATTGTTTCTATATCTTCATATGATTTTAGAACTCTTTTTCTAGATTTAGTTGGACCAAGACTTAGCCATACTATATTTTCAGATTTACCATACAATGCAGTACCAGTTAAACGGTCAACTGCTTCATATGATCCACATTCTCTATGGGTGAGCATTTTTATGCCCAAGCTGTTTAATTTCTGAGATACTGTTTTATCTGATGACAGGTCATTCCAGAGGTCTTGGAGCTCTGTCTTTTCTGCTTTAGTTAAGTATGCTGTGACATATCGTGCAACTGCAGTAGAATTGTCTGCAATGTACTGCACATCTATGTTTGCATTCCATAAGTGGGCAATGATTGCATTATAATCATTGATATATTTTTCTTCTTCTTTTCTTTTTATGTAATATGTATTTTTAGGTGACTTACCTTTAACACTATGTCTAACTGAAGACATGAGGTTGTTCACTTGACCTGTATTTGTAACTGGTCTAGGGAAACCAAATCGGCATTTGGTGTAGTATTTCCCTTTGTTTTTGTATTTGCGACAACAATATTTTCCACCTTTGTGTCTTTGAAATTGTAAAATTTGTGCATGAAGATCACTATTTGTGGCTTCTGATGGAATTTCACAAGTGACATATTTTTCAATAAACTGTAAAACAGTGGCATCACTGTCTGGACCAAATTTAGGAGCATCTTTAATCCATAAAAGCATGTGGATTTGTGGTGCTCCTCTGGCTTGGTATTCTTTTCTCCAAAAGAAGTATTACACTTCTCCAAGGGGAGGAACAGTTTTATTACAAATAAAATGTAGCATAGCAATGAAGCGATGGTGAAAATATCTTGAAACATTAACAGGATCCAAAGAACAAAGTTCTCCAGGTGTTAGTATATCTATGTTTGTTTTGTTTTTATTTGATATGCGTAGGAAATCATGTAAATCTTCCCATGCATATTCTGCACAACTTAATGTAACAAACCAAGTGCGTGGGCCAAGGTTTCTGATCATACAACGTACATCTCCATGACGTCGAAACCAGTACTCTTTAGTACCACACATATTTGCTAATAGATTTGTAATATTTGATTGTAAAACCTCATCCTTTTGTTGCACTTTTTCTAATAATTGTGTAGCTGTCATATTTTGAAAGTGTGATCCTGATTTTAATATGTGTGCAACTCCGTAACATAAAGTTGCTAGTTCACTTTCAAAGAGTAGGTGGAATATGTATTCCACATTTTGTCTAAATCTGGGATCTTCAGAATACATCTGTAATGAGCGGTATTCTGAAGCTGATATTTGAATAGGTCTATCATCATACCTTCCTCCTTTGCCAGTAGGAAAGAATAGAGGAAAAGCACGTGCTTCTATACTTTTTTCCCATATGCTGATAGGCGATCCTTTTGTTTGACGCATTTGGTAAGTTTCCAGTACATCTTCTACGGTGTCATTACAGTGCAAAGGATGAATTGTATAATGGTCTAAAGTATTTGATATTGTAGCATGATCTAGTAGCTCAAATTGACCAGCTTCTTGTGTTTCTTGAATTATTTCAGTTGTATCTTTCAAGTTTTCTTCAATATTAATTTCTTTGTAATATTCATTATTCTCTTTAAGATATTGGAAGGCTTGTCTAACTTTATATAAATCTACCAGCTGTTGCCATATTTTTTTGTCTTTTGTAGGTACTCCATTTACTAAGATAATTAAAGATTGCTGCATTGGACGTTGCACTCCTAGAGTATGCACATTTTCTTTTAGATCTAATGGTAAATAAACTACTTTTCCACGAATGCCTTTTACCAATTCAGAGGGAGGTAATTTTGCTGTTTTTGGTTGAAGGCATATTATTGCTTGAAATGGGTGTCCTGTTTGAATCATGATGCTCTCATATAAATTAAGTTGTTGTAGGGGTTTTGGTACTGGGTATAATTCCAAATTATTTGTGATAGCACGTGAAGGAGTTTGGTTGTTGTCAAGTTTTGTAGTGCAGTAACTGCAAAGTATTAAGGGCTCAGTTATTTCGTATTTGTTTTCTGAAACAAGGTAGAGAGCTAATTCAAACCATTTAGAATCTTCATTGTCTTCTATTTTGTATGATAGGTCTACAGTTTTTGTGTTACTTGTATAAAAAGTTCTACGGCAACATACACTTACATGGTTTGGTACTTCAGCTGATGTACTTTTAAATTTTAGTATTTCTTTTTTGTATGTGTTTAGCAAAAGGTTGCCATGTGTAGAATTGTTGCTTAATTGGTTTAAAGCTATTTCATTCTGTAAATGGCTTTCACTTCCAAAATATTTTTTCTGGATATAGTGAATTTCTTCAAGTAGGTCTTTTGCTGTACCATGTAGAAGGATGTTATTTAACTTTGCTGGTGCTAAAGCAGGACTTTTAGCATAGTACAGTTTATAGACTAGATTTCTTATAGTTGAATGATGTGTTGATATCCTTTTGATATCATGGAAAGTGTTTTTACAAGTAGGTCCTGTAATGCAGGCCAATTAATGTCCTTGTAGTCCTGTGTACTTGCGCACTGGACAGATATCCATATTTTGCAGTAATTTAATTTTGATTTTGGCTTTGCTTTTTACATATTTATTGAGGAGTTGGCATAAAGATTTGAAACATTGTTTGGGAATGTTACACATTGACGTGCATGGCCATTTGTACACTACACGTTCTGATTCAGTTGAATGGAGGGGTAATTCTAAGTTTTCAGGGCATATTTTTGCAAGGAGTACTTCCTGTTCCATTATGGTATTATTTACTTTTTCATAACCTCGACCATTGCTATGTATGGCAATTGTATTTGTTTGCTTTTGTTTGTATGCTTCTTCATTAAAATATGGTTCTGTGCTCGTAGTGTGATTCCATTCACCTCCGCAGATACTTAAGAAGTTCTTTCTGTTGACATTTCGCTTATTGAGAAGTCTTTTTTGTAATTTAGTTATTAGTTTTGTTAGTGGTTTCATTTCGTTTAATAGTAAAATAAATAACTTTCTTTTGAGAAGAATTGTACTGTCCATCAATGCTTCTAAGATTAATTTCCTATGATAGGTTTTAAGCACTGAACCTGATTTCTCTCCTGTTTTTATAAGATTTTGAAGGACTTTGTGACGGTACATTTTGGCTAAAATACTTTTCTTGGTATGCTTACTTTGCACTATATTAAAATTTGAAGAAGTAGTTTTATCTGTAGTGATAGCTGATTTTCTGTTAATTGTTTTTTGGTTTGTTTTACATTTTGATAGAGGAGGCAAAGATTTTGTACTTGAAACTTCTTGTGTTTCACTAAATGACTGTATTAGCTGTTTTGTTTCTACTTTTTGTACAAATTCTTCTAGAGATGGATGCTTATGTTGGACACTTTTATTTTCATTTGCTCTACTTTTGCGTTGCTTTCTACGGACTTGACTTTTGGTAGGCATTCTTTAGGGTCTGTTGAAAAAAGTAAAGAAGATATGGGTTGGGGTGTTCTGGAATGTATGTGTGCTGTGTGCATGAGTGTTTGAGTAAGATGATAAAGATGTATGTAATGGTGTGTGATTGTGCATTGGGAACTACAACTAGTAGGGATAGGTATTCTTGAATTTATGTGTTACTACCTGGGGTTCAGATGACAAAAAAAAGTAAGCTAGTGGTGTGGAAAAGTACAAATAGTAAATCTAATGTATACAATTAAAACAGTTGTTTGTTCTATAATATGAAAATTGTAGCGGTTCAGTTGGGTAATTTGTGTGTCCAAAAATAGGAATTTGTGGGCCATTCTGGCTGTAAATCGCTGTTTAAGACATGGAGATTTTTGGACAAAATGGTACACAATCTCTATTTTTAGGCACCGAAATAGCTTGTATTAACGTTATAGTATGTTTGATTAATAATAAAAATATTATGGTGATATTCTACTTACTTTTGTTCTTAAATTAACAGGTAACTTCTTAGTTCATCTTTGTTCTTCGAATTTGGCTGCTTCTTTTCAGGAGACTGGTCTTCACTGCAATTGTAAAAGCTTCAAATTAGTAACTTTGTTTGTATATAGCGCTGTTTTTAATTTAGATATTGATTTTTTAAATTGAAATCCTCAGTGCCTTCTTTAAAACCATTAAACTAATTTATTTACATAAAATACATTGCATCAGTTCAGTACATATGATATGTTCTTAATGAAAAAATTGTATTGAATGACTAACTGTAGCAAAAAAAAATATCTTTACTATGTCTTGTGAAATTTATGATATACCAGTGAATACCACTATTTCTGTAAGTAAGCTGTTCTAGGTAATAGCGCCTCAATATCATGTCTAAATTAAAGTAATCAAGTAAATAAATAAATAAATAAATAAAAACAAAAAATATGAAATTGTATAAGTATTTTTTTAAAGATTTAAACATAGATTGTGCTTGCATGCAATTTTGTTTGAATATATGTAGTCTATATATTTCATTTAAAAAATGTTAGTTTAACATGATTTGAGTGTGTGTATAAAGAAAGTAAATAGTATAAAGGTTTATAAGTGATAGTTGATTTTAGGAAATTGAAGAAAATACAGTAAATTCATTTTACAGATTACACAAGCTAAAAGTCTGTTTGAAAATGTGTTCATCTACTGTACAGAAAATATGCATACCTGAAGTTTGTGTTCATGCATATGGATATGCATGGAGCTGCAAGTAGAAATCTTGGAGACTTGTACATTATTTCTGGTAGATGGTGCTTGCCAATGATATGACACTTGTACTCAGAGAGATTCACAGTACATTTGCAGTGCTGATCTATGATGATGCAGTTAGATGCAGAGGTCTTGAATGTGATTGGTGCATGGTCATGTGATTTCTTAGCTACATCCAATGAGGGAATGGCAGAGAGAGTGAAGTGGAAAAGGTAGAAGGGCTGTTCATGTTAAGATATGTCCGCGGACATGGCGGTAGTTTGCGGACATTGGGAGTTACATCTGGGGATTTTTGGGTTCAGAAGTCATGCAAATGAGAATAAGCACTGAAAGGGATTGGTCAGGAAAGTTTAGTGGGTGTGTTGTGCCAGGAGAGAGTTTCTCAGATACTCTTTTTGCTGAGAGAACAAAAGATAGCTATGGCTGTGTGTTTCAGAAAACAGATTGTTTGGATTTTGGGAGATTCGTGGATACATTGGTAGAAGGTGCATGCAGAAAGCTGTGGAGTAGCTGTAGATCTTGGATTCCCACATGTGGACGTACACTGGCATGGAATACGTGGAATGAAGTGGTTGGACTTGCTACCTCTCTGTGCTACTTTGGAGACAGAGCAACATCCAGACATAATTGTAATTCATTGTGGAGGGAACAGTTTAGGACATGTGACTGGAATTATTTTGCAATTTGCTATGAAAGAAGGACTTGGGAAGGTTATGGACATGCTTCCTAATTCTCAGGTGATATTTTCACGGATTGCGAAGAGACAAATGTGGCTTCGTTCTTCATTTGGTCCACAAATGGAAAAAGCAAGGCGCAATGTTAATAAGGCTGTTTGTGCCTTTCTAAGAGATTTGGCATGTCCTCTTTTCACAATGAAAATATTATGTTTCGTAGTACATACATTTTTCGCAGAGATGGAGTCTTACTTATGCTGGCAATCAGATTTTTCTGAGAAATGTACAAAATGCATTGTGACCTTTTTTGGAATTACAACAACCATTTTGAAGTAGGTGTTAAGCATTAATAATTTTTGACTTACAAACACCACACAAAGGATCTTTTCAGAGCCACCACTTCCTCCCAGAGAAAATTGCAATGTTTGTGATGGGGTAGCAACCCAATTTCTTAAATGTTCGCGAACTGTCCGCGGACTTCTAAAAAATACAAAGGGCCCTGCTTCATTTATTTTCACTTCTATTTTTTAACTGTGAAAGGCGGCTCTGAAAAGAGCCTTATTTTTTTTTTGATTTTTGATATTTTGTATTTTTTTTGTTTTTTTATACATGACACACTAGGAGAGGATGGGAAAGGAAGGTAAAGGGGAGGACACCAACCAGAGGGATAAGAAAGGGCGAGCTGAGAGAGGAAGATGTAGAGTGGGTTTTATTTGGGTAGTGAGCAGATCTTCTCGTGCTCTGAGACGATAGTCTCAAAAGCACTACGAATTCGCTCCCCCCTGCAGAGTACTGTGTCACAGCACATGCATACAACTGTGACCCTGAATGGTAACATTCCCATGAATGGTAAATAACTGCCACACCCAAGACTCACGCCTAGTGCGGGTAGTAGGGTTTTCCTCTACCTCATTCTCATCATCCTCTTCTTCCTCCTCCGCATCCTCACTCCTGTTCCCCTCTTCAGGCCCTTGGGGAGGTGGTGGTGGTGGAGGGGGTGGGGGTGGTGCTGAAGCAGGTGCAGCACCAGGTGGCAGTTCTGCAGCCAGGGATGCCATCTCGATGGTGTAATCAGCAGGTTGCTGGAGAAATAGCTGTGCTCTGAAGAATACCCAGAAACACAATGAGAATAAGCTCTACGGCGTGGTCTTTTATAGGGGTGCTTGTGTGCGGTCTGCGGACATGCGCGCTGTCCGCGGACATATCGAACACAAAAAAAAGTTTGAAAAGTTTCAAAAGGTATGTAGAAACTCAGGATTACTATGTGGGACTTGTGCCATGGTGAGATTTTATTGAAAAATATTATGGATTATTTGAAAATGTACTTTTAACTTGTTCGGGGACCCGAACAGTGTCTGCATTCAGAACACGCGATCAGCGTGGGTGCGGTCATATGATCCGTTCGCGAACAAGTCCGCGAAGGAAGCGCATGTCTGTAGGACACCAAATGCACGGAGATTGGCTAGCGCATGCGCGTTGATGTTCTACGGACACTGCTCGGGTCCTGAACTAATTAACATTGCGTCACACGTGAAACGAACATTTCAGGACACTGCGTGTGTTCTTAGAACAGTTTAAATTTGCTAGCGAACAGTAAGGACAGATATAGTGTTCTTCAGGACACGTTCAATTTCGTTTATGTACGAACATTTCAGGACACCAATTGTGTTCTTAGAACATTTTCAACTTGCTAGCGAACAGTACGGACAGGTATAGTGTTCTTTAAGACTCCTCCATTTTCGTTTAATTACGAACAATTCAGGACACAGCGTGTGTTCTTAGAACAGTTTGAACTTGCTAGCGAACACTACGGACAGATATAGTGTTCTTTAGGACACTTTCATTTTTTTTTTGTACGAACATTTCAGGACACCGCGTGTGTTCTTAGAATAGTTTCATCTTGCTAGCGAACAGTACGAACAGGTATAGTGTTCTTCAGGACACCTCCATTTTCGTTTATTTACGAACATTTCAGAACACCTGCACTGTCCGCGGACACCTACATTGTTTTAAAAAAAAAAAACGAAACTATTTACAACACAATATAAAAATTAAACTTTATTTAACATATATTAATAATTTATGACAGAGGAGGTGAGGCAGAACAGAAACAAAAACAGGAGAATTAGGGGTTTCATCATGATTGTTATTAGGTGAGGAAGGGATGGAAGTCTCATCAAAACGTTTTGGGTTATGGAGAGGGTTTGGGGATAATTGACTGGGATATGGTGAGGAGGGACAAGTACATGTGGGGCAATGGCACGAGGTTTTTGTTTAAAATGATCTTCCACAAAAGTTTTCAAATTATTAAAATTAGTCAACAATAAATCCATTTTTTCTTCTATACTGTGAAAAGTGTTATCCATAACAGGTTATTCTGAAGTATTTTCTATTTTGGTATGCTCTGTACAAAAAAATATATATATATATGTTAAATGTATACAAAATAATAATTAAATGGTTTATATTATAAAGTGTTTACCATTAGTTTCACTACCTTGTGACATTTCTTCATGTGGGAAATGTTTCTCTGGCCATTCCAGAGTACTAGACATTTCTGTGAGAGAAAAAAAAAGATAATATATTTTTTTATCTAATACAGAAAGTTTATAAATATATGAATAAAATTAAGTACACTTACTATTTCAGGTAAAATATGTCCTATGTACTCAGTGGGTCTGGTCTTGTTCTTAGTTCTGTCGTGTTTGTGAGGTAATTATGTTGGAAGCCAATTTATTTTCTTGTGGTATATTCCATTTTAGAACATAGTGCATTTAAATGAATGGTTAGTGTGTTGTATATATGGGTTACATTTCTTATGTATTAGTACATATAATGTGTTTGTGTGCTTTTTTTTAAATTTGTTAAATGTTCCTATGTTATGATATAACAATCACACATACCCCCCCAGAGTTTTTAGGTAGTGGTACTGTTCTTCGAACATGTCTGCGAACATTAAATGAGTTCGCGGACATCAAGTACAGTAGAAGAGATTCAGTCAGTTCCATATGATATGTATATAAAGTGAAAGTCATTATTGTTAAGTTGCACTACTAAAAACCTATGAAATTCAGTGAAAAAACTTTGTCAAAGGGAGGTTATGGTTCCAAGTAAAACCGAAAAACCCTTGAAATTCGCCAGTTATGGTAAGCTAAGCAACCATAACTCGCGCCACCACCGTGCACTGCTAAGACTAACACCCAGGACATCAAAGATGACATCACAAATGGCATCGATGACATCACTGATGTCTATAGCATCCATCAAGCAGGACCATGTTTCTGACAGTGCTGGCATCTGTGTCTCTCCTCAGTGCTGGCCTGCAGCCAGTGAATCCCATGTTGTGGTGCTGTAAAAAGGATATTTGTTACAGTGGAGTATTGCCTTTGAGGAGAAATCCGTGATTGATGGATGCTATAGATAGTGTGAACAGTATGGCACACTTGTGGTGATGCATATCTAAATGTTCACAATGCACTATTTAATGCACTACTGGCATAGTGCTGGTGCACAGGGATACCAAATTGTGCAGCCCCACAGGGCACGGACAAATATAGTGTTCAACATACACCCATGATGTGCAGTAGCAGTTTGCATTGTCTGAGATGGCAGTGGCCATTACATGACAGTGTCATACAAAACAACAGTTGATGACTGTTGGTCACTCACTCATGGGCAGTCATCGACTGACACCCCATATGACAATGTCATGTGAATGGCACTGTCATCACACACAATGTCAATTTACAATGCATATTCATGACTTCTGCTAGGCATACAGCAGGTGACTCACAGCCATGTGGAGCCCCACACAGGGTGCCAGGAGACCTAGTATCATCATTGATGTGGCACAGTAACAGTCAAACGTGTGGTCAGCTTTCTGCTCAGCCCTACACTGAGAGGGTTGCGATTTTGACAGTGCACACCTCTTTGCTTCACATATATCACGTTGTTCATTGTACATGGACTACGCTCCTCACAATGGGCCTCATTAGGACCCTGGCGGAGAGGGTATTACGCCAGCGTAGTGCATGGCGTACCTCTCCGCCATACTACGAGTTCCCGTAGCGCCATGGAGGTTTTCTCCGCCTGGTTTTACCAGCCGGAGAAAACCATGGCGCTACGGGACCTCGTTGTTAATTACGCCACCGTATTTTACGGTGGCGTAATTAACTCCTTCCCCACTCCCATTATACCCTATGGGGCAAAAATGGGAATGGGGAAGGGCAGAATGGGGATTGGGGATTTACCGCTCCGCCGAGGTCGGAATGGGGCGGTAAATCCGCCAACCCCCATGGCGCTATCGGCGGCTTTCCGCCATGCTTCGCGGTGCATTTAGCACCGCGAAATCCGCCTGGGTCGTAATGAGGCCCAATGACACAATGGACTGTGCTGTCCTGGTCTGGCTGCATAATTGTATTCACGTGACATATGGCAGTGGTTGACATGTTGGGTGAATGGAGTAGATGGCAATGGTGAGGGAATGCATGGATGCCATGTCCCAATGCATCCACGGGAGCACTTTTCACAGGATGTCACTGTTTGCCATCTGAAGCATGCGACATATGTAGTAATGGTGCTAAATGGCTGGACAGTCTACATGTGTTTATTGACAGGATATGGTTCTCAAGTACTCAGTTTAAATCATGTATTGTGTCTCATATTTTGATCGTGGTAGTATCTTTGGATTTGGGTGGCTGACTGACGCCATGTTATGGCCTTCGGCATTACAATGCCCCATGTGCAGTACTTGACCCTGGGCTGTGTGCTGACATACATCTGTGGCTTACAGCTCAGAGTGTGGCAAGTCACAATGGCAGATGCATGCGTGACCTGCCATTTTGTGTCTGTCTGTGCTTTGATGAATATGTGCATTTTTGACTTGAAACACATGATTTAAAATGTCAATCTCTGTCCATACGCAGGTGGTGATGCACCGGATACAGAGGAGGAGGTGGGTGAAGAGGAGGTGGTACGTCAGACCACCAGTGCTCCGGTCTCTTTGGACTCTTCTGATTCTGCAGATGTGGATGTAGAACCAAATGTGTATGCCTCACTGAGAGAGAAGGTGAGTGCCCAAACGGGCATATCCGATGGGATCATTGAGTCTGCGGCAGTGCTGCTGGCTTCACAAGGCCAATCAGTGATGGGCCCTACATCCACAGTGGTTACGGCTGCAAGGTCACCCTCCCAAGAGGTGGTATCAGGTTCTGGGGCTGATGTCCAGCAGAGGGTTGCAGACCAGCAGCCAATGACAAGGGCACAGTAGCAATGGGCAGGGTCTCTTGTATCATGCTGCCGGGGGCCCCGCAAATGTGGTGGACGTGTGCAGGCTGGAGAGACAGTGTGGAAGCAGCAAATGTTGCATGCCGCGATGTAACAGGTCAATGTGCTGGATCGAATTGGAGAGGGCATGGATCAAATGGCCAAGAATATTACCCTACCAGTGACACAGGAAGTGCAATGGCTGCAGATCATGTGGTCCTCAAGCCACTCAAACAGACTGGTTGTGGAGGCCAACATCAAGGTCAAACAGGCTGATTTGAGGTGACGGAAGGAGTCCCTGCATGCAGATGCTCGGGTACATAGAGAGTCCCAGAGGCATGAGATGTTGGCATCTAGTAGATCATGTCGCTGGGAGATGGAGGGCTTGAGGAATGCACTGTATGATGAACTTTCAGCCACAACAACACAGCTCCACGAGGAGAAAGATACCTTGAGGTTGACACTGTCCCAGCAACTCGATGCGTCACGAGTTATGGCTGGCCCGAGCCAAAGAAGACCTGGTCTTTGCACTGCATGGATCGGATCCACCACCACAACTACCTGCAGACCAACCACATGAATGGGGTACAAGCACACCCACGTCTGCTGAACCACCATTGATGTGATGTCCATGAGCCCATGGAGGGATGTTTCTTTTTTTTTGTGTTTTTGGTCCATTCATGTGGATATTGACATGCATCCTCTCCCCTCCAGGGGGATTTTCTTCCCCCCAGTCATGACCGGTCTGGTCAGATTCCTTTTGTTTTGACCCCTTGATTGGGATGGACCCATTTATCTAATGTTGTACTACCCCTGTCCAGGATGGAGGCATGTGTTGTTTTTTCACCCAATCCAAGATGGACTCATTTTTGTTGATTTTTTATTTCCTTGAAAGATTTGCTGTTGCCCTCTCAAAGGTATGACGAGTGCAGTACTGGACAAGAAGCCATGCACAGTGGTGTTAACTGCCATGGTTGCTTTGAAAAGAACAGGGTGGCATGTGCAGGTAACAATGGGTTGATGGGATTTTTAAACATATGTGCTGTATGCATGATTTGGTACTACGGCTGGTTAAATACAATGTCCCATGTTGTTCCAGTGATCCTAATTCATTCAGTGACTGCACTCCATGGGAGAGCCACTCTGCACCCTTTCACGTTTCTAGTCCCCGTGCCCTCTGCCAGGCACCGGCCCTCCTTTCACACATTAAGAGATGCAGTTTCTGGTGGAGGTGATGAGAGAATCACATCAGGGCAGCTCTGTTAGCAGGTGCACTGCATCTCATATTATATCTGTATTAATGGTCACCCCAATCTTTGCAGGCATTCGACATATTTGCTTTTTGGGGATGTAATCATTGAGTCACCATAAATGTCAGTGCAGATGTGTGTGTGTCTGTCCACAATTTAGAAGGTCAATTAGGATATATATGCAACCCCCCACCCAATCCAAAACCCCCTGCAATCCCCCACCCAATCCCCTTAAATTATTTATAATCCAAAACCAACCTAATACATATATAATATAACTAAAATAATATAAAGGTCAATTGTGCAGAAGGTCAATTAAGACCACTATAATTAGGTAAATTCTGCAAAAGGTCAATTGTAAAAGGTCAATTTGGGTAATACCGTTTGTCACACCTGCTGCATGTAGGATTGGACAGCTATGCGTATGTGTACCCTTGATGGACTGCACCTGTGTTCCCCAATCAGGTCCCTTGTTCATCATTATTTCATTTCTGTATGTTCTATCCACCTGTATGCATTGCATTACTTCTTTTTCCATTTTCTTTTTAAAAATGTTTTATTGTAAAATAGTTTATATAAACTTTATACATTGCAATTGATGAAGAAAGAAGAAAATACATTCATTACAGAGAAGAAGAAGGAACAGTAATGACAGGATTAAAAAATACACATTTAATTAAATTCTAAAAAATGTTTTGAATACTTTTAACACATTTCTAAAATCTGCTGATTCATTTCATTCTGTAATATTAGCTTTTTAAGATATTGAACAATCCGTATTAATAGCATTGTTGGTCTACCCTCTAGCACATGTGACCATAGGTTCTCATTATCTAAATGCTCAAAGGAATGTATAAAACAACTAAAACAATCCTCTCTGAGGCTCCGAAAAGCACTGCAGAATATCATTAGGTGTTTTAAGGTTTCCATAGGTTATTGGCAAAATCTGCACATTGCATTTCTCGTTGGCCTCTTAAACGCAACACTTCTCCCGTACATAAAAAATTAAAATGGAATTGCATTAAGAGTTCATTAAAACGCCTATCTGTGCATTACTTCTGATAGGTTGGAAGTGCTCCCCTCCTTTTACACTCCAAGCTGATTTCTTTTGTTAATCAGAAATGTTCCTCTTTCATCACATGTATTCACCCAATCTAAGATTTTTCTTTTTTCTATCTCTGGGTGGTAGAGCAACATCTCAGATGATATGCTGAGTCTGCGCATTATTTGTTGACATTGTTGTGAGAATATTTGAAATGGCTTTTCTGTCCCATTCCTCATTTGACCTCCCATTGTAGTGTACAGAGAGTCAGTTTGTCAATGGCAGATGGGGAGCAGGTGCAAGTGGATCTAGGTCACCTAGCCTAAGCCCCGCCCACCTGGTGCCTTCCTGGTTGCCGCTCTTTTTCCCTACTTAAGGAGCGCTCCAGCCTCTTTTCCTTTGCAGATGGGGAGCAGGTGGAAGTGGATCTAGGTCACCTGGCCTATGCCCCGCCCACCTGGTACCTTCCTGGTTGCCGCTCTTTTTCCCTAATTGAGGAGCGCTCCAGCCTCTTTTCCTTTGCAGATGGGGAGCAGGTGCAAGTGGAACTAGGTCACCTGGCCTAAGCCCCACCCACCTGATGCCTACCAGGTTGCTGCTCTTTTTCCTCATTTAGCAAGCCCTGCCCACCTGGTGCCTTCCTGGGGCCAGATTACAGAAACTGTGCACCGGTGCAAGTGCAAAGTTGCACGGTATTAGCACTAGAGCAAAGTTTGCCCTATTTTTTAAAACACTGGGACATATTGGAAAACGATTGCACCATGACAAGTGCAATTTGGCATGGTGTAGGCATAGGGCAAACATTGCTCTTGGGCAAAAAAGATAGATTTTCACTGATTTATTGCAACAGGGAAAAATTTGCCCTAATGCTAATACGGAATGGTATTAGCACTAGGGCAAACTTTGCCCTGATGGAAAAACGCATCCAAAATGTATCTTTCTTGCACTAGAGCAATTGTTTCTCAGGTGCTTACACAATGTCAAGGTGCATTTGTCAAAGTGCAATCGCTTTCTAAGATGTCCTAGTGTTTTTAAAAATAGGGCAATCTTTGCCCAGGTGCTAATACCGTGCAACTTTGCCCTTGCAATGGTGCAAAGTTTCTGTAATCTGGCGCCTGGTTGCTGCTCTTTTTCCCTACTTAAGGAGCCCTCCAGCCTGTTTTCCTTTGAAGATGGGGAGCAGGCGCAAGTGGATCTAGGTCACCTGCCCTAAGCCCCACCCACATGGTGCCTTCCAGGTTGCCGCTCTTTTTTTCCCCACTTAGCAAGACCCGCCCACCTGGTGCCTTCCTGGGGCCGGATTACAGAAATGTTGCATTGGTGCAAGTGCAAAGTTTGCACAGTATTAGTACTAGGGCAAGGTTTGCCCTATTTTTAAAAACAATAGGACACATTAAAAAACCATTGCACCTCGACAAGTGCAGTTTGGCATATTAAAGGCACCAGGGCAACAATTGCCCGAGTGCAAAAAACATGCATTTTCTCTACAATTTTGCACCTGGGCAATGTGTGCCCTAGTGCTAATATGGAATGGTATTAGCATGAGCTCAAACTCTGCCCTGATGCAAAAATGCATCAAAATGCATCTTTTAGCACTAGGGCAATTTTAGCCCTGGTGCTTTTAATATGCCAAACTGCACTTGTCGAGGTGCAATGGTTTTTTAATGTGGCCCAGTGTTTTTAAAAATAGGGCAAACTTTGCCCTAGTGCTAATACAGTGCAAACTTTGCATTTGCACCGGTGCAAAGTTTCTGTAATCTGGCCCCTGGTTGCCGCTTTTTTCCCTAATTAAGGAACCCTGCAGCCTCTTTTCCTTTGCAGATGGGTAGCAGGTGCAAGTGGATCTAGGTCCCCTGGCCTAAGCCCTACCCACCTGGTGCCTTCCAGGTTGCCGCTCTTTTTCCCCACTTACCAAGCCCTGCCCACCTGGTGCCTTCCTGGTTGCCGCTCTTTTTCCCTACTTAAGGAGCCCTCCATCCTCTTTTTCTTTGCAGATGGGGAGCAGGTGCAAGTGGATCTAGGTCACCTGGCCTAAGCCCTACCCACCTGGTGCCTTCCAGGTTGCTGTTTTTTTTCCCCCACTTAGCAAGTCCAACCCACCTGGTGCCTTTCTGGTTGCTGCTGTTTTTACCTACTTAAGGAGCTCTCCAGCCTCTTTTCCTTTGCAGATGGGGAGCAGGTGCAAGTGGATCTAGGTCACCTGGCCTAAGCCCCACCCATCTGGCGCCTTCCAGGTTGCCGCTCTTTTACCCCACTTACCAAGCCCTACCCACCTGGTGCCTTCCTGGTTGCCGCTCTTTTTCCCTACTTAAGGAGCCCTCCATCCTCTTTTTCTTTGCAGATGGGGAGCAGGTGTAAGTGGATCTAGGTCACCTGGCCTAAGCCCTGTCCACCAGGTGCCTTCCAGGTTGCCACTCTTTTTCCCCATTAGCAAGCCCCGCCCACCTGGCACCTTCCCAGTTGCCACTCTTTAAATACTTAAGGAGCCCTCCAGCCTCTTTTCCTTTGCAGATGCGGAGCAGGTGCAAGTGGATCTAGGTCGCCTGACCTAAGCCTTGCCCACTTGGTGCCTTCCTGATTGCAGCTCTTTTCTCCACTTAGCAAGCCCCACCCTACTTGGTGCCTTCCTGGTTGACGTTCTTTTTCCCTACTTAAGGAGCCCTCCACCCTCTTAACTCTTAGATATAGGGCGTCTCTCACCAAAGCGTCCAAAGCGAAGGGCAGATGAAGAAAAGGGCAATTCCTGTTTGGACCTGTTTGGACTAGGAGGATCCAGGACCCAAACTCCTGTCCAGACAGCAGGTAAGCATGCACCAAATTGTGTTTACTCCCTCTGTCCCCACAGGCCATCTCCAGCCCCTATGGTTCCCCCCTGATGTTCCCTTGTGCCCCCCCTTCTCACACACAGGTGTTGCCTGTTTTGCTTGATTCTTCTACCCTGCTAATCTTGCTACCCACCCGTCCCCACCAGCCTACTTCTGCAGGAGTCTGTCCTGATAAATATTGGTTTCACCATCACCATCTTGTGGGATTTGACTTTTATGGATTTCATTGATTTAGGGTGCGTCACCCTTTCTTAACTCTCATGCTGGACTTTCTTTGCATCTTGTACTCATGGTGGCCCTGAATCATGCTGTTCCCATCTTCATCTTGTAACCTGTCTTGCAACATTATGTGTTACTACTGACTTCTGCAATTGTATTTGCTCTCCCCCCTTGCTTCACCACTCTTTTTGACTACTTACTCTCTGTTCTCCCCTCCTCTCCCTTTTTCCTATCCCCGCCCCTCCTCCCCTTACTTTCCTCTATGCACTTACTCTATCAGAATTGTCCCTGGAACTAGTGTGATAGCGACCTCATCTGTCTCCTCCCCCCTCCACTTCCTTGTCCCGCCCCAGCACTATCTGAAACGTCGTCAGGCCTAGTACGATAGTTGCTTGTTTTGTTCCTCTCCTCCCTTTCTGCACCCCTCTCCCTCACCTTTTGTTTTTCTCTGGCTCTACCAGAAATGTCATCAGGCCTAGTACGGTAGTCACCTGTCTGTTTCCATTTCTTTCCCACTCCCCCCCCTTCCTTATCTATGTCTTAGCTCTTGCAGTATCTGAAATGTCGTCAGGCCGCGTACGATAGTTAATTTCACATCCTTACTGTTCATGGCCTGCAAGAATGTCATTGTATTTTCTCTTGTTCCCTCCCTTGCCTTGAAGTGCTTTGAAACACATTGTGTATAGGTGCTATATAAATAAACTATCATATCATATCATACATTTTTTAAATAAGGGTAACATCTTCGTCTGAACCAATGAAAGATGTCAATTCAATCCCAAATTGAAGCAAAGGATACAGTGGGGAACGCAGGATGGGATCAAAAGTACCTTCCTCCAGATCATCCCTTCTTACTTGTTTTTTTTCCATCTTCTCTAGCTGACTGTATATTTCTAGCCCATATATTAGTGACGGGACAAGTTTACTTGTGTAGAATAGTACAAGGGGTTGGTGCATAAATCAACAGAATTTTTATTTAATGCATTTCAGTTGTACTATATATTTGGTCCCGCGCACCCACGGTGCTGACTTCCCAATTTTATGCTATATTGGCCTAACGAGAGTAAACCCCAGGTATTTTATTTGCGAGGTAATTGCAATTGCTATCAAATCAAGTTTCCAACTACAATATGTCTTTTTACATTTCTTTCCATTATAGCACAATATGTTTCATTTAGTTTGGATTTACTGACAGACTATTAATTTTTACGTACTCAGAGAAATGATCAAGTAGTCTTCGTTGGCCAATCGGGGTCCTGTCCAAGAGTAGTAGGTCATCGGCGTATGCAACTCAAAAGCTCTGTTTTCCTTCTACTCTCAGAACAATGAACAAGGCTTTCTCCAGAGCCTCACCCACATCTGAATAATACATGTTAGAGGCAGGTAGCCAAAATGCACCCCTGTCTCGCACCACGATCAGTTTTTATTGGCCTAGATACTTCACCATTTATTCCTAGCCACGCTCTCACCTCAGTGTTACTGTGCAATTGTATTAGCAAGCAATTGCAAGCAACTGCATCAGAATTCCCCAGTCAACTAGCTCTGTCCACAGCTTCACTCTGTCTACTTTGTCAAATGCAAGACTAAGGTCGGTTCTGGCTACATACAGTGGTTTATTCCCTTCAGTACATGATTGATCTATCATTAACTGTATGTATAGTCCACTAGCATCAGTCCATATTCCCTTCCTAAAGACTGTTTGGTATTGTGAGAGTCTTCCTGTCAACCCATTCCTCCAGGCCCCTCAAAACGCAACAAGCAAATACTTTGCTCTCCACATCAGGGAGAGCAATTGGGCAGTAGCTCACAGAATTCATTCTGCTACCTTTCTTACATAATGTTACAATAACTGAGTAGGACCAGGAGGAAGGGAAGGCCTTATTAGCCAAAATATATTTGAATAAGGTATGTAGGACACTATTCACCATTTCTGGATTCTTCTTCAACATGAGGTTGCAAAGGCCATTAGGTCCTGGTGCGCGAAAGTTTGAGGAAGATTTTATCATTTTAAGTATGAATTCTGGAGAGATGTCTAAATTCCAGGATTCATCAGTATTTACATTTGGGATTTTACCACCAACATTTTAAGAAAGGTCTTCAAAGTGTGTACACCATACTTCTTCTGGTATTGGGTTTGTGATTTCAAGGGACTCATACCTGGTTCTCGTGTTGATAATATTCCAGAAATTCCTTCTATTTATTTGGACAACCGCACTCAACATTTTTTCTCCATCTTTTGCATTAGGAGATACCTATGACTCTTTATCCAATTTCTGTAGGACTGCTTCCCCCTGCAGATTCGTTCATTTTTCTCATTATTGTTAAATGTCCCCAGCCGTAAGTTCTTTATTAATTTACGCATCAGGGTTTTCCTTTCCTGAAATTCTTTTATATAGACATGTGGGCGACCAATGCACATTTTAATAGAGTTATTATTCAAGAGGATTGTAGTTTGTTCTGTCACAAACAGAACAACATTCTTAGCTGACAAACCTTGGGGATAGGTTGTATGATACCAACATTTTTCAATCAGTCTATTGAAATTCTTAAGACTCTGTGCATTCCAGGAGAGCCTATTTTTCCATTGATTCAGGGTGATATTTCTATATTGTGTCATTTTGGACAACGTAAGCATTATATTTAAATTAATTGTTACAAAGTGATGATCAGTAGTGCGGTTGTGTTTAACTTCCAGCAAAGTTGAGATAGGAAATACATTTTCTGATGCTATAATGTAGTCAAGACAGGAGCTTAGTTTGTCCCTGTGCCATGTTGTATGAGGGGGCAGATCTCCATTCATTTGCCCATTGGCAACTATCAGGCCCCAACCTTCCCAGAAATCCCTCCATTGACTGCCATATTCAATTACAAGTAAGGGATGCTGGTTGGTGAGGTTGCATGACTTCTTTTTCCATTACTTGTTTTTCTAATCCAGCACTGTAAGTGAATGCATGGTGTGTGTGCACATTGTGAGCCCATGCATGTGGTACATCGTCCACTCCCCCAGCATATGTTCATCTGTTGTCCCTGTAGGTGTCGCCATTGCACCCTGTGATCCACACACACTTACTGGGACTGTCGCACACAGGGTGTGCAGTCTGTTGGAGGGCGAGTGGACAGCTGAATTTTGTCCTGAGGCCCATTTAAAGTTATTTCCAACGGGGGGAGGTGGGGTTGGTGAGGGGTATGAATATGTGCTTGAAGGCACTTATTTGCATGGATGTTGTGGACATGGGTCTCTTTCTAGTTTACATGCCATGGTGGGTTGTGTGTGTTGTCTCTGTGATGTGAAGCTGTTGATTGACCTTTCACAGATGGCCTTTCTTTCCCAGGCTGCCCTTCTTCATCACCCACTGTTGTCCTTCCTCACCCACAATATGTGCTACTTTTCCATCTATGTGCCTTCCAGACTCTCTGAACATGCTGCTCGTTTTACAAGTGTTTATGCCTCTGCCTTCCTCTCTTGTCCACCTTATCTCTGTCCTCCCCCACTGTGATATCAAACATAGCCATCCACATCTCGCTACCAGCCAGTCTCCTCCTTGAACCACATTTCCCCTATCCCTCTCCCTCTCTCTCTGCACTCCACTGCTATGCATGCATCACTCTGTGTCCTGTCTCCCTCTTGCCCTCTG
The DNA here is from genome assembly GCF_040938575.1 of Ambystoma mexicanum. NCBI lineage: Eukaryota > Metazoa > Chordata > Amphibia > Caudata > Ambystomatidae > Ambystoma > Ambystoma mexicanum. Next base: position 638,509,592 of record NC_090937.1, read on the forward strand.
TCATCCTTCTCATCAGCTACCACACTTGTACTTCCACACACGGGACATCACCTCCTTACTTGGTGTCTTTTTCCTACCCTGCATCCATGGTTGACCCAAAGACACACGTGAGACCTGACAGTGGGTGTGCAGAACTTGTATGCCTGCAATCATTGTCCCCAATTGGGCCTTCATCCCAGGGCTGGGTGACACCTGTTTACCGGGCTCATGTTGTGCTGTGCTTGTAATCTGTTTGCTTTGATGCCAGTGGTTTCTCTTTTGGTGAGTTTTGCTGTTGTGATGTTAATGGTTGCTTACGCTTGGTTATTTGTTCTTCTAGATGTTGACACTGGGTGGTCCATCGCTAGATCCTTGTTCAATATGGGAGTTGTCAAGGCTGTCCAGTATCTTTACATTGACCCATTGCATGGCTTTGCAAATTCAAAATGTTGTTTCAGGTGGGATGTAGTGAATGTGAGGCAGGTGGGTATCTTGTGCAGGTAAGTTGAAGACACTCAGGGTGGCACTTTTTGTGGTGTCATTGGTGGCAGAGAGTCTGGCACTGTGTGTTTTATTTTTGTTTTCTTTGTACTGAGGTGAGTGGGTCCAGTTTCATGGGCGCATATAACACATGGTGATGGTAGGCTGGTGAGTCTATGCATGCTGTTTTTGCATGTAAATCAGGGGGGCACTAGTTGCGGGGTGATTGTTGTGAGAGAGGCTGTCACTCTAGGGTGTTTATTGGTGAGTTGTCATGAAAGTGGCAGGTCCATCTGTATGAGTGCTGGGACACATGGTGATGGGAGTGATGGCAAGTGTTTCCATGCAGTTTTTGCATGTATCCCGCCTGCCGTGCAGCATCCCATTTACTGAGTTTTTCAAGTCATGGCTACCCACACAGTCAGTCCACTCTTGGTCCTTCTGCCCCATCTGGGGGTGCTGTCCAGAGACAAATCCACACACTGCACAGGATTGCTGGCCATTTGGGGGATGCCATGTTCACCACAGACACCAGGCACACACCAATGGCCTGTTGTTGTTGTTTGCCATGGTGAACATGTACATGTGGCAATTTTTCGCACTTTTGGTCTGGTACCCAATGTCAGATTTGTCCACAAAGTTACACATATATGCGCATGACATCTGGGCATAATCATGTAAAGGGTCATGTTCTGGCATCACTACAATTGCTAAAAAACCACAAATTCTGTAGTCATGTCCCAGAACATAGCACAGAGTTCTGAGTAGTTTCAAAACATGACCAGAATTTTCATATTAACAATACTGTCATTTTACACATTTTTACACTTTTGCACAGTCCTCTGTCAGTCGTGCACGTGACACACTGATCAACAGACCATGACAATAAATGCCAATAAGAACCATGGACACATTTGCAGGTGACAGTGCCTACTCGCTATCACTGTTCCTGCTGACACCATACAGGAATCCAGCCACACCAGCTGAGGTAAGATAAAACTCAAAACATGTAGCCGCTAGGGCCATAGTGAAGTGCACATTCAGAGTCCTTTTCAAAAATAGACTTTCTTGTGCTTTAAGAATACACATAACTGTCTGTCCCCGCCCCCAAAGTTTTGGTGGGTCAAGAGCAATCCCCGCCTCTGTCCTTTGGCAGGAGTTTCTGTTGACAGTTGCATCTGCATATCTTTTCAATCAAGGAAGTCTTTTGTCTCTCCCCAGAGCAGCAGAGCAAAATCCACTCCCCTCTTCATTAACACCTGACTGCGAGTTCCTGGCCTTTGTTGAGAAGCAGGAGATATGCCTTTTGTTGGAGCAAACTGTGGAATTCGCTTTGAAGTTCTGTGACTGGCATCAGAGGTTGACTTTAAAAATCCACTTTGTTTAAATTTTTCTTTGATGAAATTAGACTTACATTTTCAAAACAGGCCAACAAATCTCTAATTCCAGTCTTTTAAACATAAAGATTAAATGGTTGCAACCTATATTGCTTTTGATGGCAAGTCACTTAATTCCAACCATTTGATTTTCTGCACAAGTTTAAGCTTCCAATGTACTTAATTGACAGCTGTCACACAGACAGCTGGCAGTACTGCGCCCATATTCTGACAGATTTTTACAGACAAGCACACTTTTTAATGTGGATATTCTTGTGATGGAATCTGCTTTTCCTGACATTGTGTGCTTATGTGGATACATCTTAAATAAGGTGACGATTAACACCCTTCAAGGATTTTGGATCTTTTCTGATGTTTGGGAACCATTATTTTGTAATTTCAGCAACCAAGGAAAAACGGATTTTAGAGCACTTCTGGGTTTCCTTGCAAAGAAGCACTGCCTTTCATGTAGTTTCCCTTTTCACTCTGTGGGCAGCCCAATAACAGGTTTTAGCAGTGTGGTCTCCTGTTCCACCACTGACACAGGCAAAGTAGATTGGCAGCCAACGTTCTGGTTTCACTGCGCAGTTTTCATGGGTTTAGCGCGCATAGGGCTATTTGCGGCCATTTTGCTGGTTCTGGTGCCACCAGCACACAGTGATGTCGCAGGGCAGAGCCTAGTGGGTCAATGCATCCCACATCGCTAAGCAATCGCAAACCCACTCGGCCACAAACCCAACCAAATTCATGGATTCCAATGTGCAAACTTGGGTCGGGAAATGGCACACGCAAAGCCCTATTATCTCCAGAACTGCATTGTAGAAAATCTTTTGTCTTACCTGAATCTTTCTCTTACCCTATAGTCCTTTGGTAATAGTAGTGTTAGAATCATCTTTGCGCTAATATATTTGCTGAAGAAAGGCAAGCGTCTCGGCGGGAAAAATCCATACAGAGGCGTCGCTGGCCTGGTGGCTATGCTGTCGTGTAGTTTGTGGCTTCATAGTCTCCCTAGTGTAAGAAACCTTGTTTGTAATTTTAAAAAGCGCAACCTTGTTTTACAAATTTTGACTCCTTCTGAAAAAAACGACCTCCACAAAAACCTTCATAACTTCCTCACCGTGTATGCTATTTGAGTGTCAAATTGAAGCTAACATCCTCATCTTTCCACCGAACCTAAAATGAACCTAAAACCGCATTCCAACTCCTGATAGTTTTTCCGCAATTGCGCTTAGCACGTGTGGGAAAGTTTGCTGCAAATTTTTCGTTTGCCTCAAATCTATCCCGTGTGAAACAGCTGTACATTGCATCCAACCTCAGAATTAAGTTTTCAACCTGATAATTACTCAATAATCATTGCTAGTGTTTATCTGAAACTATACAAAGCGGCTCCCACTAGTATTTAATCCATTTTAGTGAATTAAATCAATTTTCAGTGTTTTTACCATTACATTCAAAGCCACATTCATAACCATTTTGACAAGTTTGCAATCATTCCTGTTTTTCTCTGTGTTTGCTGGGGGGAAATTGGGATTGATACTGTATTTTGCTGAATCCTGTATTCCTGAAACCTGTTTTCTCACCTTCCATCTCTTTATATTGTATATTGGGGGGATTGAGTAGTGTGCAAGGGGAAAGAGTGATCACATTGCAATTTGATTGAACCCACATAAGTATTATTTTATGCTGCATTATTTTTCCTATCATTGCTCCTTCTGATTAAAGAGATTTATTGCGACATCACCCCATTGGTGATCCTTGTATAAATATTAAATAGTGTGATCTATATATATTGTGAAAATCCATAATATAAATATTTTAACTTTGCAAAACAGCCTGCTTCCTGGTTCAGTGTGACCGGGGGGTGGGGGGAGTGGTTCAAAGAGAGGGGCGTGATATAAGGGTATATCATTCAGAAATAAAAGAACTTATAGACATAAATAAATAATTAAGGGGTGCAGCTGTGCATCACATGCTAGGCATTGACTTACACTGTGAGAAGCACCCCTCAATAGAAACGCTCTAAGGAATTGGTCTGTTTTGCAACAATAAAATGAACTCCTGTAAGTCAGAAAGAAATTAATATTTCCAGAATAGCGACCTTGGCAGAGATCAATATGGCTAAAGAACACCTAATGCATAAATTGTTTGTAAGGGGTCAATGGGCAGAGCAGGATCAGAATGTGTGGTTGCAGGCAATTACAGAACAGACCACTGCAACAGGAGTAGACAAATGACAAGATCAGGGTCCATTACATGTGTCCCTGAGTAAACTGTATATGGCCACTAAGGTAACGGAAGAGCAAAGCAAGATTGGCAAAATAGCGGCATATCTGTACCTCCATATTGGAGCAATACAGGTCAAATATGCCGAGGGCCAAGATCTGGCAAACAAGCAACTGCAGGCATTAGAAAAAGTCCAAACTATAGAGCAGAGGTTACAGAGGAGCCAGGCATCAGAAAATGAAAGTAGGCAGTACCTAACCAAAATCAAAGAAGACATGGGTATCCTGCAGCAGGAGAAGGTAGAACAGGATACCAAAATGCTGGCCTTGCAGAAGGAGTACCAAGAAAGTTTGGACTCTCTACTGCAGAGCCAGACAAAGCTGGAACAGCAAATAAATTTCAACAGGGCATGCGCGGAGCAGGTTGTCACCCTGACAAACCGCCTAGGCCAAGAAAAAGAAGAGAATAATAAACTAATTCTCAAAGACCTGGACACCCAGGCTGAATTTGATGAAGACCACCAGAAAGCTGGTGCACTCCAAAGACAGAGGGACGACCTGGCTGCACAGAGGCATACTCTTGCTCAGGAAAGGGACACCTTAGGCCAGGAAGTCTGTTATTTAAAAGAGAAGATAGAAGAAAATCGCCTAGCCCTTCAGGGACTGGGTGACCTCCAAAAATACCATGAAAAATTGTTAGAGCACACCAGGAGGGTGGAAGATGCTCTAGCAAGGAACGACCAGGCCAGTATGGACAGGACACAGGAGGTAACCCTCCTGCAGCAAAAACTGGCCCAGTACTCTAAAACGACACAGGAAGCACAGAGAGACAATGAGGCTCTCCCCGGTGTCCACATATAAAATCCCTAATAGCAATAAAAGAGTCTAAACAATTTGTCTTATATACTGGTTATATTGCAGACAAGTACAATTCACAATTCAATGTCTACGCTGTGCATGTCACCATTATCTGTAACAAAAGAAGAAGGAAAAAAAAACAGAAACAGAGCAAACACGCCTTATTTTTTTAAGAATATGAATTGCTTCTTAACATTATAAACATGACGAAATTAAAATGCAGGGGATTTCCTTTGCTACCCTGCCTATAGGACATTTTTAGATCGGTCAATCATCCAACAGCACACAGTGACCTCGATTAAACTGTGTCTGCTTACCGGAGGTATTTGTTTGAATCTCTCCCACACGACCTTGTCCTTGATCCCCTCAGAAAAGCAGTGCCAGCGACAAACTGCTCCTGTAATCTTGGATGCTTGAAATGCGCGGCGAGAACGAGTGGTTCTCCAGCCAGCGCTGAATGAGACCAGGCACATCTGTCTCAGAGCCCAGTCTTCCCGAACTAAACTTCCCTCTGTCATCTTCCCATTAGAAAAACTCAGAGCCTCCCCACATGTGATGTGACACATCTGCAGACACTTTCTTCCAATCATATTAGCAGAAAATGTATTCTGTTACCACCCTCATGTCCCATACAATGAGAGCTTCAGATTATAATAACTGTATCTTTTTCGGTTTCCTGCTGCCTTCCTTTCTGCTTTCTGCATTCAACACAGCAAGAGAAAAGAAGAGAATTTTTTTTTTCACCTCATTTTGGACATGAGACTACATTATAATGTTAAGGAGTTAGCATTAGTGATTAGTAATTGTTAATTAAGTCAGTCAGTTATATAAGTAATGTAGTCTTCTATGCATGAGGTATTCAAGAGAAAAAATAATTGGTGCACTTTACTCTCTGCAGCTTCACATTGGGCTTTTGTTGCATTATGAATTCTATACCTTGCATGCCAAAAGCAACATATTCACATGTTATACTGGCAACATAAAATAACTATATGTATGTGTGACATTATTGCTGGCAACAACATTTTTTGCCATCACATTTAGTGAAGCGCTACATACTTTAAAGCGCTATAAATATTATAAAGCACTATATATATTACTACATACCCCTCCTTTTCTGACAATTTGGCAGAACTTAAATCCACAATTTGACGAAACCCAACTTGTGCTCCTCTTTTTCTCATCACAGCAACTCAATAAAATGATCATTTACATTTTTCATAATAAATCACTGCTTAATCACTATAAAAGCAAAATTCATCTCAAATGAGTCCATTAGTTCTTATAGAATATTGTACACTTTTCTTTCCAATTGAAGTGTCCATAGTTTAAATGTCTTTGTTCAATTTTGAAATCAATATTTGAAGTCAATAATAAATTAATAAAATAAATAAATAAAACAAAGAACTAACAAAATTAATTAAAATAATTAATTAAAATAATAAAAGTTGTGGGACTCCATTGGCCATTCTTCCAGTTACATAAGGGATACTGTTCTCCACTCAGAACGCTGCAGAGTCAAGATGTCCTGATCATTGGCTTTTATGATCTGGTTCATTTGGTGCAATTCTTTCATTCTGTCACTCTTGGATGTTTTTCCAGCGAAGTCATCTCTTTTGGCGACCCGGTTACTTTTGTCTTCACCTCCATATTTCAGTCCAGAGGCATTACTTGATCTTCATCCCTTGGACTCCATGACTCCATCATCTCCCGTGTCCTCCGGTCCTGTGACCTCTGACCTCAAAACATAGGCTAATTGTTCTAAATCAAATAGAAAAGAGACAGATTAAGTACATAGCACAATACCAATTTCACCCTTTTTACCAAAAATAAAATATATAGTCCAAAACATTTCATACTTTTTTCTTTTGGTTTCTGAAATTAAGCACATGTTAGAGAGAAAACAGCATATACACAAAACACCATTATACATTAAAACATTTCAACGCTATATCATAACAAATCAATCTGCTTCAGCCCCGGTTGTCAGTGTTTATCGCCTATGGTTATTTATTTACATGTATTTCACACTAAGAATCAAATCTATTTAATTTCTCTGGTATTGGGCACTATGAAGAGAACCATGTGTTTTTCTTTCATGTATTCAGGGCACTTAAGCTGTTTCTACTTGCTCAAGTCTCCTGACTTCATGTTTGGGATGACAGGGCTTAATTTGATTAACATGAACAAACTGCTCTATTACCATTTCACCATCTGTCTTCAATATTTTATACACCACTGGAGACACCTTATCTATAATTTGAAACGGCCCCTGCTAGGCCGGCAGAAATTTAGAATTTTTCTGTTTACCTTTTCCAAAATGAAATTTATATACCTGATCCCCTATACTACACTCTTTCACAGATGTCTTTTTTATCATAATATGCACTGTCAGCCTCCCTTTCCAAATTCCGCTGCACAAAAGCAAATGCATTTTGTAAATGCTTCCTTAGTTCTTCCATATATTCATGAACTGTAGATGCGCTTACAAGTGTCAGTTCATATGTTCTGTATAACAAATGTTGTGGTAATACCATTTTCCTACTTATCAATACTTTATGTGGGCTGATACCTGTTGCGTTGGCAGGAGTTGATCTGATTGCCATCAAAACCAGAGGTAAACGTAAATCCCAGCTGGAACCTGCCTCTGCTACAAACTTCTTTAATATATCCACAACAGACCTGTTGCAACGCTCAACACCCCCAGAAGAAGCAGTTCTGTATGCAATGTGCAGATTTCTTTTCACCCCCAGTATCTGCCACACTTTACTCATTAAAGAGCTTGTAAAATGACTTCCTCTATCTGATTCTATTCTTTGTGGTAACCCAAATCTTGAAAATATATGATTTACCAGTAATGTAGCTGCTGTTTGCGCACTAGAATCTGGTGTAGGAATACACTCTATCCATTTTGACATCAAACAAACCATGCTCAAATTATAACGGTTCCCCCTGCTCGTCCTTTTACAGGCCCTACATAGTCTATTTGCAAATCTCACCATGGAAGGGTTAAGCCTCTTTTCATCAGTGGGGCCCTATGCATTGGTGAAGCGGGTTTAAATTGGGCACATACTAGACACCCCCTAGTATATCATTCTACATCTTGGGACATATGTGGCCAGTAAGCATAATCTTTCAGTACCTCTAATGTTTTTTGTGAACCTCTGTGTCCTGCAGTTATTGCATCATGTGCATGGTGTAGCATTAGCCCTCTGAATGAAAGAGGTACCACCCACTGTATTTGTCCTGTTATGGATTCCCTAATCATGAGTCCATCCTGTAGTATGATTCGTTTTTTATTCTTTAATAGCACCCTCAACTCTTCTTTTCCTGCACAATCATTTTCAGTTAAAGGATTTTGCTCAGGGTCTATCAAATGATTATTATAGATTCCCAAAAGTGGATCATCTTTTTGTGTCTTAATCAGGTCTTGATCTGGTGTATCATAACTCCATTGCACTACTGGATGTTCTACCTCTTTTGGAGCCTTAGAGCGTGTAACTGCATCGATCTGTATTTCACCAAGTAAGTGTTCAATAGGTAGCAACTCTCTCATCACAGCCCCAATTTTGGCTAAATGATCTGCTTTATCATTTCCCTCCTTATCTTCTCCTGGAGTTTTTAAATGCCCTCAAATTTTCCTCCAGTATATTGTTAAATCATTCTCGGACACTAATTTGTCTATGGCCTGTATCATTTTTCCATGTTTGAGGGGCTTTTTATTGTACGTAATCATGCCTCTTGCTTTCCAGCCAGACAAATATTCCATAAAGTTATTTTGTGCATAATCAGAATCAGTCACCAGAACAATTTCACTAAATTTATTATCAACTGCAATAGTAATAGCTTTATAAATGGCTGCCAATTCCGCTACCTGACTGCTCCTAGCCCCAATTCTCATCCCTATACTGGGAATGTCTTCACATTTCAACCAGACATTTCCTATTCCTGATACCAATTGTTTATTACTGTCATTTTCAATGTGAAAAGCACAACCATCAACATATACAGTTGGCAAATCCTTGCATATCTTTTGTACAAAAGCTTTGTGTGGTGATTGTTCAAACTCCTGTAAACTAGATTCTACCTCTACTTCATTTGATACAGGTTCAGCTGCACAGTCATGTAAATCTTCCAATCCTTGAGCAACTGGGCTCTTTTTATTTTGTCCAGATCTCACTTCTACAGGAAAGCCTTGCAATGCCAATGTCCAAGAAGTCATTCTGGACTGTGCTCGGTTGCCTGACCGAATACTTTTACTCTCTAAAAATTGCAATGGCTGATGAGTTGTTTCAATGATTACCTTTTCTCCCTGAACAATGGGGTGGAAATGGTGTAGCACCCACACAGTGGGCAAACGGGCCTTTTCACATTCACTGAATTTAATTTCAACTTGAGAAAATGCCTCACTTGCATAAGCAATGGTTTTAAGATTCAAATAATGTTTTTGAGATAACACTGCTGACATACAATGTTCAGAGAAACCTATTTCTATAAAGAAATACTGTTATTTATGGGGTATGCCAAACATGGTGCCTTTATAAGACATTCCTTTAATTTAGCCACTGCCTCTAATTGCTCTTTTTCCTATTTCCAGGGTATATTCAGCTTCAGTAGTTTCGTCAATGGTTGAGTAATTATAGCATAATTTTCAATACATTTCCTGTTATATCCCGTCATTCCTAATAGACTTTTTAAACCTTTCACATTTCTAGGGTCTTTTCATTTCTGTATGGCTTCCACCATTTTATTTTGTGGGTTCAGTCCATGTTCAGTCACCTCATGGCCTAGAAAATTCACCTTTTTCTTGCACCATTGTGCTTTCTGTAAAGATACTTTGGCACCCGCATTTTGCAATTGGCAAGAACATGTCTAATTTCATCAAAATGTTTTTTTAAGCTTTCACTTTTTATCAGGACATCATCCACATAAACTATAGTTCCTCTTTCCGCTGCATCAGGCATAGCTTTCTCAAAAATATGCCAAATTCACTCCCACTATTGACATACCAGAATGGTGTTCTAACCCATGCATATTGCATCTTATCAAATGAAAATGAAAACAAATTGTGAATATCCTCTGCCAATGGCACACACCAATATCCAGATGTGAGATCTAATGAAGTAAACACCTTTGAGCCATGCAGCTGAGCAAGGCCTTGATCAATGAATGACAGTGGCCATCTGGACACTGGCACTCTTTTATTTAATTCCCTCAAATCTGCACACAGACCCCATTGACCATTTGGCTTTAACACACCCAAAATTGGAGTGTTCGATATGCTATGACTGGCCCTGATTATTCCCTGAGATTCCAAGTTTTTAATTATTTCTGCCAGTGACTCTAAACATGCCAGTGGTAATCTATATTGGTGCACAAATACTGGATTTCTACTACACCCTTCCGGTAATGTGGCAACATGTAAATTATTTAGGCCGCAATCATATGCATCTTTAGCAAAGACATCTTTAAATTCCATAAATATTTTCCTCAATTCATTTTTATCCTCATCGCTATCACATGCGTCTGCTAACAAAATCTGGTCCTCTACCATTTTTGAAAATTCTGGGAAATCCTCCAGTGGAGGAATCTCTGTCCTTTCTTCTAACTGTGTGACTGTGTCTCTGTCTCTCTGTAAAGCTGCCACCCTTAAATATTTTGACATATTAGCCTCCACTTCAATGTGCTGATTTTCTGTTTCATTTTCATTTAAGTCAAATACTATATAATCCTCTTGGTGACAGCACACTGTCTCATTTGAATCATAAGGGTGCATAGATTGAATTTTAAAGATCCCTTTGAGCTGAGAATCCAGATATTCTGGCAACAAACCCCTGCATCTACATACCATTCAGGGATATTTCCAATTACCATGTTATTGAAATCTGCAGTATAATGTGATTTTTGTATGGCCATACCTAATGAAGAATTTTCCTCTAAATTAATATCCTGATGTCCTTTAGTATTCACCATAATTTTGACAGATCCTTCTCCAATATCTATCAATGGGGTGTATTCATAATCCAGGCCTTGTTGATTCATGGACTCATTTAAACACACAAATGCATCTGAATCTTTCATTTGCTGTCCATTCTTGCACTTTAGCGTTATTGCAACCTGCTTGGTGAATGCAGGAATAGTACGATCCTTCCTCACCTGTAATTCAATTTCATATTGCAGCGGGAATATTCTGAACCATGCATCATCAATGTTGTTCATGGTGACATGTGTGTATTCAGTAGTGGTGTCTGGTGCCGTGTGTGTGTGCATGCTTGTATTTCTGGAGTTAGTCAACCAATAGTAATCGCTAAGTGTGAGAGAAAATAAAATAACCAACACCACCCCTGTCGGGGAAGGAGGCACTGAGACCCGGCTGCAAGAGTTCAAAGGATGGTTTATTTCTCCAGCTAGGAAATAACCCAAAAAACCCCACCAAACATTTACATCATTACTCGTATATATATCAATTAAAGTAACTCTAACAAAAAATACTAAACGGACCCGATTGGCCAGGCGGTGTGGTACTGTAGGTGTGGGTGGCATCTCTTCCTCCTGATTGGCTGAGTGGCTGACAAGATGATGGACCTCAAATATCTTGTGCTCCACGCAGGTCCGGTCACTGTGGTCACTACCTAAGCTAATATGTTGCATTCGAAAAACACTAAATAACAAATTATCTAAACATTTTATGCTACTTTTCATATTTCTAAACAAGTTACACATAGTAATTATTGTCAGTACAATTGGGTCATTCGTGGTTTTAATTGGAGGCCTTGACCTTTATTGTGCATGTAAAAAGAATCAAGCTGTGTTTCCACATATCTCCTAAGCTTTAGACCTATTAGTATAAGTAAAAACATATATTGTGGTAAGATGCTTAAGGTTAGTAGTGGGTGTGTTGGGTGGGTTTTGCAGCACAGGCGAGGGTCTGGCACTTGAAAGAAATACCTTACAGGGAGCGCAGGGTCAGGATGGCAATTAATTGCTCTAAATGGGGGTGGGTGGCTTGCACGTTTATGGGGACGAACGAGCAGAAAGCGCTTTTCATCCTGGTTCACATGCTGGTTCTCATGCTAGCAGTGATCTCAGAGTAAGAAAACTGTATCATATTGGTTGTTGCAACTTTCTCCGGCTTCAGCGTGAGAATGGGAGCGCAGAGCTTTCCTTCGCAGGGGGAGTGCAAGGTTGGGGGCCAGCCAGCTGCCTGCGCGCCTTGTGTGTGTGTATCTCTGTCCTTTGCTGCTGCGGTGGAAGGGGAGCTGAGCATTGCTGTACTATCGCAGTGAGGCCTGTTTACCCAAGATGGAGTCGAAAGGGGGCACAAAAGATGGATGCCCCGTGTCCTGCTCAGTAGTCCCATCTATGTAGCAGTCAACCGTGGTTAACTTTACATAAGGGCAAGGGTCAATCCCACTACCGGAGGCACATGATCCAAGCCTCGTACTGAGGAGTGTACGGCGCGAGGGGGCCCCTCACTCCCATACATTCCCCCCTTTCGTTACATCTAAAGTAACAAACTACTTATCTCGTTCTTTCCGTTCTCCCTTCGGTAGCGCTCAGCTTCAGCCACAGCCTCATCCCAAGCTGGTGTACCCTTTATTCGCATCCATGCTTTGCACACACTTCTTAAGCTGTTACCTCTTCTTGCGTATTCTTCTGGGGTGACCATTAAGTATATCCCACCATCCCCATCTAAATCTATCCAAACCTCATTATACCACAGCAAGTTCGTTGGTTCTTTAATGGTAGTGTGATGTAGACTATCGACCACGTCCCCATACTGCCTATAGATGGCAGTCATTCTATACTGCGGTGTGGTGTATTCTCCAGTTTGTACTTGGGCATCTATCATGGTAGCCACCGTTGTCTGTCGGCCCACTGTTACCATCATCATCGCTGAATTGGTCATATTATTTTCACAGCATCTTAGTCCCAGTTGGCACACACAGAATATTAGGAGAAGAAAGACAATAATGGGAATGAGTATCTTCGCTGCTATGTTCACCCATGATGGTATCCAGCTGAACAGATTGTCGAACCACGTGTTGTTGTCTGCTCCACCTTCTGTTCTCATTCTTTCTCCTAAATTATGCACTGCTGTTATCACATGTGACAGTGTCCCGTTATCAGCATCTGAAGTTGGTACGAACGTGCAGTACGCCCCCCAATTTTTTTGCAAACACCGCCGTCCATCGCTGTGATAAGATCTAAGACATATCTGTTTTGCATCGTCATCAGGCGCAGTGCACGGAGCTCTATTTTTATGATGTTGAATCCTTCTTCAGTGTCGTTAGCCAGCTGGATGAGCTCCCAGCGTGTTATCTGCAGCCATTTCCTGTTTGTCCTTGCTTGAACGCCTGGTGCTAGAAATGATGCAAAAAATGTCTCTGCAGATGAGAAAAGCTTGTACTGCTGCGGGATTTCAGCAAGGAGTTCTGACGATTTGGACGAAATATAATTGGATCTTTTGCTGCGTGACAACTTGATTCTCAATGTTTCTTCTGACAATAGTTCGCATGCTCGGGGCACCGTGATTGTCTCATCGGGCGCTGTTGATGGTTCAGCCGATTGCCCTGCTGCCGATATGTCAGCCGATTGACCTGCTGTCGAACTGTCAGCTGAGGGCCTTGCTGTAAACTGAACGTGGCTCTCTGGTATCACCATTAGTGCTGAGTGAAGTGTGGCTAGGGCACAAGTGCCCCTCCAGGATGCTGGGAGATGCAGGTAGGCTTGTTTGCCACAGATCCAGTATTTGTCGATTAATGCAGCAGTGCCTTTTTTCATATCTGGTATTATTAAAGTCTTATTGCACTGCTGTGCGTTTCCCATATTCACCTTCCCTTCTCCATGGAAGCAAAGTTTGTGTGGTATTTCCCTTTTAATCTTTATGGGTCTCTCCAGGAGTGTGACCCATGTCAGCTTGGTGATATGCTGTGATCAGATGGGGATGCACGTTTCTTTTGCCCACTCGTATGTTTCGTCTGGCAGCCCTCGAAGCCCCTCAGCTTTGCATTTAATCATTTCATCATAGCACTTGTCGTCTGCATACCTTGTCCCTTTTATGATGAAAAATGTCTCTTGGAGGCACATTACTCCTTGTCGTCTGCTGGTGCATGTTTGTTCGTTTTCCAATTTTTCCATGGCGACTGTGTGTGCCTGAAATGTCTTGTTTATTCTACACAGCATCAGATGAATCAAACACATTGGGCCTCAGACAAGGGTACTTTCTGTGGAACTAACATCTTTGGGGTTCCATTTGCATGAGGAATAAGTGAGCACACGTAGCAACTTTCATTACTTGCTTGCTTTGCTGCGGTGCTCATGCCTGAATACCATTTATTTGATTGGTCAGGGTGTCGGGGGTCCTCTATTTCATCTAACCCCACATTGTGATAAATATCATATCTGTTTTTTCCCACCCCCCTTTTTCTCCTCCTTCTTTTGTTTTTTAATTGGGTACCAACTCGTTGATATTGCAGCGGGAATATTCTGAATCATGCATCATCAATGATGTTCATGGTGACGTGTGTATTCAGTAGTGGTTTCTGGTGCCGTGTGTGTGTGCATGCTTGTATTTCCATTCAAGCTCTATTTCCTTGGCCATAGTATTACTCAACAATGGAATAGCAGTTTTGTTCACATGCAATTGTTCATAGGGTGGTGTTACATTTATGCTATTTGATTCAACGTGGTAAGTGTCCTTCAAAATGGTTGTTACTCCAGTCCATATTAGTTTAGACCCTGGTTTAGTCATATTTGCCCCGCTCCCCCCTTTGTTCATTTCATTTGCCACAAATAAAACAACGTTATATCAAATAAAATAAAACATCATTGTTGCAAATAGTATGGCAGCATATTTTATAATACATTCTACATTGCTCAATCTACTGGCCCTAGTGGCATCCCTATTTCTATCTAACATTTCAGCCTGCTCAGCCGTTTCATTGCATTGGCTCATGTTGAACCTATGTGGGCGAGACAAATTCGTTAAGCCATCATGAAAAGAAACATATTTGCAATTGTTCATTCTTTTTCATCTTTTTGCTCAATTAGGCATTTAACAATTTCTTTGCATTTATCATAAAAACAATGAAGAAAAATAGAAAAAATAACACGATTCATATGAGATTTAAAAAGAAAAAAGAAAAAAGAGAGATAGAGAGAGAGAGAGAGAGACACAGAATATATAAAAAAAACATTTTGCTTTTTCACTATTCTTACCCTGTCTTAGTTGCAGTTTTCATCGTGTCAGACTGTGTTAGCGATGCCATCCACACAGTCTGGTTCATTTTGGGAAAGTGCGACACTGTGCCCTCTTCTCCCATCCGATAGGTGCACCAAGTATTTCAGTCCCTTTACTTTAACTGCAGTTGGGGTGCTGTACACCACTGTGTATGGACCATGAAATCTTGGTGAATTTCACCTTCTTACAAAACTTCAAACATAGATGTGTTCCCCTGGCATTAAAGGCCCCTCCGGGCTATCTGCTGCCGGCATGGAGGTGTCTGTTGCTACATCTTCAGTAAATGGCGGGGCAATTTGTTTTGCTATGCTGCGTACTGCGCGCGTTAGCTGTGCTAGGTATTCCTTAAACTCTTCCCCCAGCACTGTGGCAGCCCTGTGTTCATCAGACGCCCTCCTAACAGGAGAGAGCGGCGTGTGCATTCTTCTCCTCGTCACGATTTCGTGCGGGCTCAGATGGTGATCCTTGCATGGTTGATGTCTGAGTTGGAACAGTGCTAGGGGCAGACAATATACCTAATTTTTTTTCAACGTGCTGCATAATTTTCGATAAATTGCTTTTGAGCAGCCCGTTGATCCTCTCCACAACTCCATTGGCCATTGGATGATAAATCGAACATAGTTTATGTTTCACCCCCAAAAGGGAGGTTACTTCTTTGAAGAGATCATTCACAAAGTGCGTGCCGTTGCCTGAACGGATCACGTCACAGATTCCCCACTGCAAGAATACTTCTCGCACAAGGAACTTGGCAGCACATTTTGCATCTGGATGGGGACAGGGGCCCGCTTCCACCCACCGTGAAAAAGGGCATACCACCACATTCAAGTATCTCGCTCCATTACATCTTTCTCCCATATCGGCGTAGTCGATATGTAGTTCTCTGAATGGACCTGTAGGGTGTGGCAAAGTGCCACGCAGAGTTCATAATGTCATTCCTGAATTGTAAGTTTGGCATGTAGTACATTCAATCACAAATTTAGACAAGTATTTGTGCAGATTGGGAACAAACCAATCCTCCTGAATGTCTGAGGCGATGTGTTGTTTTGGAACGTGAGCTGGGAAATGCAGTTGTTGGAACGCTACTTCTAATAATTCTACAGGCATCATTACCTTGCCTGTCATTTCCTGTCTCCAAATGAGATCTGTGGCTGATTGTTTACAACCTCGTTTGCCCCACAACTCCTGCTCTTCCGGTGGGGCCCTTCTCTGGAGTCCTATCAATTGTGCTATGGGAGTGTTACTGTATGCTTCTGCTGGTTGTTCTGCTGTGGCTGTTTTTACAACATACTCTGATGTTGGTGTCTTATTGAAGTACGAGGCTTCCTTCGCTGCTGTGTCGGCTGCCGCATTCCCCAATGAGACAGCATCTGTGTTATTGGTATGGGCTTGGCATTTAACCACTGTCACTACCGATGGCTCTGCTAAAGCTTCTATTAGTTCATTTAGTAACGTGCCATCTTGTACGAGGGACCCGTCTGCTCTTCTGAACCCTCTCCTTCGCCAGCGTGATAGCCCTGAGTGAACTGTGGTGGTGGCGTAAGCTGAGTCTGAATATATTGTTACGGCACAAACTTTGGCTGTGTGTAACGCGCTGATTAGTGCAGTCAGTTCGGCTGCTTGTGCAGAGTAATGTGAGCGGAGGCGCTTTTGAACAATCACTTTGTATGTGTCTTCTTCCATGCGCACTACTGCCATCCCCACATGTTTCTCTCCTGTCTCTGAGTTTGTGGATGCTGAACCGTCTATGAAATAGATTTCTCCTTCTGTAAGGGCATTTTTTCTTGCTTTGGGAATGTCATCGCCCTCTCCCTCATATGTGCTTCAATCGTGTTGCTGTAAATCTTCAGTTGTGCATGGCTCTGTAATGAATGTGGCTGGGTTCACTGTCTTGCATCTGACCACGTGTACATTTGGACTGGATATTATTATTTCATAAGCAGATGCTCTCTGTGTTGTGAGAGTAGATTTTGATCTTTCCAAGATAGCGAAATGTCCCTGCATTACTGGGTCTAATATTCCACTGTAGTACGCTAATGGTTTGTGGCCTAGCGATGTCTTTTGTGTCAATACTGCTGTCATCAATGTTCCATTGCTGTGTGAAAACAGGAAAAATTCCCTTTCATAATCTGGATTTGCAAGGACTGGGGCGTCTGCAATAAGGTCTTTTAATCGGGAGAATTGGGCAATTGTCTCATGTGTCCATTTTATTGGGGCCCTGTTCTTCTGTGCTTCCTTCAGTGCTTGTAGCATTGGCCGTGTGTATGCTGCAAATTCGAGGATCCATGCTCGGCAATAGTTACATATGCCAAGAAATTTCTGCATGTCCTTCACTGTTTTTGGTATGATAATGTGTCGAATGGCCGCTGCTCTGTCTGGTAGTATTCTTTTTCCATCTTTAGATATTTGCTGGCCGAGATATACAACGTCTGCAAGTGTCATGAGCACTGCTCCCGAGAAGCCAAGTCAAGCCCAGCATCCCCGGAAGCAGGCTCACGACCCTCGTCCCCGGCTCCAGCAAACCCCTATTGGGGCCCTTTGGACCATGTCATGGCGCCTCTGGCGCCAGGCTCATAAGGAACCTCAGTCCCGGCGCCAGGGGCGCCGGGCTCATAATTCTTGCAAAGGTGCTTGGGTGGACCTACCTGTAGCAGACCATGCTGCATACTCACCTTTGCAAATGCTGGCAGGATGAAGTCCCCAGCCTTCTGCTGGGAGGAACTATTCCCTGAACTGGGACTACTTTCTTACCTGGGTGGGGCTGGTGCCACTCCTTAGCTCTGGAACACAGTAACTCTTTTACCTGGGCGAGGCTGAGGAAGAAGACACCCAATCACTCCAACACTATTTAAACCACACCCGATTGGGAAAACGTGCTTCGCGTTATCCTGCATCTGCAGCAGGACGCTCACCGAGTCAGCTCCAGCATTCCAGTGACATCTCCAGCTTCAGCTCAGCAACCTGTGGAAGAAAGACACGAGAACTATACTTACCATCCAGGAATCCAGACACCGGCAGAACCTGCAAGCAAAAGAAACATAAGGTTAGCAAGTTGCAACACGTTCGCAGCCGCGCTCGCTTACCTGATCCATCTGTGCTTTCACGGATTCTTCAGCCTTCTCTTCAGCAGCCTAATGGCACCTGTAAAGACAAAGAACATTGTTAAGTAGGAATCGGGTGAAGGCGGCCGCATTCACTTTTCTTACCTGCTTTTGTACGCGTATTACGATCTCTTCAACCGCAGCAGCCCGGCACCTGAAAACAAGAAAAGACATTATTTAAGTGCTATTAAAGACTGCAAGAAAGCCTAACACTTACGTGTTTCCCCACGTGCATCCACGACTGGGAAAACGCCCGCAAGGTCCCGACACCTGCAAATAAGAAAAGAACATTGTTAGAGGTGCTATAATAAGGTCACAGATCATTATACTCACGTACTTCGCACGTGCAACGGCAACGGACGAACAACGCCCGCAACATCTCAAGACCTGAAAACATAAAACAAGGGACATTATTGAGGTGTCATTGAAATTCCCATACCTACGTACAACCGCACGTGTCGTGCTCTCAGTGACCACGCCCTCAGCATCCAGGCACCTGAAAAAGACAATGCAAAGACTTCATTAAAGGTGCCCATCTCTTCAAGACTATAAACTCTTTATACCTACTGGCATCCGCTCGTCCAGTAACGGCGGCATCACCTTTTGGCATCTCAGCACCTGTGCCACTTCTAAGGCCACAAAAGACTTTGAGGACCTCCAGTGACATAACTGGAACCCACGCACCCCTGCATAAGTCGCAGGATGGAGAGCCCAGCATTTATACGCCTAAGGTGAGAGCTCACCAGGACATTGGACTTTCGGAGAGTTGGCGATTAGTGAGGAGGAAGTCCAGCCAAACGGTCATTAACCCTTTTTTCTTCCGCCTGCAGAAACCTTACCCTGCAAGCCAGACGGTCAATAAGAGGAAGCCCAGTCCAGAGAGTCATCCGAGCTCTACGCTTCTCAATTGAAGAGACTATAACAGTTCAGCCGGGACCAGCCCCTCCGTGGGAATCAGGTGAGCATTACAGAATGCGAAGCCCTCCAATAACCTCCTACCCAGGCGCTATGGAAACTTCTGACACTGATCAACTGGCTCAGTTACTAGGGGAATTAAGAGCTGAAGTACATGCTGCCCGCCAGGAATTGAATGCCCTGAGGAGGGAATTGATTATGTCCAAAGAACGAACTGATGACCTCGCCAGACAGTTATTACAAACACAAGCGGGGCAAACCCCTCTACCTAATTCAGGAGGGACCTATACCCTGGTGGCTTCAGCCAATCCTGTTCAAATCAATCTGCCCGGAAATGTGCCTTTGGCTCCGCCCGAACGCTTCTCTGGTGACCCTAAGAGGTTTGTGGTGTTCATAAATCAGTGCCGATTGCACTTCCTTTGTAGACCAGCTGCTTTTCCGACTGATCAGACTAAAGTAGCCTTTGTGCTTTCGTATCTTAGCGGCAGCGCCGCTGATTGGTCGATCCCTCTGGTTACACAGGATGACCCGATTCTTCGCAATTTCCAGGCCTTCCAGGCCAATATGGAAAGAATTCTCGCAAGACATTCCCAGGGGCAGGCCCTGGACAACGAACTCCTTTCCCTACGGCAGGGCAATCAGGATCTTCTGGCTTATATTGCGTCATTTAACAGACAAATCGTAGAAACCAGATGGCCCGAGGACAAGAGGATCACGCTTTTCCACAGGGCTTTGCGTGGCGAACTGAAAGACGTCCTAGCCCAGGTCGTGAATCCCCCTCAAGATTCTTCAGAGTACATTGATTTAGTGGTCCAATTGGATCACAGACTGCAAAACAGAAAGGCAGACCGCTCCAGGTTCGAAACTCGAGTATTCTCTAAGCCACTAACTCACACCAAAGGAGTTGAAGCTGTAGAACCTATGCAAATAGGGGTCGTAAAGGGTCCCCTAACCCAGAAAGAACACGACAGGAGACGAAAATTGCAGCTATGTCTCTATTGTGGAAATTCAGGACATTTCCTCCGAGATTGCCCGGTGAAACCTCTGAAGAAGACAGTGGGAGCTTCTGATAAGAATTCCGAAAAGCCCGAGCCGGGAAACGACCTCGCCCGACAAGTGTAGAGGTCCGCTTGCCGAGCGTAAAAAACAGTTCTTTGACCTCGCACTTCATAATGTCAATGGTCCTCATAAATCCAGAACGACCGGATCGTTTGCATGCCATTAAAGCATACATTGATAGCGGAGCGATTGGAAATTATGTAGACCACGAGAAGGCTTCCAGGATGAACCTATCCCTTTGTCCTAAGGTAATTAAAGACGTCATTACCACAGTGGATGGTACGGAAATAGCCTCCGGACCGGTAACCCATACCACCACAGAAGTGACGTTATTAGGCCGAGATGGACATCGGGAGGTAATCGTGTTCGATGTGATCAAGGCCCCTCAGTTCCAAATAATTCTGGGGATCCCTTGGTTGGAGAAACACAATCCTCACATTGATTGGCGAGCAAAGACGATACAGTTCCCAGAGTGTGCACCTACTTGTTATCCTCGACCCAGTATTGGCCTAGCGGTAGCAACATCCGAAGGACCGCAATTGCCTCCAGAGTATCAAGAATTCCAAGACGTCTTTCAGAAGGAACAGGCTAATACCCTGCCTCCCCACAGATCTTACGACTGTCAAATAGACCTGATACCCAGAGCCACTCCCCCTTGTAGTAGAATTTACGCCCTTACCGAGCCTGAAAATCTTCATTTGCGACAGTATCTGGACCAGTACCTGGCCAATGGATTTATCCGCCCATCAAAGTCTCCTGCATCCTCGGCTCTGTTCTTCGTACCTAAAAAAGAAGGTGACCTTAGAACCTTTATTGATTATCGTGCCCTGAACCAGATAACGGTAAAGAACAGATACCCCCTACCTCTGATCCCAGAACTCCTTGAGCAAGTTAAGAACGCCTGCATTTATACAAAGCTAGATCTCCGGGGAGCCTACCACTTGGTACGGATTAAAGAAGGCGACGAATGGAAGACAGCATTTCGCACCAAATATGGACTATTTGAATACCAAGTGATGCCCTTCGGACTATGCAATGCACCAGCCGCTTTTCAGTATTTTATGAATGATGTCCTCAGAGAACTAATAGATGTTTGCGTAGTCGTCTACATAGATGACATCCTTGTGTACTCATCTTCAGAAGCAGATCATCGGAAACATGTTAGAGCCGTCCTTGAAAAACTCCGCCAACATAAGCTTTTTGCTAAGCTCGAAAAATGTGTTTTTCACGTCACGGAGGTCGAATTTCTAGGCTTTATTCTGACACCCAAAGGAGTCCACATGGACTCGAGAAAGGTGGACGCTATCATCAAGTGGCCATCACCTACTTCCGTGAAAGGTGTCCAAAGCATGTTAGTTTTCGCCAACTTTTACCGCAGGTTTATTCCAGAGTTTTCACGAGTGGTGCAGCCCATCACCGCCCTGTTAAGAAAAAACAAATGTTTCGAGTGGTCAACAGAAGCAGAACAGGCCTTTCAAGAGCTAAAAGCCAAGTTCCCCTCAGCACCCATACTCAAACACCCACGCCCAGACCTTCCTTACATCGTTGAGACCGACGCCTCCAGCTTAGCAATGGGGGGGTTCTATCACAGAGAGATCCGGAAACTAACCAATTGCACCCCGTGGCATTCTGGTCTCGCAAGTTCTCGCGCCTGAAATTAACTACACCATCACAGATAAAGAGCTTTTAGCAATTAAGTCCGCTTTCAAGGCCTGGGGGCACTATCTCCTTGGAGCCAAACACACTGTCACGGTAATCACCGATCATCGAAACCTACAATACCTGAAAACCGCCAAAGCTCAGTCCTCCAGACAGCTTCGCTGGGCACTTTTCTTTGCCGAATTTGACTTTGTAATTACTTATCGCCCCGGCAACAAAAATGGCAAAGCGGATGCCCTTTCCCGGATTGGAATGGGAGATAATATTGTCAATCCTGAACCTGTGCCAATAATTCCAGAACAGAGAATGCTGGGCCTGATTTCTTCACAATCCATCGAAGATATCGAAGCAAAAGTTAAACAACTTCTGACCCCTTCGGACTTACAAAACTGGCAACTGAAGGGAAAGGACTTCATCATAAAAAAAGACCTGCCTTATTTTCAGGGACGACTATTCCTAGCACATGCTGATTTACAAAAACAGGTAATCTCTTGCTACCATGATTCCTTGATGGAGGGCCACCCAGGCATTGCCAAAACCTCGGAAAAAGTCAAGAGACACTTCTGGTGGCCGTCATGGAGAAAAGACATAAAGGAGTTTGTGATGTCCTGTGGTGTGTGTGCCCAAAACAAAGGTCAGAAGGAAAGACCAGCGGGTCTCCTGCATCCGCTAGACATCCCGCCACATCCCTGGCATACCCTCTCCATGGACTTCATCACCGATTTACCCTCCTGTTCCGGATACAACACTATTCTAGTAATTGTAGATTTGTTTTCTAAAATGGCCCACTTCGTTCCACTAAAGGGCTTACCTTCAGCTTCAGTTCTAGCACGGGAATTCCTTGAAAATATTGTAAGATTGCACGGCTTCCCTTCGGTTTTGATCTCAGATAGGGGGAGCCAGTTTATCTCTCACTTTTGGCGAAGTTGCTGTCGTTTAGCTCAAATCGATGTGAGACTTTCAACCAGCCATCATCCCCAGACCGACGGACAAACTGAGAGGACAAACCAAACTCTGGAACAATATTTACGTTGTATGCTACAGCAGTCGGAAAGTAATTGGAAAGATATCCTTTGGATAGCCGAATATGCTTACAACAACTCGATCCATTCAGGAACCGGAAAAAGTCCCTTTTACATTTTATATGGGATTCATCCTCGAACCTCCAATCTCGACCCGCCCCAAGATCTTGGAACGCCTGCCGTGGATCAACTTCACAATGCTATCACTCAAGCTTTCAAAGAAGCGACAATCCACCTATAACAGGCTAAAGAACGGTACAAAAGGGGAGCAGACCAATACCGAAGAGACGCCCCTCAATACCAGGTTGGAGATCAAGTTTGGTTATCCACCAAACATTTATCACTTAAAGGTCCTCACACCTTCAACCCAAAATATCTGGGACCATATCCAATTACAGCCATAATAAACCCAGTGGCTGTCAAATTGGGTTTGCCATCCCACATGAAAATACATCCGGTGTTTCACGTATATATACTAAAACCTATGCAACCTGGAACCAGACTGAATAAACCTCCAGAGCCTATTTAAGTAAATGGAGAACCTGAATTTGAGGTTAAAAACATCCTGGACTCCAAGATCATCAAGTCAAAATTATACTATCTGATCGACTGGAAGGGTTACGGACCTCAAGAACGATCATGGGAACCCTCTGACCACGTCCATGCTCCTCGTCTAGTCAGAAAATTCCACCAAACTTTTCCCAATAGGCCAAAACCTCCGGGGAAGACAAGTTTGGGAGGGGCCTTGAGGGGGGGTGCTGTCATGAGCACTGCTCCCGAGAAGCCAAGTCAAGCCCAGCATCCCCGGAAGCAGGCTCACGACCCTCGTCCCCGGCTCCAGCAAACCCCTATTGGGGCCCTTTGGACCATGTCCTGGCGCCTCTGGCGCCAGGCTCATAAGGAACCTCAGTCCCGGCGCCAGGGGCACCAGGCTCATAATTCTTGCAAAGGTGCTTGGGTGGACCTACCTGTAGCAGACCATGCTGCATACTCACCTTTGCAAATGCTGGCAGGATGAAGTCCCCAGCCTTCTGCTGGGAGGAACTATTCCCTGAACTGGGACTACTTTCTTACCTGGGTGGGACTGGTGCCACTCCTTAGCTCTGGAACACAGGAACTCTTTTACCTGGGCGAGGCTGAGGAAGAAGACACCCAATCACTCCAACACTATTTAAACCACACCCAATTGGGAAAACGTGCTTCGCGTTATTCTGCATCTGCAGCAGGACGCTCACCGAGTCAGCTCCAGCATTCCAGTGACATCTCCAGCTTCAGCTCAGCAACCTGTGGAAGAAAGACACGAGAACTATACTTACCATCCAGGAATCCAGACACCGGCAGAACATGCAAGCAAAAGAAACATAAGGTTAGCAAGTTGCAACACGTTCGCAGCCGCGCTCGCTTACCTGATCCATCTGTGCTTTTACGGATTCTTCGCGGCCTTCTCTTCAGCAGCCTAACGGCACCTGTAAAGACAAAGAACATTGTTAAGTAGGAATCGGGTGAAGGCGGCCGCATTCACTTTTCTTACCTGCTTTTGTGCACGTATTACGATCTCTTCAACCGCAGCAGCCCGGCACCTGAAAACAAGAAAAGACATTATTTAAGTGCCATTAAAGACTGCAAGAAAGCCTAACACTTACGTGTTTCCCCACGTGCATCCGCGACTGGGAAAACGCCCGCAAGGTCCCGACACCTGCAAATAAGAAAAGAACATTGTTAGAGGTGCTATAATAAGGTCACAGATCATTATACTCACGTACTTTGCACGTGCAACGGCAACGGACGAACAACCCCCGCAACATCTCAAGACCTGAAAACATAAAACAAGGGACATTATTGAGGTGTCATTGAAATTCCCATACCTACGTACAACCGCACGTGTTGTGCTCTCAGTGACCACGCCCTCAGCATCCAGGCACCTGAAAAAGACAATGCAAAGACTTCATTAAAGGTGCCCATCTCTTCAAGACTATAAACTCTTTATACCTACTGGCATCCGCTCGTGCAGTAACGGCGGCATCACCTTTTGGCATCTCAGCACCTGTGCCACTTCTAAGGCCACAAAAGACTTTGAGGACCTCCAGTGACGTAACTGGAACCCACGCACCCCTGCATAAGTCGCAGGATGGAGAGCCCAGCATTTATACGCCTAAGGTGAGAGCTCACCAGGACATTGGACTTTCGGAGAGTTGGCGATTAGTGAGGAGGAAGTCCAGCCAAACGGTCATTAACCCTTTTTTCTTCCGCCTGCAGAAACCTTACCCTGCAAGCCAGACGGTCAATAAGAGGAAGCCCAGTCCAGAGAGTCATCCGAGCTCTACGCTTCTCAATTGAAGAGACTATAACAGTTCAGCCGGGACCAGCGCCTCCGTGGGAATCAGGTGAGCGTTACAGCAAGGCAGTATTGTAACTTTCCTTTGTCCACCTTGTATCCCTTGGCAGCCAATACGTTAAGCAGTGTTATCGAGTCTTCTCTACACTCTTTTTCTGTTTTGCTGCAGACGAGTAAATCATCTACGTACTGTATAATGGTGCTCCCTACATCTATGTTGCCGATGTCTTCTCGTAGTACTCTGTTAAAAATGCTTGGGCTCTCGCAATACCCCTGTGGGAGTCTGCAGTGTTCTATCTGCTGTTTCCTAATGTAAAGGCTGTGAGGTACTGCGATTCTGGTGCAAGTGGCACAGAGAAAAAGGCATTTTTCAAATCAATGACAGTGAAGCAAGCTGCCTCTTTTGGTATACTGCACAATATTGATGCCGGGATAGGCACTAATGGGAACTCTTTTTGGATGACGTCATTGAGTGGGCGGAGGTCCTGGACCATTCTCCACCCCCCTCCTTTCGCTTTTTTAATCGGAAAAATCGCTGTGTTGCATGGGGAAGTTGATGACACTAAGATACCTTGGCTTAGGAGTGCATTCACTGTTTCTCTAATACCTTCCTCTGCTTCTTTGGATATTGGGTATTGTTTCACTGTGGGTGGGAGGGCACCTGGTTTCAGTTTTATCTTTATGGGAGTCACCTCATGCAACAATCCCACATCGTGTGGCCCTGTAGTCCAAATTTCAGGTTCTACCCTGGTCATGGCTTCCTCAAATATTGTCAGTGGGGCCTTTATGTTAGCCATGAGTGGGTTGTGTATTTCTCTGTATTGGATCATAATGTCACATGGTATGCTTATTTCCATTATTATTTCTCCATCCCCCTCGTAATCGGTAAACAATTCTTCATCAGTTATATCTTTTAGCATTATGTTCGGCTCTATGCATAGCACACTTCTCCACTCGCGTCCCTGCGCGTCCAGGCCTATGACCACAATGCGTTTGTTGGAAACTTGAACTGCCTCAATGTCTATAGATATAATTGTGCCTGGCACTACATCTGTTGGTGTGATTGGGCGGAATATGAAGTCTGATAGTATTCTCCACTCTTTTTGTGTTATTTCTGGCACTACTCGGGCTAATACCTGTATTCCATAGACGAACATGTCCATGTCAATGGGGATCCCTCTTACTGCAACTTCCTTTGTAATCGTGCTTATTATCAGGATTGCTCGTACGGGGCATACCCCTGGTGTCGAGCACACTATCCCCCTTTCAGTAAAGGCTATGGTCATGTTTAACTTACTGAGCAATTCTCGTCCCATCAAATTAATTGGCGCGTCTTCGTAATACAATAAGGGTGCGCGCACTGTTTTTCCCCCTACTGTTACATCAAGATCTTTTGTATTAGGAACTTTTAAAATAGCCCCAGAGAACCCCTGCGTCTCCAAATTTCTTCCCGAGAGCTGAAACCGCCCTTCTGTGAGACATGATTTTTCTGCACCAGAGTCTACCATAAAGATAAACTGCTTGTTTCCTATCTCTGCCGCCACTAGTGGTTCCTCATTTGCACTTTGTGTGGTGGATAGGACTGGACACGCACGTACTCCCTGTGTACTGTCCTAGTCTTGGTATCTTTGCTGGCCTGGCACTGAAAAAACGTTGTCACCTACGACTGTTACGCCACAAAATGGTGCAAGGGCACTGTTTGCGGCTGTTGCAAAAGGGTTATTGTTTATGTTCCCAACTGAGTTTTGTCTTGCCATGGGCTGTAGTGGGTTTTGCTGTTGTGGCTGCTGCTGTTGTGGGGCTGGCTGTCTTTGTTGCATTTGGGGGTCATAGCAGTACTGATCTTGTTGTCCCCCCCTCCCCATTGGAGCTCCACAAGGGCTACCTGGATGTGGGCAGCCCCACCCCTGTTCATTGTTTATGGGCTGCTGCTGCCCCTGAAAATACCCTGATGGTCGCATTCTACAATCTCGTGAATAATGTCCCCACCTTCCACAATTCCAACATGACCCCTGTTGTCCTCCTCTTGGTCCTTGCCCACCATACCCTCTGTTTCCCATTCCTCCATATCCTCCCCTCTGCCCACGGTACCCACCTCTTCCTTGGGCTGGCCTGTTCTGCCACTGTGATCCTTGGCATGGCTGTTCCTCTCCGTTCCACTGTCCTTGGTTCTCTCCAATCCACTGCGCTGCTATCCCAACGGGTCTTCCTCCCGCGTTTTCCTATCCTTCGTTTCCTCTGTCTGCAGTTACACTGGCAGCAATGGCGGCGGCCTTCACTAATTTTTTTTGTCTGAACTAATTTTGCTTCATCGGCCAGCCTCTTCTGTGTGACCTCCTATTCTTTTTCTTTGATCCTCCTCCAATGGTGTACAATTATGCTCTGAATTTCAGGCCACCCTTTGGCTTCGATCCCAGCTATTTTGTCCAAGGCCTTCTGCACCTCTTTCGGCAACCCCTTTTTAATGATAAAATAAAATAAGGCTGTTGATTGATTCTATGCCGTACCAGTTTCGCTTCTCCATAAGTCTTGCACTCGCAAAATGAATTGCGCAGGATCCTCGTTCTCCTCCATCGTGCACTGCATCACTGCATGTAAATCTGGAACGTCTGGAAATGCACGCCGCAATGCATCCCACACTTGTGCTCGAACATTGTTGAATGGTGATCCATCGTGGCGATCACAGCTTATTGTTACTCCCGGGAACCTTGCCCTTTCCCAGATTGTGTCTGCTTGGTCCCCGATTGCTGATACTAATAAGCTTTTCACATCACCTATAGCTAACGGCATGCCTGCTGTGTTCTTCTCAAATACATGTATCCACTTACCAGCTCCTCCCGTCAGCAGGGGGAGGAGTTTTAACAGGTTGTTTTTGTCCATTTGGGCCCACGGAATATAGTTTGGCCTACCTGCTCCTTTATGTATCAGTGGCATTTGTAGTTTGTTTCTTTCCTGTTTTGCTCGTTCTCCCTTTTTTCGTTTTACTTTCCAGTATGTTCCCTGTCCTCCCTGTTTGTTGTCTTAATCTACCTTGCCATAATGGTGGTGATAGTGTGTCTGGGTAACGGCAGTTTGGCAGTGGGGAACCCTCTAAGGCAGCTGCCTCTTCGTATTCATCTAAGTCATCCCATACTTCTTCTATTTCTGACTCTAGCTCGTTATTATCCTCCCAGTTTTCCTTTGGTTCACTTCCTTGTCTTTCACCCTGATCTCCACTTTGTTGACTATCCGGTGTATCTGGGCGTATTAATTCTCACTGGCTTGTTATTCAATTGGAACAGGAACTGTCCTGACTGCCATTCTTGTTCTTGTCTTTGCTGTGATGACGTCTCTTGTGATGCTATAGATTGCCCTGATACTGAGACTGCTGGGGTCGCATTGCTTACTGCCCCTATCGGGGGTGTGAGATCTGCCAGTGACAGTGGGGGTAGCTCCCCTACCCCTGGCAGCATTTGCCCTTTGTCACATAGAGCTCTTAACCGTGTTATTTCCATTTGTGCATGTGCTAGCTGGAGATTTAAATCGTCTGTTAAACGTGCTATGTTCACAGGAGGTGCACTCGCGGGGCCGTACAGGCCTCCTTTGTCATATGGTGGAGGTTCAGGGGCTGTTGCCCCGCACTGAGCAGTGGGGGTGGGTGGTATATACAGGGGCTCACTAAACCCTACTGCTGGCCTGGTCATTAAGGGATAGATTTTTGTTACTTCGTTCTCGGTTGTAGTTGTTGAGCACTCCCCTTTTGGTGTCCCGCTTACTTCTTCAGGTATTTTCTGCTTTTCTATCATTCGGCTTGTACCTACCTCTGCCGTGGGGGTAACTTTCTCGAGCATTCGCCATAAATCTAACACTTCTCTCCGGTTCTGTAACTATTTCCCTTTGTATCGTGCTAGCAAATGTGTTGATACTAGGTCCAACACTCTTTTGTCGAATGACCCTCCTTCTGGCCAAATTGGTATAACCCCATCTCCTTTTATCTCAGTGATCCACTGATCGTGATACTTCTGTATCCTGTCGCAATATAGTGGAAGGTGCTGGCAAATGTGTGCCAGTGGCGTTACTCCCCCCATGGCCATACTTCTTTTCCATTCTTGTGTGTTCTGGTACCCTTGAGTCCCTTCCCACCTCTCACTTGATATGTCAGTTACAATATGTGGAAATACGTTCTTTATCAATGCTCGCAATTATGGTATGTCGCATTAGCTGTTCTTCTGGAGAGGTGTTACCTGGTCACCTCTCACAATTTATTTCTTTGCCTATTATTCATTAATCACAAGTTACTTGTACTGAAATACTTTGGCGTGTTCAACAAGACATATACACAAAGCAGACCAACAAACATATAATCATGCAACATACACATGCACTGCCTGCGCGCGTTTGTTCTTTCCCTATTCCCGTTACTGTCACTGGTTTTTCGTCTTCCCTATTCTACCTACTATTTCGCATTCACTCCCCACCCCTTTCACCTTTATTATGTCTCAAGATTTCTTACCTCCACGGAAAAAGAATATTCTAAAACTACTCCGAGTCTACTCAATATAGGAGACCCCTACTATTTTCTCTTTATCTCTATTCTGCACTTGGTCGGGACAAATGCTATGCGGTGCCACCTTCTACCCCATACAGGCTAGGATACCACTTCTCTTCTTCTCACTTCTTACAACACCTAATCGCCATATAAAGGATAGATCAGAAAAGCCTCGCCGTCACTCACACAGACCCTATTCTTAACTTCCTTCCCTTTGTTGCTAATTCCCTACTTCCCGTATTTTCTCCTTATCTTCCTTTGGGGTCTTTACAACCGGGACTCCACGTGTTCAGTCAGGTACTCCGAGGGTCGCCGCTCACGGTCAGACCTCACTCAGGTCTGTCCCCCAACAAAGCCATGGCCTGCCTTGGCGAGCAGCCTTTTCGATCGGGTATTCGTCAACCGGGAACCCTTGACCCTTTCTTCTTGGTGTGCACATCCTGGTCAACCGCGGAGGCGATGGTTTTGCTGGGGGCGCCCTGGATCTCGCTGCCGGGCGGTGTAGGCCTCGAGGCACCTCTCTAAATCTCAAAAATGTAGGTGCCTTTCCCCGGCTTACTACGTGTGAGAGAAAATAAAATAACCAACACCACCCCTGTCTGGGAAGGAGGCACTGAGACCCGGCTGCCAGAGTTCAAAGGATGATTTATTTCTCCAGCTAGGAAATAACCCAAAAAACCCCAACCAAACATTTACATCATTACTCGTATATATATCAATTAAAGTAACTCTAACAAAAAATACTAAACGGACCCGATTGGCCAGGCGGTGTGGTACTGTAGGTGTGGGTGGCATCTCTTCCTCCTGATTGGCTGTGTGGCTGACGAGATGATGGACGTCAAATATCTTGTGCTCCACGCAGGTCAGGGTCCGGTCGCTGTGGTCACTACCTAAGCTAATATGTTGCATTCGAAAAACACTAAATGACAAATTATCTAAACATTTTATGCTACTTTTCATATTTCTACACAAGTTACACATAGTAGTGATTGTCAGTACAATTGGGTCATTCGTGGTTTTAATTGGAGGCCTTGACCTTTATTGTGCATGTAAAAAGAATCAAGCTGTGTTTTCACATATCTCCTAAGCTTTAGACCTATTAGCATAAGTAAAAACATATATTGTGGTAAGATGCTTAAGGTTAGTAGTGGGTGTGTTGGGTGGGTTTCGCAGCACAGGCGAGGGTCTGGCACTTGAAAGAAATACCTTACAGGGAGCGCAGGGTCAGGATGGCAATAAATTGCCCTAAATGGGTGCGGGTGGCTTGCACGTTTATGGGGACGAACGAGGAGAAAGTGCTTAGCTCATCCTGGTTCACATGCTGGTTCTCATGCTAGCAGTGATCTCAGAGTAAGAAAACTGTATCATATTGGTTGTTGCAACTTTCTCCGGCTTCAGTGTGAGAATGGGAGCGCAGAGCTTTCCTTCGCAGGGGGAGTGCAAGGTTGGGGGCCAGCCAGCTGCCTGCGTGCCTTGTGTGTGTCTCTGTCCTTGGCTGCTGCGGTGGAAGGGGAGCTGAGCATTGCTGTACTATCGCAGTGAGGCCTGTTTACCCAAGATGGAGTCGAAAGGGGGCACAAAAGATGGATGCCCCGTGTCCTGCTCAGTAGTCCCATCTATGCAGCAGTCAACCGTGGTTAACTTTACATAAGGGCAAGGGGCAATCCCACTACCGGAGGCACGTGGTCCAAGCCTCGTACTGAGGAGTGTACGGCGCGAGGGGGCATGGGGGCCCTTCACTCCCATACAGGGTGTATTCATAATCCAGGCCTTGTTGCTTCATGGTCTCCATTAAACACACAAATGCATCTGAATCTTTCATTTGCTGTCCATTCTTGCACTTTAGCGTTATTGCAACCTGCTTGGTGAATGCAGGAATAGTACTATCCTTCCTCACCTGTAATTCAATTTCATATGGTACCAGTTGTGCGCAATGATAAGCCTTTCTTTTATCTTCAAATTCAGGTGCAGGCCCATCTAGCCATGACCATATTTTTTGATTAAGGAAATCTAACACCATACACATTCTGTGCATGATATAATTGCCCATGTAAACATAATTTTGTGTTCCACTCACTAACCACACATTATGGTAAATTGTTTTCTGCCCAATATTCATCTTCAGCATGCATCCGCCTGCAATTCGGTTTTCAAAGTGTGGATTGTCCAAACCAGAGAGATATTGTTTTTTAATTCTAAACTTTGGAATCTCCTCCCTCTCCATTATTTTCTTCAGAAATTTCTCATTAATAAAGCTCCTTTCCTGTTCAAGCAATAAGGTGGCTTTTATCACTTTAGAATGGTCATTTATACCAATGTGAACCCATAGTTGCTCATCTTCCATGTGTATTTCAGCAAGAGTGGTAATGTGTTTTTCTGTGTCTGTTTCAGGAGTAGTATTCTGTTTGCATTTCTTCTCTTTTAAATAGAAGCACAATGTGTGCTCATCTATTTCAGTTTGCCATTTTTTTCCTAGGATCTAAATAAATCTGCACATATTGTTTTTCTTTTTCACTTTGCATTTTATCTTGACACATCAAAATGACAGTAACGCTAGGTACACATCTATTCTGGAGGTATACCTCCACTGCATCATTCGTTTTGGCAACGGTGTGGCATTAATTTGTACTGCTGTTTTGTGTTTTTAGTTTTAGGTCTCAACAGTTTTTTTGTTAAGGACCACAGTACTCCATTCATCCCATCTATGAGAGGAGACAATCTTTTTAGGCAATCTGTCCCCATCAAAAATGGAATTTCACAAATAGATGTGGTCAATACTTCTTGTTTCAGTTTGTGTTTTCCTATCTTTATGTCAACTTCGGTAACACCTATAATAGGCACCTCCTCACCGTTAAAATTATGCACTGGAACTTCACTTTGCCTCACTGTGATCTGATTCTGTGGAGATCTCCCTTCATTGATACTTTTTACCATTTATTTTGACATAATTGTGGCCTGTGCGCCGGTGTCAATCATCGCAAATGTATTGCATTTCTCTTCCACAGTGATGGGAGCATAATACCTGTCTTCAACTTCCTCTAATACACATAAAAAGTGTGAATTCTTACTGATTTCAGGACTCACCTTTCTCAGGCCTTTTTCACTTTTGGCTAAGCACATTGGTAAATGGAAAGACATTTTTCCCTCCTTTCTGTCCATTTCTGTGTGAGAGACTTTATTCATTTCCCCATATTCAGAGGTCTTTTGGAGTGTGGCCACTGTTCACCCATCCATCCGGGGATCATCAGAGGTCACACTACAATCCTCCAAATGAACATGTGTAAAAACATCACTTGGTAATTTGCCATTTTCTAATTCTGTGCATTTGTAGTTATTTGGTATGGTACCAGTCTTTTTAGCTTCTTCAAAAATCTGTGGCTCAAAGAACTCTTCAGGTGATTGATCTGTGCCCTCCTTTGGAGTATTTATTCATTCTGCCTGTGTTTGGTTAGTGTTTTGATTGCCCAGGGAAGGGATTCTAGCATCCCCACTTACTCCCTGTTCACTTATATTCCCCATGCATGAGTTGTCTTTCTTAAATCTGTCCCTTTGTTCTTTTGTAATCTCATGTTTTCCTTTTTCATTTGTGCAAATCTCCAATGTTTGATTTAACTCTAGGTTAAATCGAACTTCTTTTTTAGAGGTATTTGCAATTTCTGTCACATGTTCATTTGTCGGTATTTTCCTTTTTAAATCATTAAGCATCCCAATATCATTATGCAAAACCAAATCAGGACAATCTGTTTTCTTAGCATTGCAGGTATCATTAACATTTAGTCACTTATTGTCAGAAACCACCCGGTCATTGCTATGGCCTTCTGCCCCCTCCTCTGATTACTGTTTATGTGCTGTGCAGAGCTTTCCTATTTGCTCAGCCAACCTTTTCACTTGTGCCTCAAGACACTGGAATCTTTCCATCTCTCTAGGATCTTCTCTCTGTGGCCAATTCGATATTTGTAGTTTTCCCCCTGATTGAATCTATTCTGAAATCTCTCAGGAGAATGATTTCTATTGGAGTTGTTTCTGAACTCTTGATTCATATGTGGAGGGGAGCGAGGTGCACCCATCCTTTGGTTGCAGTCCCCTGGTGGTGGTGATTCATTGTATTGACGTGGAGCATAATTCATATTCTGCCTCATGTCCTATCTCTCATTTTGTGAGTATTGTCCCCTATGCTGATTCCCATTTTTAGTAAATCGATCCACATATCAGGGTCTATCATGATTACCATATATCATGGTGTTAGGGTCAAATCTGCTTTGTGTCCCCAAAGTCTGGTAGGGACCATTGTTTCTTTGATCCTGACTTTGTCTCTGGTTATTATTCATACCTAACATATAAGGCCGATATCCTGCCCGGGGCCTGTCTCCTAAGTACCTAGGGCTGATGTAGCTCTCCCTATTACTAGGATCATGTGATTGAAACATTGGTGCAGAAAGTGACAACCTTTGTTGATTACCCCTTTGTTCAGGTGCCACATTATTTTTACCTGGACTTTGAGCAGACTCAAGAGACATTTTGGCTGACCTGATCTCCATCACTGCTGCTGAGGGTTCTTTAGATTTTGGTCTAGTGTCTTTCATGTTATCATTTTCTCTACCCGGACAATAGAGTACTTTATATAGTTTTGTACTTTGGTGTACAATCCATTCAAGGGACTTGTCACGGTCAAATTCACAGACTAACTGTGATATGGGGCCTCATTACGACTTTGGAGGCAGCCATGCCCTTAGTAAGGGCATGGCTGCCTCCAAAACCGTGTCTGGGTCTCATTTCACAGTTGGTCTGTGATTTTGACCGTGACAAGTCCCTTGAATGGATTGTACACCAAAGTACAAAACTATATGAATGGGGAATTACCAGGCCATTCCGAGTTTGGAGGGCCTGGTAATTCCTCCCTCAGGGAACCCGGGCCCGGACCTTACCCATTCCCATTTGAGCCCCCATAGGGCTCAATGGGAATGGGCGCAGGAGCTAACAACGGGGCGATTACGATTGGCCGTTGTTAGCTCCCTGGTCCCCTCGCCGGACCCGGTAAGGACGTCTGGTAAAACCAGACATCCACATCGGGTCCCGCGAGGGAACCTCGTAATATTGCGGAATGGCTTTAACAGGTCCGCCACCATTAGTGGCACCCGTTAACCCATTCTGCAATACTTATAATGAGGCCCATGATGTCTTTCTATAGACCATAGAAGTAGGCAGTTTTAAACTCATTGGAATTGGGGTCAAAAGATACATCAAAGCGAGAAAAAGCTCTTTTTGAGTCTTGCAAAAATTGGCGAGGTGACGTAATAGGCCCAGCCGTAATCGTGTATGCAACCTTTTTTGCCTCTTGCAATGATTGGAAAGGAGAAAAATGACATCTAATCTCTTTTTCAAACTCTGCCCATGTCATGTTCTGCTGTTCA
Source organism: Ambystoma mexicanum (assembly GCF_040938575.1). Lineage (NCBI taxonomy): Eukaryota > Metazoa > Chordata > Amphibia > Caudata > Ambystomatidae > Ambystoma > Ambystoma mexicanum. The sequence continues at coordinate 638,544,777 of NC_090937.1, forward strand.
TTTAACCCTCTAATGATACTGGCTGTGGGAGCATCTAGAGTCAAGTGAAAGTATTGCCTGTATTGTTCCTGAGGTATCTGGAGGGCTTTGAATATATCATGCACCGCTTCTAAGTGGTCCTCTATACAGCACTCCCCTTCTTTTTTGAATGGTTTGATCAGAGTCTTGATTGATTTCATTATTTTTATGGGGCTACTCGTTGCTATGCATGGAATCACATTACTTTGTGATTCAACCCTGGTTTCAGTTGTATGGGATTGGTGGCAGCTCCCAATGGGTGTGTCAAATCGCCCAAGGGCACTGCAACCAAGTTCATTCACTGGTCCTGCCACTGGGGCATTAGTTCTCTGTGTAGAAATAGAATTCACCTCAACTCCATTGAATGTGGTGCCCTGTTGTCTATCCTGGGACCTGGAAATGCATATTTGCTGTTCCAAATCCTTGCACTTTTTAAGGACCCTATCTGCCTCCTTACGCAAATAATTGTTCTCATCACCCATCTTATTAATTACCTCTTGCATATCACCCATTTGCATTTGGCATTCATTGAATTCTTTGTTTCTCTTGTCTCTTTCTTGAAGCATTTTAACTATTTCCTGTGCGGCATTTTGGAGATCTCTTTCTTTCTCAAAATGTTCTTTTTGTAAAACCTGCATTTCCAAAACAACTTCATATTTGTCTTGTCTAATATGATCTACCAACGCTTTCAAGTGTTTCAATTCTTGTTCACTATCCTCAAACTGCTTCTTGCTTTGAGACAATTGAGTGTCGAGATCTCTAAATTGTGACTGCATGTCTTTTTGACATACCTCCAATTCTGCTCTTAACATTTCCTATTTTTCATTTGCTCCAACCAGATCAGCTTTTAACCTGCTAATCAGCTTGGTATCGTTTTCTTGAATTTGCAGGGTCCTATTTAGGATAAACCATGTCTTGGCACATAGCCGTATCAGACAATCTTTCTCTGCATGTTTATCAGCTGCATTTAATAGTCTCAAAAGGCAGACCTGAATTATGCTACCTTCTGCAAAAATGCTGTCTAATGGTTCTTTCTGTACTTTACCATAGATGCGGTCACGCCATTCTGTGGCATTATTTGATGACCATGCCTCCAGATATTGCACTAGCTCTGAGTATGTAGCCTCCATTTGAGACATTCTAAAATTCACTTTTAGTGTCACACTGCTATCACGAAATGGGTTCCCTCTAATGCACGTATGGTAGTGTGAGACACACTTCCCACACCCAGTAGGCGCTCTATAGCCACTTTCCCGGCCAATGCACCATGAATGTAGGATATTTTGTGTAAATTTGGGGTTTGGCAGTATTTTCTTACCGCCAGAAGATGAGCGGTAGTTTGGTGATAACTTATCCTTGCATTTAGATTGGGTTTGGCCTCATATCATTATAGTGACCATACCTTGTTATATTATATTGGAGAATCTAGTAATATGTATTACTTGCAGTATTTTGTGGTAGTATATAGTTTGCAGTATTTAGTCGTGAGCATAATTTCCTTCCCTACATCATAAGCCCATCATAAACAAAACCTTCCTTTTCTATGAGAATACCTCCTAGTGATCTATAGAGAGCCTTGGACCTATACACACAAGAGAACCCAACACTTTTATATAGAATGCCACTTACAGTCTGTGGCCCGTATCACAGGCTTATCTACACCAGTGATCTATGCGCCCGTAGGCATCATTACTGGCTCATAGACCTCAAGTAATCTATATGTTATATTAAATTCCCTCCAAACAATATGCAAGGAGGACACACACACACACACACACACCTATTTTATCACTGCTTATTCTGTTTGTTATTCTATCTGCATGGGCAAATTGACAAATGTATTACCAAAGAGAATGAATCTCCCCTGTGTCCACATATAAAATCCCAAATGTAATAAAAGACTCTAAACAATTTGTTCTTATATACTGGTTATATTGCAGACAAGTACAATTCACAATTCAATGCTTACCCTGTACATTTCACCATTATCTGTAACAAAAGAAGAAGAGAAAGAAAAAAAAAACAGAAACAGAGAAAACAAGCCTTTTTTTAAGAATATGAATTACTTCTTAACATTATAAACATGACAAATTAAAATGCAGGGGATTTCCTTTGCTACCCTGCCTACATGATATTTTTATATCGGTCATTCATCCAACAGCACACAGTGACCTCACTTAAACTGTGTCTGCTTACCAGAGGTATTTGTTTGAATCTCTCTCACATGACCTTGTCTTTGCTCCCCTCTGAAAAGCAGTCCCAGCCAACAAACTGCTCCTGTAATCTTGGATGCTTGGAATGCGCGGCGTGAACGAGGGGTTCTCCAGCCACCGCTGAATGAGACCAGGCACATCTGTCTCTGAGCCCATTCCTCCTGAACTAACTTTCCCTCTGTCATCTTCCCATTAGAAAAACTCAGAGCCTCCCCACAGGTGACGTGACAGATCTGCAGACACTTTCTTCCAATCATATTAGCAGAAAATGTATTCTGTTAGAACCCTCATGTCCCAAACAATGGGAGCTTCAGATTAGAATAACTGTATCTTTTTCGGTTTCCTGCTGCCTTCCTTTCTGCTTTCTACATTCAACACAGCAAGAGAAAAGAAGAGAAAAAAACAATTCCAGTGCACGTTTAAAAACGAATTCCAAAATATGAATGTTCACCTCATTTTTTACATGGGACTACATTATAATGTTAAGGAGTTAGCATTAGTGATTAGTAATTGTTAATTAAGTCAGTCAGTTATATAAATAATGTAGTCTTCTATGCATGAGGTATTCAAGAGAAAAAAAATTGGGGCACTTTACTCTCTGCAGCTTCACATTGGGCTTTTGTTGCATTATGAATTCTATACCTTGCATGCCACCAGCAACATATTCACATGTTATACTGGCAACATAAAATAACTATATGTGTGTGTCACATTATTGCTGGCAAGAAAAATGTTAAGCACTATATATGTTACTACAGGTTACAGACACGTTTTTGTCCATAAATTTACCTACTGTGTTTCATTATTTGGATATTACTGCCGTACCGACAGCGTAACGGAAATGACAACCATTACAATGACGTCATCACCACATGATGACGTCATGCGTGCACTAATTTACCCACGAAATTCCGGTTTATTTATGTGACAAGCAACCAGTGTGTCTAGGATGACATTTCAGAGTTTAGGTGAGCTTGGGTTAAGTGGTTTAATTAATTCTGAATTATTTATTTATTTAAATGTTGTTTTTATGACGTGCCTAATAGCGCAGATGCGGGATTAGAACCTCTTTTGCTCTGCGGGATTAGAACCTCTTTTACAAGAGCAGTGCATTGCCCCTGTGCGATCTTGTTGACAGTACTTTCAGGTAAAAGGCTACCCTTTTTAAACGGGTTCCCTTTGTTATTGATTTGACAGTTCCCAGACACTTGAGTTATCAGAATTTAAGGTAGTGCAATAAAGTGTTTTTTAATGCTTTTTCAATGTATTTTTCTGTTTCTTCTTTACTCTACTGGATCTTTCGGTTTACATTATCTTTTTTTTTCTTTCAGAGTATGTATTCTTTTCTGACAGGTGTATTCACCTGAAAGACTGCGCTTCTGCAGACAGGTATGATTATACCTTGTTCTAATGATGGGTTACAAAGTCATGATATACATACTGATGTATCCAACAATTGTCTCTGTATTGTTTGTAGAATTGGTCCTGATGATGGACCAGATGTCCGAAATGCATTGGATTTACCTCTGCCACTCAAGAAATGGTGAAGACACAACATCAATAACGATGACATTAAGAAAATGAAAGCAACACGATCTTTGCACTCTTTATTACTGTAGTGTACTATGTTATAGTAGTATTTACTACACAGGTGTCACCAATTCTGGTGTGGTTATACCAGTTGGAATTACAGTTTCATTCCTAAACAAAAGTGCATTTCAGGCTTTTGTTACATACCAAATAACTTGTTGTACATATCAAGTAATTTATATCAAAAAGAAAGTGATGCCCGTTTAACAATTCATACACTGTCACGATGCCTGCCCCCGGGAAACCAGGTTTGGCCCAGCTACCCCGGAAGCAGGCATCATGCCATTTAATGCAAGCCCATGAACCCCAATTAGGGGCTTTTGGGTGCAGTCCTGGCGCCTACGGCGCGAGGCTCATAAGATCAGAATCAGTCCTGGCGCCATGGGCGCCAGGCTCATGGTCAAGGACTTACCTGAAGCAGACCATGCTGCTAACTTACCTGAGGCAGACCATGCTGCCAGTGACTAGAAGTCAAATGAGGCCTAGGAGGGACTATTTTTCCCTAGGAACTATTTTTTACTCGGGTGGGGCCGCGGAAGGATACTTACCTGGAACTACTTCCAAGGCTATTTAAACCACGCCCTGACAGCAGTCCATGCTTCGCGTTATTCTGCACCTGCAGCGTAACGCTCACCGTGCCTGCAGCAGCTTCCAGTCTTCAGCCACGCCCGCCTGGATGCCGGAGCTCCTGAAAACCTGAAAGAAAGCAGAGGAAAGGTTAGAACCGGAGTTTTTACCTGCAATCCTTACCTGAATCCTGAATCTTCTTGGCTCTGACCTAGAAGGAAGAAATCATGAGACGCGCGCCACCTCGCATCATGCATCGCCGCGCGGGAACTCACCTGAAGCAATCCTCAGCATTCCAAAACATCTACGTGTTTTGCTGCAGTTACTGTCATGATGCCCGCTCTCGGGGAGCCGGTTCAAGCCCTGCGTCCCCGAAAGCGGACATCCAGTCCTCAAGGAAGGACCCAGCAACCCCATATAGGGGCCCTTTGGACAGTGTCCTAGCGCCTATGGCGCCAGGCTCATAAAAGACATCAGTCCTGGTGCCATAGGCGCCAGGCTCATTATGGAAGTGCTTGGGTGCACTTACCTGATGCAGACCATGCTGCAGGATCCCGGCCTCCTTGAGGCCTGAAAGGAACTACTTTACCTGTGGGACTAATTTACCATCCGGGCGTGGTCGGGGAAGGATACATACCTGATTGGAGGAAGGATACATACCTGGAACTTCTTCCAAGGCTATTTAAACCCCACCCGAACAGCCACACGTGCTTGGCGTTGTTCTGCATCTAGCAGCTGGAGGCTCACCGTGTCTGCTCCTGCATCCTGACTTCTGCCACGCCTGCCAGCATCCTGGATCACCTGCAAAGGAAGAGAAGAAGAGAACAGAAGAAGGAAAAGTCCTTACCTGCTAAAAGCCGCATCCCGGAGACATCTCGCCGACAATCCTGAAAAGGAAGACTTTTATTTAAAAGCTCATCGCGTCGATCGTTGCAGCGCCGCATTCCACTCACCTTTACAGGGCGCCTCCATGTTCAGCAGCGATCATCTGGATTCACAGTCACGCCCCAGCGCCTAGGGAGAAAAAGACCAGAACAAAAGGTGAGAGAGAGAAGGGAATAAGGAAAGCTAAATCTCCATGTTAAGACTTACCTGTTGATTCATTCCCTCTTCATTTCGGGTCCGCGCCGCATCCTGGCATTTCCGGACCCCGGCCCCTAAGGGGGAAAAAAGACATCAGCGTTAATGAGCGAATGAAAAGACATTACCAAAAAACGCTCATTAAAGACTTACCTGATTTCTACAAGGATTTCACCTCTCATCTCGGGTCGGTGCCTGTTCCCCGGCATTCCATACCCCGGCCCCTATGGGGAAAAAGACACTAGCATTAGTACATTAATGCATGGACACAAGGGGAACCTCTTATCAAAATACTTACCTGGAAGCCATGCAAGTTTGGTTCTCACCAATCCGAAAATCCAGTGAAGTAACTGGATACCAACGCGCCCCTGCATCAGAAGCAGGATGGAGAGCTCGTCCTTCCAGACCCTAAGGTGAGACGCTATGAGGAATCACAGAAGGGTCTCGAGGAGGGTGAGAGGGGAAAGTGGGAGGCTGATTGCATTACCCCGCAGACAGTTAATCCCCTATTTTCGCCTACAGAAGGATACTTCTGCGAGCCAGACAAGCCAGATTTGGGGGCCCGGTCCAGTCCGTCTTCCGAACCCTGCGCATCACCTTAGAAGAGGTCACAGCAGCGCGAACCAGGCCAGCGCCTCCGTGGGAGTCAGGTGAGCGTTACAGTTACTACTTGTTAGCAAATAACATGGCGCTCTGTAAAGACTGAAAGGGGTTATCTGTACTACTGTCCTCTATACGGTTGGGACAAAGGCACAGAGCAACCCCAGCCAAGGTTCTCTGTATGGTAGAATGAACAAGCAACCAAGACTTAAGCTCTCAGGAAGTGACACAGGCAGGTTCTTCAGTACAGTGAGTCACCACACCCCCACAAATGAATGTCCACACACTAGGTTAGGTGATAACACAGCTTCATTATATAAAATAAGGTTGCTACCAAAATCTAAAAATCTACATAATAACAGTGTGTACTTCTTCAAAGAATGGCAAATATATACACTCTATGTGGTACCACACAATACTTAAATTCAGTAATAAATGCACTAACTGCAGACAGTTTTAAATAGGCATGTGAGTTCTAAAGTGGGGTGTATCAACATAAATTTGGGAAGAAAGAGTGGTTAGCTATGAACAGTGGCAGAATGCTTTCTTTAGACTAGATATACAATTCTGTGTGAGGATCCCCCCCACCTGGGTAACCTATCAGGGAAAGGTTAGGGAGTAATGTATCTGGTATTATACAGCTCAGTCCAATACTGTTCAATTACCTTCTGCTTTCTTTTGAAAAGTTCTACTACCCCAAAGTACCTGAGAGGCTACAGGAGAACAGGATCCATGATGGATCTGGGACCCCTGGATAAATCTTGAGGCTAAAAGATGCTCCCCTGGGCACAGTACCTTTGGTGCCTTGGCAGGCAATGTGGCTCAGTTTCTCAGTTTCACCCGACAATTCCTTCTGAGGGTGGATCCCCTCTTGGAAGAAGGAGCCGCTGGGATGCTGAATCTGAGAAAAATGGAACCAATGTCTTTCTAAAGTGCAGCAGTTTTGCTCTTGTCAGTGTTGCTCCCATTTGGTCGATGATTTATCTGACAGTAGAAGTCCTGTGAAGATGAAACTTGCTATGGGCTCCTTAAAGGCTTGGCAGATGACAGTAAGACCCCTGGTGACCTTTGATGACTTCTGGCAGCCATGGGTGCATAGGTCACTTTTGGTGTCGGATTTACGCGGTTCTCCGACTTTTGCTTATTCAGTGCTGCAGCCGCAGCACAGACCTCTGAATGGCATCTGGTGATTGGGAATCGACCACTGGAGTGGACCACGGACCCTCACCAAGTCTAGACTCTCAGGCTATCTTAGCTTCTGGTGGTGGGAAAACCACCAGCAGACATTTTTCTGCACTCGTCGACTCTGGTCTCTCTCCAGTGGGGAAATGTGGTTAATGAAGATCGCAAGGATGTCCTTTCAAGTGTTCTTGGGCAGTTTGGAACTTTCACAGCACCCGGTGTCCAGCAGCACTATGACAGGGTACCCACTCTTCTGGGTGGTAGACAGCAACGGCTTCCAGCAATCACGAAATGTACCTCAGGACCTTGGGTGACACCAATGGACTTCTTCGACTTGAGATGTTCAGGCACTCCTCTTCCGGACTCCCGAAGACACCTTCTCTGGACGGCAGGCACACAGGACTGACTTCCAGGGTACTTATGATGAAGAGCAGCAGTTGCACGAAGGACCCTTGTAGCTCGGGGAGAGGTATTCTTTGCAGGCCCTCTCTAGATCAGTTTGTGGAAGAACACAGCAGATTTCAGATTACACCAAAGACAATGCAGCAGCAAACTTCTCCAGCTGGTCTTCAAGGAATAGCTTCTTTTTGCTTTGGCTTCGACTTCAGCTTCTGAACAAATTGGTAAGCGAGAGGTCCCCAGATATACACATCTGTTCCCCATTCACTCTGACTGAGTCAAGCTCAGACAACCAATCACACAGAAAGGCATTCATGCAGGCAGGCAGCCAATCAGGCTCACAGGCATTCAGGCCATTCACTGCACCAAGACACCCATAACAAAAAATGTGGATTGGAGCAAGCACTGCACTGCATTCATGTAAGTTTCAGTCAGGGCTTTATCAGTCAATTTGTCACACACAGAAACCTGACACCCACAACACATCACTTCGGACTCCATTCTTTCAGAACCCACCCCTAGGGCATGCCCACAACACAGAGCCCCTGGGAAGGCGCCAGTCAGACTGACAAGAGGCAGCCCCAGAGCCATAAATGGCATTTCCACCCAACAGCCAGTGAGGAGGAAGGGACAGCGTCAGGGCTTCCCAGAGCTTGGGAAATAAGGTAAAAGGAAATTGAAACCTAGCGGCCACCATCAGGAATCCACTGATTACTATGGCAGGGCCTGGTTTTCCCAAAAATGGGGGGCACTCAGAGCCACTGCCAAGTCAGCATGTAGCTGCCACCAGCCAATACCCTGCTTTGTAGGCAGCACACAAGTGTCCACAAACACACATAAGTGGTACAAGGGAGAACCTCCACCCATGGGTGCCATAAGTGTATCCCATGGTGTTGTTCACCAAAAGGAAAACATGAAGAGCTGCACTGCCAACAGTCCAGGCTTGATCTCAGTGGCAGCAAACATAGAGAAAACACACACACAGAAGTGGTAGGACAAGGACTAGGAGGCCATGTCCCTCCATAAGGCATTTCCAGACTCACACCCTCATACATAGGGCCTCATTATAAGTGCAGGTGCAGTGTTAACGTGCCAGAAATTCCGTATACCGGCACGTCACTGCTATGGTATGCTAAGAGTTTGGGGGTAAGCTGGCCGGAATTACCTGCCACTCTGAGCTACCGGTAATTCTGGCACCCCATGTAATACCGACAATCCCCCCCAACAATCTCCCCCAATGGAGTCCTATAGAACTATAGGACTTATTGAAATGGGGAATTACCACTGCTGCTGGCACTTGGAATATGCCAGCGGGATACCACCAAACCTGTAATGAGGCATAATCATGTTACTGCCACATTACCAAACAGCCATTCTACGAGTTTTACTTTATCGCTGACACACATTGGAATAATTGCTGGTGGCAATTACAAATATTTCCCCATGGAGTCCTATAGACTCAGAAAATGGGGACCAACATCACTGTGCTACCACTCTTGATCCTGACATAACTCCACAAGACTGAATGATGGTAACAGACATTGATTTAGGCAGTCATGCCATGGATTTACCACCAAATCACCATCAAGGTCATAATGATACTCCATGTTTGGAAAATGTAATGCAAGCATTGTGACTTTATGGCGATCCTGGGTAGAGGGGTACTGGTTGCCTAAAGTGAAATGGAGAAGGGTTGAGCTAAGGTAGGAGGTAGGCAGGGATTAGTGTGATAGGCATGGATGAGCTAGGATAAGTTGGAGTAGGCAGAGTTGGTCGAGGGTGGGCGGGTTAGTGGAGCTAAGCCTGGGCGAGGTAGGATGGTGGTTGTAGGGTGGGTATGAAAAGGTGGGTGGACATGTATGGGGTAGGGAGGGTGGGGGTTGAGTAGGTTGGCGTAGTTTAGGGATCTACTAGGATGAGTGGATGAAAGCAGAGGTGAGCTTGGGTCGGTAGATTGTTGGGATATGCAGGTGTGAGGTAGTGTGGGTGTGGTAGGGTGGGCAGGTGAATGTGTGGCTACAGTTCAGCTAGCTCGGCAAGGGCCATGTGGTGAGATGGGAGTGCATCAAAATAGAGAATAGGGGTATGGTATAGAGGAGTGAGGTAGAGTTAAAGTAGAGTTGGGTGTCCAAAGGAGATTGGGGTTAGAGAGGGATGAGAAAGGTTGGGTATGGGTCTAGTGGTGTGGGCCGGGGAGGGCAGGTGCAGAGTAGGGTTGCTGCAAAGTTGGAGAAGGTGGTACAATGGTTAGAGGATAGAGTGAGGGCATGATGTTTGAGGGTATAGGGTTACAAGGCCCTATGGGGGCTTGAATGGGAATGGGGATGTACCGGGTCTGGGTTCCCGGGAAGGGGAATTACCGGGCCCTCCAAGGTTGGAATGGCCCGGTATTTCCTCATTTTGGGAACCCGTACCTGTACCCAGTACCCGGTATGGGGGTAGCCATGCCGCTCCATACCTGTAATGTGGCTCATTGACTGTTACTTCTCACATGGTAATGTACCGTGCAGTTGTAGGATCATAATATTCTCACAGTGAGAGAGGCATTAAATTAGTGCAAGATCCTTTGCTTTGCCCATGTCCTCCAACTTGTGATGACACAACTAGCCTTTCAGTGCAATAATAAGAATGCTCAGACTATTTGCTCGCAATTCATCCAACCAGTCTTTGGAAAGAATGTACAGTGCAAATTACAGATGTGCCACGAGTTACATCTATTTCAGCCAAAGAAAGAATTGCTCATCCAGTTTGCACATAATGGACTATCTTTGTAAGAAATGCAATGCAGTGAGTGACTACCACAATAGTCACAGTCGAGCATTCGACATGTAATTCATACTAGCTTAGTGGCTGCCACTAGTTAATGCCTGTTCTCTGCTATGTCGACCTGAGGAGGCCACCAGCTGTGATAGCCTTAATTTCATGTTACTTAGAGACATGCTGCTACTGGTTTTCTTTTTGTAAAAGGACATGTCCAACATGTAATTCTTTTACATAAATTTCTAGGTAAAGCTAGGTGTTTTTGAGTAGCATGTTAGTGAGGACTCAGATGGCCCGACCCAAAGCATGTCAAATGGATGTTGGATTAACTCATGTGACAAAAAGCCATCATAATCCTAACCCGCCCCGACACACCCTGACAAATGAACAGTCGGTTAGTGCAGTAACTGCATGTCCTGTAGAACACCTAATATTCAATCAAAAGAAACATGACATTTTTTTCAGGGTATATTCACAACATACAGTGCCCCCTCAAATGGAGAGAAGGGTAAACACTATGGGCCTCATCACGAGTTGGGCGGTATCCCCATTAGTGTTACTGCCAACCCCCCCGGCGCTATTAGTGCCGAATCATGGGTTTGGCAGAATGGTAAGTCCCCATTCCCCATTGGGCCCATTCGTGAATTCCCCATTCCCCATTGGGGCCAATGGGGAATTTGTTATTACCACCGGCGGTATTAGCGTGGTGGTAATAGCACCAAAATTTGGCAAAATCGCTGCAGATTTGCCCCCAGCTCAGAGGTGGGTGTAAATCCTGCCACCCCCGTGATTTGCTGGACCCTTAAATGCGCCAGTAATAGTGTTACTGCCGTATTTAAGGGTTACCGCCAAACTCGTGATGAGGCAGTATGTCTAGGGATGATGAGCTGAAGCACCGTGCAAATAGCATGCATACAAGTGTAGTGGGAGTGTTGGGTGGAGATGGTGACACCTAATGGCTCCAGTACTTGAGGTCATTAAGCATGAGACCTGAACAAAGCTCATCCTGATGCCTTTGACTATGGACAGTAATGTTCTTGTGTCTGGCTGGTAGAACTCCAAGCACAAACAGACGGGATTCACTGGCTCAATCAAAATTGTTTTATGACTTTGAAATGGGAGAGATTTTCTGTCACTGTTTTAGAGGTCTCCCACAGAAGAGAGTTGGTCATTCAAAATGTCCTACCGCGCTCTCTCAGGGATTGAGTCAATCTCAAAAATGCTTTATCGCTATTTCACAGAGGAGAGTCACTGCTTCAAAACATTGACCAGCTCTCCCACAAAAGAGAGTCACATTTTTACAGCTCTTCTCACAGAGGAGAGTGATCCTATCATGTGCAGCTCTCCCCCAGGGGAGAGTGACTTTCCTAAAAATGTAGAGGGTAGAATTGCTTACATTCATGTGTATGGATATCACTCAAAGGAGATTTACTCCTCCAAATTATTTTACAACTCTCTCACATAGAAGAGTCACTTCCTAGAAATGTTTCTATTTTTCTCCTGCATGTAAAATTTACTTGGGAAATCCCCATTGCAAACGCTTTGTAAATCAGACCCATAGTCTCCACATTGTTCACAGTTCTCCAATGTAGAAGGGTTGCTATTTCCAATATGCTTCTTACACTCCAACAGAAGAGAGATGTTCCTCAAATGTTTTTTTACAGGTCAATCAAAAAGGAAAGTCACTCACTCTCGAAAGCTTGTCTGGCCCTCCATTAGAGGAGAATATATGTCTGTTAAACAAATTTGTAGGGGAGTTGCTCTCATAAAATTGTAGAGTGTTCCCGCCAAGGAAGGTTGCTCACACACAATTGTTTGTTGTTCTCTTGTGAAATAAGTTGACTCTTACATTTGCTCCAAACACTCCCACATACAAGAGCTGTGAATGTTGAGCATAGGGAATGACATACAAGAGCTGTGAATAGGGAATGACATACAAAAGCTGTGAATGTTGAGCATATGGAATGACATCCATGAGCTGTGAATGTTGAGCATAGGGAATGACATACAACAGCGACATACAAGAACTGTAAATGTTGAACATAGGGAAGGACATACAAGAGCTGTGAATTATGAGCATAGGCAATGACATCCAAGAGCTATGAATGTTGAGCATAGGGAATGATATACAAGAGCTGTGAATGATGAGCATAGGCAATGACATCCAAGAGCTATGAATGTTGAGCATAGGGAATAATATACAAGAGCTGTGAATAGGGAATGACATTCAAGAGCTGTGAATGTAGAGCATATGGAATGACATCCAAGAGCTATGAATGTTGAGCATAGGGAATGATATACAAGAGCGACATACAAGAGCTGTGAATGTTGAGCATATGGAATGACATCCAAGAGCTATGAATGTTGAGCATAGGGAATGATATACAAGAGCGACATGCAAGAGCTGTGAATGTTGAGCATATGGAATGACATCAAGGAGCTGTGCATAATGAGCATAGGGAAAGACATCCAAGAACTATGGATGTTGAGCATAGGGAATGACATACAAGAGCTGTGAATGTTGAGCATAGGGAATGACATACAAGAGCTGTGAATGATGAGCATAGGCAATGCCGGTTCTACGTGATTTCGCCAAATGAAATGTCATTGTGGGACATTTCATCGCCGAAATCTCATCACCAGAAACCCTGTATTTTGTTTTTTTATTTAATGGGGGGTTCTCCCCCAGACCACCCCCTACTTTAATAATCATACCCCAACCCGCACAAAACACCCCCTAAAAAATATTTTTTTTAAAAAAGGGTTTCTGGCAATGAGAATTCCGGCGATGAAATGTCCCACGATGACATTTCATTCGGCGAAATGCGTGTATAGCGGCAATGACATCCAAGAGCTATGAATGTTGAGCATAGGTAATGATATACAAGGGCTGTGAATAGGGAATGACATACAAGAGCTGTGAATGTTGAGCACATGGAATGACATCCAAGAGCTATGAATGTTGAGCATAGGGAATGATATACAAGGGCTGTGAATAGGGAAGGACATACAAGAGCTGTGAATGTTGAGCACATGGAATGACATCCAAGAGCTATGAATGTTGAGCATAGGGAATGATATACAAGAGTGACATCCAAGAGGTATGAATGTTGAGCATAGGGAATGACATACAAGAGCTGTGAATGTTGAGCATAGGGAATGGTAGATGTATCATCCACACCATCCTTACATTTATCTCAGGTAATAACAATGGACTTGTATGCCCCCACCACACCAGTGCCTGCCACATCCACTACCTATTCTTCAGTTGGTAACAGTGAAAAACAATAGACCTCATGAAATATAACGTCCTGGTCCACTTCCGAGACTCAAAAGGTTATTTCCAGCAACAAAATTCCCTCAAACAATAGTAAAATAAAAGTATAACAAAGGTAATCGAGGGATAATATTTGGAAGGCCATTTTGAAAGGTAAAGGGAGTTTAAGGGTAAATATGTAAAGTGTATGGGATGATTTAAGGATAGTGCGGGATAAACATACAGGAAAACTCACAAAAGGGAAACTGCACATTAAAACAATAACATTTCACAAACAAAAGTCAAAGCCTCCCTCTAGCACACTCTGTCATTCCAATTGTGGATTTATCATGTTCCGGCTTCCAAAACACTAGCAAATTACACAAATGAACAGGGCAGAAGTGAGGGCTAAGAGGTTTGAAGGTACAGAACGGATGCTTTGAACTTCTCTCAGGTTAAGGGTTCTGGTGGGCTGCTTCAAATTCCTGCAGATCTGAAACACCAGCACAAGATCCCATTGGTATACTGAGGCCCCAATAGTCAAAGTAGGGGTAGGGTTGCTTGACAGCAAGGGAGTTGCTAGGTCTGGAAAAGACCCGGGGCTACGCTGATGTCGGAACTGTTGGGACTGGGGGCTAGCTTGTCTTTTGGCTGTAGCTCCTGAGATTATATCCAGGGCTACAACCAAAAGATCAGGGGCTATAGCCCCCTTAGCCCTCCCTAGCAACGCCCCTGCTTGACAGTGTTTGATGTGGGTTGTACCAGGGTTGTCAGAGTATGAATCACAATCAAATACAGAGAACAAATAGTTGAAAAATTAGCAATCGATTTTTCCTTTTTCTTACTGTATCCACTGTTAGACAGGCGGCACACCAGCACAGTCAAGGGATAGGGGTTAAGACAGGTAGGGATAGATAGAACCTTCTCTGTCTCCTCTTATTTTTCTGTCTTTTTTGTCTCTCTGATTCATGTCTAGACCTGTTGAGTATCCTAAATATTCATAGAAAATCTAGAAAGACCCATCTGCCCTCTAGACATGTGACAGGATGCAACCAGTCTCTTCTGTTTTCCTTACCTTCTGAGACACCTCAGATGACAAGATTACTCACATGCATTATACATGCACGAATGAGCCACACCAAGGCCACAAACAGGCTTAGTGGTCGTAGGGATCATCTTGAACGTCTTGTAGAATGTGAGGTGATCAGAAGCCTTATTTTTTCGGAATCTTTCCTAGGCCCAGTATTGATGCTTGGTTTCAATGACTTGAGTTCTTGAATGATGTATGGTCAATGAATGGTGCCTCAGTGTGAGTTTTTTTTATTTTTATTTTTTATTGTTTATGGTTTCACAAAAACCTTTACAAAGCTCATATAAAATGAAAGTTAAAACATAGATCTTTAAAAATCATTAGAACTTAGACTGAAGGAAAAAAAATACATTTTAGGCATATTGTTCAGCTCCAAGATACACATCATATTTATCCACGTTCAACCCTCATCAATGCTACGAACAATGTTACATTCAGCATGTCATAGAATTACCCTTCATTGGTGATCAGTCAAATGTAAGTCAAATAAAGCTTATAATGGCAAGGCAGAATGGCTCAGGTTTACTAGCCTCATGAGACTAGGCTTGTACGCACTTTACACAACCGCTTATGGTTGTAATCACACCACATTTGTAGACAATTGAATCACTTCGTTATCTATCGCTCTTTGCTGATTCAGAGCTTCCTCAAGGATGCACAATAGATTTATTAATATAAGTAACAGCTGTTGACTATTCCACCACATACATCATTCCCAGAGACTCTCTCTCCAAGATTGCGACGCGGAGTGCAAAAACGGACCAAAAATTGCCGCCCTTTCTGGTTAGAAAAATTGGCAATCCATTGTTAGATTTTAAGCATTTCCAACTGCTTTGGGCGACAATAGAAGCAGTATCTACCGGTTGACATGTCGACTATTTTATGATCCCAATGTTGAGTTCTTTCATTGGTCATGAGCTGGTTAAGTTTAAATCGTAGTTACGTTTTTCTGGCTTTATGGCAGGGGAATATCTCTATGTAATGAGCACGATCCCCCCATTTTCTTCTAAAATTCGCATATTCATGATATGTTTTGCTGTTGCCTAATTCGTCCAGTATAACACCCAATAGTAAGCATAAAATGTATTTTTGCATGCCTGAAGACCCACCACTAGATCCTCTTTTGCAATCATGGTAGTCTCCAATATGTTCTCCATTTTATTTTTAAACCTTAAGATGGAAGGTGGCCGCCCCTCCTTTATTAACATACCCAGATCTTCATATAGGGACTGTTTGGGGGCACAAGCATTTTAACATAATTATTCAGCATACGCCAGTGCCATTTGGCAGATAACGTAAGAAACCCAAGTTCATGACAGATCATCATGTTTGGAACTGACGGCACCAAGCCAAGTACTTGTTTCCACAATCTACCCTGGACCCAATCAATAAAAAACTTCCATCTCTACAGTGCAGATGTCAAGGGCAGAGAGAATAATTGGTTCCACTTTTAACAGGTAGAACTGTATGCTGGGTAATAATGAGAATCTACTGTGACGATAATATAGGATCTTCATCTGGGAAGTCAGCAGCCTCAATTTATCATTGAGTACCTCCTTCCACATAGCAGCTGAATAGTTAGAGGAGAGCTGATAACCCAGATACCGAATCGAGTGAGCCTTCGGTAGTACAACCTCATTAAGACACCAGGTAAACTTGGATGTTTTCCTCTTGCCATTTGCAATTGTAATGATGAACGATTTAGATGGATTTACTTGTAGATTGTTATTAAGTGTGTACCTTTGAAATGAGGAAAGTTTAGCCTGCAGCCCAAAGGGGGTACGAGCCATGAAAATTAGGTCATCAGCAAAGCCAATTCAGTTCAAACCCAACCTGCCCAATTTAACCGGGTATATAACAGCATCACACCAGGCAGATTCCAAGGTCTCCAGGTATAGGTTGAAAAGAATGGTGGCAAGCATACATCCCTGCTTGAGACCTATTTCAATGGGTATCATATCTGTAATATCCCCATCCTTAGTTAACCTTATTCTGTAATTGGTTCTTTGATGAAGGGCAGCAATCATGGCCACCAGATGAATAGGAAACCCCTGGGCAATCATCTTCTCCTATAATACAGATCTAATGACAGTATCAAATGCAGCTGTCAGGTCTGACGCTGCTACATAGATGGGAACAGTGTGGGAATGTTTGGTTTGATAGTACAGATGAGCCATCATCGTCGGATTCAAAGGGCTCCCTAGATTTCTATTACAGCCTACTTGGCAGCGTGGTTGGAGGTCAAGTTGCACAATGTAATACTGGATCGACTCCAAGAGTAAGTATGTGAACATTTTTGCTGAGGCATCCATCAGGGCAATAGGCCGAAAGTTGTTTGGGTCATCAAGCCTGCCCTTTTTGTAAATGGGTATGATAGTTGCAGAGCACCATGAGAGTGTAATAGCACCTAACATGTAGATGCAATCATATTTGCACTGCAATATCTTTGCCCCTTAGTGCCACGTCTGCTTTAATTAGACATGGAGGTATGCCATCAGGTCCAGGAGCCCTAGAACTCGATCTTAACAATAGCCCTAGTAATATCATCAACCGACCAAGGAGATATTCTCAAAATTAGGTTCTCAAAATGCCTTTGCTGAACACTGGCAAACCGGGAGGGACGAGCATATTTATTTTGTATGAATTTTACCCAAGTTGCAGCAGCCACAACAGCTTCCTTCGGAGGATCCCCAGCACCCACAATGGCTCTGAGCATAGACCACACATGCCTTGTATCATTATTTAGTAAGTGTTGTAGCATCATCTGGTTGTCAGACAGCATCAGGTCGAATTTTAACATCTTCATCCTATTACGATAGCTTTGGCAAATCTTCTTTTTAAGGTGGAAATGCTTGGGCCACTCATAGTTTAGTAAACCCAGGCTACGGAATTGATACCTTTTCTCTTTACGTCACCACGGACAGGTTGTAACAATGCCTATGCGTGAGGACCTCCTTTCTAGTGGACTGCTTTTGCATCATCTCATTCACATGCACTAGGATTCGCCTACTGTTTTGTAAATCCACCAATAGACAACCCAGACCAAATCTATACAACGGGAAAGCAATCAGGGGATCATCCCTCAAACTGTCAACCATCAAGTTGCACAGCTTAATATTCCATCTCAACGAGAGCTGTGGACGGTCATAAGCAATAAGAGCCAATGCTTGTTCAAATGAGTATCGCCCTTCAAGGATAATTTCAGGGCAAGATGATCTCAGAGGGATAGATAACAAAATACCATCTAATCGTTGCTGCCAAGAAGTGCCGTAGACACGAAGATGTAATCGATAAGAGATCGATACGCCCCTCATGACCATGTATGCTCAATCAAACCCTTATTAGGAGGAACCAATTGGATATCCCCTGTCAAGAAATAGGACACCTACCGCTTCCCTTTATGTATCGATGGGGTACCCAAATGTCGGGAGATCAGCCCACTATCATCATCCTGGTTCATTTCATGCAGATGGAATTGAAATCGCCGCCAACAATAATCAAAATACCAGGGTTACTAGTATGGGCATCCAATAGAATCTTATCCAGCTGTTCAGAGACAGTTGTAAAGGATATAGTCAATCTATTCCAGTACAAACATATAAGAAGCACTCCCCGATGTGACCACCTGAAAAACTGCCTTTGACTGCTGACATAGAATAGTCGGCAAATACTACTATAGTGACAATTCTACATGCTTTATTGATTAAAATTGCCAAACCACCTGAGGGACGTCCCTGTGTGCCTCTGTGCGCTGGTTGGACATGTGTTTAATAACCATCAACTTCATACTGCCCCAGGTGCATAGTCTCTTGAATCAAGATGATCACCGGGCGTGACCTTTTGTCGAGTTGCGCTGCCCATAACTGAACATTTTTTAAGCCACTCACATTCCACGACATTAGAGTCACCCCTGGACCATCACTCTAATTTTGGTTGATCTCAGTAGAAACCGGCATCCGGGGTCCTACATTGGTCCCACTTAAACCAGAAAAAGCTGCGGCAAAATTCATAAATTGCCTAAGTAACTCATCACTCAATTGTGCTTGATCATTAGCGGACGTCACAAACACAGGCTTCTCAGGCCTTGGTGCTGGTGTTTCCACATAAGCAGTCGCTTGTTCTTCTGAGAGGAATATGGTTGGAGACAGACCAATCGGCTCAAAGTCCCCTCTTTGTGCCCAGATTAATTTCATGATGATATGCGAATGATACCCGCATATCATCCTTGCGGCATTATTTGAGGATAAACACACCCAATCGATGTCATCAGATCGGATCGTTCTAAATGAGGGTATGCCCTGAAAGGCCTTAATAATAGCCGATCGATTTAAGCTGGATTTGCCATTGGTACCAGGCTTGCATTCCCAACCCATGATCGATGGCGTCTTAGCGGTAAGCATCAAGTCTTCCGCGAAAGAGGCCGTCTCCATAGGGCCCTTCTTTATGTGTGCCCCACCACCTGCTTGACTAGAATTAGGGGAGGCAGTATGGCAATTCCCATAAAGGGCAGTTGCCCCTTCACCTCCCTCATTTCTTTGAGGTAGGACAGCGGTACCAGCCTGTGGATTGCATTGTCTGGGTTCACTGCAGGGTTGGTCCCTATTGCACTCTTTCCGACCGGGTGAGAGTGTTTCACTTGGCTAACCTTCCTCACCAATTTTTGCTGATCTACCAGTGAAGATTTGGCAGGTTTCATACCTCCCAATCCTTTCATTTTATTTGTCGCTTTTTTGATATGCATATCTGGGAAGAAGTTAAGCAGATCCAATTGTATTTGTTTATTTGGACCCAAGAGATCTTCTTGTGACAACCCCTCATTTTTTCTGGCTTTGTGCACTTCTTGTGCCACAACATTCATGGTAGTTTTTTTCCTATTATCACCTTAGGCTGGAGCGGTGTGGAATCAGCATTTACACAGTCAAGATTCAATACCGCTTTAGATTCTTCATTAAATTGTTCTAAGTCAATAATCTCATCATCATTACATGGGTTGCCACAAGCCTTACTAGGAGAAGTAGCTTTGACATTAAGTTTTCAAAAATCATTCTTAGTTTTTTTGCTGCTGTACTCAAGTTTTTTGCTTGATGGAACTTCCGTTTGTGTGCCCTTACAGCCAATTTTCTTTGTTTTCTTGATAGCACAGCCTTCAAATGCGGTTCGTAGTCATTACTAGACATGTCTGAAGCAAGTGGTCCCAGATTTGCCTCTAGATCTATCAGATTAGTCAAAACTGAAGGACTGTCATGAGATTCCTGGATTATGTTTGGCTCCTCCTCTCCCTCTTGACCCTCAGGACCATACACAACATGCTCTCCATGCCTTGCCGCTTGATTGGCCAGCTAGCCTTGTTGTATTAGTTGTATAGCTTATGAATTAGCTGATACCAGCTCAGTCAATTTGGACCAAGAATGTCCAAGAATAGAGTCCCCCTTTGGATTCAGGACCGCGGCAAGCTCTGCAAACGACCTGATTTAATTTCCAACCATCCTCGGGTCGGCTAGTATTTGCGTGGCCATATCTACAAGGCCACGCAAATTGGTCTGACCCATGGAGAGGGCAGCCACATCATCACATGCAAATAGAAAGCCCTCAATCCTGCTCACCTTGGATAAGAACTCCACCTGAACCACTTTCAAGACAGCGATTTCACAGTGGGTCTGTTCATGCCCTTTGTCAAGCAGATTTAATATTCTGGACAACACGGGGAAGTCTGTACCCAATGAAGCAGAATCCACTATGCTTTGCTCTATGGGCTGGCCCAAATCAAAAGCATTCACTTCAGGGTTATGGGAAGAGCGGGACTAGACAATGGGGGTCATTACGACCTGGGCGCAAAGGGATACCGGGCACCGGTAATGACACTGGTGCCGGTAATCCCTTTGCACCCTATTCCGAGGTCCCTTCGCGGGTCCTTCCCTTAACGCCTGGTTTTAGCAGGCATTAAGGATGGGACCCGCAAAGGGATACCAGGGTCAATAACGGTACTGCAATTTGCGGTACCATTATTGCCGCCTTCCCCCTTCCCATCGAGCCCTATGGGGGCTCAAATGGGAATGGGGAATGGCTTTTAAAATGGGGACTTGCCAGTCCCGCAAAGGGCGGAATGGACCGGTAAGTCCCCATACCGCCACGTTGGTGGTGGTACCGGTATTGGTACTAGTCATGACTAGCACCAACCTCGGAATGAGGGCCAAGGTCTTGATCGGACAGCATTGACACCTCCAATGAGTTTGAATTACCTTTAGCGTCAGTAGGTGAGCTAGATTTTATATCACCAAAGTCTTTGCTAAAATAGTCACCCTTCTGCTGTCCAACCGCATCATCTACCACCCCCATGCTCTCAGCAGATTTGCTAAACATATGAACATTAGCAATACCATAGCAACTGTATGTGACCGGCGTGGAGGGGCCTAGAGAGAGCATCATACGTTTGCCTAGTTCTGCCTCTATAACTGGTGCAATCATAGACAAATCAGTTATTTTGGGTCTTGTTGTGATGATACCCATAGTTTTTGGTAAGTCTGAGTGCTCTAAGATATGATCTTTAGGTCTAGGAGATCTGTTGTCACTTATATCATCTACTTTATTCATCCCTGTTAGTTTAAATGTTTTGTGTGGGGGGTCATCCCCTAGGAACTGTTGTTCCTCCTTAGAAGTATGTGGATTGATCCCCAAACCACTTTCTGATGCCTCAGTCAGATTTAAAACCTGCATACAAGAGGCCAGAGACACTTCCTCACATATGAAGGTTCTGACTTTATTATGTAGGTCATATGAGGTAGCACACATCCATTGCCCACCTGAGGTCTCATTCAATGCGGAGTCTACACGAGGGTCCATCAGTGACTTGTGGAGTTTATGGCCGCTACGCAGCCCGTTCACCATGTTATAGGGGTATAAGGAAGAAAAATCACACTCGACTCGTCCAGCCCCCAACCCTCAAGCCACCGCCTCGCAGTCTGTTTAAGTCGCCCAAAAAAGAAAAGAATGACGCAATCCGGGCTCAAATCCACCAGACAACCACCTATGGGGTAGGAGCCGAGTCTAATGCCACGTGACAGAATAGCAAGTCAGATGAGACAATAATGGTAGTGCAGAGGCCACGCCACCCGCCCAGAGAGAACAATGCATTAACTTATAGAATCAGTGCCACTGCCCTTGCCCCGTCGAACAGTCAAACAGTCCGTGCACTTTCGAATGCACTTCCGGGATGCGCGCGCAGGATGCACGTGCACCAGGATTATGTGCATGGTGGGGGCTTGGCAGTGGGCGTGATCTGTTGAGTCTACCAATGGGAATACCTAGGAAAAAGAAGGGAGTCTTGATGAGACAGTGGGACCACAAAACACTGTAGCCACAACCCCACACAACCCAACACAATCCAGGAGCAAGCCAACACAAAAAGAACACAAGTCCCAGCCAATTACTTGGATAGTCTTTTTGTTTTTCCCCGGGAACCAGAAACCTCCTCTTGCCGACGGACAGGTTTCTCAACAGGCAGTCAGCACAGTCAGCAGGCAATCCAATGGGAGAAAAAGCAGAGGCAGTCAAACAGTCCGTGCACTTTCGAATGCACTTCCGTGTGAGTTTTAGGAAAACGATGCCTACACAAGTAGCCATAGATTGAAATAGATCGAGTGGGTGTGCTTTACTTGTTCTGCCGGGTTCATCTAGGATAGATGACAAAGCATGAATATTCCGCTTGGGGCAGGACAACTGCAAACAAGAGTGTACAAGCACAGCCCTCGAATTGTGCATTACATAACCATTAAATTGCACAGTGTAATAACTGCCCGCACTGCAAAGAAAGCGACAACAAAATATGTATTTGCAAAACCCAAAGGGAAAAAGGGGTTTATGTCTGGGAAAATGTTAAAAATAAAGACCTCTGG
The DNA here is from genome assembly GCF_040938575.1 of Ambystoma mexicanum. Lineage (NCBI taxonomy): Eukaryota > Metazoa > Chordata > Amphibia > Caudata > Ambystomatidae > Ambystoma > Ambystoma mexicanum. The sequence continues at coordinate 638,567,424 of NC_090937.1, forward strand.
TGTGTAAAAGGAGATTATGTCGTTGGAATTGATTGTAATGATATTGTGTATCTCCAATTTTTTGGATTAAATATATATTTTTTGTATGAACCAGCAAGGTTTCACATACGTTCATGCTAAGTACAAGTAATGGAAGAGAGTAGATCTGTTGGTTCATGTTAATGTAGTATTATGAACCACTTGGTGTCTGTTTGAGAAAGCAAGGGACTACCTAAACATGTTATTGCATCATCTCATATTAAGCCAAAGAGGGCTATTTAGGGGGGTCCATATAAATACACCCTCAAGTCTCTTAAGTGTATGTTAGTGTAAAAGGAGATTGCCACAATGTTACAGAGTTGACACATCTTTAAAAGCATTCGTTCCTTGCCCATTTCATAATCCAGCCCATGTACATGAAGTGACGCCTGATATGCATGATGATGGAGACCTTTCATTCTTTCCTTATCCCATTTACCTTGTGATGGAACTGATGATGCCGGATATCAAATGGAAGAGAAATAGGTCAGGGAAAACAAGGAGCTGGAAGAAGAGTCAGAGGAATAAGAGAAATTAGTAGGTGGGAAAAATCAGATCACATATACTAATAAGTGGATACTAAAGAAAGTGGCTTAAGATTGTATGAATTCGTTTCGTTTTGTTTGTGAAAAGGTTTTAACCCCTTGAGTGCCAAGGACGAGATTGCTCGTCCTAGAAGCATGGGGAATACCATTAGGAACATTTTGTCTGGCAGTTAAATGTTAATGTTAACCAAGTAATAATAATAATATCAATAAAAAAGAAATTGGCTGAAATATGCAAGTGAATTTACTCCTCATCTCACTGAAGGGAAAAAGATGAACAGTTATGTGGTGGGAGCTACATAGTGGGTTGTAGGTTTTTCAAGTCAGGTCAACCATCAACACCCCGCCAAATCATTTATCTGCAGGACGTGTCATTTGTATGTTTCCCTGGCATGTTCAATGTTTTCCCATGTTTCTAGCAGAGTAAGAGTTAGAGGCTTCACCTCCTGGACTACACCTGGTTGTGAACCAGACAGCTACATGTCAGAAGCCACGTGCCATTCTTCATCATAGGAGCCCCTGATGCATGGTGTCAATTAGAGGGTGTATGTTCAGGGAAGACAATGTTTGTACAACTTGAGAAAAATGAACGTCACTATAAATCTGGCCAATGCAGTTCTCTCCTTGCTGTGTAAATTGGCCACCCAAGCATTTAAAACACTTCCTGAATACCAACTTGTGACACTGTCAGGCTGTATTCACGAAGGCATTTATCTCCTCTAGTGCTCTGGGAAATCCTACATTTTGTCAAACTTTATTCCCTCTATGTGTCTTTGAAATTCCGATAAAGTAGAAAGGCAATAATCTCTTATTTCACCATTTTACATAATAATGAGTTATTTATATAGCGCCTTAATCCAAAGTGCTTTACAGAGCACATATTTACATACAATATCACCCAACCAAAATTGGTATTCATTTATCGACCTCGGAAGGATGAAAGGCTGAGTTGGCCTTGCCGGGATTGGAAACTGCGACCTGCAGGTCACATTCAGATTGCAGCAGCAAGCGCTCAATCCACTGAGCTATTTTACCGGCTATGCTAAGAAACACCAGAAGAGAACTAAGAGTCTTAAAAAAGGCAATGTCCATGCGCCACTTCTGCTATTGCATCTTGTTGACTCATAGAAAGAATTATTATGATCTGTTCTCAATGAGAGTTTTGTTTTTGCTCATGCTCTTAAACTTAGCTTTTGTAGGCGATCAGTTTGAGAAACCTAATCTTGAAACACCCAAATTCGAAAATGGAATTTCAAAGATGTGAAAAATAAAGCTTGTTTTTGTAAGTTCCTTTGTATTGAATTGTATGCATGTATGAGATTTATAGAGCGTGAACCCAGCTGGACTGGGAAGCAACAGGGCACTTTACGTAGGGGTTACATCCAGGATTAATGGGTAAGGTCAAGGGGAGTAGAGGTAGTTGGATGGACAGGAGGAGCAGTGGTGGTGGGGTAGTCCAGAGGAGCAAAGAAAGGTGCGGGTGGATCGATTAATGATTGCTGAGATGGTCTTGCATTTCATGTTATTGTTTCCTTTGGTATTGCCTCTTTCCTTTCAAGTGTAGATGTTCATGTCCCCCTTGCCATTCTTTAGATTTCTAACTGGCACTAGCAGTGTGGGGACCTAGCAGTTCGGGGCTGCACTGCCCCTGATTTGCATTTGGTTTTGCCCTTTGTGGAATGACATTGCAGGCTAAAATGCAATGTTTTGGTGGCTGTGAAGAGCTTTGCCAGTGGTTTTTGATTCATTCAAAATATGCAACCCATCACTCTTCAGTGTTGCATTTGTCATACTTCAGCCCATCACTCCCAAATGATCTTGCCATGGAAATTGCTGTCCCGGCCTCCGTGTTCACATGCATGCTGAGATAAGGCAACTCCATTACTCTATATGATGTACAGTATGGTGCTCATGGTGGTAATGTGCAAATATTATTTTTATCTTTTTGCATTTCTTCACTGATATTATAACAGAGGAAGATGGCATGCCCACCCTGGCTGTCTTGGTAGCTTTTAACATATAAGGCTTTTCAAACTCGCCTTTCACAGCACTGTTGTGGTTATAGTTCTGCATAGATCGCCTTTGTATAGACCAGACACTCATGCAGGTTTTGCACCTGTGTCCTGTAGATATGTTTTGGCGGTTTGCCCATGCAGTAGCATCTACATGCCGGTCGATGGTGTTCACTACACAATGTTACTTGTGACGCTAGAAATGGGACAGACATTAGTCTTGGTCACGTTGGAGGCACACACGATCTGCCAATTTTTATTTTTCCACTGTGACTGGACAGAGCGTATTACAGATATTGGTAGAACAGTCTTTATCTTTAATGTATAGTGCTTTTGAGGAGGTGGGTCATGATGCAAGGAGTGGGGCACTGCTGCATTATATTTATATTTCCATATGTAGTAATGTGGACACTGAGAACAGTGCTTTTATTTGACTTGAGGCTCCATAGATGTTTTAGCCTACAACTCCCATCATCTCAAATTGATGTTACTGGTTGGCAGTGTGACAGGAGTTGGTAAAGCTGATTGTATACCCTCATTTGTCTTGCTGAGGGTGTGCAGCTCCATGTGTCCACAGGGCTCCTAGTGCACCCCTGATGGGTAATAAAAACCAAGTGGCATACCTATTTGTAATTTCCTGCAGGTCTGATGTGCTGCTCTCATGCTCACAGACAGGTAGGGAGGAAACACACACACACACACATTGGTGGTTCCAATGGAGTCATTGGATGATCAAAGAATGCTGTGTGTAATCTAGAAGTGGATAGACAAGAGATGTGCCTGTCTCAGAGATTAAATGGTACTGACCCACGCGAGTGGTGACCAGGAATGCTGTCAAGTCATCCTCAAGTGTTCACTCATCTTGTCCTTGCAGGGATGGGTGTGATCCCCTATAGAACCTCCATGGACACATGAAAGAAAGAATCATGCTCCTCAAATTATGAGTGAGTAGGCCTTGTTTTCCAACCCATCAAAATAACCTTTTTACCAATTCCTACCACTGTGCTAAAGTGACTAAATGTTTGAACTGGATACAGATGTTATCACCCGGAGGGCGCTTACAGATGCTAACAATGACCTGATAATTATCCACAGTAATGGCTCACAATTGATCATCTGGCAATTGGACACCAGTGCTTTCTTTCCTTGCAATACAGGGGTATCAGCAAGGAAACTGTGCTCCCATGGAGAGCAACTGGGCCAGGGGAGTCAGGGATTACTGGTATCCCGAGGTACAGTACACAGGGTGGAGTTGGGAGAAGCTGTCTTTGGTGATGGGTTTAAACAGTTATGTTCTGTGGACAGGGTTGAAGAGAAGGTGGAAGGTACTGGGATGCCTGCTAAGGATGTGGAGGAAACCACTGTGTAATGAGTGCTGGCACTGACATTTGACAGTGCTGAGGTGGAAATCACAGGCTGAGGTAGAAGGTATGGCCATATGCTCTTCCTCAATGATATATTGCTTACTCAGAGGCGTCATCCATACCTGTCCCTTTGGTGCCTGATCCTGATTCTTGACTTGTGCAGTCAATTTGCATTCTCCTTGTGTACAGTCTTTCTTAACGGGTGCACAATGTTTCTTAGGAGTCACAATTGCCACTTCTGGCTGCATGATTCTGTGAAACGCTGCTTCATTCAGAAGAATAGTTTTGCAGGGGCAGCCCCTAAAGGTGGCAGGCTTTTTTTGTGGGCACACAAGAGTCCCTGTTCTTCATTTGAAGGGCATTCTTGCAGTTATTTAACCACATCTATATCACCAAGATGGTGAGCAGGTTCTAACCCATGCTCCTCTCCCAGGTGCTGGTATTGTACAGTGGCTTATTGTGTACTCCTATTACTGCTTACTGCCACTACATCCAGTTCTAATGCAGCCTGCAAGATGTCTGGCGGGGAAAGCCAAGGTGTTACAGAAAAGAAACAAATGACATGTTAATGTCATATGATCTTCCAAATCTTAAGAATATAACAACTAGTATTGCCCTCCTATAACAAACTCTTCCAATTCTAATAACAAATGAATGACACCCTCACAAAATGGAATATAGCACATAGTGTTGCACCACCTTAACACAACTCTTGCAATTCCAATGGAAATGTACTGGTTTATTATGTATCCAGTGAGTTTTCTATTTTATTGAGGATTCAAGAAACAATGCATTTTGACCAGAGACACTTACAGAAGGAAAGCAACAGTTAACCTGGTAGTCCTTAAACAGGTGCCATACATTGGTGAATGTGTTAGTGAGGGACTTACCGATGGGTAATGGAGAACATGGTACAGCAACAGGGGACAAGACAGACAGATAACAAACAGAGATTCAAGGGGACCACATGTATACAGAATAGTATGTATGATGGGATATGTAGTGGGGTAATCAGGGAGGGGAACAAATGTAGGAGTAAGTCGAGATTGCTCCTCCAAGTCTAAGAGAGAGGGCATTAGTGCATATTTAAATTAATTGATAATAGCAACATTTGTTACATGGGCCCTCATTACGACCCTGGCGTTGGACCATGGTGCTAATAGCACCATGGTCCATGCCGGTAACTTACCGACTCCGCCATGGCGGAATGGGGAATTACCGCCCCATTCCGAGGTTGGCGGGGCGGTAATTCCCCATGCCGCCATGGCCCTTCCCCATTCCCATTTTTGCCCCATAGGGCTCAATGGGAATGGGGAAGGCGCTAAGTACGGTGCCGCAAATTGCGGCACCGTACTTAGCACCAAGGTCCCTTTGCGGGTTGGTTTTTTAACGCCTGCTAAAAGCGGGGTCGGGTCCTGGATACAATGGTTGGCAAGGATGAGAAGCAGAGTGCAATGGTCCACCATATCAAAGAGCTGTAAACAAATTAGGATGGAGACTAGTTTGCAGTGTTTAGATGGGGTTGGAATATTAGAAACATGAGTGAGGGCTAATCCTATAGCTTGACTGCAGCAAAATCAAAAATCGAGGGGGTCATGGAGGAACTTGGTGTCCAGGTAGAAGGTGATCCTGTTAAATATGAGTTGTTCAAGGATTTTAGAATAGTGGGGGGAGGAGAAATAGAATCCATTAGTTATCAGATGCAGGAAAGAATTTTTTTTTTTAAGGCAAACCTTAGTGGTGAAGAAGATTTTGTTTTTCTTCACAGTCACTGGAATACTATTGGACTTTGGTGGGATAATATCGTTCTGCTTTTTAGGTATTTTCTTTTCAAGAAACAGGCACTTCACTTCCCAACACAGGTCTATCACTGAACTTAAGTTCTGTGTGTAGTGCAGTCCTTCTGTTGCAAAACCTGTTGGTCCCTATTTAGTGATTGGTGCTGTCAACTGATTGTGCCTCAGCAAATATTTTGTTTGGACTTAAACGAGCAATAATGGTGGTACTTAGAAGCGCTCCCTCAGTTTTAAGCAATCTAAGGACCATTGTCATGTCAACAATTGGCTAATACGAGAAATACAAACTATGAATGACCACCTAAAATTCAGACAACTTCTAAAAACCTGGCTCTTCAACTCGGGACAACAAGGAATGAAGAACTTTGACTCACCAGGAAATGAACACACAACAGAGAAAGACTGGAGAGTATGCCAAAAAAGAATGAAGTGGACGGAATTAGAGCGCAGTCCGAATTGGAAGGAGACCTGGGTTTACCCTATCCTATAAAAGCTCAAACGGGAAACAGGGGAGAGAGATGTGTCTTATTTTATTCGACCACTGATGGAGAGCCTTAGATAAAAAAGGGGAGAGAAGAAGTCAGATCGGAACCAACGGACCACACAGCACGGGGAACACATCCCAACCTGGAGCTTGTGGTAATTGCGGCACGCCAAAATATACAAGAGGGGAAGATATAGCTCATTGAGGACCCACACTTCTACACACAATGTAGGAGGGGCTAGTGTAGCACAGCAGGATACACGATAGGGGGAAGGGATACGTGCAAAAGTCAATCAAAACAGACGATGCAGGATAAAACACTGCCTCTAACCAAACCCGCTTAAAAGAAATCATACTTCTGCATACACCTCTCAAATTCTGATTAAACACAACCATACCTCCACAGCACAACAAACCGCACACACTTCACTACACCACAACAATGAAACAAGCCACACATAGCCACGCACAACAGCACACCATGGCTACCAGCCAAAAAAACACACCTACGCTCGGCAACAGTGTAAACCGAACTGAAGCTGCCAACAGCACATCACAGCTCTCTTGCTCCTTTTCCTGCAGAGTCCAACTAACTTTCCCCCCACCCTCTTGCTTTGCAGATCTGCCAGAGTGCCAAGGAACCACACAAGTGGTGACAGTGCGCGGTTTAAGAACCTTTAACATAACATAATATAACGTAACAAAACATAACATAACATTATCATGCACATTCCTTACATTTTCTTTTTGAAGTGCTGCCAAGATATGGGAGATGAGGTTACCTCCTGGGCATCAATTTGCACTCCCTAAAAAGGGCAGTGGTGTTTTCTTGAACCTCAAAACAGCACGCGATACCCCTGATGAACTGAAGACCACGGCTCTCAGCAGGGAGTCTGGAGTGAAAGAAAGGAGGAGTTGAGATGAAGGTGAGCTGCGATTTTACAGACACTGCTGCTGTCACCCATGCAATCGTGCGGGAAGGGTTTCTCTGAAAATTGCAGTGTCTCATTGTTAAGGTTACCATTTAACCAAGAAGTTCAGTTTTACAGTGACAAGGGGAATACATTGTACTGTATAGGAATATATGGAAAGATACTTTATGCTGAATGAATGTGAAACGGGGACTTTCCCAGCAGTGACCCAAATATCTTCATGACCTAGGATTGTGCAGATAGGCAATATACTGTGACAGGAGTTCTGGTATGTCCTGGCACTGGAAAACTGAACGCATGTTTATTTCTTAGAACGCGCTTTCGAACAGGTGCTCACTTAGGCATTATCCAGATGCCCTCGAATAGCATGCACCGTCCAAAACATTGTTTAACGTGTTTTAATCCTTACTGTACATCAATTGACTGGAATGCAGGCCCATGTTTATATCAGTATGAACACATATTTAGAATGTAAAAAACTGTTTCCATGATCTCATGCGGAACGGGGAAAAAACTAAAAATTATAGTGTTAATATTGGCAGGAAGGAATCAAACTGGCATTGATGTGACCCAGGTGACTGATCTTTCCCTGGCATGCATCTTATCCATGAATCCACCACTGAGAAGGGAATCATTTGTGACCGTGGTGCCAATGGGCTTGAGAACTGTGTGTGCCAGAGTGGTGTATATATGGCATGCAGGTGCCGCTGAAAGTGTGTGTTGTGGTTTGGGCCATCTATTCAAATCCTGTAAAATGACACTGAAACCGCCAGTGGTAAATTGATCGTCACCATTTTGTAAGGCTGTATCAGATGTGTGTCTGGGATACATTATATCTGAAATAATGGTGTGATATCTTGGTGAGATTTGAATTTTGGATTTGTATTTATTAAGAAGGACATGCTCTTAAAAGGAAATACTAACAGAGTATCAAACAGTAGTTTTGGCAGCCCTGAAATCAGGTGTCTTACAAAAGAATGAACAAGCTTACAATAGTTGGCAAATGGCCTTGAGGTTTTGCGGATTGGAGCAGTATATAGACTAAGGACAAATGCAGAGGGATATCTACTCTGACATTGAGGGAGAGATGAAAGGTGTCAGCGGTAGTATGAACTAGAGCTTACACTCCCTGTTGAAGAGTACTCCATGCGTGCATGCCTTGGGGGAGGATGAAAGGCGGTCTGGAGGAATTAAATGGAGTAGAGGGGTATTTGAACAAGCATTTGTGGTTTGTTTATATATTCTTGATTTGAGCAGAAGACAGAAAAGAGCTGTCTGGTAACGCATGGTGGACAGGTGGTAGTTGGAGATCCTCAACGTGATGCCAGGAGAGGTGTGAAGTAGAGGAAAGAGAAGACAATTTGGGCTATCCTATGCAAGAGGTGGTGGGGGCCCCAAAAGAGGTGATACATTTTCCGAGTTAGGAGATGTAGCACATGAAAATCAGGGGATGCATGACTGTGCCTTGAAGGGCACCTATTGGGAATGGAGTAGGACGCAGGATGACTGATCAAGGAAAAGAAGAAATAATGGTCTAAGAGGAAGTAGAGATAACAGAAATGGCCAGCAAGATCAACATTTGCCGACAAAAAAGAGTGATCTGTTTAAATCTTGCTCTCAAATACATTACTGAATAGAATTTGATCTTTTGGGGACTTACAGCAGCCGTTTAACGGGCAACTTTATGAACATACAAATAATTGCCAGCCGAGAGATATCATTAGCAACCTTTTCATTTAACATTCTGGATGAATTTAAGAAGTAGATGTGACACGGACACAAAATATGCACCAACAAGATCCCTGGATCCACTGTCTGCTCTCAGATACCCAGGCTGTAGGATTGCTTTGATCCACAAGTATCTATCAGAAGCTATGCCTGCCCATGAAATCATCTGCTCTATGCAAAGAAATACTTGCTGTTGTGAGGTTTCCAGCTTCCCATGGAGGACTCAATATTTCGTCAACTCCAGGATATGCTCGATCTTCAAAGAGAAGTTTTTAACAACTTGCTTATTTAACTAATTGCACTGATATATTTCCTGCGTACTTTGGTTCTTTATCAAAGGCTTGACGTGCTGCTGTGAGAACTGAATTTTTCATTGATCATTCCAGGAGACATCTTTGTGTATGTCGGAAGCTTATGAGATTAATCCAAGGAAATGTTGTTTGTATTTTACTTTCCTATTTTCCGCTTCACGTAGAGCTTGTCAAAAAAGCTTTTCTCAGATTTCTACTTTAGCCCAGAATGTTCATCTTAATGACCTGCAGACCTACCCCATAGAACACTTCCCACAGTCCAGTAGATCAGTGGTCACAAACAACAGCCTTCAGCAACACAACCATGTGTGAATGGCAGAAGTGTGCTTTATATACTGGCGAAACAGAACATAATAGTAAAACATAAACATAGAGAAATATATTACTAATGTAAATTCTAATGTCTCTTATGGCAATAATGCCATTCGCGCAGGCTGTAATGCCTTGTGATGGCCCACAAACCCCAAAGTAATAACCAAAGTGAAGCAATTGCATTACCAGCGGGTGTCTAGTCAATACCAGATGGCACAGCCTGCTGAAAAGGGCATTATCACCATTATCACCCATTCTGGGTGCTAAATGGACAAGAAAAAATAGTAACATTCAAAAAGGTAACAAAAGTGAAGCGCGCAAGACAGTTGTGTGTTCGGTGTGACTGCCAGAGATGAAGTAGGACTCATTGTGGAGGGGAGTGGTCATATGGGCCTGGAGGCACTGAAGCTGCAGGCCAGCTGTCAAGTTAGGAATGGGCTGAGTTTAGACCACGGGAGTGCAGACGAGAGAATAACCAAGTGAGCCGGCTTAACTAGGGTACTGGGAGGTACAACATGGACAACATCAAGCTTCAAATGAGGGTGAGACATCGGCAAATGCAACCTGCATTCAGGACAAGCTGATTGGATCTAGTGCTTTTTTTAGTTTATTAATTTTTTTCAGATCCACACAATTACTCTACAATTCATTAGCATAAGCGCCGATCTGTGTCTAACAAAACTTAATGCAATAACATACTATATAAGAAAACTGTTAGAAATGATAATCACCAAAATACTTGCCATAATAGTAAGCTGTAGAAAGTAGAGTAGGCAATGTAGAAGTATCCAGCTTATAAACCTAATATACTATTAAACTATTCAAGCCTCTCGATATAATTAATAATGATACTTTTAAAATGTATAATGATGAAATTACTAAGTGATCCTTGTAAGAATCTGATCAAATCTAAAAATAAAGAGTACTCAAGACATAACACATGACATAACAGCAAGTAACAGAAAAGAAGGATAAAGAAAGTGAGGGGATGAGACAGACAAATATTAATATTATAATGCATATGGTACATCGATTTACATTCCAATTCATATAATGACATAACTGTAATCACTTTGATAGACATTGGGCCTCATTACAAGTTTGCCGGTCCGGTAACAACAGTGCCAGTAAGCTACCAGCACTGTTGTTACCGGACCGGCAAACTACTAGTTCTGCTAGCGGGTGCCTTTCCGGCTGCCTGGTCTGACCTGGCGGGCGGACTGGCACCCGCGAGCAGACCTCTACGGATGCACCGGCACCATTCATGAATGGTGCCGGTGGATCCGGCCTCCCCATTCCCATTGAGTGCAATGGAACTCAAATGGGAATGGGGAGTAATAATTACCGGCACCCGGCAATGGGGATGTGCCGGGACCACCGGGGCTGTAATGCACACGTAAGTCCCCATTGTTGGGTGCCGGTAAATTCATGACGCCGGCGGCAGCCGTGCCGGTATTTGCTGGCACGGCTACCGCCAGAGTCATAATAACCCCCATTGTTTTCTTTAAACTAATTCAAATTAATATCTAAGTCTATTGTAAATTGGTGCTATCTAAATATTCAATCAAAAAACGCCATTTTTGCTCAATTTTGATAGTGTATTAGCTATACATTTTTCCATTCTATGAATATTACATATATTATTTCACCATTCCTTTATCATAATACTTTTGAAGTCCTTCAATTTAGACATTATCAAACAGATTGCTATTAACATGAATAAATCAAAGATAACATATGACTTTAAATTTTCATCAAATTAAAGTCAAAATGTCTAATAAGATATTGGAAAGACTTAAAGGAAAGGAGATTTTAAATATATGATTAAGGAATTTCCATACATGAGACCAACATTTGTTTCAGAAGAGAACACTCTTAGAACATGTGCTTAAATGGGCCTGTTCCCAAATGACAAGACCAGCATAAATCATCATTTAATAATTTAGCATTAAATAGTTTCAGCTGAGTCAGAAAGGCTCTATTGCCAAAATAGTAAAGTGTTTGCTTTAAATTTGCTGAATATTAAACCACTGTAATCTTGGACCAAATAATTAATTGACCTGTATTTCACAATCCGTCTCCCATTGTAATTATGATGACCATTTTAAGTTTGGAGTTGTTCCTTTATTCAATATGTTATAGAAATTAGATGCTTTAAATAAATAGAGGAACTCCATGGATCAAAGTTTGGTTGGGTCCACAGGTAGTCTGTCTATGCCTTCCGTATTCAAACCATCTAAACAGGTGCATTCATCAGGCTGAAATACGGATCAGATGTACAGCTAGGAATAGAGAAGTTAAGGTTACATTCTTTGAAAGTAAGAAATTTAGTCGCAGTTATAATCTGATTCATATATTTTACACCCTTTTTAACCAAGGTTTCTATAGTACTGCTCTTCCATTAATGGTTATATTTTTATTACACCATAAGAATGGAGACACAGCCTTCCTTTGATGGCTTATCTGTATGATATAATTGTGAAATAAATCGATTTAGAATAAACTGATCTAGATCGATTAAAAATCCAAGTGATATCTTTAGTATCAAAAGGTGATACCAGCTCCTATTCAACTATCAACCATTTGGGTATATGCCCATGTTCATTTGGGAGAAACCAGTTTTAAGCTTGTTTGAGTATTTGTTTTATTGACCTATTTATGAATGCATATACACAGGAGGATCAATGCTGTTTTGGTCACAAAAGCATGTACATTAGATAAGATACCATATTTTGACAGAAAGCAGTGAGCTTCTTACAATTGGGTGAGTTTGAGGGACATTCTGACCAGGTTGTGGAGGCGAGTAAATGGAACAGTCACCGGGGACAATACATAAGTGGACATACATAGATTAAGGACAACCAATATTGGAAATGTGTAAGTGTAGGTAGGTAGTATGGCCAGCTGTGCTCAGAATTTGACCATGATGGGTGAACTGCTAGAGTGGAGGCAGAGGAAGTGAGGGACAGAGGCAGGTTATAGGTGATTGAAAAATGTTACCTAGCAGGCAGTTGCGAGGTATGTTATGAGTATAGATCGGAGTAGAGGAGGTAGGCTTTTAGTTTGGTTTTGAACAAATCTGTGTGGACTATTTCTCACATATCCGGGGGAATTCAAATGGAGCAAGAAGATAGGAAGAACAGAAGTGATAGGAAGCACACGGAGGGCAAGGAGCCACATGGGTAGCCGAGGAGCCAGCACAGAGTATAAAGGTTGTGTAATAACACTTGAAATCAGTAAATCTCACACCACCAGCTTCATATGAGTTTTGTGATTGGCTTAAAGAGATTCCCTTTTTTTTCTTGTCTTGTGGCCGCAATAAAAAGTCTACAAGAATCATGTTGATAGATTTTAAAATAGAAGCTGGCAGAACCACTCACAAGAACATCATTTTAATGGATTCTAGTCTACCCTACCATGTCAGATATAATGGGAACCACAATGCCACCAATTTACGGCACTCTTGCAAAAAGGGTTTGCAAATACAGCAATTATTTCAGCATTTGAGGATGCTATAGAGATTTCTAAGTATATAATTGAATCTGGACATCATTTCAAACCAGAGTTGGCAAACTCATGTTTGAAACTCAGGGAATTAAGTGGAAGCATCTCTGATGTGTCCATATTTAATTTATAACCAAAGAATTCCGAAAATGTTTTGATAGTATCCATTAAGTTGTTCAGCATTTCCCTTGGATTCTTTCAAATAGACAAGATGTCATCAGCACAAGGTGCAATCTTAACCTCAGATTTGCAACACATAATACCTAGAATATAATTGTTCATTTGAATAAGTTCCAACAGAGGTTTAAGGGAAACCAAAAAGAATCAAAGATAAAGGACAGCCATGCCGGCTATCTCTTTGCAAAGCCAAGAAATAGGAAAAATTACCATTCATAAAAGTAGATGTATTGGGTTCAGAATGGAAAATGTTACTCAGGGACAGAAAGCCCCTCCCAATGCTGTGCCATGTCAGTGCTTCAAATAGATAATCCCACTCTACCCAATCAAACGTTTTTTCAGCATCCAAAGTGATTGCCATGTAACTATCAGTTAGTTGGTTTTCTTTGTTAATAATATGAAGCACATCCATAAACAGCCTAACATTGGAAGATAGATTCCTTCCCTTGACAGCACCTACCAGATCTGGTTTGATTAATTTGTGTTTGAATAATTAGATTCTATTAGCTAATATTTTAGCAAACATTTTGCAATCTCAATTAACTAGTGCAATTGGCCTATAATGTTTAGGTAGTTCATTATCCTTATCTGGTTTTGGGAAAAGAATCAAAAGGGCTTTGGTAAATGTACCAGATGATCTACCAATCTCTGAAAACTAGGTATGTAGGAAGTCTAATTTTGGGGTCACGGTGGAAGCAAAATGTGCAAAGAAATCTATAGAGAAATCATCTGGGCCAGGCTTTAAAGATTTCATCAACACGTCTAGGATTATGCAAGGGACTCAAATCGGTCTGAGTGATCAAATACATGATTAAAGTTAATATGTGAGTCAGTATGGTCTGATGCATACAGATGTTTGCAAAACTTGATAAAGACATATTAAAAAGCTGTTTCATTCAACACTACCACGCCTGAATAAATTTTGATACATGACATTTTAAAACTGTTTGTTCTGATTTTTAAATGTGATGTAAGTGCCTTACTAGCCTTATTGGAAGTTTAATAAATCTTTGACTTCTATTTAAGTAGAACTAGATAAGCTTATGATTGTTTTTTTAATTAATAGTAAAGCATAGAAAATGTTCCTAAACAAGCTAGCATTGGAAATGGAATTCTATCCCTTTTGAGGTTTATTCAAATGGCTAAATAGATTATGTAAATCTTTCTTTATCTCTGCCTTGAGACACAAATGAGATTATATGACCTCATAGAGCTGCCTTGTAAGAATCCCAATTATTAACTGGTGAGGTATTGGAGACTTTATTAATTTCAAAGAAAAGCTGATGACATTTGAGATTTGACTTTTCAAAATTATAATGATCCAACAAAATGTTATTACATTTCCACCTGTTAGGACCTTTTTCAACACTATTCAAGTCCAGATTTGTAATTACTGGGGTATGATCCGATATTACTGGGCTTTCAATCCTAGATTCTACCACTGTACCAGTCAAGGATTTCGAAAATTATAATGTAGTCAATGCAGGACATTGTATTATGAGCAATGGAATGAAACAGGAAATTAAAATCTGCATGATGTTCCAGTCTCCTAGAATCAACCAAACCAACCTCTAATTAACAGGGCCAGAACTTTTTGTGTGTTTGTCTGCTTTTTAATTGACATGTTAATCTTCGGTCTAAAAATGGGTGAACAATGTTGGCAAAATCTCCACAAAAAATAAGATTCGGTAAATCAGACTGCGTTAACAGTTATTTTCATATCAACCCAGAATATGGGATCTGGATTTATGGAACCATATATATTGATAATAGAAAAAATATTAGAATGAATTTGTGATTTAACTTAGACCCATCTTCCTTTAGTATCAGCCTCTTTATGTAGAATTGTGTAATTCATCCCTTTTCTAATCAAAATTCTGACGGCATTCCATTTTCTGTTGGCTTGGCTAGCAATTGCTACCCCCGATGTTTTCAATTTCATGGATTCCTTTAAAGTCAGATGCGTTTCTTGTATACAGGCTATCAACAGTTTAGATCTGTTCAAATGTGCAAGAACCTTTTACCTCTTAACTGGATTGTTCAGGCCTTTGACATTCCAAATTATGCATTTAAGTGTCATTGTTTTACAGTGTATGAAATATAGTCTTATCATTAGACACACATCTAATCAGGCCCATCTGAACAACATATCTCACATGATGAGCCCATTCCAGAGACACCAAGAAACAATCGCAATAATAACAGTTTATATGACATTAGACAATACAAAGATGGCACAATAGGAAAAATGAGGAGAGAAAAGGAGACAAACTGCAATACTTGATGTCAGGGTATTAATATTCTTCTACATTTTTCACTGTAGAATTTCGACAAACACCACACATCAAAGAATAAGCCAAAAATATATGATTTTATGAACTACCTATAAACAAGTATGCAGGCAAACATTGAATGTGGCGGCTGAGCACCTCCAATACGGGGCAGAAAAGCAGGCACCCACATTTCCTATGCCCGCTCATTTTTCTTTAAGTTACCAGCTGTTACCAAAAACCTGAGAACATTTGAATAAAAAAACAGTAGCGCTTCAAGTCTGTTCATGTGATAGATGGTTGCTGATACTGGGTTTGATTTGAAGTAGCCATCTCTTCCATCTTGGAAATTCTGATGAAGGCTTTGAGATCTGCCGGGTCATCAAATACTGAGGTTTTACCTTTAATAGTATCTTTGAATGTGCATGAATGTACCAAGCCAAATCTAGCACTCGATTGCTTGAGATGATAGCCGTTCATTTCCCCATTGCACTGTAACCTTAGATATGTCAGGGGATATGAAAATCCTGTAGCTGTTCCATGTTTATTGATTCATTTCCTTTGTTTTCTTAATGATCATTTGAAGCTGTGTGTATCCGAGAAGTAAATAGATCATTGTTTGCAGGCTAGACTACTTACGAGGATCATGTTTATTAAAACCAATCCTATGTGCCCTTTATTTAGAGCAATAGAAGAATGAAGTTTGAGAGAGTTAGGGAGTATTTAAAAAAAAAACTGCTTCTTCTCCTTCACCTCCCTCGGGAAGACCATATATCCGTAGGTTGTTTCTGTGATTTCTGTTTTCTAAATCATCATTTCGCTTTTGAAGAGTTAGTACAGATTTTGCTAAGCATACAACTCGATGTGTAGCATCTTCCGATTCCCCAATCTTTTTTCACTTCTCCTATTCTGGCCTCAAAATTAGTCTACTTGTCATCTAATTGTTGAATTTAGTTGTTTGTGACTTCCATAAAAGGGTTAAGTGCTTTTATTTCTGATAACATGGCTTCCATGCTATACTCTGTTTAGATTTAAACGGGAGGAGGGGAGTCACCTTTTGGCCTCTTGAGATTAGAAGCCCTAGAGGAAGAGGATTCCTTGTTCCCTTAGCCTTTTACTGAGCCTTTCTGAGAAGCCATTTTAAATGTTACTTCTCGCACACTGTCACGAGAGCCGAATTTCTACTGTAGAGCACTAAAGTATATACTTATTGTTTTTCAGTCACTTGTTTCTAAAAAGCTCAATACACAGCAGAAGAAATATGACCACAAAAGATTTGTTTGCAGCTTCTTACCATTAAGTTAAATAACATTACCTTTTTCTTTCCCATAGAGGATAATATGTATTTTGCCTGTGTCGTGAAGGAAACAGACCTCCAGGGGAATGACAGCTGCAACATGCTACCTGTTCCTAAGCAACTGACAGGAAACAAGGAAACATGGCAGCGTCTGTCGCACGACTCTGCTCCAGTGCAGCCAATGGCCCTACAGACGCCAGAGAAGTAAAATCGGAGCGAAGAGCATGCGAGATGCACGGCAAGCCTCTCCTCAATTCACCTGACCAGCAAACTGGTTAGACTACCGTCTACACCCTCTGAGGTAACATAATAGCAACAATTTGGAGAGGGAGCAAAACGATTAGTCCGCCATTCCGCTCGGCTCCAAGCCACACCCCCTTCGGCTCCACTGCTTTGTAAGGGTGCTAATTGGCAAAAGACGCACAATGTCAATATTTGTCCACTTTTTTTAACATGATAAATGCTATTCATGTCTCTTTACTTTTACACTAATATGTATATGTGTACTTTACCATGGATCTGGCAGAACTAAAAATGGCCATGCGCCCACTTTCATTCACGGGCCGAAAGCAGATGGAAACTTGCAAATGTCTGCTTGATGTCAGCGGAATCTGTCAGAGCTACGTGGTATTTGCTCTACAACATAGATCTCCCAGTGCTCCAGTCAGCTTTATAGCTTAGAATTTGATCATTGTAATATTTTATACCGGCAGGGGTTTTACAACCATTCATCAGCAGGTGTGCACATGCTCACATCTTGTTACTCAGGCTCCCAAAACTGTGTTAATAAATGTCCTTCATTGCAAGCACTTAAGATGTTTGAGCTTTCTTTTAATATATCTTCTACACGCGCGGACAAAAGCCAACATATTGAAATGTTTTAGAATGCAATCTGTGACAGTGCTGCAAATGGCCCCCGGTATGTTTACATTTTAGAGCTGGTCGGGCCAATCGTTTGCATGAATAAAGTGCAAAAATGCCGTGCCACCTGGACCCAAAACCTTTTATCACCTTTTTTTATAATTGACAAGTTCATTTCTTATTTTTACATTAGATTTTTTAGATGTAAACCGACATAAGAAAATGCGTGCAAATATATAAGAAGTTCAGAAATAATGGCACCTAAAAGTTCTAAGTCTAGACAAAATGATTGAAATTATCTGGTGAATTATTGAATTGGCGTAAAGATACGCTTAGTAAACTGAACAAAACAAAAGGTCTGATGTTTTGATCTTGCAATGCAACCTATTGTCACTGGGTGGCAGTAGCGTTCTACTACATACTGTACCATCTCCGGAGAAAATCTCGATTTTAAAGGAAGAAACATAAACGGCTCAACGGCATGCCCAAACACTACGCAACAGTTGGCGATTTTGGTATGCGCGTTTCGACTCGCAAATGTCAATATTTTCCTCGAGAAATTCCAAGCAATAGTTTGAAATAATGTCACAATATATGGACAGCACTAATTAACCTTTGGATTTGTAAGCCCAAAATAGAGAAAAAACCTTATTACAGTGAGGAAAAATGTATATGAAAAGCGTGCACTCCTTGAAGCCGAAACCACTGGATTAGATAAAAACGGACAATAGTTCCGATTCAGTATTATATGCACACTGGAGAAGGCAGATTCCAAGAAGCTGCTGCACTTTGCACTCTCAGGTGAAGAGATATGATAGGTTATTTATAGCGGCTTAATACGCAGAGGTTTCTAAGCGCAGACCCGGGAATCGAACTTGTGCTGCTCCGTAGAGCACGATGAAGGTTTCTTAAAAAGCAATACATCTGTCGGAAGACGGGTTGTCTGTGCCGAGTGGAGCAGACAGAGTAAACATGTTAAAGTTGTTACTCGGAGTATAAACGATCATTTCAGCCAAAATGCGACACCTCCCTTACTTCTGGGTAGTATAACAAAGACTTTGCACCCTTGCAAGCGTGAGTGGCACGGGGGCAAACATCGCCCAACTGCATAGGAAATGCTCTTGCCATGGGCTTTCACCCCAGGGCCGTAGTCATTTGTCCTGGTAGAAAAATGCAATGAAAGGATGTGTGTTTGCAGTAGGTTTCTGTTCTACGGCCGACAATGGGCCTCATCAGAGCAATAAAATGCGGCGGTAATGCTATTACCACTCCACTCAATCCCGAGTATGAGATACTGCTGAGATGCCACCAAACTTGTAATGAGGCCCAAATTGTCTTTATAAAGTTTGTAATAGTTTGGCTCCCCGGCTATACCCCTGGGGATACTGCCTATGAAACCTGTCAACGTATAACTGACTTGAACCAGTTTGGCTCCTGCAAAATAGGGTCATTTATTTTATGTTTTGCAAAAATCCCATTAGGTAAATATACAGGATTTCTGCAGCAGTCTGTGCCGCATTCCAGATGGATGCATGATGCCACAGAACCATGCCATACTGGGTCGGGGTCTGGCTCTGAAGCCTTGGAGGGCAGCTCTGCCTCGGGCAGTATATCTAGGGGAGGTGGCGGTGGGCCCGGTTACTCCACAGTCACCGCTTCGGCCAATGAGAAGCCAAAGTTGAAGAGGATCCAGGCCAACCAACCACAAGATCTTCCTACAGGTTGCTGAGAGTGAGTGCAAAGAATGCAATGTTTACCCATGCCGCCCCAGAAGGGGCATGTACATGTTCTGGCGATGTAAACACGTGGACTGTCTGTGTGAACACTGGTTACTTGGTTTGTGTGCCCTATTCATGCTGGCATGAAACCAATGCATGCTATGACATCAGCCTCTTTTTCACACACGCTACACGCAGGTGCATTCCATAGAAATCCAGTGTAAATGCTATCTGCCATGCACACATTGTTGGTGACTTTTACACATGTTGCTAAAAAGAATCGTCAAAGAAAGTTAAGGCAATTTCACCTGTTGTAATCCTTTTATTTTAGAATGCAACTTGATAATGTTCAGCCAAGGGCAACAAAAGTGCAAAAAATTGGCGGTCCACTCCACACAATTACCACTTTTGGATTAAAATGATCCCTGTAATTTCCGGCGAGATCCTCCATTTTCTTTCTCTCGTGGCTGTCCTTTAAACTCATTTAGACAAAACGTACACTCGTTTTTTCTTATCCACAGCAAAATCATATTTGCTGTTGGTCTATCTAAGGAGATGGGGATGCACGTGTCAAGCGTTTCTCCATCCGGTTTGGATATCCTAGCCCCTTTTGTTTCATAGTTTCAATGGGTGAACAGAACGTGAATTAGATTCATACCTCCTGCAGTTTTACTGGCGAGCTAAAACCGGTTTGTCACGTTTCAACGTGGCACTGTAGATGCACCATTAAACATGATCAATTGTATATTAAGTGTATGCTTGACCGGGTCACCTTGAAGCCTGAGCATCAACCTGTTTCCTGCAGAGTTTATTGCGCTTCTTCATCACTTCCGTTTATAGATCTGACCACGCGTTCAGTGCTGCCCCCCCTAAGTGGGATGTGGCCACTTGGTACATAAAACAGGAAACATTGGTTGGCTACCCTTAGAGTTTCCTGTCCTGCACACCTTATTGTGAATCTTGGCATTGGTATGTCCCTGACTGACATTTATAGACCAATGGGATAACAATGAATTGGATAACTATGTTTGGGGAAAACAATACTCGTATAGAGAGTTGGGTTGTACATGAATGTGGAACCAATTCTTTAAGAACACGTTTAAGGTGCCAGGCTGCTAACGTCTGCATTATTCAGTCAAGCGATGCTAGGCCCTCACCATTCTTTGCTTATTAGCCTCCATGCACATTTTCACACAGTCTCTTCTTGATTGAGCCACACTTAGCCCCCGGCAAAAAGCCACCAAAACCTCAATAGTCCACCGCCGGGCATCTTGCACCCATCATGCACCAACACTCTCTGTTGCTCCTATGGAATCATGTGTCATTCATCTATGAGTACACCTGAGGTTGAGGTGTACGACAAAACCACGAGGATGTCCAAGTGTATGTCATAATAATGCAACAGCAGTACTATACACATTCTGAGCAACGTCGTCCCTTACTTAGTTCCCGCCCGTTGCTCCCCATAATCAGTACCCATGTCTTCTTCCTCTTCTACATATTCCATAACGTGCATTGTTGGCTCAGGGATACTTCTTTGAAATAAAAAGTAGTGCAGCATAGCAACACGTAATATAATTGTGCACACCTTCTCGGGAGCAAACTGTGATGAAATGACTACTGCTCTACAGGAGCACAAGTCCACAAGACTGCTAAACCAAGAGTGATCCCAATCACAAAAGTGAAACAGGCACAACATGACAGATATCCCTCCTTCGCCTCTTTTGGTAACGTGGGCTGAGCGCAGGCTATCCATCCTCTTCAGGAGGGATGTGAGCTGATCAGATTCAACAATAGTACAGTGGTACCAAATAAAAAGAAAATGACCTAGCAAAGTTCTACAAAATAGGAGCTTTAATACAAAATTAAAACACTAGCGACCCAGCCCTGAAAAGGAAACTCAGATAATGCAGACTTTAAGAACAGATGGGTCACTTTGAGGGAAGACAGGGATACAGGTAAAGGAATTTGAGCAGCAAATGTCAAAAGTACCTAAACGTGTTTTGAAAAAGTGAAGATCAGCTCCTTGTAAGTCACTAGGCCATCTAAGGGGGACTAGTGGGACAGGGCCACTGGACATACATTTTTATAATTCTTTGTCTTGGTGTCTTTCCATCATCTATATAGGCTCTTGGTGCTTTTCTGCAGTCAAGCCAGTGTTGACATGGTCGAGTCATGCTGTGCCAGTCGAGAGTCGGGGTCAAGGTGGATTCAAGATGGGCCTCTCTGAGAATCGATTTGGTGTTTGAGATGGGTCAAGTCGATGGCTTCCTAAAATGGCAGCGGGTTTGTCAGATCAAGAAGATGTTTTCTCTAGGTAGAGTTAGCATTTGAGATGGCTGAGTCAATGACTCACAATGGGTCGCGTCAGGTCGAGACAATGTCACTGATGGGTTGAGACAGTGCTTGAGATGTGTGAAATTGGGTACTTCCGCAGCAGCAGCAATGCGCTTCACTGGGTTAAGTCAGCGGCAAGACAGCTTGAAGAACCAGGAAAGAGGCTAGAAGTTCTTAGAGTAGCAAAAACTGCAATGTAGGTCCTGTGATGGCTCAATGTGACTTGAATGCAGGTGAGCTGGCTGAAAAGTGTCTTGAGGTAGTAAACAGGCTCAGAGCTGCTCCTGGGCTTCTGTGTTACTGCCAAGGCTAGCACCCAGGGTCTCCAGAGAAAAGGTGGGTCCTTTGTTTCGGCACTTCCACCCCTGGAAGCTTGTCTGGAACCTCCCTGTGAGCAGGATCATGGTTGCATGGCACAGGCAGTAGACAATTCTTGGCACACAGCACTGTCACGAATGTGTCCTTGACGTGGGTAGGGAGAAGAGCTTTCGTCTTCCTTGGAGCCCTCTGTTTTCACCTTCATGGCAGAGAACTTTGGAATAGAATGTATTCCCAACAAAGGTTCAGGTGAGCGGTTCTTGTCTTGAAGTTCAAATATGAACTAACTAAGGGCAAGTTTCCCCTGTTATATAAGCAGAATGCTAAAGTGAATTGTTTCACAACAACCCTGTTATTAAGAGCCTAATCTTGGCTTTTGTAACAAGTGTCCTTTGCCTGCAGATGTCACACCTTGTTTGCATTATCTGCCATAAGTGGGGAGGAGGCAGGAAATTTTGAGGAGCCCAAAATATTCAAGATAGTGGAACCCCTCTCTGATTAAAACCTATCCTTTGGGCTACTGTGACTCCACTGCTTCAGCTGTCTGCCTACTTCTTATGGACTCCAGTAATCAGCACCCGTTTGTGAGAGGTTCATTGTCATGTCAGGACTGTCTTTGAAGCACTGGTGCCTATAAAACCATCTGAGGAGGGTTCTTCTACCCTGGAGGAAGGTATCAACCCGTCTCATGGGAATTCGAGAGGCAGCTTCCTGGGCAGGATTCCAGATGGTTGTTGCAGGAACACCCAGGCCAGGCAGCCGATAAGCACCGAACCTTGTCATGAATTAATCAACTCACCAACCTGCCAATAACATGACACTCAAATGCTTCTGGCTATATAACTGTGTACCCTCAGTAGCCACAATATCATAGCCAGACGTGGCTTATATTCAGAGTTCAATGTGCCACCACGTGGTGCGGATATATATCATTTTGATGTTTTAAACCAGAGACGCAGATGATTAAAGAGCCACCATTGCCTGTTGGAAATGTATGCTCCAGTAACTGTTCAGGTATGCTCATGTGGCATTTGAACCAACCCTGATGCAACCTTTCTCTGGTGGTTGGCACAAATAGAAGATGCTTGCAATAGCTGGCTTTAACAACATTTGGAAAACCAGCAAGTTCAAAGATTAAACTTTTGATATCATAGAACTTGGCTGTGATTTGATAGATTGTAATGAAGGTTGGCATGAGCTTCGTTAAATGCTTCCTGACAACATTGAGGACATTGCAAACAGACAGGTTGAATCCCACAAGCATATCTTGCCACATCCTCCTGAAATGAGCCAGATGGAAAAAGTAAAGAACTGCAAGTACCGTCCCCAGAAGTGCTTTAGCAGTTATTATGTTTCTTAAAGGTGCAGAATAGGGACTACATCCAGCTGATGCAATGTAATGGCGTGGTCGTTGGCCATAACAAAGAGGGTCTTTCTAAAGTGATAAGATCATTCTTTTATCTCCTTCTTGTGTCATACCTTTGGTACTCTATTAGACAAAGGCACATTACCTTCTGGTGCACCAATCATAGTGTGCCTTGTCCGCATCCTTTGATTAATGTACCAACATGTGTCATGAAGGGACAAAGGTGACACGAGCAATAATGATTCAGAACTTCCTTACGATACACTAGTGCCCCGAAAATGGAAGGTCTTCAAGGATGAGTAGCAAATTTGTTGTCATAACAAATATGCAATGGATTCAACATTAGTGATTGTCATGGTAGTCCACCACTGGCAGTCATCATGTACACTTGTTAATGTTTTAAGAGAGCTCAGAAGGGTCAGGTGGACCTAAGACCTCATCTGCAACAGGCTCTTTTGGAAATCTGCATTGCTACGGCTGTTTATATGCTGCAAAGCATATCCTCACTGCATTCCCATGCTAGTCTCGCACTTGTCAGAGCATGGCACTTTTCCTGACAGCTTTCTTTGACATCCAAATCCCTGCAATCACTGATGGCCCACGAACGACTGGCAGTTTCTCCTGATTGTGGGCACCTCAGAATAGGACCCTCAGTTTGCTGCATTTGTGTGTGTAAATGGGACCCTCATTTGAATTGTTCAGTCATTGAAACACTCATCTCAGGTGTTACCGGAGGTATTTCCACCTCTTGCTTATTAACTCGCAGATACTTTTTTCACTGTGACTCATCACACAAATTTGTATTTGTATTTGTACTTTTATTGTACTTTATATAGCGCCTTTGTCGAAAGTGCTGCACATAGATAAGAAGAAGAGTACAGAGTAATAATCAGTGGTACATGTCAAACAATTCTGGTAACAAGCAATCAAGAGCAATGAAGGAGATGAGCTTTCAGGGTACAACGGAAGAGAGAATAAGTACTGATAGATCGGAGGGACAGGGGAAGAGGGATGCAGTGAAGAGGGGCAAGAAGCTGGAAAGAACAGAAATGGGTTTGAGCACATGGGGCACGGGGGACATTCAGCCTGAAAAGACAGGAAGAGCGGAGAGAGCGTGAATGTCAATGTACTCAAAAAGGGACGAGGGTTTCAATCCCCTCTCCCGAACCACAGAAGCTGAATAGATCGACCCTCCCACCGTGGTTGGCACGGGTGGCTGATATTAACAATACAGAGAACCACGTGGCAGCCAATAGGGGGAAGACGGAGTTAGGGAAAGGGGATGGACTGACAAAGGAAAGTTAGGGTAGGGAAGCATGCATTTCGATACAACAAACCTTGTTCCTACACTCCTGTTCCTGTTACACTCTCCTATAACATACACCTGGAATTCTACACATGGCATGCCCAACATTGACCAAAGAAGATTATTGGTTATACCTTGACTGACATAGCCCACTCCACCCACTCATCCTAGACATAAAGTGCAGAAGCAGAATGGCACAAACAAGGGAATTCCCTGTCATGACATAAACATAGATACATGGGGCCTCATTACGACCCGGGCGGTAAGTACTGGTCATTACCAGCATGGTGGAATTACCGTGTCCGTGTGGCAATAGACTGCTAAAAGCGCCCTATTATGAGTACGCGGGCACGAGCTTTGCGCCATGCCAGTAATGACCACACCGCCATGCCGTAAAAGGGTGAAAAATCCCCCTTTCCGGCATCGTCTGTAGTGCAAATATCTCCTCCGGCATCCAAGCCATCGGCATTAGCTGCGACCGCTAATAGCGGTCACCCGCTAATAGCGGTGACCGTAAATAAGCGGAACCGGAAGTAGCGTCATCGCACAGGAACGGGAAAGAGCACGGCGGCCATCTTTAAAAACACAATCCATTGCCATCCACCACAACCAGGAGCTATCTGACCCCCAGAACTCTGCCACACCTCCAACACCACCTGCTGCATCTCACCATGCCGAAAGCTGTCAAGAAATCAACTGATCACCTGCGCAAGGAGCGCATCTCCCGAGAGGAATTAACCATGCTGGCACAGATGCTGCAGGAACATGCAGATGTGGTGTTTTCCACAGACATGACCCATGCTGCAGTGCAGCACAAAAAACAAATATGGGTGGAGGTCGCCCAGAAAGTCTGTGCCGTTGGCACCATACCCCGCACTCCCAAAGACTGCCGTAAGAGCTGGGATGATCTGCATGCACGCGTGCGGAGCATCGTCTCCGCCAACCGCAACCTGTGGATGGCTACAGGCGGATGTGCCGAGTCTCCCATCAAATTACAACCATGGGATGAGATATGCGCCACCACCATAGGGGCAGAGGTAATTCACGGAGTCGGGGACATGGAGCGAGGAGCCCCGTCATCAGCCGATGCAGGTAGGTGTCCCAAATGATACAATGCTAATACCACCACGATGATGTCCACCTGAACTGACAGTGTAATGATGTAGAGCAGGGTCCACCAGACACATGAGTACAAGACTGCCTACAGATAGTGCAGAGCATTACCTTGTCCACATGCAGAATGCACCCCATATGTGTCAGGCCAGACGCCTCCATGCATCACCCACCCAAAAGCCACGCAACCCATATGTCACTTCCCCAATGTCAATCATCTGCCATTCCATATGAATGCAGCCACCCCAATGCATGCCCGATGCCTGTAGACCCATCACTAACCCTCTCCCTCTATTGGTCCCCCACAGACACGCATTCAGACAGTGGTGACGAGGATACCAGGGAGGAAGATGCCACACCACGTAAGAAGGCCAGGGCCGAGGAGGGAGAACACTGCCCCTCCACTTCAAGGGGTATATGCCAACCGGCACCACAGCGGAAGGCCAAGAAAACACCACAGGCCACAGCACCAATGTGCTCTACGGCCCCCACTACAACACCCACAACAGCCACCAGCACCCAAGTGGCAGTGGCAGAAGGGACTGCATCGGCTGCCAGCAGCACAGTGGGTGAGACAGCTGCCACAGCAGCAGTTTCTGATGATGAGGAGGATGATCAGCTGCATGTTGCAACTCCCGCCACAGGCCCTCTGCATTCCTCACAACTGTCCCCATGCAGCATGCATGACAGCAGCATGCACGGGCTGTCTCCGGTTCATTCATGGCCTGCAACTCCCAGCACCATGCCAACTGTGCCAGAGGAACATAGCATGTCGGTAACCCCTCCAACATCCACCGCAGCCCCAACCACCCAAGAGGGGATCTGGGATATTCAGAGGCGCCAGGAGGAGCTCACAGGTCTGTTGATGCAGCATATAACAGAATGTGGGAGGGCAAGGGATGATATTCAGGAATGTGCTGCATCCTTGAAATCAGCTATTGAGTCATCCTCGAAGGACATTTGTGCAGAATTGACAGCAGTGCGGCACGTCTTCTCTGAAATGGTGGCAGCAATGCAGGCCATGCGTCCACCACAGTTGCCAGAACAACCAGGAACATCTTCGACTCCTAGTTCAACCAGGACCAGCCCCGTGCGTAGGTCTGGCAGGAACCTGCGCAGATCGGATAGGGGGGCACCTGGTGCTGGAAGAGGGGGAGGGCAGTAGGCACAGCCATGCATACTGGTGCCATGTGGACTACTGGTGCACGCTACTGCACACCATGTGTGGGGAAGTCAAGGGGGGAGGGGGGAGAGGGTGTGTGGGGGAGTTGAGGGGGCATGGTGGAGAGGGTGTGTGGGGGAGTTGAGGGGGAGGGGGAGAGGGTGTGTGGGGTGGAGGGCTTGGTCACTTTGTCATAATTCTTTAATACACATTTTGGTAACTCATGATTCACATGTGTGGACATTGTTTATTGCGTACGTGTGCTTTATTGGTGAACACTCTACAGTGTCCATGTCCCTGACACACCCAGTGCCCTGAGTGCCACCTCCATGTCACACTCCCCGTCCATGTGTGCTAGAAACATTGGTTGATCAGAGTCTGATGCATGGCACGTCCCTCCTGGGCATCGCTGCCTCCCTGAGGTGCTGCCCCATCCCCACCCTCTTCATCCTCATTGTCAGGTTGTTGCAGTTCAGCGTCAGGGGGCAGGGGCACATTCCGTCTGATGCACATATTGTGTAGCATGACACATGCCATGACGATCTTGGCCACCTTCTCATGGCGGTACAGGAGTGTCCCACCAGACCTGCTGAGGCAGCAAAACCGTGCCTTCAAGAGGCCAAATGTCTGCTCAATCACCACACGGGTACGTGTATGTGCACGATTGTAGTCCTCCTCGTGCCTGTTCTGTGGGTTCCAGACTGGGGTAAGGAGCCACCTCTTCAAGGGATAGCCTGCATCACCTGCATGTGGGCAACAATGTATATGTGTAAGTCATCACATCATATGGGACCTTGATCAATGACACCATAGCATGCATTGATTTCCTGATTGCAACCACATTCACATGCATGAATGGAGACACACGATGTGACTGCTATGTGTGTATTCCTCTTATGGACTGGTGTGTGTGCCATCAACTAGTGGGCACAGGGGGGTCCAGTTCCTTGTGAGTGCTCATGCACTGTGTTAGTCCACGCCGGTTGTTTCCATGATCTGGCTGATGTCCAGTAATTTGTATGCTTTCATCCTGCCACCGTTGATGTCAGCCTCATGATGATCTCACTATGCACAACAAATGGTGACATGCAATTTTGTTGGACCTCTGTGTCAGTGTAGTGGTGTATTCATGTATTTGGCCCTCATGTGACTCCTTTGTACGCAGTAATGGGGGACTGTACTTTCAGTTGATGCTATTTGGTGCTGCGTATTGGCCATAGTAATTGCTTGTAGCTGCATTGTGTTGAGGGGGATATGGTCTGATAAGGTACAGTGCACATGTAGATGGCTATGGAATGGTTGTGACACTGCATCATTTACATGGTAGCGAAGGTTTCATCTTGCATTATGTGGTCAGGTGTCAGGTCCAGTCTGGGCTGCTTTGAGGTATGAGCATGGTCCATTCTCTCAGGCACTCGCAGCCAGGTGAAGTATGCATCTCCTCCACCCCATCTCAGCCAGGTGAAGTATGAATCTCTCCCCCCATCTCAGCCAGGTGAAGTATGCACCTCTCTCCCCCCCATCTCAGCCAGGTGAAGTATGCATCTCCCCCCCCATCTCAGCCAGGTGAAGTATGCATCTCTACCCCAATCAATTTCCCACATCACATTTCCATGAGCCTAACATGCGACCCACCGAGAAGCCAGGATCTCTGCCCTGCATGTCGCTCCATGTAGCGTGGTATCGTGGAGTTCCGCAGGACCATTGAATCATGGGTTGATCCGGAGTATCGGGCACAGCAATGTGTGATGATCTTGTTTGAGTCACATACCATTTGCACGTTGATTGAGTGGTATAGCTTACGGTTGCGGTACGCTAACTTCATGGCATGTGGGACCACCAATTCCACATGGGTGCAGTCAATGGCGCCAATGCAACCAGGGATGCCGGCCAGTGAATGGAAACCAACTTTGGTGTTTGACATCTCCTGGGCAGACCGTGGTAAGGAAATGTAGTCGCCTGTGTTCTTCAGGAGGGCATCAAGCACTTGGTTCAGCGTAGTGAGAATATTGGTTGTGATATGCCATGCATGTGCCCCACTGCGTGCTGGTAGGTGCCTGTGGCCAGGAAGTGGAGCACAGACACTACCTTCAGTAGGAGTGGGATGGCAGTGCGTGATTCAATCAGGCTGACAATGTCATCATGTATCATATCCACAATGGTGGTGATGGTGTCCCGGTCCAGACGGTACAGGGTGTGGATCTGCTCAGGGGTTAGGTTGAATGGACTGGCTCTGATGCAAGGGATTGGGGGCTGCCTGCGTGGTGCCACTGGCTGCACTGGTGGGGCATGCTGGCCCTGCCTCGCCCTCCTTCTCCTCCTGCGTCTCCTCTGTGCTGCCTGTTGTTGTTGTTGTTGTTGCAGCAGTTCCACTGCAATCATGTCCTCCAGCCCCAGCATTGCTAGTAGTATTGGAATCATTGTGGAGTGTGACTGGGTGTGGGAAGGGGTGGGGTGTGCTCCTTTTGTGCTGGCCCAGTCTATATTGCCTCCATCTGTGCTGATTGTGTGCACCTGTGCAGTTGGGAACACTGCACATGGCCGTTTACGGATGGTCCGCGATGCCGGAATTAGCTCCATGCCGGCAAGGTACTTTTCGGGCTTCAGTAGGGCGTTATTTGCATGTCCGCCTGACTTGTGATGATCCCCTGTTTGCGCCATGCCGTCATTGGCGGCATGGATGGTTGCGTGCCCACCCTCCTGGCGCTATTAACGGCATCGTTAATTATGGTGCCGCTAATACCGGGTTATTATGTCCTAATCGGCCAGAATGGTAAGCGATGCTGGTAATCCTTTACCGGCATCGTTATTCACTTACCGCCCGGGTCGTAATGAGGCCCATGGCCTCAAAATGGGCAAGCCACAAAACAAGAACAGAAATGTATTACACGTAACATAAAGTTTCTGAATCACCATTCCACATGCTATAGGATATTGAGCTGGCCATTGGTGAACCACGTGTGTACTTGTGCATATCTCAGAACACCATATATTGTAAGCATTATTCAGCAGCTTCCGTATACTCAGAAACTCAATGTGCCAGAACCCTAAATCACCAGTCAGTCCACTTGATACATATAGTGTGGCAATTATATTACTCAACACTTAACTGAATGCTCAAATGCCTCATAAGGTCATCTGAGCCTGAAAACATGCAGCTTTGTGTGCCTGATCGCTCCTAATCACCGCGGTGACCCAGGTTCTATGCAATGCGAAAATGCTAGCAACCAAAATGCAAGTGAGGCCATCCGAGCTTGAATGGTTGTAGCGGGGAACCTGGCCGCCTCTGTTCCTCACCGCCACTACCCGGGTAATCTCCAGCACGGCTCCTCACACACAGAGTCTACTACAAGGTCCAAGGAGTGATCCTGCCACGTGCGCCTCACCACCTAGTCCGGTCGCCCTGCTGCCACTGCCGCCGCCGCCCGTGCTTCATAACTTCAATCAACAGCACCGGAGCGATGGTGGTTGGCGGTTATAACCCCACCCCTTGATTATCTCCAGCTGAGTGCCCGCACGAAAACTGAACTACAATATCCCATTGCCTACTGGGAAATGTAGTTTGTTGCTCATCGTTTCCACATAGCGTGCCTTCTAGTTCCATAACCCTTCATTCTGACAGTACCTCCTCTCTCAGGGCTCTTCCCAGGGCCTGCTTTTTCCATATTTTGTGCATGAAATTATCTTACCAAACGCAGAGCATTCACAGAACTGGCGGGTTCCCAGGAACAATCTTCCAGGCAATACCCTGCCCATTGAATCAGGTACCACAGTTCTTGCCTTTGTCTTCTTGAGTCCAATATCTTCTTCACCTCATATTACTCCTGACCTTCTTTACAAATAGCTGGTGGTCTCTGCACTCGTGTTCCGGGCACTGCGGGTTTAAGCAAACACACATGGAACACTGGATGTATCCGTAAAGTTTGAGGCAATA
Source organism: Ambystoma mexicanum (assembly GCF_040938575.1). Lineage (NCBI taxonomy): Eukaryota > Metazoa > Chordata > Amphibia > Caudata > Ambystomatidae > Ambystoma > Ambystoma mexicanum. The sequence goes on from NC_090937.1 coordinate 638,598,289, forward strand.
GTAATTTCATTGACACTTCTGAGACACATTTTACAATTTCATAAGGTCCAATAAATTTAGGAGCAAATTTACGTGAACCAATTAAGGGCAAATTTCGTGTGGACAACCATACTTTATCCCCCACTTTATATTGTGGAGCTTGCCATCTTTTCCTATCTGCATAAATCTTGTATTGTTCTTTTGCCTGTTCTAAATTGGCTTGCGCCTTCTGTCTGATGTTCAGAAGCAACTATTTCCTTTCCTGGAGCACAGGAAGATTGGACACCTCAGGTAATTGTTCAGGCAACATTTCTTGCACTTGTCCATATAAACACTCATTAGGAGCCATACCCAGAGATGCATGTTCTGTATTGTTGTACGTGAACTAAGCTAACCATAAAGCCCGTACCCATGACTCTATGCCTTCATGTATATAACATCGCAAATATTGCTCCAGTGTCTGATTTACTCTTTCCGTTTGTCCATCTGTCTGAGGATGGTAACTGGTAGACAAGGCACAATTGATCCCCAACATCTGACAGAAGGCTCGCCAGAATTTAGATATAAATTGCAGACCTCTGTCTGATACAATACTACGGGGTAATCCATGTAGCCTAACCACATGTTGCAAGAACAGTTCTGCCAATTTTCCTGCTCCCAGAATTCCTCTACAGGGCACAAAATGAGCTTGTTTAGCCAAGTAGTCCACCACCACCCATATCGCATCATACTGATCATCTGGAGGTAAATCCATATTAAATCCATAGATATGTGGGTCCACACCTTCTCAGGCGTAGGCAAGGGTTTTAGCAAGCCTGCTTTCTTGGTATGGTCTGTTTTACTTCGTACACATGTTTCACATCACTGTACATACTTATGGACATCTTGTCTCAAATTTGGCCACCAAAAATATCTTTCTAGCATATCCTGTGGCTTTCTACTTCCTGAATGACCTGGCAACGGCAAATTATAACACAAATGCATTGCTTTTTCTTGTAATTCACATGTAGGCAAATATAATCGTCCATCATAATAAGGAAGCTTCTCCCGAAAGGTTTCTAAAGGGTCCTTCACTCCCCAATTCAAATTCTTTTGGTTCCTCATTTCTTGTTTCACTTAATTCAACAATTTAGTCACTACTGCTCCTACCATCTTTGCAGCTGGAATTATGAGCTTGACCTCTGTCACTGCATTCTCTAAATTTTGTTGGCGAGATAAGGCATCAGCTTTCCCATTTCTTTTACCCGGCCGGAATGTTATCAAAAAATTGAATTAATTGAAATACCGTGACCACCTCAATTGCCGGGGACTCAAAGTATGGGCTGTTTTGAAATACTGTAAGTTCTTATGGGCAAGCCACAAAACAAGAACAGAAATGTATTACACGTAACATAAAGTTTCTGAATCACCATTCCACATGCTATAGGATATTGAGCTGGCCATTGGTGAACCACGTGTGTACTTGTGCATATCTCAGAACACCATATATTGTAAGCATTATTCAGCAGCTTCCGTATACTCAGAAACTCAATGTGCCAGAACCCTAAATCACCAGTCAGTCCACTTGATACATATAGTGTGGCAATTATATTACTCAACACTTAACTGAATGCTCAAATGCCTCATAAGGTCATCTGAGCCTGAAAACATGCAGCTTTGTGTGCCTGATCGCTCCTAATCACCGCGGTGACCCAGGTTCTATGCAATGCGAAAATGCTAGCAACCAAAATGCAAGTGAGGCCATCCGAGCTTGAATGGTTGTAGCGGTGAACCTGGCCGCCTCTGTTCCTCACCGCCACTACCCGGGTAATTTCCAGCACGGCTCCTCACACACAGAGTCTACTACAAGGTCCAAGGAGTGATCCTGCCACGTGCGCCTCACCACCTAGTCCGGTCGCCCTGCTGCCACTGCCGCCGCCGCCCGTGCTTCATAACTTCAATCAACAGCACCGGAGCGATGGTGGTTGGCGTGACCACCTCAATTGCCGGGGACTCAAAGTATGGGCTGTTTTGAAATACTGTAAGTTCTTATGGTCAGTAACCACCAATACCTGGTGTTTGGCTCCCAATAAATAGTGCCTCCACTCCAAAAAGGCAGCCCGAATGGCTAACAGTTCTTTATCTGTGATGGAATAATTTTGCTCACAGTTCGTGAGTTTCCGAGAATAATAAGCCACTGGGTGCCAAATCCCCTCTGGATCTTTTTTAGACAACACAGCCCGCACCGCTACATTTGATGCATCAGTCTCTACTTGGAACACTTTTTCCGGATCCGGGTGTCTCAATACCGGGGCTGAGGTGAAAGCCTTTTTCAATTCTTGAAACGCACCGTCTGCCTCCTGATTCCAGCAAAAACTTGTGGCCTTTCTTAATAGTTTAGTGATAGGTGTCACAGTCTTTGAGAAATTAGAAATAAATCTTCTATAAAAATTTGCAAAACCTAAAAAAGACTGTATATCCTTAACACATTGGGGTGTGGGCCAATCCAGCACGGCTTGTACCTTACTCCTGTCCATTATTATAACTTCCGGAGTTAGTATAAACCCCAGAAACTCCACCCTTGTAGTATGGAATGCACATTTTTCTAATTTCACATATAACTGATAGTCTTGCAACTTCTTCAATACCACTCTGACATGGTCTACATGCTGATCCTCGGAAGAGGAATAAATCAAAATATCATCAATGTAAACAATAACAAAAATGTCCAAAAATTCACTCAATACCTCCTGCATAAAATACTGAAATGCTGCAGGGGCATTGCATAAACCAAAAGGCATAACCAAATATTCAAATAACCCAAACTTAGTCTGGAATACAGTCTTCCACTCATCCCCTGTTTTACCCGAATCAAATGATATGCTCCTCGCAAATCAAGTTTAGTATAAATCACTGCTGTTTTTACTGATCTAATAGTCCTGAAATTAATGGCAAAGGATATCTATTTTTTACGGTCACCTTATTCAAAGCGCAATAATCAATGCATGTTCTTAGTGTGCCTTCCTTCTTGGGAACAAAAAATAAAGGGGATGATACTGGTGATGTGGAATGTCTAATAAACCCTTTTTTCAACATGTCATCCAAATACTCTTGTAAATGTTGGTTTTCCATTTCTGTCAAAGCATATATTCTACTACAAGGCAATTTAGCACCGGGTTCTAGCTCAATTGCGCAATCATAGGGTCTGTGGGGTGGTAACCTTTCTGCACCTCCTTTATCAAAAACACTAACAGAATCATGATACTGATCAGGAACTGATAATCCCACCGCACCCACTACTTGGGGTGCCACTGTCTGGTCTGCCAAAAACAAAGCGGGGCCCAACTCCTCCTCCATATGACCTCTACATTCCTGTCCTTCAAAAAAGACTTCTCTAGAAACCCAATCAATTCTCGGGTTATGTTGGGTTAACCACGGAATGCTAAAATGAGTCCAAACTGAGGTGCCGCTATCAAATCCAATACAATCTCTTCCACATGTCCCGGGTCACACCTCATTCTTATCGGTTGAGTCTGCTGACAAATGGGCCCTGAAATGAAAGGGGACTCATCCACCGACTGTACCCCTTCCATCTGTGTTTTGTCTCTCAAAGGTAAACCCAATCTTTTGGCCAAACTAATATCAATAAAATTTCCTGTGGCCCCTGAATCCACCATAGCTAACACCATCTGCTTAGTACATGCAAAAAAGAAAAAGTCACCAAAATATACAAGTGGGAATTACCCTTGTGTGTAGTATTTGCTACCCAAGTGGGGAACCTTTTTTCCATTGGGTCTGAAACATGAGTTCCCACTAAGGCCGACCCAATCCTTTTCCCGGCTCTCCTTTATTCCTTTCTCCACCTGCATTCTTCCTTGGAGTGTTCGGACAAGTCCGAATATAATGATCTGGCTGTCCACAATACAAACACAAATTATTTGCTTTCCGTTGCTCCTTTTCTGCTACTGATAAAGGGCCTCTGACTCCTCCAATCTGCATGGGTTCACCGTCATTACTTCTGTTTATTTTTCCCCTATCCAGTCTGACAAAAGGTACCACCTCAGGCTTTTTTCTGTCTCCCTTACGCTCATTCATACGGTGATCCAATCTTAGAGCCAAATCAATCATCGCCGTACATGTACTGGGCTGTGGATCTACCTGAGCCATGGCATCTTTTAACTCTTCTCTTAGTCCTTGATAAAATAACACTGTTTGTTTATTTTCTGGCCAGTCTGTTTCGATTACTAACCTATTGAATTGGGTTACATAAGACACCATATCACGTGTACCCTGTTTAAAAGCCAATAATTCTTTGTCTTGTGCTAACGATACCTCACAGCGATCAAACAATCAACCAAATTCAGCCAAAAAGTTGACCCAATGGTGTAGTAACGGGTCATCTTTATGCACCAATGGCATTGCCCAAGCTGCGGCATCACCCGTTAAATACGATATGACAAATGCAGTCCTGGCCTGAATTGTTTCAAAAGCTGATGGTTTGCACAAAAATGTAATCTGCACTGTGTCAAGAACATCATACATTTCTTGGGATCCTCTGAAAATCTTTCGGGTGCCGCCAGAGGCACACTACTCGGAGGTTGAACAATTACAGTAGGGGCCCTACCTGGTGTCCTTCCCGAAGAGGACCCTGCTTCCTCCAAAGGAATACCTTGCGCTACCAACCCCTGCACTTGGGTCTTTAGAGTAACTGATTCCTGTCTGACCTGTCCTAATTCCACTTGAAAGTTTGTAAGGCTTTTAACACATCTGCTAATGAGGGAGGGTTCTCCATTTGGCCTGGGTGGTTCAATAATCCCGAAATCGGGGGCTGTTGATTCTGTCAAAGTACTGAAAAGGGACGAGGGTTTCAATCCCCTCTCCCGAACCATAGAAGACGAATAGATTGACCCTCCCACCGTGGTTGGCACGGGTGCCTGATATTAACAATACAGGGAACCACGTTGCAGCCAATGGGGGAAGACGGAGTTAGGGAAAGTGGATGGATTGACAAAGGAAAGTTAGGGTAGAGAAACATGCATATCGATACAACAAACCTTATTCCTACATTCCTGTTCCTGTTACACTCTCCTATAACCTACACCTGGAATTCTACACATGGCATGCCCAACATTGACCTAAGAAGATTATTGGTTACACCTTGACTGACATAGCCAACTCCACCCACTCATCCTAGACATAAAGTGCAGAATCAGAATGGCACAAACAAGGGACTTCCCTGTCATGACGTAAACATAGACGCATGGCCTCAAAATGGGCAAGCGTAAGCCACAACACAAGAACAGAAATGTATTACACGTAACATAAAGTTTCTGAATCACCATTCCACATGCCATAGAATATTGAGCTGGCCATTGGTGAACTACGTGTGTACTTGTGCATATCTCAGAACACCATATATTGTAAGCATTATTCGGCAGCTTCCGTATACTCAGAAACTCAATGTGCCATAACCCTAAATCTCCAGTCAGTCCACTTGATACATATACTGTGGCAATTATATTACATAACACTTAACTGAATGCTCAAACGCCTCATAAGGTCATCTGAGCCTGAAAACATGCAGCTTTGGGTGCCTGATCGCTCCTAATCACTGCCGCGACCCAGGTTCTATGCAATGCGAAAATGCTAGCAACCAAAATGCAAATGAGCACTTATCTCAGTGCTCGGATGCCTCGTGAGGCCATCCGAGCTCGAAGGGATGTAACGGTGCATGCTGCCGCCTCTGTTCCTCACCACCGCGACCTGGGTAATCTCCAGCACGGCTCCTCACACACAGAGTCTCCTCCAAGGTCCAAGGAGTGATCCTGCCACGAGCGCCTCACCACCTAGTCCGGTCGCCCTGCTGCCACTGCCGACGCCGCCGACGCCGCCCGTGCTTCATAACTTCAATCAACAGCACCGGAGCAATGGCGGTTGGCGGTTATAACCCCACCCCTTGATTATATCCAGCTGAGTGCCGGTGCGAAAACTGAACTACAATATCCCATTGCCTCCTGGGAAATGTAGTTTTTTGCTCATCGTTTCCACATAGCGCGCCTTCTAATTACATAACCTTTCATTCTGACAGCGAAGGAGTGTAGAAAGGGAGAAGAGAAGCAAGATAGTCGGGGCGAGCCCATAGAGGGATTTAAAAACTAAACAAAGAAAGTGAAATATGAGTTGGGAGTGAAAGGGTAACCAACCAAGAGAGATGAGGGATGGTGAGATAGAATCCTGATAGGAAGGAAGACAAAGTAAATGAATAGAAGAGTGATACATTTATTTAAGAGGGGTAAGACGAGAGGAAGGAAGACCAAAAAGCATGACAAAGCAATAAAATAGATGAGAACAAATGTGTGAAGAAATTAGAAGTTTTGTGGCATGAAAGGTCAGAAAGGGACAAACTCTGCAAATATTGTAGAGATGAAAGCGACATGAGCGAAATGTGAGAGAAATATGGTGAGCAAAGGAGAGATTAGAATTGAGATGGAGACCAAGATTGCGCACAGTAGGAGAAATAGAGAGAATGGAGTTAGGAAAAGAAATAGACAAAGGGTGTGGGGCGTGGAGGGAGAGTGTTAGCAGCAAAGAATAAGACCTCAGTCTTCCCTGCATTTAGTGAGGAAATGAGAGGCCATCCAAGATTTGATGGCGGAAAGACATGTTGAAAGAGTGTGATGGATTTCAGGAGTGAAAGACGAGAAAGATAGAAAAAGCTGAGCATCATCAGCATAAAAGTGATGCAATTATCCAAAGGAAGAAATTATAGGAGTGAGTAATGAAGTGTATAAGGAAAATAGAAAAGGGCCCACAACTGAACCTTTGGGGGACACTGTGTTCAAGAGGAAGAGGTGAAAAAGTCTTACCACCCCAGGAGACAGAAAATGTTCTGTTAGATAAGTAGGAGGAAAACCAGGAAAGAACAGAACCCCGAAGATCAAAGGAGGGAAGGAAATCCAGAAGCAAGGAGTGGTCCACGGTGTCAAAAGCTGCAGATAGATCGAGAAAAATGAAAACAGAAGAGTGTCTAGAATAGCGGGCTGTAAGAAGAGAGTTAAGCACACAAGTTAGAGCCATCTCAGAAGAGTGACGGAGACAAAAGCCAGACTGAAAGGGGAGAAGAAGAGATATACCAGTAACAAACGATGAGATCTGTGAATAAATAAGGTTCTCCAGAAGCTTAGATAGATAAGGTAGAAGAGATATAGGGCGGACATTTCAGATAAGAAGAGGATTGGCCGTAGGCTTTTTTAGAATAGGGATAATAGTTGCATGTTTGAAACCAGAAGGAAATGTAGAAGTAGAAAGACAGATATTAAAGAAAGAAACAAGAAATGGTACAAAGAGTGGGTAAAGTTTAGGAATGAGTATAGATATAAAAAGTAAAGAACAACTAAAGGTGACTGTTTTGTCAGTCCAGCACAATATATAGCAGCCAGAATTCACATGTGTTTGTCTGCTGGCCTTGGTTTGTTTGTTTGTTTGTTTATTTATTTGTATTGCGCGCCAGACCCAAGGGTAACCGGGCGCAGTGAAAGGAATATATGAGGCTTACAATGTTACATAGAATTACAGCATTACAGCGAATTACAATGTTACATAATTTACAGTGAGGGTATATACAGATTTTGTCGCACGTCTGAAGGACGGTTGAGGAAATGCTAAGGAACGAGTCGGTCGGTTATGTACAGTGTAACTGTAAAAATGTACAGTAATGATATATCTTTGATAGTACATATATACATTCAGATAAATAACATAACACAAATTAAAGTCTTTCAAAACCTTACATGTTGTTGTCATTGAGGTGTTTGATAAGATTTGTTCTTAAGTGTGGGGAAGGTTGGTCTGATCTCAGGTTATGTGGCAGGGCATTCCACCATTTAGCGGCTAGCAAAGGGAAGCTTGTGCCGCCAATTTTAGCAAGTTTAAATCTTGGAATTACCAGACAGTTGGAATTGGGAGTTCTTGTAGGCCTGCTAGAGATTTTTATTTTTATTTTGTCCATCAGATAACTGGGAGCAGCGTTATTGAGGGCTTTGTGCGTCAAGGAGAGCATTTTTAGGTGGATTTTATTGTCGGTGGAGAGCCATTTGTATTGTTGTCTAGTGGAGGAGATATGTTCCCTTTTGTTTATGCCTAAGGCGCCTCTGAGGGCATTGTTTTGTAGGATTTGTAGCCTTTTGGTGATAGTTTTGTTAGCGCCACTGTAATGGTGCAATCTGCAGGCTTCCTTCCCTTCAGTATTCAAACATGGCACCTCATTACCAGTTCAGAGTTGTGGTAAAAAGGTTGCAGTAATTCCCTTACAGCCTTTTTTTGGAGGTAACGGAATTGCTGCTGAATTCAGCTCCGTCAGAAAGCTTGCAGTGAATCCTCCACTTTGCCTCGAAGGATCAACGGCATTACCATGGCAGAATTACTGCTTGCAGTAAATCTGACAAAATCCTAATAGAGTCCTATAGACAATAACAATGTGGATTTACACTGCGTTGCCACCCCTTGCAATCCCTTGACAAGGTCATGGGATCCAGTGGCAGTAACTATAAACGTATTTGGTGTTACTTCAGTGGATTTAATGCCGAAATGTTCCACTAAAGGCATAATGAGGCCCCCTGCAAATAAGCATTTCTCGTTTTTTTAAATCAACATACACAAAAAAACAAGAGAGGATTTATTTTCTAATAGGGTTTGAACATGTTTAAAAAAAGAACATGTTTAAAAAATATGCACGTTTTATAAGAATCAATGCCAATGTTTTCCCTGGAGAGTGCAGTCCCAAAATCTGACATTTCACCTTTAGTTGTTCTTTACTTTTTATATCATGTAGTGCACGACCTGTGAAACTGCAGTTCGAATCCCCAGGTTACACTTAAAATAGTAATTTCGAAAAACACAAGTGCCTTGTTTTACACAAGGCCTCTAAAATATCTTGGGGGACGGCGTCCACACTCTGCCAAAAAAATTGGGGGGATGCACCCTCGACTTGAGCCGTGCTCATTCGGGTGCCACAGCACACACTAGTGCTGCATAGCTGGTTCTCCCACAGTGTGCCGCATCACTGCTTTAAATGGGTGACATGCTCACTTCCCCACAGTACGTTTTGCAATGGGTAGATCTGGGTTACAGCTTAAAGAACCTGGCCCTCTCTAATAAGCTCATTTGTCATGGAAAGTTCATGAAATGTGACACGTTTTTTTTACTTCTAATACTTATTTTGTGGTGTATGTTTTAACAATGTAAGTCTTTGGTTGGAAAGTGAGGGATGGCTTAAGTGAGAATCTACACTGAAATACCGGATAATACTGCGGCATGAGCAGGCAGTGAAAGCGAAAGCTGGTTAAAGTAAGTTACGCTACAGGTGACAACCTGCACTCAAATAAATATTTAAATATTCCATTAAGTGAAGGTGTAGGAAGGAGGTGAACATGTACAAAAGTGAAGGTGTACGTGCGCATATACACTTTTTAAAATACGGACTTAAAGGTATACTTTTGCACATGCACCTAAAACAAATTAAAGTGATGCTGTGAGTGACCTGATCCACTCACATAAACTCAGAATTTAGTTGCGTTGCAGAACATCTGCACCGAGATAATGTTACAGGTGTGCGTAGAAGAATCAGCTGCCGATACCTAATTATGTGGGTTTGCAACACTTTGTATTATCCTTTTTTATATATAATGTATTATTTAGGTTTGAATGTCAAAGCTGTTGGGTACAAATGTATATAGCACAGGCATAACATTAGACAAAGTCAAAGCACATATTGTCTACGGGGAACTAGACAGTCCAAGATGTACCATGTGTCAGGCACATACATCTGGCTGACAGTCAATGGGGCGGGCTAACCCAGGGGGCGAAACTGGGTCTACGTTAAAATGACGGATTCCGAATAGTTCGAGTTACAAAATAGCGAGGCCAACTTGCTCGCATTTTGTAACTCAAGCTTTTCAAGATGTCTATATGTGTCCCTTCTTTACATTTAATGTGTACGGTGGACAACCCTGCAACCTCCACAGTCCATAATGCCGAACTAGGGTAGAACCCTTGCTCACCTTGTTCAGCATTTTGAGCTGTAGCTCTTTTAACACGGGAGGATAGCTCAGTGGCAACATGCTCGCCTTGGAAACAAGACAACATGAAGCAACACAGGTTCGAGCCCTGGGTCTGCGCTTAGAAACCTCTGGGTGTTTAAGCGTGTTATAAATATGCAACTAAAACACAACAGCACATTCTGTAACAGCGCCTCCATGCCCTTAGCGCTTTAAAAATGCAAATAAAAAAATAAAAGTGCCAAGCCGAATGCGCAATTTTCTATTACCTTTTCAACCGAAATGGGCAAAACCACACAAGGACGAGTGAAGAAGCGGTTGGGGAGGGTAAGGAGACATGTGGTTGACCACACAACAATGCCCAATCCTTTAAGGGGTCCGAGGTGGCTTTACAGTCCTCACTTTTCGAGTCGCCCCTGTTGTACACTGTGTTCTCAACCCTACAGAGCTGAACAAGGTCCTGTAGCCAGCAGACATTCTTAACGGAAGTTACACTGCTTTTTCGTTATTTTTAACTTAGAATAACACAGACATCTTTGGAAACAACCTTGGCTGCCTGCAGTTTTAATCAAGAGAGGTGCCGTTTTGGATGAAGGACGGGAAGGGGAGGAGAGGTCAGGGTGTGGAAGGAGGATATCGGAGGATAGTTGTGGAAGTGACTTAAACATGCCATAAAGATATGGCGGGATTGGCCAGAAGGAACAGGGTCAAGGAGTCGACATTGTGACATCTGCCTATTTGGTGGGAAACTTACAGAAAAGAACAAAGATCTTCCACACAAACATGCACTCCTTGCAGGGGTTTGATTCTGGGAAGACCGTAAAGGGCCATGCTTTGTGGGTAGATGGGGTGCAACACCTGCACGCATATTTACAGATAAACAAGCATGAGAGAGCAATAGCTTTGAAAGTGAGTGGGCCACGTGATGGGAGTGCTGTGTACCAGCAATTATAGACAAAAAGGCTAGTACTCAGAAAGTATCACTTCTTAGAGCAGGCCATGATAGAAACAGTATATTTTAAAAAGTTGTTTAAGAACAAAAGCCTCTCAAGGAACTACTTTATATTCACCATTCACTAGGCTAGTGTCATTACCAATTTTAATGTTTCATTTTGGTGTTTTGCACAGTGCCCAATCACCACAGTCTGTTGGCATTCATCATTCCAGAGCTCATGGGTAGACAAATTGAAGAAGAGTGACCAAACATAGATATTTACCTAATTACATTACAGATGGACTGAGGTAGTCCTGGGGTTTATGAGCCAGTACTCCAGAGTGCTGGTCCATGCACCGCATACGACTGGCTTGTTGCAGACTAATAGATAGCAACAAAACAGAGTTCATGTGACTCTAAAGGAGACATTCAGTTTTTACAATACAATATATTGTTCCTAAATGTTATTTTGTTATCTTCTGCCCATTTTCCAGAGCAAATACCTCTCCCCTCTATCTTATTTTAAACTTCTTTGTAGGTATTTTTCTTGCTATAGTTTCCCTGCATTTTGTGAGCTGCTGTCGAGCCCTTGAAGTGGAAGTGACATCAGAGGTGGAGAGAAAGTTCAGTCTGCAGCTGCAGATTCATTATAGAGCAATTGAGTAACATGTTGCCATTACTTTCATTTCACAGCAGCAACTTTACTTACCTTTTACTGCTTCCCCACCGATAGCAGTAATGCAGGAATTAGTAGCAGTGGTGATACTGCTACCAGCTACACTAACAGCAGCAGCAGTATTAGTACTACTTACTGCTTGTGTGAGTAGTGGTGCTTTTAGTAAAAATAGTATTGCCACCAGAACTATTAGCACTACTACAAGGAAACGTTATTCTAGCACCAGTAGTAGTTAAACTACTAGTATTACTGAGAGTAGTATTTGTTGTAATAATACCGCCAGTGAGGGGGCTACTTCTGATACTGTTAATAGTTCACATACGGATGTTGATATTAAAACAAGTAGTGGTAAATTGTATCAGTAATATGATAAGTTAGGTTATTTATAATGCGCTTAATACCCAGAGGTTTCTAAGCGTGGACCCGGGGATCTAATCTGTGGTGCTCCGTGTCGTCTTGCTTCCAAGGCGAGCACATTGCCCCTGAGCTATCCTCCCATAACTTTCATACTACTACTACTATTTCTAAAGTCGGTAGTGAGGTAGCACTACTACCAGTAGATGTAGTACTGCTAGTATTACTACTAATTCTAGCAGTAGTCCTTCTACCAGCACCACAAATAGTACTATCAGTAGTAGGGTGTTTACTACCACTAACAGTAGTAGTACTCTTAGATCTACTACTGTAAATCTACATCAGAGGAGTTCTGCTACAAATTACAGTAGTGCTACTCTTATGATTGTTCCTATGAATATTACAGACATTTCTGCTGCTATTAGTAGTGCTAACACTATTAATAATAGGACTAACACAGGTAATACTATTTATAGTAGTACTGCAATGGTAGTAGTACTTCTGTTAATGGTAGTGGTGGTGCTAGCACAGGTACTGATAATTAACGACCGCAGTAGTCCGAATGATAAGAATATTGGTAGTAGTAGTACTGCCACTGATAGTAATTGTGCTAGTACTTCTAGTAGTAGTACTGTTACTACTGATGCTGTACTATCACTACATCTAACAGTGCTACTGCTACCATCGGTGGTTCTGCTACTACAGGTAGTAGTACCGCGAGCAGTAATGGAAGTATTATTAGGAAATAATGTTTTTGGTGTAAAATAAAATAAAATGCAACCTTTTACTTCTCCCTGCTGCTGTTTGGGATCACCCGATCACACCTCGGGCCCCCTCCAAGTATCCAGGCCATTAGTATCTGAAATTCATTAGTTACATATTTCCAATCCTACTTTCCATATCTCAAGCTCTTGGAGGTCCCCATCCTCCTTACTCCTTACTAGGTCTTTAACCTTCTCCTATGTTCATTGTACTCAAAAGAGCTAAGGTCTTGGGATGTTAGGGTGGGGAAAAATCCTCCCTAAAATACAAACAAGGATAAGCATTTTGAGATTACTATGGTGATGATTCAGCCCAGTAGAAAAGCTGTTGAAGAATTATAAGAATAATAACAATCACGCACTTCCACTTCCCTCTTGATGTCATATCCTCTTTCACTTCATGAAAGCAGCTCATAAAATGGAGGAGAGTCATAGCAAGATACACACCCACTTAAATGTTCAAAGAACAATAGATGAGAAAGTGTCCTTTTCCGCTAGAAAATAGGACATTAACAATTAACAATAATATATATTATATCTGTAAAGATTCTATAGCCTCCTTACAGCATCAGTTGACTGCTGCCATTAAATGGCCAGGAAGCAGTGAAACATATAGAGATAAGCTCTCCACATGCTTCTCTGCCTCTGGACCATTTGATGTAGATCTTCTAAACGCAGTGGGTCTCAGAGCAATAAATAGTCCCAGTGCCTTTCTCTGCTACATGCAGGACATCTTCTGAGAGCATCTCTGTCTCTATCATAGTTTGAAACAAGATCCCAATGAATCCTGGCTGTTTTATTCACCACACAATATATAATGATGATACCATGTTTGTACACAGCATACACAGCGGTGATCCTCTACTTGCATGGCAGTGATCCTAGTGCATTTTCTTTTTTTATCATTAACAGTTTAAAAAAACCGGTACAAAGCATCTTAAACAATCAAGAACAGATTGCCACAACAGAACAGAAGATACAACGTGTTAATAGAAAGTGAGAAAAAGGGAAAACAGAAGAGAATTTCACCGAGTTAAACCTAAACGGACCCCCCCAAAATAGTTCATCCTTATCCAGATCTTAAAATCTACCCCAAATCTCATCAAAAACCTTTCTGTTGTTTCAAAAAGGCCCTCTGGAGATGGGACAGAACTTAAATTTCCTGAAGCTATACTGACGTAGCCTGACAGATAGCAGACTTCCATTATCAACAAATAAATATTTTAGCAATCAACAAAGCCCTTAACCCATTCACTTTTGCGGGTAAAACATGTCCTCCAGCAGAACATCTTCCCTTTAATTCAGTGTGTCAGTCATATTCAAAATCCACCCCTAGCACCTTGTTCAGCACATCTGTGATATGATCCCAAAAAGTCCATACGTCATGACAATCCCAAAATATATGTTCCAAAGTGCCAGTTCTATGTGTATAACCCTAACACACATGAGAGTCAATCATTCGCTGTTTGTACATCCTCTCAGGGGTCCAATATACCCTGTTCAACAGAATGATATGCCTTACGTTTCACCCAGGTTAAATGACATTTTAGGAATGTTCCCACAAATTGAATTCCATCTTGCCTCTGTCATTGCAGAAGTGAGGCAATCGGACCACGGTTCCAACAGCTTGGCATGACCCATTTCAATACCACCCAATAGCTCGTAAACCAAAGAGGCCATATGCTCTTGTTTACCCTCATGTACAATGACCGCCTTCACATATGCAGTGTCCATATCCTGACTCAATGAGGCCATAGTCGCTCTCAGAGATCTATACTTCCCATAAGTGCACTCTTTGAGACATCTGGAATCCCTGAGACTCCTAAAAGGAATAAACCTCCCATCCTCAACCATGTCCCCAACCCAACGCACACCTTCCAGATACCAATTTGGCCAAAATATTGGTTTGTTATTAAGCATCCTTTCCAGAATAAGCATCACTGCTTAGTTGCTTCTAAACTTCAAGCCAGCAATCCCTCAGGAATTGTGTCGGTGCAACTGTATCAAACCCTCTGCTGTTCCTAGTCCTTAACAAAGCCACAGGTTCCAGCGGACCACTCAAACGGGCCTCAGCTAATGTCCAATCATCCAAAGAGTTCTGTAGAAAGGGTAGCAGATGCCGCACCAAGAACGCATGATGATATCATAAATAAATTATTATTATTATTGTTATTATTCTTATTAATATTATTATTATTATTATTATTATTATTATTATAAAGAATTATGCACACTCATACTACCCTTGTCACATGGAAGCTGCAACTTCCACAACTTCATTCCCAGCGGTGTATGATTCCACAAAAAATAAACGGAATCAGCCAGTTTATACCATTCAGAGAGGTCCTTGCAGCAGGAAGAGGGACCATGCTAGGAATGTATTTAATATGTGGGGCAGCCGTCATTTTCAAAACATTTACTTTGCCCCGGAGTGAGAGTTTCAGTGAATCCCATCTCCTCAAATCAACTGCCAATTTATCTACCACAGAATCCAAATTTTCCTTCATCAACATGCTCACATGTTACATCCACCATTTACCCGGATGCAGCATCCAGTGCAGGCACCATCGAAATCCATGGGAATTCAGATCAGACTTCAGGCATGCCATAGAACAGGACATTGCATCAGATTTAAGCCAATTTATTTTATAGCCAGAGAATTCCACATAATTCTCGATTTGTTGCATAAGAGTTTGAGAGATTCTGCAAGACCAACAGTAGGTCATCAGCAATCAACCCCAATTTATGTAGCGCCCGGTGGCACTGAACAGCCTCTATTCTCTCATCACCCCTGTTAGCAATAGTAAGCAGATCTAAAGCAAAATTGAACAGCAATGGAGATTGAGGGCATCCCTTATGAGAACTTGTGCCTAAATTAAATCCCTTGGAACAAATCCCATTAGACATCACTGCCAGCGTTGGAGCAGAGTATGGCAGCCTGACCCACTCCAAAAAACCCTGACACAAAATTCATCCTTCCAGGAGTTAAGAACATGTATTGCCAGTTCACCTGATCGAATGCCTTCTCTGCATCCAACGAGAGAGCTTCTATGCCAGTTGCAAATTTGCCCACCTCTGTCAGGGTCAGTATTATCTTTCTCATATTTATAGCATAATGTCTCCCTTTAACAAAACCTGTATGATTCATGTTAAGCAGACCTGGTAAACCTCTTTCCAGCCTACATGCCAGGACCGTTGACAACATTTTACTATCAGATTTAATGAGGCTTATAGGCTAATAGATGTCTAAGGACCTCGGTGGCTTGTCTTTTTTAAGTAGAATCAACATTATGGCATGTCTAACTGAATCAGGATGCATGCCTTTGCTCCGCAGTCTGAACTTATCCCCCAGAAGGCTGAACATGCTATCTGCCATTATTCTATACAATTATGCTGGAGGTCCGTCTAAACCGGTGAACCTCACAAATTAAGACTGTATGCTGCCTTCTTGAGTTCATCTATTGAAAAATCTGAGTCCACATCCACCCTATCTTCCCCCGACAATTTAGGCATATAAGAACCATATAAGAAGTGTGTGGCATTCTACATAACCTCGGTGAGGTTTTCTGAGTAAACCTTTGTATAGCACCCCCTACACAACTCATTGATCAGGGTAGGATCATATGTCATCCCCACCGGATTGCCTTTCAATATCGCAAATAGCTCTACTTCCTTCCATAGTTCTCGCGACTGCACTTCTCACCTTTACCAAAATGAACACACCTTGGGCCTCATTACACGGACGGCGGTAAGGGTTAACGGTCACCGTTAATGGCAACGGTGACCGTTAACCCTTACCGCCGTACTACGAGGTCCCATTGCGGGTTGGAGGAATTAACGCCTGCTTCTTGCAGGCGTTAAAAACCAACCCGCTAAGGGACCTCGGAGCTAATTACGGCACCGCAAAATTGCGGTGCCGTAATTAGCGCCTTCCCCATTCCCATAGAGCCCTATGGGGCAGAAATGGGAATGGGGAAGGGCAATGGCGGAAAGGGGATTTACCGCCCCTCCAACCTTGGAATGGGGCGGTAAATCCCCTTTCCGCCAAGGCGGTGCCGGTAATTTACCGGCATGGTCCAGGGTGCTAATAGCACCCTGGATTACCGCCTTCCGTGTAATGAGGCCCCTTGTCTTAAATAAAGTTTGTTCGGCCCTGTCACTTAAGCGCTTATTAAGGTCATATTTATATTTAATGAGATCTCTCTTATTGGCTTCACTCGGATGATCCATCAGGTGCTTTTCCAGGTCATTAATCAGACCCCCCAATTATTCCAGCTCTGCCGATTGGGATTTTCTCTTTTTGCTAGAGCGGTGCATAATGATCCCCCTCATAACACATTTAACTGTCTCTCAAACAGTGTCAAAATTGACCTCATCGTTCCCGTTCAGCTTAATAAAGTGTTCCACCTCCTGTACTAATACGTCTGCTATCCCTGCATCTTCCAAAATGGACATCCGGAGTAAAAACTGTACTCTCTCCCATCAGGGTGCTCCAGTCTCCAAACGTCCAGCAGATTAAACTCTGACATCAAGGACCTTAGAGCTTCACTCTTCCCTTTCCTGTCTCTCTGAACTCCGATATTGCTACGGTCCAAATAGAGCTCCAATACCTCGTTGAAATCCCCACCCTACGGTATGTCCTGTATACCTATATTTTGTAAGTACTGACCGATCTCCCTGAAGAACTTCAAATGCCTGCATGTGGGGACATATACGGCGAATCCATGCAACTTCAACACAACAGATACTATTCTCCCATCTGAATCTCTGAGAGGAAACAACCGTCCCAGGAAAATATTTCTTCAATACGATCTTCACGCCCCTGGAGCTGTAGGAGGAAAAGGAATGAATCACCTGACCCACCCATTCCTTATGCATTTTCTCAGCCTCACCATCAATCAAATGGGTCTCCTGCAACAAAGCAATATCAGGCTGAAGATGCCTCAGGTGAGATCGAATTTGTTTCCTTTTGATCGGGTCGTTCACACCATTCACATTCCACAAGACGACTAATAGATTATCTTTCAATGCGAGAGTTCCGCTCATTCTGCAACCCACCTGTAGAGGTGAGAAGGACCCTGATCGAGGAATAAAAATAAAATAAGAATAAAAAAAGAGAAACAACAAAAATAAAAAATCCTGAAAATGTAAATGGCACTAGTACTATCTGTTGCAACAGCGAACCTATGTTGATAAGCCTCCCTAAAAACAATCCTCCTATATCCTATGAAAACAAAGAAATCAAAAACGCAAAAGAACGCACTGTTACACCCACCCATCCCCCAAAAAAGCAGAAAGATAACCCCTCATAACATGTTGCATCACTCATTCTTAGCGATTCAAAACCAAACCACCTTCAATATGAAATCCTCTAAACAAACCAATAGTATGTATTTCCATGAAACATAAAAATAATAACCAAAAATATTTGTAATGCAGTTGTAGAAACTTTGTGAATAGAACAACTTCATCCGCCTGAAAAAATCATTAATTAAAAACATATTGGCCCTCATTCCGAGTAGGGTGGTAAGGGATACCGGGCACCTTTAACGAGACCGGTGCCGGTAATCCCTTATTGCGCTACTACGAGTTCCCTTTGCGGGTCCTTCCTTAACGCCTGGTTTTAGCAGGCCTTAAGGACGGGACCCGCAAAGGGATACCGGGGTCAATAACAGTACCGTTATTGCCGCCTTCCCATTGATCCCTATGTGGGCTCAAATGGGAATGGGGAATGGCCCTGGTGAATGGGGAATTACCAGTCCCGCCAACCTCGGAATGGACCGGTAATTACTCCATTCACCAGGCCGGAGTTGGAACGATTTTGGAGGCAGCCATGCTGCAAATAGCGGCATGGTTACCTCCAAACTCGGAATGAGGGCCATTGTGTGTGTTTCCCAAAAGGAAACCAGGCTCATATGTTCATTAGAGGGAAGTGTAATCACTGCATATACTCATAGGAAATATTCCTAAAACACCCCCTCTGACAGCTCTTCTTAAGGGTCTTCTCAAAAAAAATAAAAAAAAAGAATGGTCCAAAATTCTAATTCCAAGTGGACGTTAACATCATCAGCTACCCAATGGTGCTCAAAGATTGTAACTAATAACAGTCAAAAGAACCCCCAGGCGACTTTACACCAGAAACTGCCATGCTTATTCCCAATATGATGAGACACATCTCCCTTCAATTCTAATGCAATGCCTGCCAATCCTCTCAGACTACGCAAATCTCAGTCGGCCTATATAAATTAGGACCTGCGTTTTGCTCCCTCCTCACTGGTTGATGTCCTTTTGCTTCCTCTGCTCTACGCTCTGGGGCTCCCTCACAATACAGTGATCAGTCTTGAGACCATACACCATGCTCCCTCCTTTCAGGGCATACTCCTTCTGCTCCTTCTGTTTCCTGCTCCAGGGCTCCCCAACACAATGGTGATCTTTGACCCACTTCTCTTGCAACAACACCGGGGATACGTGATTCCAGTATGCTTAACGACTGAACCACACTCCTGAGTGATCTTGTTGCATCATGCAGATCAAAACAAGGATTAATTGTTCAGTCCAGACCCTTAACTGCTTCCTGGAAGCCTACATTAGATTTGTCGCCACTATTATAGGACCGGAAGACATCCACAAGGAAAATGTTTAAAAGTTTCAATATTTTTCTATTGTGTTCTAGGCAGCATCTTGTGTACAGACCCTAAAGGAGTAGCCTCTTCTTTGTCCTCCCAGGTCCAATCATCTCCCTTGGGATACACCACCATCCAAAACCCCTACTTCATTCCACACAACAAAGAAGAAAGACTGTTCATAGAAAATCTTAACATGTGAAGCACATTTTACAGTGACTAGGGATAAGAGTAAGAACAGCAAACACAATATAACAATACTGTACCTGGTCATTGCTCTGGAGTCTTTCCCCTCTCCTCCTCATTAGCAGCCATGATGTGAAAGGTTTACTAATCATCCTAGTTTAGCCACAGTCTGGAATGATCCCTAAAGCCCAACATAATGGGAATCAGGTTGTGTGTGGGGTGCCAGACATAGAGCAGAACATAGTCTGCATAGAGAGAAATCCTTACCTCGTGCAAGGTTGGCTTGTGAGTTTTAACCATGATGGCAAATAACATGGAAGTGCAACCCCTGCCATGTACCCTTCTCCATCAAAAACTGTTCAGACAAACAGCTGTTTGTCAGTGCTCTAGTTCTGGGACTATTGTAAATCAGCTGCCACATGAGAAATTAAGTAATAACTCACCCACATTCTACACAACACTGAGGAAAATAGACCACTCAATAGAATCAGAGAGTTCAGGAGCAAAGTAGTGAAGTAAGGTAAACAGCCATCCAACGTTACATGCTGTTGATCTGTCAGGAATAAAGCCTGACTGATCCGGTGCAACTACGAACTGCATTGGGGGACAATCCTGTTTGTAATGGCTTAATACAGAATCTTATTATCAAGATGGATTAAGGAGATGGGATGATATGAGGTAGAATCATCTGGGGCGGCACGGGTTCTCGCATACATACTATTGTTATCAGAGCCCTAGGTCTAGAATCTGTTACAGAACCCTGTTCTATAGTCTCCTCATACGTGGCCATAAGATGGAGAAGAAGCACATTGAGATGGGCCTTAAAACTTGACAGAAGGGCCATGTAGCCCAGGGGCCTTATCCCCAACAGTGCCCCAATTGCTCAGTTCATCTCTTCATCAGAGAGTGTAGCATTCAGGATCTGCCAAGTCTCACATTCAAACCAACCTATGGTAACCTGATCTAAATATCTGGAAATCTGGTTATTCTCCATCTTGAATCTGGACAAGGTGAGGCACAGAAACACCTGAAGGTCTCATTAATGTCCTTATCTCGAGGGGAAAAAGAGCTGCCTGGCATTCTCACCAGATGGATACCTGTACTCCACCTGTTCCCCCCCAGACCAACCATTCTACCATTCCACCAGGGCACTCCTCCACTCCATATCACCGCACCCTCTCACCTCTCCCAAGAAACTTGGCATCTGCATCAACAACCTCCCAGAACAACGCTAGCATGGCCTGTATGTTTTCCAGTGTGGCATGTTCATCCACCATCATGTATAAACAGGTTAACAATCCAGGTGTTCACGTGGCACAAGCCACAGAACCTTCGTCCCTACTATCTGGGAAGCAAAACAATGGGTATATAACAAAAAGAGAGAAGCAACATCAATTACGAGCCACAAATGCTAATTACTCCCATCCAGTCCCCTATTGGTTCATATTTATTTATTTATTTATTTATTTATTTATTTATTAATATACTTGCAGTCATTCATAGGCTTAATATATACAACAGGTACAAACACACAATACAGTTTACAGTCAAGTTTAAATGTTCAGAACATTAAAAATAATAGTAAAAGTATAATCATTACTTAAAAATATTATTAAGAAACGCAATTTATAAAACCCCTAAGGACGGTTCACCTAAAATGTCCATCACTAGAGAATAAAATGTGATAATGTGATATATAAGATTAACATCATTGCCTTCCATCAATAGAATCTACAATTGTGCAACATCATGGCAGTTTATCTTGTTAAAATAAGCTTGCATGGGCTTTGTTCTCAACTCATTCAGACTCGGGCAATAGCACATGATGTGTTCTGCTGATTCAATGGTCATTTCTCTGCAGATTCGACACATTCGTACTAACCGCGGGAGTCCTCTTTTTGCTTGTCAATTTCCAGCACCTGAGCGCGATTGAATTAAATAGTAAATACTTCCTAATTGTACCACTATTTGGAATGCTTCTATATATTTTGATGTGATGCTGCTTCCCATCCAATATTTTATGAACGGATCACTATTGTTTTTGGTGGCAAAATAGAGGAAATCAGCTTCCCTACTAAACGCACAGGTTTTGCCTTGTACCCATTTTGCAAACCCTATGGCCCTCATTACGATACTGGCGCTAAACCATGGCGCTATTAGAACCATGGTTGGTGCCGGTATCGTAATGAGTCCACCAATGTTCAATGGGCAATTGCCATCCCATTCCAAGGTTGGCGGGGCGGTAATTCCCCATTGAACATTGGCCCTTCCCCATTTCCATTTTTGCCCCATAGGGCTCAATGGGACTGGGGAAGGCGCTAAGTACGGTAACGCAAATTGCGGTACCGTACTTAGCACCAAGGTCCCTTTGCGGGTCCCTACTTTAACGGCTGGTCTAGACCAGCCGTTCAGGTCGTGTCCCTCAAAGGGACCTCTTAGTAAGGCGCTAATGGGTTAACGGCACCGCAGCCTTTTACGGCGCCATTAACCCATTAGCGCCAGGGTCGTAATGAGGCCCTATGTGTGGGACTGATGCAATTAGCTGCTCATCTCGGAGCTGCCAAGTTTTGTATATTGATAGGTTATTTCCAAGTTTTCCAAACCTCTCGTGCTCATATATAGTCTAACTTTAGCAACTTGCCATACTAAAGAACAACTTTACCCTCAATCACTGCTGAAATTCTTTTGATATTAAGCTCCAACATTAATTATTCAATCCAGAGGGATGTTGGCATTCTGAGCAAAATACATAGGGCCTCATTACGACCCAGGCGTTAACCATGGCGCTATTAGCGCCATGGTTGACGCCGGTAATTTACCGATTCCGCCATGGTGAATGGCAGAATTACACCCCATTCCAAGGTTGGCGGGGCAGTAATTCCCCATTCATCATTGGCCATTTCCCATTCCCATGTTTGCCCCATAGGGTCAATGGAAATGGGGAAGGCGGTAGTTACGGTACCGCAAATTGCGGTACCGTAATTACCTCCGAGGTCCTTTTGCGGGTCCAATCCTTAACGGCTGGTAAAACCAGCCGTTAAGGTAGGGACCCGTAAAGGGACCTTGTAATTAGGCGGTAAGGGGTTAACGGTGGCGCCACCTTTTGTGGCACCGTTAACCCCTTACTGCCTGGGTCGTAATGAGGCCCGTAATATTTAACATTCAAATTTGCCCAGTGCTTTTGTCAGAAAGGCTCCCCAGACTTCTACTCCATACAACATGCATGGTACTATTTTGGCTGTATACAACAATAGTCTTAATCGAACAGCCACCCTGCATACTTATCTCCCTAGTCATTTTCATGCATTTGGCTTTACTTTCTTCCCATTGGTTTTTCCATTTGATCTTGTTGTCAACCAATACACCAAGATATTTTTAACAATCTACAACTTCAACAATCTTACTATCCAGCGTCCTTTGTGGAATGGACTTATTTTTTACAATTGTGAGGCACCCTGAATGCCACTATTTTAGTTTTTTCAATATTAATGCGCAGCCCATTTACTCTAGCATACTGACCAAGCTCATCAAGCGTTGCTTGCAGCCCTTTTGGCGTATAATCAAGTAAGAGCAGGTCGTCTGCATATCCTAGCCACCCATGCTGAAGTGCACCAATTTTCTCTTAGCTAAATCAGCAAGGTATAAATGAAAGAGGGTTGATGCTAAAATGCATCCTTGTTTTACTCCCCGCGAGGTGTCCAACAGACGTGTAACTCTCCCCTTTCCATCTAATCTTGCCTTTTCAATAGTGCCCTACGTATAATTGTTATATCATTCTTAACAGGCCATGAGGAATGTTCCATGAAACCGGTTTGTTCAATAGTCTATTCCTCATGACCATTTCAAACGCTGTGCTAAAATCTATGAAGGCACCATAGACAGGAAGCTGTCTCCGCCTCCAAGCATATTCAATGGCTGTGACCAAGGTGAGAAGACTTATATGATATGATAGGTTATTTATAACGCAATTAATACCCAGAGGTTTTTAAGTGCGGACCCGGGGATCGAACCTGTGTTGCTCCGTGTTGTCTTGCTTTCACAACGAGCAGATTGCCACTGAGCTATCCTCCCAAGACTGTGGGTGGTGCCTGCTTTGGATCTAAAGCCTGCCTAATTTGGAGGCAAGATATTATTATGAGTTATCCAGTCATTAAGCTCATTTAAGATGGCTTGTGCAAAATTGTTACCTGGTATGTCCACCATGGCTAACATACGATAGTTTGTGGGGTTTTTCCAACATCCCTTTTTGTATACAGGGAGGATGGTGCTCTCCTTCTACGAAAAAAGGAATTTGGCTAGACTCACCAATCGCCACAACAAGTGTATGGAGGGCTTGTGCCCACAGATGAGGAGACAACCTAAATAATCCATTACATGTGCCGTCTGGTCCGGTTGCCCTAGACGATGGTAATTTAGCAATCATAACGCTTATTTCAGCAATGGAGGATTTGCACACCCATTTGTCATCAATACTTATATGTGGTTCATCATTCAGTATTGCACATCATAGCGTGTCAGCAATATGTGTGGCCCAATCCTCTTCGGCCACGCTCTTGATAGGTAGATCTTTCGTTGCCTCCCCTCTCAAAACTGACCACATGCCTGTGTGGTTGTTTGATCTAGCATGATGGGCCAGTTGCAACCACACTTCATGCTTGCTTTTTACACGAAACACCCTCAACCAACATCAGTATTTAGATTTCAGGGATTCAATGGATGTGGTTATCTCTGGTGGCAACTTCATACCCACCCCAACCATTCTACTTCCGCGATATCCTGTCTCAATTTTGTTTTGGCAGGCTGTATTCTGCAGTCATAGCTATGTTCACGATCATGATTGCAATTCCATTGCTCAGTAGTACTGTTATATATGTGTTTCTTCAGTGTAACTTCTTTGATGCTAGATATCATGGCTTCAAAGTCAGTTATAAGGAGTTTCACATTCTCTGTACTTCTACCCACCCATCTCTCATGGAAGACAGGCAAGGCTCTCTCACACACATCCTTTGCTTTTTCTAGCTTTGTGGGATACCATCATATTTGGTTTGTACTATTATTCAAAAAGATGTCTCCATTTTCATCCTACTTCTGTATACTAAGTAGAGCACATACTGGCATATGGTCGCTATCTTCACGTATCAAAACCGCCATGTACACTACCAAACCAAGAGCAGCATTATTTACGAATATATAATCCAGAGTGGACGCACTCTTCCCACTCACTTGAGTGTGGGCTTTCAGGGAATCACCATTACAGTAGCCATTTAGCATGAGCATATTATATGAATATAATATTTCCCCCAATCCTGCTCTGTGTTTGCTCTGAATTAGCACCATTTTGGCTCTCCTTGCTAAATCTGAATTTAGATATGCTCTGATTATGCTTTGGAATTAGCTTTGTGCATGCTCTGAATTAGCACCATTTTGGCTCTCCTTGCTAAATCTGAATTTGGATATGCTCTGATTATGCTTTGGAATTAGCTTTGTATATGCTCTGAATTAGCGCCATTTTGGCTCTCTTCGCTAAAGTTGAATCTTGGTGTGCTGTTTTACACATTGAAGTAGTCCTGTTTAGACTCCTGATTTAGCCCAAACTGCTGATTATTAAGCCACAGCCAATTTGCACTTACTCCGTGCACCTTAGTACAGCCTAACCTAGCGGCATATCTGCGCTTAGCATCTAACTAATGGTAATGGTAATAGCTGAATGCATGTTGATTATGCCCCACTGGCTAATTTTCGAATCTAGGTGGTAGTATATTTGCACCTGTAAACAACCCAGCAGTAGCAAGCGCACGTTAAAGTTACCCCCTATCATAACAGAATGCAGGTACTGCTAACTCTGACTATGTTCCCATTCTGTATCATATCATCGGCCACCCCCTGCACTAGAGGTCATTACTTTAAGTTTGACGAAGGATTAGGCAGACTGAGATGTCCGCGCCACCACCCTATCCCTTGCCCTACACCATTCCTTCCCACACTACCCCCCTTTCCTACACCAACCTCAACCAACTTACATCCAGCCTCCACTCTGTGCACATCACACGACAAGTTGCCCCCTATGCCTATAGCCTCAACCACCTCCCCTCCTGACATCACTAAGCGCAATGAGAGACTAACTAGCAGGCTACCGTCCAGCAGGCACTCAGTAGTGGAATTTACACATAAGGTCATACGCTCAAATCGCCCTGGATGCACGGACAATGACCGTAGGCGCAAACAGAAAAGATGTACAGCCCTACTGAACAACCTAGGGGACACTAGCCCCAGTCTACCAACAAGGTCCCACAAACACAACCCACTAAGGGAGCACTACTGAACGTCAGGTCATTGGTAGCACATGCAACCGAGATTGCCGACATTATCGAGAACAATAACCTTGATTTCCTTGTATTGACAGAAACCTGGCTGCATGAAGCAGCAGGCCCCTCCATCGCCCCTGGCGTCCCAGATAATTATTCCATTCACCGTGTAGGCAGACCAAATGCTCGCGGAGGAGAAATAGCCATTATCTTTAAAGACACTCTCAATATAAGACCAGCCACCCCTACATCGCTGACATCATGCAAACTCCTTTCAATTACATTCCAAACCTCACCGAACAGCACTATCACAATACACATCATTTACAGGCCTCGAGGACACCCTGGGTCCTGTGAAGAAGATATCACAGCCCTAGCAGCCGACACCACCAAACCTACGGCACAAAATATCATCCTAGGAGATTTCAACCTTGGCTATAAGGACACGAGGGACCCACAAACAATCTCTCTAGCCTCAGCATTATCAGAACAAGGTTATATTCAAGTTAGCACCAAACCCACACACAAAAAGGAAGGATACTTGACTGGGTTGCGGTTACAAATTGCACCATCACCCTACCTGATCCGACTCCTCTATTGTGGTCAGACCACCATTTTATCACCTTTGAATTGCATATCAACAACCTGGAAAAGAAAGAGCCTATTATTGCTCCCCTTTGCCTCACAAGGAATAAACGTAACATCACAGCAGATGCTCTAGTTCCTTTGGTAGCCCCCCTACTCAATACCCCACCGGACACTAATGATCCCAACGAGCTATAATGAGACCATGACTAAAGCCATCGATACTATTGCTCCACTAAAGCTACGTAAAAGTAAACCCATAGCCCACCTTAACTCGTGGTTCACTCCAGAGCAAATAATACTCTGCACTGAAAAAAGAAAATGGGAATCACGTTGGAAATCATCCCCTACACCGGAAAATAAAACTAACCTTGCCATTATTACTGCTCCCTACAAAAATAAGATAATCCAGGCCAAAAAAGAAACCTATAATGACAGAATAGCTCAAGCCAGCTCCAGTACTAAAGAATTATTTAACATCTTAAGAGAACTAGAGAACCCCAACCCAACGCCAGACACATGCACTAAGGACAAAGCCTGGTGCACCAGTATCCAAAATGCCCTCGCCAACAAAATTAAAGGACTGCAGACCAAAATAGCTGACAAAAGATCCCAATTAACAGTCACTACACCAGCACCCACCACCACCCCTCACACTAACTCAGGTTTCACGTTCAAAAAAGTCACCATTCCTGAAGTCCACAAAATCATTGCGTCTCATAAACCATCTAACTGTAAGGGCGATAGTTGCCCAGCTCAGATTATAAAAGATGCAGCTAGAGACCCTGCCTCATTTATTACTAAACTTGTAAACACCTCCTTCTCGAACACTTCTATCCCAAGTAACCTCAAACAGTCCTGGGTTCTACCACTACTGAAAAAACAGACCCTAGACCCGGCTATACCTACCAACTATAGGCCAATTATGACAGTCCCCTTTCTACTGAAAATTCTGGACAGAATAGCCTACTTGCAAATACAAGATTATCTTGAAGCTCACAAATTACTCGGTATCCGTTAATCGGGCTTTAGACCTCGACATGGAACAGAAACTGCACTTGTCAACCTCAAAAGCCAGATCGATGAATTGAAAGACAAGGGAAAGATGGCCATCATACTTCTACTGGACCTCTCTGCGGCTTTTGATCTGGTGGATCACTCTATACTTTGCAACCACTTATCCTCTGCGGCCCACTTCTCTAGCTCTGCAGTTGATTGGATCCAATCTTTCCTCGCTAACAGAACTATGCGTGTGTTCTCACTGTCACCAGCTGCTGACCCCATGCCCATCACCTGTGGAGTCCCCCAAGGATCCTGTTTCTCGCCCACTTTGTACAACATTTTTACAAAGCCACTATTCAACAAATTGGACCGTCTGGGTGTCACCGACACAAATTATGCAGATGACACCCAGATACTCCTATCCCTCTCAGGAACCTATGACACAGACGTCACGCGGATTAACGAAGTATACATCATCATTCAGGCATGGATGGCCACACATGGCCTATGCCTGAATGATGATAAGACAGAACTACTCCTAGTCGGATAACCTTCTCAAATTAAGTCCTCACTACACAAATATCGTCATCGATGGGAACAGTATACCCATAGCCAAACATGTAAAAACTTCTACCTCGATGCCCAGGCTAACCTAACCAAGCAGATCAACATGACCTCTTCAGCCACAGCCTACACTGGCAGGTTGATCAGAGCCTGTATACCTGTACTATCCCCCACCAGCTGCCTTACACTGGCGAGAGCACTCATACAATCCAAAATGGATTATTGCAACAGACTTTATCTAGGAGCAAACAAGTCCATTCTAAATAAACTACAGATTATGCAAAACAACGCGCTTAGAGCAGCGCTGAATATTCCTAAAAGAGAGCACATTTCAGAAATTAGAAAGCAACACAGGTGGCTCTCTATACATGACAAAATTGCCCTAAAAACTATCTGCCTCACACACAAAGCGATTAACTTCCAAGCCCCCCCCCCCTATCTCACAGACAAGTTCACTTGGAAGGTATCCAATAGACTCACCAGATCATCTAACACGCCATCCTTGGTGGTGCCTAGATACAATCTAAAAAGAGCTGGAGGTTCTAGCTTCCCGGTTTTAGCCGCCCAGCTATGGAACTCTCTCCCACAGAACATCCAAACCATTCAAACCTTCAACAAATTCAGAAGCCATGTTATCACATGGATTCTTAACAAAACACAAAACAGCAGCTCCTGATACCATTAATAGTTAGGTGGTCTGCTCTACCGGTATACGTGTCACCTATCCTATACTGCTATGACCCAATGTATAATATGTATAATATGTATAATGTCTATGTATATATGTACCACTGTAATTTTACTAACTGTATTAATGCCTGCAACTGCCTATACTATACCATGTAACCACTTCCAGCCTCAAGCGCCCAATTACCTCCGGGTCAGGTGCGCGATATAAATAAAATAAACAAACAAACACCCTTTGTCCTGCTTATTACTAGCTCACAATTCACATGGGGAAGATTCTCTCTG
The DNA here is from genome assembly GCF_040938575.1 of Ambystoma mexicanum. Classification (NCBI taxonomy): domain Eukaryota; kingdom Metazoa; phylum Chordata; class Amphibia; order Caudata; family Ambystomatidae; genus Ambystoma; species Ambystoma mexicanum. The sequence goes on from NC_090937.1 coordinate 638,627,264, forward strand.
GTCCACCAGATCTTCTATACTAGCTGGTATTGTCGCATTAAAGTTACCCACAATTATTGTGAGATTATCAGGGGAAATCTGTTTCATGATATCACCTAATGTTCCCATATTCTGAGTATGGGCTACATGATTCGGTGGATCATAGATATTTATAAACACCGTACTCTAATGAGCCACCAGCTGGCATCTAATAGTGAGGGTATTTACCATACTTTTAGAGCTCATATTGTCCACATACTTCCATGAATGTCTCACAAGCCCACCCTTAGGTCTCCCTATGGGTCCCTGGACTGCCATGATCTGACGTGTGCTGCGTCCACCGATTTAACATTCAGATGTCATCCGTGTGTCTTGCAGTGCCACTATGCTAGAAGGTATTATATTATCCATTAGGCCATCCACATCAGCTGGATGACCATGGACCCTGCTATTCCAAGAACCGATCAAACCATTGCTACCGAAAAGTATTTGTGAAATGACCCTGAAATGCTTTTGGGGAGCCATTGCCAATAATCATCATTATCTGATATCTCCTTAAGATTTAGTTTGCATTTATTCTCATCATAATGTTTATTGGCAACCTTTACATTTGGAGTTCTCCTCTGATTTATGGTACTCTTCACTAACGACTTTTCTTGTGTCGGAAGTTTAGAGACACTCTTACCCATACTTTGGTATTTAATAGTGGACATCTGCGCATCGGCACAGGAATACAATAGCTTAAAAAGCTCAACGTCATACTGGAGGATGAAGTCTATGATACTCTCTGATTTAAACCATATATTAGATGTCACATTATTCCTGTCTTCCAGTTGGTCTACCACCAGAATGACATCGCTATTTATCCACAAAATGGCACAAATATTTGAAATATAATGAGCACTACAGCCCTGTTTAACGGAGGATGACTATCGATGCCAGTTAAAGATCTCATTTGAAGGGCTCTTACTAATTAATTTACAACCACTATATTATTCTGATTAATTATCTGCATCATCAAACCCGCCCCACTATCTGTAGATGTATCATTTCTGTTCATATTCCCTGGTCTTGTTTGTGATGCAACATTAGCCTTCACACCTGCCCTACCTTTCACCATTGCACTCGTACCTCCAGATTCCTTCAATTTAGTCTGACCAGTCTCAGTTGTACATTCACTGACATACAAACACTGTATAGATTCCAGTATTGAATAACTAAGACCCACTGTTTACGCGTGTTTGTCTCTACTACCACTTTCCAATTTTTCGATCCCATCATTCGATTCATGGTTGTGCAAGGATTCACTCACATTCATAGACTCACATAGACATTGGCAAATATCATGTGTCTTGGGAGTCTTCTTTCCTCCTGTCACGGTTTCAGTGCTCTCTCCTTTACGCACTGTCAGTTCTATTCTCTGCTTCTGATCATTTTCCCCAGAGGCTTGTATAAAATCCACTCTATCCTTACTCCATCCTGCAGCTCATTTGATCCTCATCATTGGTTATTTTGTTTTTATCACTGACATGAATACATCAATTTCTGCTGTTCGACTGCTTCCTCTTGTCATGCATCACAGCTTGGGCAATGTGCTTCTTTTTCTTCTTCTTAGTTGTTTGACTATTGTTTCAAGCTACCTGTCTTGTACTTTCATATTTATTGGTTCTACTCTATCTCCTAATACTTGTACATTTGTCATTGTTAAGTCAGTCGTTACACCAATATGGACACAGCCACTTAGGACTACCTCATCACACCTGCCTTTATTATCTTTGCCCTTATTTCCACCATACTGCCAGAGGTCATCATTACATGCACAATGCACAATCTCTACATGTTTTACTACCACGAGTTATGCATTTGTGTAGTAGCAGCAAATGAATGTCGTGTTTCTTTTCCACCTTTTCACATTGTCCCAACAGGGTTACCAGCAGGTTTTCAAATGTAGTAAACATTGCAGTCGATGACATGCTTATGTCGCCAGTATTTACATCTTGGGACTCATCCAGAACGGTTTCATATTCTTGGCCCACCTCATCTCTGTTCGCTGATGGTCCCAGCGTACCACCATCCCCATCTTCTGTCCCCTCCAGCCTAGGCTCTAAAGTCTTGGAGTGGTTACTAACCTGTGTAGCTACTGTTCCCTGTGTGCCACTTTCACTTAGATGTGCCTGGGTTCATCCCTCAGCCCTCCACAATCTCATTACCAAGTGTGTTACTGGTGGGGGCATCACCATTATTGCCAAGCATGGCTTCAATCCCAAGGTAAGTATCGTAGGCATCACCTAGTACAACTTTCTCACTGCCCCCACCCCCATGGGAAGGTGATCAGCCTGCTCTTCAAAAACAACATAATCTCTTGTATTTATATTCTCATTTGGGATATCAGTACCATTTAACCTCCTAGCACACATAACATCTCTACTCAGATATTGATTTACCACAGTGTGTTGTATAGTATAAGTTGTTACCTTAACTAGGGGACATATTGACCTTTCAATGAGTTTTGACACTAGACAGGGTATAGATGCATTACGATGAGGTACAATCTCATTTGTGGCACACTCCTAGTCCATCGCATTGTGACCATCTGCGTTAGGGAAATAGTTGGTCCTTTTTGCAATTAGTTTGTTAGGTCTACTGATGGTCTTAAGCGGACATGTTCTACTTTCATTACCCCTTTCTCCTTAAAGAACAGCAGGACAGCTAACAGCACTTGGCAAAGCACTTCTCAAATGCGTGTGTGCAAATGCGCACGTCCAGTTCTTTTTAAAGGTATTTCCGGTATTGCGGGATTGGGGGGCGGAGCCAAACTCAAATCCACAGAATTGCTCTTTTTTCCAGAAGGACCAGCAGGACAGCTAACAGCACTTGGCAAAGCACTTCTCAGTTGGTTCATATATCATTAAACATATACTTTTATTGTAAAATTAATGTATTAAAACTAGAGGTTACATAGAATTTAACATCACATAAATCCCACTACACATATAACTATATATTGCATAAATTCATAAAAACACTAATACATTTGCATTAATAATCAAGAATCCAAACCACATGGAGGCCTAGGTACAAATCTATAATAGAGCAGAATTCATGGTTATATAAACAGCCTGACATGTTTCAGTCCGCAACATAGGTACTGATACATTGTTCAGGGGTTAAACAGCCACTAATTCTAAAATGATTGAAGGGTGGGTAAATCGGTCTCAACAACTTGTAACAACTGAATAAACTAAGGAAAAGGGAAAGGAAAAAAGAGTCATCAAAGATTTCTAAGCACAAAACACCATGTTCATTGATAACAATTGTCACAGATTGCACCCTATATGGGAAAACAATCTACGTGGGTGCACATTAATGCACCACCAAATAACCAAGTTTGATCATCAATACATGCTTCCTGTGCTTGGTATTTTCTTTAATGCATAAATGCAATCAGGCTACTCTTGAGTAGGACTGATGTCAGTTACAAAAGGGCATCCAAAGATTATCCACACCACAACACAACACAACAACAACACAAAAGAATACCCGCCGTAGCAAGCAAAATACCACACTTTCTCACTGTATCTCTCCCACAATATCGATCAACACTTTAACAACCTAAAACACTAGAAAACACTAGCTACACTATGACCTTTAATGCCTTCATCCTAAATTGACTGGCACACCCAAATTATGTTTTCAAACTAGCAGTTTGGGTAACAGTGTAACTGTTACCCAACTTCTCACCTCCTTCTCCAATCTTATCATCTATGACAATTTCTCTGTCTGGCTGACAACCCCAGCATTCACATATCCAACAATCATATCCAAACCATGAATGTCCCTGACACCTAACAGCATATATGTGGCCCTACTCACTAAAAATAATCTCACCCTGGATATGCTGCATACCAACGCTGACCCCCATCTCATTCTCTTCAGCCAACCTGATTTTTGGTTTGGGATACTTCAGCAAACCCCTCCACCATCTCCTCTCCGTGGCCAATTATACTCTAGGGCCTTCTTCTATGTTCAACTCGTCGAGGGCCTCAAAGAAAATATCACCCTGATTCCCAGCTCTTCTACATTTTGACTTTGCTCCCAACATACATACTGATCCTTGCCCATCTACTGTCCACCTTCAGCAATCACCTCCCTTCAGCAATCTCCTCCCTTCAGCAATCTCCTCCCTTCAGCAATCTCCTCATCACAGCTTTGGATGATATTGCCCCTCGCAAAAAGATCAAAAGTGGAGCCAAATGGTTTACTCCTGAAAGCCGCCACTTCGACCATATTTTCATCTCTCAACAATGATCCTGACACCTATCCTCAGCAAATCCTGTCCCTCTAGAAAGGCTACTAAAATCATCTCCCTCACTAAACCCATTCCCCAGCCCCCACATCACATTGCCCAGATGCAGACTACCATGCACAAATCCCAACTACTCACTTTCAGCCTTCACTCAGAAGATACATTATTTAAGCTCCTGTCTTCTGCCAGAAACGTGGCCTCTCTGCTTGAACTCTGACCTCTACTTCACCTTCATGGAGATTTACTGCCTCCTCCCAAAATGTCTGATTGAACTTCACAACTCCTGTTTGGCCTTTAGCACTCTACCCTCATCCTTCTAGCAGACTATCACCACACCCCTCTAGAAAAAGCCTTCCCTGCACCTCTCAGTACCAATACATTATCTCACATCTTAATGTATTCTTCTAAGACAAACTCCATTAAAGACTATGGCCCTCATTACAACACCTGCGCTAAACCATGGCGCTATTAGCACCATGGTTGGTGCCGGTGTTGTAACGGGTCCGCCATGGTTCAATGGGGAATTACCACCCCATTCCAACGTTGGCAGGGCGGTAATTCCCCATTGAACCATGGCCCTTCCCCATTCCCATTTTCACCCCATAGGGCTCAATGGGACTGGGGAAGGCGCTAAGTACGGTACCGCAAATTGCGGTACCGTACTTAGCACCAAGGTCCCTTTGCGGGTCCCTACTTTAACGGCTGGTGTAGACCAGCCGTTAAGGTCGGGTCCCGCAAAGGGACCTCGTAATCAGGCGTTAAGGGTTTAACGGCGCCGACACCTTTTACGGCGCCGTTAAACCCTTAACGCCAGGGTCGTAATTTCCCCCTATGACATTCTAGAGGAAAACGAGACTGGCTATGCAAGACTGGATTTGTGATCACGTCCTTTGTGGAGGTCCTGTGCATGCTGGACGATGATGGTATAGTCAGTGTCCTGGTACTTCTGGACATGTGGGCTGCCTTGACACAGTTGACCACGATGTTCTTCTGTACTGCCTCCATTTCGCGATAGACCCTGCACTCTCCAAAAACTCCTCATTGCCATGAATAAGATGCCAGTTCCCTTCTTTGCTCTTTTCCAATCCAAGCCTCTCAATCACTTTGTTTGTGTTGCCCTAATGCTCCTCACTTTCTCCCTTCGTCTTCAAAACGTATATTTTCCCCTTCGCTTCCCTCATTCACTCATTCTTTCTTACTGTCTTTTCCTACACGCTCGACATCCCGATCATGAGTGGACTAATTCAACTAATTAACATAGTCTGCAAAACAGAACCATACATTTCCAAATGGAAAGGACATGTGTTTATTACTTTTCCAGGCAAAATTGAAGAATGTTTAAATTGAAAGGAGGCATCTACTCGTGTGTTGTGTGCACCTTTCTTCTTTTTCCTAGTGCAATTTAAGATCTGCTGCTTTTCACCAATCAGCACCGCATACTATGATGTGTTTTGTGGTCACCAGGCAAGTAGGTTGTGACCGGTTCTACCCATAAGGATTTCTGGCTGGATCGTGCGTTCACATTTATGACATCAAGGGCCAGATTCGTGGAATTTGTTGCACGGCTCAAAATGACTATACACTAAGTGCACTGCAAAAATACACTTTGCACATTTCTATGAATCAGGTTCTGTGTCGGCAGTGCAAAGTCACTTTTCAGCAGCGCAAAGCCACTTTGCAGCGTGCAAAAAATTCCATGAATCGGAAAGTCTGCTCCTAATTTTTTAAATGCATTCTGCTCAACAGCCCACTGGCATTTGTGTCCCTGGGCGTTTTCCGCACTGTAATGCTGCTTCTAGGTATCCCCCCTGTTATTTACTCAAAGGTTTGCTCTCAGGGTTTCTCCATTTTTGCTTTGCTCCTTGGTGTTCCTGTGCCAGGGTCCAATGGAAGTAATACATCATGGCCACTTTGATGTCCCGGCTATCTGCTCCACCCATTATTCCGCACACATTCTGTTTTCCATTGTATAGCAAGCCATGCATTTACTAGGCCGCTCACACACAGCAATTGAACCTTCCATCTCACTGCACAATAAAACCATATAAACTCCACCAACATATACAACACAGTCCAGGAGTACACATCCTCGTGCTGTGGGCACAAAACACTCCCATCTGGATGGATTCAGCTCAAGTACCCTTGGCACAAATCACCTTCAAACCTCCACCCAGAACCCTGATTCTTCCAACCCGCACACTCAAGCAGAACAGCAACACTACCCACCGCTTTCTCTCTGTCTCTAGCAAACAAGCCCAACCTGCCATCTTCGAGGAGAATGCTATTGTGTCAAGAGACCATGACAGTAGTGAGTGCTATATAATGCAGCAAACTGACAGCAATGGAGAAATCGATACCTTCCCTCTGTATTTTATTTTGCCTGAAATTAGTAGAATTGGATATATATATTATTCTGAAAATGAGTTATCTCCTCACCTGACCGCATTTTGTGAGACATGTTGCCACATGTTATTGCTATTATTTTGGGATGCAAACCCGGATGGTAAAATGCGGTTTGGAGAGGGGGAACAAGGAAGGCATGAAGAAGTAGGGTAAGTGCGATGACCAGTAAAACAAAACAAAAAAGACTGTGGTAAAATCCTGCAAAATGTTCCACGTGGTCAGACGTGGTTGATGAGAAAATTGTTCCGGAAAATTTGGTTGACGTTGTGCGACCAGTGCAAGGCAAACTATTTATGCACCAGGAGGCTGATCAGTTCAGTTGAAGGGTAGCACTCAGAGTAGGGCCTAGTACTACCTTTTTGCAGCAGACCATTCGACTCTTCCAAAGGGACTCTGTGGGTGAGTTGGCAGCTAAATGGGGGTCCTCCTGGTCGGGAGTGAGAAAGAGGTGGAAGGGTGGAGCGGACAGTTAACAAATCTTATGGGGGCTGGGACTGATTCATACTTTCCAAGTAATGTTCCAGCAGTGCCTTCCTCTTGCTCAGCCGTGCTTCACGCACACGACCGTGTGCACCACCTATGATCACAAAGCCATATTCTTGCTGTGAAGAGCTTGTGTTTAAAAACACTGAAGCTGCACCAAGGCTGTACGCCCTCCTGCTCCCAGGTCTTTAGCACAGCCAGTTCTGCCGGCATGGTGGCATCTTATGCGTCCTCTGTTCCAGAGCACCTAGCGCAGGATGGTAATCTTGTCCTGCTTCGAGGTCTTTAGCACAGCCAGTTCTGCCGGCATTGTGGCATCTTATGCGTCCTCTGTTCCACTTCACCTAGCGCAGGATGGTAATCTTGTCCTGCTCCGAGGTCTTTAACACAGCCAGTTCTGCCGGCATGGTGGCATCTTATGCGTCCTCTGTTCCACAGCACCTAGCGCAGGATGGTAATCATGTCCTGCTCCGAGGTCTTTAACACAGCCAGTTCTGCCGGCATGGTGGCATCTTATGCGTCCTCTGTTCCACAGCACCTAGCGCAGGATGGTAATCATGTCCTGCTCCGAGGTCTTTAGCACAGCCAGTTCTGCCGGCATGCTGGCATCTTATGCGTCCTCTGTTCCACAACACCTTGCGCAGGATGGTAATCATGTCCTGCTCCGAGGTCTTGAGCACAGCTAGTTCTGCCGGCATGGTGGCATCTTATGCGTTCTCTGTTCCACAGGACCTAGTGCAGGATGGTAATCATGTCCTGCTCCGAGGTCTTTAACACAGTCAGTTCTGCCTGCATGGTGGCACCTTATGCGTCCTCTGTTCCACAGCACCTAGCACAGGATGGTAATCTTGTCCTGCTCCGAGGTCTTTAACACAGCCAGTTCTGCCGGCATGGTGGCATCTTATGTGTCCTCTGATCGCCAGCACCTAGCGCAGGATGGTAATCATGTCCTGCTCCGAGGTCTTGAGCACAGCCAGTCTGCCTGCATGGTGGCATCTTATGTGTCCTCTGATCGCCAGCACCTAGCGCAGGATGGTAATCATGTCCTGCTCCGAGGTCTTTAGCACAGCCAGTTCTGCCGGCATGCTGGCATCTTATGCGTCCTCTGTTCCACAACACCTTGCGTAGGATGGTAATCATGTCCTGCTCCGAGGTCTTGAGCACAGCTAGTTCTGCCGGCATGGTGGCACCTTATGCGTCCTCTGTTCCACAGCACCTAGCACAGGATGGTAATCTTGTCCTGCTCCGAGGTCTTTAACACAGCCAGTTCTGCCGGCATGGTGGCATCTTATGTGTCCTCTGATCGCCAGCACCTAGCGCAGGATGGTAATCATGTCCTGCTCCGAGGTCTTGAGCACAGCCAGTCTGCCTGCATGGTGGCATCTTATGTGTCCTCTGATCGCCAGCACCTAGCGCAGGATGGTAATTATGTCCTGCTCCGAGGTCTTGAGCACAGCCAGTCTGCCTGCATGGTGGCATCTATAGTGCCTTCTGATCGCCAGCACCTAGCGCAGGATGGTAATCATGTCCTGCTCCGAGGTCTTGAGCACAGCTAGTTCTGCCTGCATGGTGGCATCTTATGCGTCCTCTGTTCCACAGCACCTAGCACAGGATGGTAATCATGTCCTGCTCCGAGGTCTTTAGCACAGTCAGTTCTGCCGGCATGGTGGCATCTTATGCGTCCTCTGTTCCACAGCACCTAGCGCAGGATGGTAATCATGTCCTGCTCCGAGGTCTTGAGCACAGCTAGATCTGCCTGCATGGTGGCATCTTATGCGTCCTCTGTTCCACAGCACCTAGCGCAGGATGGTAATCATGTCCTGCTCCGAGGTCTTTAGCACAGTCAGTTCTGCCGGCATGGTGGCATCTTATGCGTCCTCTGTTCCACAGCACCTAGCGCAGGATGGTAATCATGTCCTGCTCCGAGGTCTTTAGCACAGTCATTTATGCCTGCATGGTGGCATCTTATGCGTCCTCTGTTCCACAGCACCTAGCGCAGGATGGTAATCATGTCCTGCTCCGAGGTCTTTAGCACAGTCAGTTCTGCCGGCATGGTGGCATCTTATGCGTCCTCTGTTCCACAGCACCTAGCGCAGGATGGTAATCATGTCCTGCTCCGAGGTCTTTAACACAGTCATTTCTGCCTGCATGGTGGCATCGTATGCGTCCTCTGTTCCACAGCACCTAGCGCAGGATGGTAATCATGTCCTGCTCCGAGGTCTTTAACACAGTCAGTTCTGCCTGCATGGTGGCATCTTATGCGTCCTCTGTTCCACAGCACCTAGCGCAGGATGGTAATCATGTCCTGCTCCGAGGTCTTTAGCACAGTCAGTTCTGCCTGCATGGTGGCATCTTACGCGTCCTCTGTTCCACAGCACCTAGCGCAGGATGGTAATCATGTCCTGCTCCGAGGTCTTTAACACAGTAATTTCTGCCTGCATGGTGGCATCTTACGCGTCCTCTGTTCCACAGCACCTAGCGCAGGATGGTAATCATGTCCTGCTCCGAGGTCTTTAACACAGTAATTTCTGCCTGCATGGTGGCATCTTACGCGTCCTCTGTTCCACAGCACCTAGCGCAGGATGGTAATCATGTCCTGCTCCGAGGTCTTTAGCACAGTCAGTTCTGCCTGCATGGTGGCATCTTATGCGTCCTCTGTTCCACAGCACCTAGCGCAGGATGGTAATCATGTCCTGCTCCGAGGTCTTTAGCACAGTCAGTTCTGCCTGCATGGTGGCATCTTCTGCGTCCTCTGTTCCACAGCACCTAGCACAGGATGGTAATCATGTCCTGCTCCGGGGTCTTTAACACAGTCATTTCTGCCTGCATGGTGGCATCTTATGCGTCCTCTGTTCCACAGCACCTAGCGCAGGATGGTAATCATGTCCTGCTCCGAGGTCTTTAACACAGTCATTTCTGCCTGCATGGTGGCATCTTATGCGTCCTCTGTTCCACAGCACCTAGCGCAGGATGGTAATCATGTCCTGCTCCGAGGTCTTTAACACAGTAATTTCTGCCTGCATGGTGGCATCTTATGCGTCCTCTGTTCCACAGCACCTAGCGCAGGATGGTAATCATGTCCTGCTCCGAGGTCTTTAGCACAGTCAGTTCTGCCTGCATGGTGGCATCTTATGCGTCCTCTGTTCCACAGCACCTAGCGCAGGATGGTAATCATGTCCTGCTCCGAGGTCTTTAACACAGTCATTTCTGCCTGCATGGTGGCATCTTATGCGTCCTCTGTTCCACAGCACCTAGCGCAGGATGGTAATCATGTCCTGCTCCGAGGTCTTTAGCACAGTCAGTTCTGCTGGCATGGTGGCATCTTATGCGTCCTCTGTTCCACAGCACCTAGCGCAGGATGGTAATCATGTCCTGCTCCGAGGTCTTTAGCACAGTCAGTTCTGCCTGCATGGTGGCACCTTATGCGTCCTCTGTTCCATAGCACCTAGCGCAGGATGGTAATCATGTCCTGCTCCGAGGTCTTTAGCACAGTCAGTTCTGCCTGCATGGTGGTATCTTATGCGTCCTCTGTTCCACAGCACCTAGCGCAGGATGGTAATCATGTCCTGCTCCGAGGTCTTTAACACAGTCAGTTCTGCCTGCATGGTGGCACCTTATGCGTCCTCTGTTCCACAGCACCTAGCACAGGATGGTAATCATGGGCGTGGTCTCGGAGAACTCCCGCCACCGCCGTGGTGCTAAAAACACGAGACAAGGCTTGAAAATGGATGCTCAAATTATTGTGGTTTCTGACGAGCTGAGCTGTAAGTTTCACAGTTGGTGGGCACCAAGGGGGCGAGGAACTGCGTGACCGAGAGTCTGCAGTGCTGGGGGATTGCACCATTAAACAACAGAAAAACAGCTCAGCGTGTGCGGCTCCAAACTGCATGAGCTTGCACTGCCAAGAGGAATGACCCAAACCAGAATGTAAACAACCACAACCAATAGGGAGCATTTTATCTGCTTGACAGTAAGGCCATTTTTAAATTGTCAAGTAAAAGGCATATGCGAGCACTTAGTCATTCTTAAGTGGCACCTGAGGTATAGCACACTGCTGACACTTACGGGTTCTGCCCTGAATGAAAATGCCAAATATCCATGGTAGGCCCCGGCATTATGTGGGTTAGCCCACATTGGCACAAATGCCATGCAATAACCATTTGGAAGTCATCTTTAGCCTCACAATTTGTTATGTTATGAAGTGTCTTGTGAGAAAGGTATCATGGTGCTACAGACTCTGTCTCGAGGAATTAGATACTGTTTCACCCTGCCATGCACAGGTTTCTGGCATCGCATGTAATGGGTAGAATATGGGGAGTGTACATATGAATGCATGCAATGACAAAAGGGGGAGGAGCCCGCACCAGTGACCACTGCATGCTTTCAGATAACGCCCGACCCGCATCTGTAGAAAGAGCCACTTTTTTGTTAAACATTAATGTTGGAAGACGGTGAAAAGCAAGCACACATCACAGAGAAACGACACATTTTGTATATTTGATAAAAGCGTAGTATTTCTGAACGGCTGTTTGATATACGCCAGCCCTTTCACATGTTGAAATCTGGATCTCCAGCAGAGAGGATCCTTTTGATAAAAGACCAAAAACCTGATACATCCTTTGTTTGAAAAGAAACAGCTCACATCCAGTGAAATCTCTGCAATGTGCAATTCAGAATTAAAGATTTCCATTGCTTTGCATTGCTTCTGAGTCAAATCCTTTTGACTATTATCTTTTCATCAATATCCTAATTAATCTTTGTAAACTCGTTTGTTGCTTTCAAAAAACCATGATGCGGTTTTTCCTCCACTTCCTGCTGAAGCCTTGAGGAAAAACACAAACAAACCCTTGATGGGCCTTAAATGATGCCTGCAGATGCCCAGGGCTGGATAATTGAAAACAAAGAATAAGTTGTTCAAGGCTGTAGCTCCCTCCTTTGATCTCCCATTCAATGGTTTCATGTGGAGACCAGACGACTGACTGCATAATTTACAGGATGTCCACAAAAAACTGTGCATGCAGTTTCATTGGACGTTTCTTATAAATCACACAGTACAAACGACTGCAGCGGACACGCTGGGTTTATGTGCTCTACACTAAAAATACTTCAAAGATCATCTCCAAACCCATCAAACGTCAAATGAGCCATGTGAATAGAGTGCACTGACCGTGGAACATAGCACAAGTTTCAGTTCCCAACATAAGTAATATCTTGGTGGATATGGGATAACGTGGTTATGGCCAATGTATGGAGATGATCTATGAAGAAAACCAAATACAAGTTGCCTGATGCAGTGGGGAATTGCCATGAGTTCTTATAGGGGTGTGTACGTGAGCCACCAATGGAACACGTATGAGCTCACTTCCAATCGCGGTGTGTCTTGGAAGAAACTGTTACAATGTAAGATAGACTCTCTTACAAAGTTCCAAGGATTGTCTTTTTGTTCCTGTCTCGTTTGGATGTCCAGGTGATCACACTTGCCTTTGTTTTCAGGTTGCAGTTTTTGTAGGTTTTGCACTGGGCCTCTTCAGGCCAAACTCTTCTCAATCTAATCACACTAGCAAATTGAGCTGGCAGCATTATATAGGAGAATCTCTTTTCCCCTGAGGCGGGTCTTACTGATATTGAGGGGTCCTTTGTGCCAAGGTCTTTTTTGAGTTGTAATTGGGTCCAGGCTTGGTGATCATGTGGGTTAGAAGGGGGCTGGACTGAAATTGCATTAGGGCTGGTCATCATCTTCGATTCCAGAAGAGCATCTGTAGGTGTGGAGTCTCTCTTCCTCTGTAATAACGTATGGCAACACCTTTCCGGACCGGCAAACTACAAGTCTGCCGGTAGGGGCTGTGATCTATTGGCAAGCCTGACCTGCCGGTAGATCAGGCCCCTACCGGCAGACACATTCAGAAATCACCGGCAACGGTACTGCCATTGGAGGAGAATCCTGCAACCCATACCCATGGAGTCCAATCAAACCCCAGACAGCGGCTCACGCGTTATTCCTGAATGCGTCGCTCTTCATGGTACCTAGCCTAAATGTTCTAAAGGGTTATCTTAACTGCAGGCCAGATAAACCCTTGTTCAGCTGCTAAAAGAGCACTGGCAGGATCCTTCAATTTGGTGGAACTCTAGATTCCTATTCGGTGCTACTTCAATGGCAAGGCTTTCGATTCTGAGGAACTTGCATCTGATGGACCCGCATCGTCATGTGATTTGGTGAGAAAGACAAAATCCCACTGTTACTTTGAAAATCACAAAAGAATACGGGGTGACTTCCTCCAGGACAAGGAAGCAGACCAGACTATTTGAACCCCTGAATACTTCGCAGTGGGAGCAGATCCTGTACTCCTTGACTTGGGGTGTGTCATTGCAGTGCATATTGGTGATCTGCATGTCTCAAAGGCTCAATTCACCATCTGGTGCAGGACTCAAATCACATTTTGCGAACAAACATGTTTGGCCATTCCAAAAGTGCTGCACTCTTTACACTCGACCTCCAGGCCATCTGCACGGTGGCAGGAGTTACACCAAAGCAACACAACGCATTTCAGTAGGTGTGCTTCGGCTAATTCTAACTGGACTAACCATATTTGTAATTGATTTACTGCAGTTAAAATTCTGCAGCATGTCAGGCCCCCAATTAAAATAGGTGCCTCTAGGATGAAGTGCAAAAGGCTCCTTTCGGATTATTTCACATTCACGCTCCGAAACATAGACAGCATCCGACAAAGCATGCGTGCACGTTTGACAATATGCACGAGCCATGAGCTTTCACACATGTGAATCTACGCATTGTCTTATAACCCAATTAGGTCCCGCACTATTATGCCTGCAGAGTAATACGGAGGTAAAACAAAGCTCTATGTTTGCATCCAGCACATCTGCCTAGGACCCTAGTGCCACTGGTCCCCTAGTTTACTGAATTGGCTGGCAGCTTCTAGTTTTTGATTTAATCAATCATATCCCAACCACTACTAATTATAAGTAATTGATGGCTGCCACAAGCAGGTGATAGGTACCTTGCACCATTATAAGATTTTCCGCCCCTGAAGAAAATCCTGTCAGCAACCCTAATGGTTTGAAACACGCAGGGCATCTATGGAGGGTTAACATCTAGCAACATTGGAAGTCGTATACCCTTATTCAACCCAACAGAATGTCAAAAATATTTCCAACAGCATCCAATTGTCTGTGTAAAGAATGGTGCTTTATGTATCTTCCTAAAGACGCACTTTAATTCTCTGTTTCCTCAGTACATGCTTGCACACATCTGTGACAGGTTTTGAGGATATTTTATTGTTTGTGAAAAATGATGCATACAAATGTTGAGTTACATTAATAGTGTATTTTTTAACAACGTTTCAATAAATCGTTCCTATGTTATTTCACCCCTTGCTTTTAATAGAGATGTATTTGGTGTCAATGGGCTCATTGGTTTTCGTTTGACACTATAGGAGCGGTCATGTGTACCACTACTGATTCAGGGTTGCCTATTGTTTAAAGAGCAAAAGGCTCCTTTTCCAAGTTCTTGAACACATTTTTACCAACTTCTTATGCACCATGATTTACGTGGAAACCATAATGATTGTTGGTAGGTGTCTATGGCTTCCACGCGATGAACTCTCGATAGGGGTGGGCGGGGGAACCAAAAGAGGCCCTGGAAATAATGTTCAAAGTGGCCCCATTTTACACATTTTCAGCAAGCCCCACCTTCTTCCTATGAAAACATTTGGAAATAAAATAGGTCACCACACAAAAGAGGCCCAGGATGCAGAGGCCCAGAGAGAAATCTCCAGAGTTCCCTACAGCTCACGCTGCTTCTCAAGCTACTGCTGGAGGCTTGCGGGCATATTGTGTCAACTGGCCCGGAGGCGTGTTGCTGAAAGTTGCATTTATTGAAGAACGTTGCTGATAGTTATGATGAGGACGAAACTGTCACTAAATAAATGGTCTTTTAGATTCCATGTTAGACTAATTTGCTTTCAAATATAAATATGTGTGCCAGTGCTGATGGCACTTCCTCGGCCAGGGCTGATAGAGGTGACTCTTGATTTGCCCGGGCTGCACATGTTTGTATCTACAATTTCATAGCATTTGCCTAGGACAGAATATTTATTTATTTATGTATTTATTTATTTATTGCATTTATACAGCACACACAAACCCTCAGGCAATATGTTCCCATTAACCTGAACAACTAAAAACTGTACGATTAACCCTGTCATGTGACTGCATAATTGTTCGACGATGGCACAATAGTGTTATGAATATCTTTTAAAGTTGACAACTTGCATGATCCTTTACGTGTCTTTCATTGTGGCACTTGTTATTACCCTGGCTGTGCAATCACTAAGCCGATTATGTGATCACTGCGCACCGGAAAACACTTCATTCGGCAATCCTGAATGCAAAAATGCAGGCGCGCAGTAACCGCACACACATCTGTGCCATTGTACAATGGCACAATCCCGGCCTTGCAAGCGCGGGGGACAGCCATGAACCCGAAACCGTTCTACCGCACAAGGGATACAGGTGACACCGTCAGAAGCCCCAATCCCCTTGTCCAATATAACGGGGATTCGGCATTTTCCTCTACTGCATATGCTCAGTGCATGCCGTTTCTTTTTCTCTGAACTTTTTTTTTGTTTGCCTGATGCCCTGATTTCCGGGCCAGAAGTGTTCTTCCACTGTGAAGAGTTATTTGGGACGCACCAGTTCACAAATACAACACATAAAGTCATATTCATGGAGCAATACCATTAATTCTACGCTGAAAAGTCCTTTGTTAGACTTGTACGCATCCTATTAACGGTATATCTCATTTTCAACCATTTGCATGGCTGAGAGGAGGGGGGATTGTAGTTTACGATTTCATCTTGCCCTTTCTCTCCAACATGACCATTTGCAGCGGCATGCATTGTCATGCTGACGTACGGCTTAAAAACCCAGGTGGATTACATAGAAATTCATTGTAAATGCTGCATGCCATGCGCACATTGCAAGGTGAGTTTACTCATTTTGTAGAATGCAGTGCAAAAGGATGGCATACAAATGAGTAAGCCAACTCTTTACACTGCCCTTCTGTACTGCACCGTACAAAAGTTGAACATTACAAAGAGGGGTTCTGTGTATGTCAAGGTGCAACCATACAGGTCTCCTCTGGGTAACTACAGGGGCACTCGAAAATGCCCATCTATCTCTGCGAGAGTTAAAGGTCTTCTGGATAAACTTGAAGAGCATTTTGAGAACATAAGAATGGCCTTTATATGACTCTTTATATTTGACACATACGTCCGTGATAAAATGGTGGTGTGCTTGAATCACTAAGTGCACAATGCACCCTGGGGGGGGGGGTTTAATGTTTCACAACGCTCACCCTAACATTACAACGTGTGTAACATTCAGCACAATATAATGGTTGGGAAGGCCTCGGGGCTTGGACCTAAGGATAGAATGAATGGCTGTGATACCAGGCACTCCTTCTGCCGGAGGGCGCAAGGGAATGGTGACGCCATCGTTATACGTGCATGCTCGTTCATGAAGAGTGTCCATTCTTCTCGCTCAGTGATGGGTTGGTGCCTACCCAAAAAAGGGTCAGGTCAATCCCAGGGGCCCTTCCAGGATGTGTGGGAGACAGAGTAAAATGTCCCAAAGCGCAGGGCCGTGGGTGTCATTGGCCAGCCAGCCATGCAATCTTATGTAAGGACACCCCTGCAGCCAGGGGAGAATGGGTGAATGAGGCAGTAATGGACAGTGTACAGCATCATTCCGCAAAATATTCTTCCATGTGCGTTTGAACACGTTGAGAGATTGGATGTGGTGTTCTGGAATGGGCTAATTCTGCAAAAAGTGTTTGTTTCGTTTCTCTAGGGGTCTACTACTGTTATTTTCGTGTTCTCCTTCCCTCTCTTAAAAAGTATTAAAAATGACAAACTAACCAAATTTGAAAACACATTTTAACCACCCCCCCAAAAATGATGTTTCACTTTGTTCAATTTAGCTGTATTTTTATTATTTATTTACTTATGTATTTATTTATGTATCAGACATTTGTATGGCACCTATACATCAGAAAGTGTTCCAGG
Organism: Ambystoma mexicanum; assembly: GCF_040938575.1. NCBI lineage: Eukaryota > Metazoa > Chordata > Amphibia > Caudata > Ambystomatidae > Ambystoma > Ambystoma mexicanum. Next base: position 638,644,517 of record NC_090937.1, read on the forward strand.
CACCACAAGACAGAAGGGGGGGGGGAACAGAGGAGAATAAACAACAGTAAACGGACCTACTATGTCTTGTGACATTCGGATCATACAAGTGCAGCAAGCAGGAAGAGCAGGGAGGGGCCGTCGGTCGAGAGGAAGGGTGAGGGAATGAAGTGAGGAGGGGAGCAGTGAGGGGGCCCCATTGATGGATAAGTGCAAGGGCAGCCAGGGGGGCAAGTGCGCAAGTGATAGGGAGGGTTAAGTGCAAGGAGGGGGGCAGACTCAGTAGTCTGGTAGTGCACAGGGGGAGCGTGAAGAGCGTCAGTAGTATGAGGAAGGGCGATAAACCAGACTCTATAGTCTAGTCAGGCAAGGGAGTCCAAGGGCAGGTGCCGGTAAGGGGGTGCTGAATCAGGCTGGTCAAGGGAGGGCCAGGCCCCAGTTTGACTCAGAAGGGGCCAGGAAGCCAGTTGCAGCAGCATGGCAGCATTAGCAGGGAAGGGGGAGAGGGAAGGACGAGGAGAAAAAGAAGGTCTTGAGAAGCTTCTGGAATTTAAGGAGATCCAGCTCAAGTCTGAGAGGGGTGGGGAGGCCATTCCAGAGGGAGAAGATCCTGCCGATGAAAGAGATCTCTGCCTTTAAATGATCTTTTTCTGCCTTGGCATCTTAGGTAATCATAACATTATCTTTCCAAAGCCGAGTACATGAATTATGGTTAAGCCAAACTTCAGTACACCCAAAACGAGGCTGTTTCTGTGCAGCACATACACTCTATTAATGTCTTTACACAGCAGACACGACAAGCGAGTTTACAAATTCTCGGTGCAATGAGGCGCTTGATGGAAGAACAGTGGTGGTGTAATACATCTGACGGTATATTACCATAAACGTGTTGCTGAACGTGCACGTCCTGGGGACTGCATATGACACATTTGCAATGTGACTATGCATAGGCCAAGGAAACCGTGCAAAACTTCCAGCTAATCCCGTGATGCAGTAATCAGTTAATGCACCCGATTTGGGCAGATTTCAGCATTGAAACAAAGGGGAATGAAGCAATGTGCCCAGGATCACATACGGATGCTGAGATTTAAGCACAGGACTTTTACATACAATGCCACTAATTTATGCACTATCCAAAGTGCACTACTTAATACTGTAATGTTGACTTCTCTGTTACTCACCATAGTGCATTCGCGCTGAGCATTCTGCAATCAGGCACAAGCAGACTTCATAGCCCAAAAAACAACATATTTAGTAGTAATAGTAATCCATTTGCACCTAAAATCAGTGAAGAAGTGGCAGCGCCTGTGGGCCGAGACCTGAGCACATTGACCTGCTGCTCGCCTCGTCGTCGGACTCGGTCTCGGAGCACGCTCTGAGGTCACCCGGGCTGCACCTGCGCTGCACCTGCCATGTGATGCCGGCACAGTAGGGCTACAGGGCACGTGCGGTCCTCCAGCGGTGCCCCTCACAATGCGCAGGTGCAAGTCTGGCCCATCAGCCCAGTTGTGGGGCCTGGATCACATGGGGGGGCAGCTCCTCACCACACTATGGGGGACGTGGAGCCCAGTTTCCTTGGTCGCCATTGTTGTGGAGCCTGGATCACCAGGCCTCTACCCAATACGCATCCATACGCCTGGCCGGACCAGAGGGGGCACCCTCCTGCATCCGGATCACCGGATGCAATATTACCCTTTAAGCGGGCCGCGAGGGGCACCCCGCAGCCTCCGCAGCTCACGGGCACCAGAGCTGCGGACCCACCAGCCCCGGTCCTGGGGGCACACAGGCCGGGGCTCCACAATTGCCGTGGTCACACAGTCTCCCCAGTCACCATAGTCTGTGTTGCCCGGCAGGGGTACTGTCTTTATGCTGGGCCACATGGTGGGCCCAGGGCACGCTGCGCCGCACCAGCATGGTGCATGAAGACACAGGAGTCAGGATCACATCGACTGACGAGCCGGAAGCGGCTCGTTCTTTTTATTAACTTGGTCACATGGTTCTCCCATGTGACCAAGACACCAACACTGGGAAATACCATGTCTCCCCACAGGGTGAAATGCAACACTCCTCCTTTTTCATAACAACACAATAAATGGAACACCACAACATAATACACACTCTAACACTACAAACCATAAATCCCACCGAACACGCACCCTTTATTAACCTGGGTGAGTGGGTCTAATATCACTGACCGACACCAATGAGGGTTCCTGGCACCACATAAAGCATTCCACATATACCGACGTTCACCAATTTACATTGCCCACTACATGGGCCATTTTAAGCAAATCCAAGTCTACCGGCTCCCAGCCTTTATGGGGATGTCTTCGGTTTCCATCTGCGCACCCATGGAGTAGCAGCAAACCAGTTTGCATCCTCACCAATGTTCATTTAGGACAGTCACACCACAGTCAAGAAGGCCAGTAAAGCCACACCTGGGAGGCGCAGGGGCCACATCGGCCAAGTCCACAGTCTCGTGGGGCGCCAACACGTCTGGAAGCCCCAGGGGCCACGTTTCCCGATGGGGTGGGTCAGTGGGCTCACTGTTGCAGGGTCCCGGCAGCCCGCTGACCAGCCACTCCTTTCACTTCCCCTCCTCTTGTGGGGCTGCTGGTGAGGTAATGCTGGTGACAGGGTGTCTAGGCACACAAGCACTCCTTATGGAGTCGTTTCTCTGCCTGGGTCCTCCTGTTGACATCGAGGAGCTCTGCGAGGAGTGAACTGATGGATCATCTTCCTTGCTGCTGGGGGCCATAGGGCAATCAGCCATCCCTCTTCAGGGTACCCCTGGCTTGATATTGGCCTCGCTCCCTCATGATGGCCGAAGGAGGAGGAGCTGCAGGCATCAATGTTGTCATTCCTCACACACTCCTTGATCATACGGGCTGGGTGCCTGCTGTACTACTGTGTGGCCGGGTACACGTTGTGCTCCCTTTTATTTGATGCTTGGGGGCTGCACCCCACTCTTGTCCAACGTGTAATTTATTTGATATCTGTTCTTTTTTTCACAGCCATGGGCCCGGATTGCCTGGGGCACGCCCCCTTCTCTTCGTGGTGGAGGCCGCCCGTGTCACCAAACTTGTTGCAGCTACCGCTGCCTCCTTTGTTTCTTTGTGTGGCACATGGGCACACACACACCTTTCTCCCCCATTTCGGGCCTCCGCAGGCCACTGTGACCCTGTTCCTGTCCTTCCTTCATTTTATTGTCCACCGCTGCAGGCCTGGGATGCTTAGGCCACACCCACCTTCTTTGTTCTTGGGACGCGTGGGCCTCCCGGTCAGCTTGCAGTTTTATCTCTCTTATGACAATTCCGGTCAGAGCACGTACTTATTCCACACTTTGACTGAGTTGCCGCAGCTATTTAGTTATAGCGGGCGGAGTGAAATGTTATTTTATTTTTTATTTTTTTGCTCCGGTCCGGACCACATTTCTGTCCTCGTTGGCCAGGTGGTGGTGGGCCCACCTCATGTTGGGGGCGGGGGCTCCGCCTCCCCACATCTGCAGCCAATGCTGCCTGGTAGTCTGGTAGTCGTCCTCTCAGGGGGGAGTCAGCTCATCTCCTTGCGACAGATGCTGCGTGCATAGGTGGGGGAGGGGCAACTCTACTTCATTTCGGCTGGGGCCGCCGGGCATCTTGTTGCGGCTCAGGCAGCCAGCATGCTCCGCTTTGTTGCGGCTGACACCACCTTTTCATTTTAGTGTGGCCGAGGCTCTGGGGCAGTCCTCCTCCTCAGGTAGGGGGGGGACAGCAGCTCACACGGCCAATGCCGCTTTCCTTATTCGTGCGGCGACACCGCAATGCAGTCTTCCTCCTCATGAGGAAGGGGGGCGCAGATCCACCCTCCTTCATACGCGGCGGACACCGCTCATATCAACGCACAGTGGGAGAGGGGGCAACAGCTCACGCGGCTGACGCCGCTTCCTCCACACGGGGGGCAGCTCCTCACCACACTACAGGGGACGTGGGGCCCAGTTTCCTTGCTCGCCATTGTTGTGGAGCCTGGATCACCAGGCCCCTACCCAATACGCATCCATGCGCCTGGGTGGACCAGAAGGGGCACCCTCCTGCATCTGGATCACCGGTTCAATATTACCCTTTAAGCGGGCCTCGAGGGGCACCCCACGGCCTCCGCACAATTGCCGTGGTCACACGGTATCCCCAGTCACCATAGACTGTGTTGCCCGGCAGGGGCACTGTCTTCATGCTGGGCCACGTGGCGGGCCCAGGGCACGCTGCGCCGCACCAGCATGGTGCATGAAGACACAGGAGTCAGGATCACATCGACTGACGAGCAGGAAGCGGCTCGTTCTTTTTATTAACCTGGTCACATGGTTCCCCCATGTGCCCAAGACACCAACACTGGAAAATACCATGTCTCCCCACAGGGTGACTTGCAACAAGCCCGAGGCAGAAACGAGAAATGCATCAGCCAGAAACCACTGTGATAGCGAACCACCCAGGCCGGCCTGAATGTTCGTTCAACGTTTATGTTTTATGTATCCTTCCCTCCAGGAACCCAAGCAACAAATGAGGCCCTCTGCCTCTAGTCCTAGTGAGGAAAGTCCCTGTGTCCCAGTGGTCAGTCCAGCACTGCATACAAGACGTATGATTTGGCAGGGTCTTACGTTGAAAAAAAGTAGGCACCAACTTCCTTATTGTGCTGTATATAGTAATCGGATATGTTGCATGGTTTTTCTAAGCTGCACATTGTGAATTTGTTTGCCCCCGCCCTGCTGGCATCATGGGCACGTTGTGATTGGTTCCGATTGACCTTGTGACACTGATACCAGAGGAGGAGTCAGCTCTTCTTACGACCTTCACCAACATGCCAACACCCATGCATGCGTTACGCATGTAGGGTGCATGTGGGCTGTTAGACCAGCGTTGTTTGTTTGTTGAAGTGTTTGCAGCATAAAGTAGTGGTGCCTTCAACAAGTAGAGAGTTGTGTAGCTCTTTTTGAACACGCAGTGTATTGTGGGTGATATTTTGCGGTGTGTTCTGGCATTGGTATGCTATATTGAGTGTTGGGTTTCCCTGCACGGGATTTGCTAGAGCTAATGAACAGTTTTGAAAAATATAAAAATGTACTATGTCAAATAAAATAATTTTCCTTCCTTTTTTCCTCAGTAACTCTACTTTACACAGCATGTGGCTTGTGTTAAATTGCACATTTGCCCGCAATGCGGATGGCTTCCCATCAGCCTCCTCCTCTTTGGTTGCAAACATGTGTCCTGAAGAAACCGCAGGAAGGGTGAGTCAGACCAAATGGTTGGAAAACCAGGTGCTCAAAAAGCCCAAGTGAAAGTCCACAGCTGAAAGAAAATAGCCATCGCCAAGCATTATATAAAGAAGAAATACTTTTTTTGTAATAATGAATGACCCAATTTATCCCAAAAACATTTGCCAAACAACAAAGGCTGGAGACCTGAAATGCAATGCAACATTTCACGCATTTGTGAAGGGTAACCATGGCAAATAATTCTAAACTAATAACATATGATTTCTAAGTAGCGCCTCAGGGTGGATGCCTTCCCACTTCTAGGCTTCACTTTCATAAGATCTGTTATTTGTTAGCCATTCTAATGGCACTGATTAAGGCATTTCCTTGCCTCCTTTCAGGTAACACACCCGTTTACCTAGACCAGCACAGATAGGGCAGGCCTCAGCTTCAGTACTTTGGCCCACTTGTTTATCCGTAGAAATGACCGAATCCCAAAACAAAACCAATGGAGAAATGGGCCAATTTATTTGGGGCTGATTTTTTATCTAAATGTTGGTATATAAAGGTGTGGGGTGGGTATTAGTTAAGGTAGGTGGGTGAGTGAGGAAAGGGTGCGGGGGGCTACCACATTTTTTTTTTAAAGTGCAAAAAGCAAGTAGGAATGTTGGTTTTTCGACAAAAATGTTCGGTCATTTCGCCATTCGTTTTTTAAAATTCAGTTAATTCATGGGCGACCTTGTTCAGGTGTGACTCTAAAACGAACTACAGCTTCACTGGTGCAATTTACTGATTTTATTCATCGGGCATTTGTATGGCTCTGATACACAATGCGCTCTACTTTTCGATGGGAAGGCGGCCATCATCCATATGGAAGGAGAGGTCATCTTGAAGTTCAGATGGATTGAATATCATTCTGAAACAATTCACACACAAGTAGCGCTCATGTGTGGAGTATTTCTTCTTCGATTATGTGTTTTAATTGGAAAACATCCAGTAAATTGGCAACGTGCACAACACTGTTGCTCGTTAATCTATTTATAGGCAAACATGCAACCGTTTTAGCCCAGAATATTTCTTGCTCACCTCTCCTACATGAAATGCACTGACCCAGTGGCTTAGGCAGGAGACAATTAAATCACGGCCAGCAGTGCTTGAAATCTAATCACTTGAAACGTGTAAAAGGAGCGACCAACCATCAGACCTTCCTAAAACTCTGATAAGCAGTGTCGGGCTGGGGCATAACATTGTCACAGGCACCAATGAGAAAGTGGCCCACAGTTGCAAATGCAAGGGTGAAACATGTTTGGGGCTGCTTGTGGTCTCGTGCAGAAGGGATGTGACCGAGCAGTTCGGGCTGGACTACCCCTTTTGGGGTGGGGCCAAGCCTGATTTGCATATGGTCTTTCCCCTTCTGTAATGGCTTGGCAGGCGAAGAACGATGGTCTGGAGGGTTGCCCCGAGCAATGCCAGTGGTTAAAATTCAGTCTTAACCTTCCAGCCATCACCTCTTTGTTTTTGCTTTGTCACCCTGAGTGGGACGGGTATGCCCAGACGTGGGTCCCGTGCCTGCTGGGCCTAGAGACCCAAGCTACTCCTCACTAATGAGCCCCAACAATGGTGAAACATGTTTGGGGATGCTTGTGGTCTCGTGCAGAAGGGATGTGACCTAGCAGTTTGGGCTGGACTACCCCTTTTGGGGTGGGGCCAAGCCTGATTTGCATATGGTCTTTCCCCTTCTGTAATGGCTTGGCTGGCGAAGAACGTTGGTCTGGAGGGTTGCCCCGAGCAATGCCAGTGGTTAAGATTCAGTCTAAACCTTCCAGCCATCACCTCTTTGTTTTTGCTTTGTCACCCTGAGTGGGATGGGTATGCCCAGACGTGGGTCCCGTGCCTGCTGGGCCTAGAGACCCAAGCTACTCCTCACTGATGAGCCCCAACAAGGGTGAAACATGTTTGGGAATGCTTGTGGTCTCGTGCAGAAGGGATGTGACCTAGCAGTTCGGGCTGGACTACCCCTTTTGGGGTGGGGCCAAGCCTGATTTGCATATGGTCTTTCCCCTTCTGTAATGGCTTGGCAGGCGAAGAAGGATGGTCTGGAGGGTTGCCCCGAGCAATGCCAGTGGTTAAGATTCAGTCTAAACCTTCCAGCCATCACCTCTTTGTTTTTGCTTTGTCACCCTGAGTGGGACGGGTATGCCCAGACGTGGGTCCCGTGCCTGCTGGGCCTAGAGACCCAAGATACTCCTCACTGATGAGCCCCAACAAGGGTGAAACATGTTTGGGGATGCTTGTGGTCTCGTGCAGAAGGGCTCTGACCTAGCAGTTCGGGCTGGACTACCCCTTTTGGGGTGGGGCCAAGCCTGTTTTGCATTTGGTCTTTCCCCTTCTGTAATGGCTTGGCAGGGGAAGAACGATGGTCTGGAGGGTTGCCCCGAGCAATGCCAGTGGTTAAGATTCAGTCTAAACCTTCCAGCCATCACCTCTTTGTTTTTGCTTTGTCACCCTGAGTGGGACGGGTATGCCCAGACGTGGGTCCCGTGCCTGCTGGGCCTAGAGACCCAAGCTACTCCTCACTGATGAGCCCCAACAAGGGTGAAACATGTTTGGGGATGCTTGTGGTCTCGTGCAGAAGGGATGTGAACTAGCAGTTCGGGCTGGACTACCCCTTTTGGGGTGGGGCCAAGCCTGATTTGCATATGGTCTTTCCCCTTCTGTAATGGCTTGGCAGGCGAAGAACGATGGTCTGGAGACTTGCCCCGAGCAATGCCAGTGGTTAAGATGCAGTCTAAACCTTCCAGCCATCACCTCTTTGTTTTTGCTTTGTCACCCTGAGTGGGACGGGTATGCCCAGACGTGGGTCCCTTGCCTGCTGGGCCTAGAGACCCAAGCTACTTCTCACTGATGAGCCCCAACAAGGGTGAAACATGTTTGGGGATGCTTGTGGTCTCGTGCAGAAGGGCTGTGACCTAGCAGTTCGGGCTGGACTACCCCTTTTGGGGTGGGGCCAAGCCTGATTTGCATATGGTTTTTCCCCTTCTGTAATGGCTTGGCAGGCGAAGAACGATGGTCTGGAGGGTTGCCCCGAGCAATGCCAGTGGTTAAGATTCAGTCTAAACCTTTCAGCCATCACCTCTTTGTTTTTGCTTTGTCACCCTGAGTGGGACGGGTATGCCCAGACGTGGGTCCCGTGCCTGCTGGGCCTAGAGACCCAAGCTACTCCTCACTGATGAGCCCCAACAAGGGTGAAACATGTTTGGGGATGCTTGTGGTCTCGTGCAGAAGGGATGTGACCTAGCAGTTCGGGCTGGACTACCCCTTTTGTGGTGGGGCCAAGCCTGATTTGCATATGGTCTTTCCCTTTCTGTAATGGCTTGGCAGGCGAAGAACGATGGTCTGGAGGGTTGCCCCGAGCAATGCCAGTGGTTAAGATTCAGTCTAAACCTTCCAGCCATCACCTCTTTTTTTTGCTTTGTCACCCTGAGTGGGACGGGTATGCCCAGACGTGGGTCTCGTGCCTGCTGGGCCTAGAGACCCAAGCTACTCCTCACTGATGAGCCCCAACAAGGGTGAAACATGTTTGGGGATTCTTGTGGTCTCGTGCAGAAGGGATGTGACCTAGCAGTTTGGGCTGGACTACCCCTTTTGGGGTGGGGCCAACCCTGATTTGCATATGGTCTTTCCCCTTCTGTAATGGCTTGCCAGGCGAAGAACGATGGTCTGGAGGGTTGCCCCGAGCAATGCCAGTGGTTAAGATTCAGTCTAAACCTTCCAGCCATCACCTCTTTGTTTTTGCTTTGACACCCTGAGTGGGGCGGGTATGCCCAGACGTGGGTCCCCTGCCTGCTGGGCCTAGAGACCTAAGCTACTCCTCACTGATGAGGGTGAAACATGTTTGGGGATGCTTGTGGTCTTGTGCAGAAGGGATGTGACCTAGCAGTTCGGGCTGGACTACCCCTTTTGGGGTGGGGCCAAGCCTGATTTGCATATGGTCTTTCCCCTTCTGTAATGGCTTGGCAGGCGAAGAACGATGGTCTGGAGAGTTGCCCCGAGCAATGCCAGTGGTTAAGATTCAGTCTAAACCTTGCAGCCATCACCTCTTTGTTTTTGCCTAGCGATGGTAAGGCAATTCTGGTGGGATAAGAAGGATCTAGCTGCGTTAAGAACTTTGGAGTAGTAGGTCGATGAGGAGGCAATGGCGTTAACCTGCCTGTCCTTGGTCAGATCTGAGTCTAGGTAAACTCCAAGTGTCTTGACATTATTGTATACCTTGATGAGAATATTGTCGATAGTGAAGGACAAGTACTGCTGAAAGCATGCACAGCAGTGCCATTCGAAGCAGCAAGGCAAGCTGTTTATGCTGCAGAGAGATTGCCTGAATATTCCTTTACTGAGCTTGCTTTATTTTCCTGCTGCCTGGTGCACCCATCCTACTGGGATTGGGACTGTCTACATTGAGGAAGAGTTGTTGAATGATGCTTTTAAGTGCATGTTTGGTTTCAATGTTGTCTGTATATTGATGTTTTTCCACTTTTGTGCAGCAATATGCTGTGGATAAACAATATCATGGCTTGGTTTGCATTGTGTAACATTAAATTAACACAGTGTTTTGCATGGGTGTCATCTTGGAGTTACAACTGTTAACTCCGGCAGCTGCCTCATGCAGAGAAGGTTCAACGTGCACAGAATGAGCAAATAGAGCCTGAAGACTGTAGCATCCTCTCAATGGCTAACATTGACTCCAACTCCAATGACTACCATGTGCAGGTATGTGAAAGTGCATACATTTCTGTGCAATAGCCAGGAAAGGAAAAGAACAGAGAAGGTAAAATAGCACATACAGATAGAATGGAACTCAAAAGTTGCAGCTCACCAAGTAGAGCCAACAGATGCCCTCACACGGGATAACATTGAACACAAGGGGTATCATGCATTTGCCGACTGAATCCCTCTTCTTGCTTCACAAATACAGGGAGACATGTAAATGCAGAGATCTATAAGCATGGTAAAGTGCATCTACAATATCCACAAAACGAATTCTCTTTTTCTTCCCACTGTTTGCTTGATCTTGCATAGAAATGGTACCAGTGCAGATGCTATTTATTTATTTGTTTATTTATTTGTTTGTTTATTTGTAACATGCCGACAGCCCGCAGGCATCAAGGCGCATATATACACACGAGAAAACCTAAAGCAAGACCAAACAAGGTCATGATTTGAAAGATTCAGTAAGACTGGGGAAGACTGATTACCTGAATAGTATGGCTCTCCACGAGAGTCCGCGTGTTACTTCACAAAGGTTCCTTGGTATGCACATATCATATCTGCATGTGCAGTGTCTTTTGAAAACATACATATTCACTGGGAGGGAGTCTTGGTGTAAATGTTGTTTTTTCCTCTGCTGCCTGCTTGTTTATTTTTAAATAGTGTTTTAAAGTGAACGTGGGGGAACTACGCTGAACAGACTGAATTCATTAAATAGTACGTAGAGCATTATTCTATATCTCCTAATTGAAAAACAACTGTGCAAAAAGAATGACCATCAAACAAATGATTGGCATGAATTGAAGTATACAGGAGCCAGGCAGGTTTCACAAATGTTAGTTTATTCTTCAAGTATCATCTGATGTCCCACCAGCAGCACAGTGTCCATACTTTCAGTAGGCTCTCTATCTGGTTGTATACTAATTGACCTTTTCACAATTGACCTTGGAAGAATTGACTTTGGGAGAATTGACCTAATTTAGAAGGTCAATTAGGACATATATGCAGGGGGAAACCCCCCGCTCACCCCCAGCCAATCCAAAACCCCCTGCAACACCCCACCCAATCCCCTTATATTATATATAATCCAAAACCAACCCAATACATATATAAAATAACATAAAGGTCAATTGTGCAGAAGGGCAATTAGGACCACTATAATTAGGTCAATTGTGCAAAAGGTCAATTGTAAAAGGTCAATTTGGGTAATGCCCTCTATCAGTCAACCTTCCACTCTAGATCACTCACTACTCAACATTCCCTACATGACATCATAGGCTGTGCTGGATGGGACCAAGATACTACAAACAACATGTATCAGTAAAGTCTATGTCACCGTTCTGAAATGAAATTACTTAGTCCTGACACTTTGTTCCTAGGCATGTCTGCTTGTGTATGAGGCTGCCTGTTGTGTCCAGATGGTAGACTAAGGTTGCATCGCTTCCTGAATGGCAGAGCATTGCCTGCTGATGCTGTTTGCTGACACAGCCTGAATGGCAGCCATGCTATGCCTGATAGGATATAACTATTGCAGATAGAATGCAGATATTTGCCTTCAGTGGTACTGAGGGGGCTATGTCCCACCAATCATTGTTTGGTTGCTTTTTGAGTACTCCTGGGGTAGCCTGGTTCGACTCTTTACTGTTGAACCAGTGTTTGTAAATGCCCAGTCCTTTTACACTCACTGTAATCCGAGTCTGGGGTTACTTGGTCCTTGCCACCTAGGTCTGCACTTCACCTTGTGCGGCAGAGGTGCACTTAGGAGCTTCTTGATCACTTTTCTGTATCAAAGCTCACTCCCTGTAAGTGCCTGGAACCGATTCCCTTTTCGTGCTCGTCTCACAGAGTCAGCGAATGTATACAGTTGCCAGACATCTGGATTGGGCCTGTAGCCAGGCACGCACAGCTCTGGGGATGCTTTCACTATTGCAGTAGCCATGTTGCCTTACAATGCTGTGTCTTCGGTGAAGTCTCCATAGTGCCATCATTTTAAATTGGTGTGTGAAGGGACCACGCTGCTGGTGTAACTTTCCATTAGTGTCAATGTGGCGCTATTCACTACAACTTACCATAACAAAAAATTGCGAAAAGGAGGAAAAGTGGCAATAAAACAGATTAACTATCAGGAGAGAGCGGGAGGCTTTAAGGGAGTGCCCCCTTTGTTACAACCCCTCGACAAACAAGCTTTGGTAAAGCCAATGGGCCTGGCCGTTCTTTGGTAAGTTACTAATAAGAAAACAGCCAGATCGAGTTGCTTTGCCAGTGCTGTTTCCTCTGCTGCTTTGATGGAGAAATGCCAACAACACGGAAACCCTTTTTCCTCAATTAAAGAAACGTAATAGCAGAGATCCCTACGTTACCTTACACCATATTCAGCACTAGTAGTATACATCCCCTCAAACACACAGCAGCGGGGAGGTTGGACAGACTTTGTGATTCCCGCGCACTCTCGTAAGTTTTGAAGACAATGGATCATGATATCTGCGTGCCGTGTCCCATTAAGCTGCCTTAGTATAATGTGCCTGCCTCTTCTCAATTTATTGTAACAGTTTCACTGTATGTATTCCTGCCACTGTTGAATTGTTCTTGCTATAGAAACATGATCATGTGTCTTGGAATGTTCTTTGTTTCATGTACATAATACTTTGAATACAGTAAACAGGCACACATCTGAATATCAAGTACTGGTCTTGGTATTGTGGTATCTCTGGAGCCAATTCCCTTCAAAAGGGAAGGGGGAGAAAGGGAGAACATGATGAGGGAGAAGAAATGGAAAGTGTGACAGCGGGGGGCCCAAAAGTAAGAAATAAAAGCAGGTGTCCATGATGTGCCTGGATGGCGAAAGCAAAGAGCAGAAGGCTGAGGAGGCAACATTCACCACAATACCGTTGTCTGTCTTCCCAGGTATTGGTAATCCAACCCCTTATTTAGTTCCAACAAATCCCTGTGTTGGGTAAACTAGACTGGTATTTAGGCGAAGCACATCCAACACACACAGTCTGATCCTGGATGTTGGGATGAGGACAGTGGTTTTGGGAGATTTGCAAGATACTAGAATGTTGGGGATAGCTTGCCCCAAAGCTCTTGAGCTTTATGTGCCATCAGTCTTTGCCCCAAAGGGATGTGGAGGGTGAGAAGAGCTGGATGGAAGGGGATGTGGTGATTGGGAGAGAGGGCAAGAGGAAAGCGGAAACAGGATACTCACACTAAAGAAGCCCATAGTGTAGAGGTATGCTGGGAAATCTCCTGAGTCCACCACTGATGACTACGTGAGTTATAAGCAAGTGTAACAGATTCATGTTGGCTATAACATTGTTTGCAGATGACAGGTCCAGCAGTAGTATGGATGGTTGTTGTTCGTAGTTGTCAGGAATTCTTCTCAAATATCCAACAGAGTTACCTTTGTGCTTCTGAACCCTGACTGCGGAAATTGTTGGTCTGAGATTAAGTTTGTAATTGTACTGTTGTGATTTGTTTCAGGATTTTTGCTTTCACAGGAAAACGTGCAATGCCTGTATTTAGCTGGCATTGTTGTGTTAGAGTTGATCATGCTGTGGTGGGAGTGTTAGTGGTGTTGATAAGGCGCTGGTATGCTTGCTCAGTCTGGCAAAGAGTAACAGACTCTTGTGCCTGTCATGCCCAGACTACTTATCAGGCCTTTCAACTTGCTCGCTGGGCATTATGGAATCTTAGATGGGTTGGTTTTCATGATCATTTTGTCTATAATCCCATCGATCGCCATCTTCTTTGTTAGCTCGAAACTACACGTTGTTGTGGCTGCTGTGATTTGTACAACATTGAATATGTTTTTGTGGTTTAGAAGTGTCTTCTGATAGTGTCTACCTTTTCTTTTAAATATGTATACTAAGTTCTTTTGTGTTTTTGTGTGGGCTGTAGAGGAGTACCTATAGCACTCACTTGTGTCATTTCGTTAATGATTTTGAAAAGTTGAGCCTAATTGTTAGTCATGGCATGAAGGATTGTGTTCTCAAATTTCTATATAACGAAAATTATATAACGAAAACAATAAGGGAAATGTATGTGGGGGTGGGGTAAAGGGTTACATCTCATGGGGGAAACGGTTGGTGTGGGGGTTTAGCTGTGGAAAACGAGGGAACCCCACCACAAAAAAGACATTGTTATGTTTTTTCGTTACATCATTTTAGTTATATAGTCATTCGCTATAAAATAATTTGTTATAAAGACATGGAACCAATTTTCTTCCTTTTTCTCAAAACTACCTTTTGGCATAGATAATAAAGGCACATTTGTCTGCTTCCAGTGTGATTGTTCAATCCTTTTGTTTTAGGTCTGCCAAGCCTCTACCAGACCATTTATTTTCGTAGGTTCTACCGATCTAGGGATCCTGACCCTTGATGGTACTTATCTGCCCAGTGTTATTGAGATGTCAGCCTGGAAATAAGTCCACAGAGTTACAGATCAACGCATTGTTATGTTTGCTGGCAGTGTCATGAAAGGAGAGAGTGGATGTTTCAGGGAGACCTTATGTTAAAGGTTTTACCACATAAGGGAACGGTACAGAGTTATGGAGCACATTTGGTTGTGCATTTGGGGCATATAAAATGCCCTCCAACAAACGGGGATCAGTCAAGCAGATGTCGGACTGACATCTACGGTGGGGTCTTTTTTGCTAGCCAGAGCGTGCTCGAGTTGAGTAATTCCTAATCTTAGATTGGATATTGGAAGTCTGGACTTGGGACATTGACATATTGTCAACCCAATAGTTGAAATCCTCTACGATAACCGCTCTTGATGTCAAGTGTAGGACAGTATTCAGCAGCTTCAGCAATACATCCATAAAGCTGATGCACACACCTGGAGGTCTGTATGCCACCAGAGTGGTGGTAGCTGTATTATATTTCGGGTGCATTTGTTCCCAAATCCTCAGGTGTTTGGAATCTGTGGAAGTGTTTGCATTGCGGTTTATGCAGAGCAGCTCCACCCCCTGTCTTGTACTGTCTGTTGTTAGAGTGGATTTAGTAACTTAGTGGTATGAGGATCTCCAGGTTAGCTGTGCATTGCAATGATGGTGAACAATGTCTGACTGTTTCCCATGAATCTGAGATTATTTCATTTCAAACACGAGGTTTATAAAAGCTCAGCATAGGCAAGCATCGTTTGGAGGCATTATCTGAGGTGACCCCAGGGATGGCATCTTTCTCCGCTCCATTTCAATCAGGGTAGAGTTATTATGCAGAGTAACTAGAACCGTTTCCAGTCATTTTTCATGTGGCTGCCTTATTGTTACCACAGGTAGTTAGTTGCGGTTTGTATTGGGTCGGGCTGATTACAGTGATTTAGTAGTTAGTGGTCATCGTCAAGCGCGCTGCCCCTGATGTAGAAGCTGTGTTCTAAACCTGTGTAGTTAGGGGGGTTTGGGGAGGTCAGGTGTGAGGTGGGAGAAGCTTAACTAAGGGGTTGCTTTTCTCTCATAGAACACAAGAAGTCGGCCTATTCTGCACAGCTCTATTGGACCATCATTTGAGTTTTTATGCACCACCTCAGATTCTCTGCCTTATAAGCCTTCTTATAATAGGTGTTATTACCACCCCATTATAACGGTACCTGAGAAGGATGAAAAGAAAAGTCAGATCTACTCTAACACAGGATTGAAATATGTCACGTGCAGGCTGCCTTTTTTTGCATCAGAGGGTTCTATGTCATTATCATGAATTTACTTTGCTGCAATTTCTTCAAATTTAGTTTAGTTTTTTTGGGCGGTGTGGTGTCCCCCCATGCTCTCTTTTCCCCACTCACTACCAGCCCTATTCCCAACCGCTCCCCATCCCCTTATACCTCCTACCCTTTAAACACATCTACATAATTATTTCCCTGCAAAATAATTTCGAGTAATTACATCTAAGTAACGCACCTCAAAGTCATTTCCTTTGATAAAACTATGGGATACCGTGTCAGAGATGAGCACTTTCCGCGTGAGCTATCCACACTGATGAGTCCATGTTTATAGAGGCTATTGTTCTATTGAGGTATGTTTTGGGCCAGGATCTTCTATAACTATACTTCCGCTGCCCCAATGAGTGATGAAATAGGACAAACGGTGGAGCTAGTGAAGTAGGCTCCTACCACTTGCAGTGCCTTGATAGCGGAATAGTAAGTCAGTGCTGAACATGCCAGACATGTGCAGAAGGAAATATCTGTGGTGAGAGACTGTGAGGTGTGGTTTAATGTCTTTGACTTACATTTTGTTCTTCCCGCTTAGCACATCAAGGAGTTAGGCCAAATGATTTATTTCCAATGTGCACGCTGAGGGACTACAGGTCAGTGATGGGATTGTCCATCGATTCCTGTTTCCTT
Source organism: Ambystoma mexicanum (assembly GCF_040938575.1). Lineage (NCBI taxonomy): Eukaryota > Metazoa > Chordata > Amphibia > Caudata > Ambystomatidae > Ambystoma > Ambystoma mexicanum. The sequence continues at coordinate 638,660,820 of NC_090937.1, forward strand.
TCTTCTTTGTTCTGACCTTTATCACAAAATAAAACAATTATCCCAATTGGCCTGTGGTTTGTATCAGTGAAAGGAGGACATTGAGTAAATCAGTTGTAGGAGCAGAGAGGTTATGCTCGCTCCCTGCCCCTATGGGTTAGAACATTTGCTGACCTGAAAAACCTTGCATTTCCTTTATTATTTCAGCATCGGCTCAGGAACAAATTCAGAATATACAGAGTGTAGATAATTCTTGCAGAATTTGAGTTGATGCAGTGCAATATGTTATTGTATGGATCAAATTGAGATCACTTGCATTGTAGGTAACTAAACCCTATTCCCCAGAAGGCCCAATGTGTAATGTAGAGGGAGAGCTTTTAAGGAGATACTGGCCACAACTGGCCACAGCTGGAAATCAGTAAAGAATTTCAAGGCCAGAGTGATGTGGTCTTTAGGTCTAAGATCAAGGGAGAGACTGGCCATCTTATTTTATAAGACGTGCAAGTGGTGTAATAAGGACTTGGGCAATACTCTGAACTCAAAAGGACCAGAGCCCTGGTCACCTCCGCTTCGTAAGGGAGAAAGCAGAAGGTGCAGCTGGAAATCATGTTTCTCAAATAGCTGTAGGACCCGAGCAGCAAAAGATAGAGTCTTATTGAAGATGCCGCCAGTCTGCCGAATATGGACACACGGGTCAACTGTTTTGAGAAATGGAAATCTAGTGGACATGGGTCAGAAAAAGCAATCAGTCATGATTCAATGGCGTTGCAGCAGAGCAGCTGTACACCGGAATCAGAACCTTGTGCTGGCAAAATTATGGAGCGAAACAGTTAATACTTATTTCTTTATTTTTTATTTGTATAGCATCGATACACACAGCCAGTGTTTCAAAGTGCTCAAGGAGCGAGGGAACAAGGGGAAAAACAACAGTCATTCAGAGCACTTGAAATTCTGAGACGATGGCAAATAATACATTTAACAGTAGAGGTAACAGTAAATATGTCCGACGACAATTCTGCAGTTTTTTCCATGTGCCTTAAGGCATCACCATGCAGGCAGGGAAGACAGGGAGAAAACAAGAACAGACGATCTTCAGGCATGGTACGTACAGATTGTGCAAGTGCACAGGTGACAAGGCTGGTGATTCAATAATGATCTACTCATTTAGTTCTTATTCGAAGGTGGCAACCCAGTGCCGATATTTCCAAGCCTTGAAATAATCAACACGCCACATTCACATTGTCTTACATGGGAATCTCTACATTGAACTTTACTCCCCACTGTCAAAACAACATCTGTATAAATTGCCTTGCAACCGTATGCAACCTTATACAATGTCCTTACATGGTTAAATGATGCATAAAGTAGGGACCTCTTCTGCCTTCAGCTGGAAGCTGATGTATGAGTCACCTAATTGTGTAGCTTAAAACTCATTTGAATAAGTGATGTATTCTTTTCTGTCTCACAAATGGCTCAAGAGTCACTCCTTATCTCAGAGGTGGCAGAAAGACACTTAACAAGGATTGTGTGAGTCCTATGGCCACCCTTCTCTCACTTGTCTTGAATTGAACCTTCACCATAACCAAGTTATCTCTGACCCCAGGTGAGTAGGTAGAGAAGGTTGGCCCCTCCGGTCTAGTTCTAGTTAATATAGATAACATGATAGGCAGATCAAATAGATCCATCATTGTCGAAATCAGGATTAAATTGTCTTTATAAAAAGTAGAATGTACACATGGCATGGCACACATTAGATTTAGGATGTTAGGATGGCCCAAGAAGGATGCTTTAACTATCAAACACATACCATAAGTGTTTAATGATATATTATGAATAAAGGATACCAAGTGCGGGATGCTTGATTAAATAAAGAATAGCTCCCTGAAGAAAAATACAGTGTCAGACAAAAATGTATTTCAAAATGGATACTCAAGTGCAAAAAGATTTCCAGTCGTAAGCCAGGTGTGGCGGACTATGAACCCTGCCAAGAGTTTTCAGAAAAGCAACAGAGGATGGTACATTTGGAGACAGTCTCTGGCAGCATCTTACAGTGAGATAATTAGGTTTGTTAGGTTAAAAACAGAAATTAGCATAAAAAGCAAACACGACTGAGACAAGGCCAGATAAGTAAGGGAGACTTAGATACATGTATCCATGTTCTTATTGAAGAGGGTGCAACATGTGTCATGGAAACTATTTTGAGAGACCCACTGTATTATTTCGGCAACCATAAAATAGAGTATATGTATTTCTCCAACAGCATATATCTGTTCTAAGGGAGTTAAGCACTGAACTAACTTGTCAGGACCTCAGCAATCAGTTAAGGATTAGATATTGGTGCGTGAAAATGTTCGTGGCAGGATTTGAGCACTCTCATTGTTATGTCCAGCCAAATCTAAAATAAGCATATCAGTTTCGTGCATCCGAGAAAATTGTGGATGCCAACTATGCTAATGTGGGCTTGTTGTACACATAAGCAAAGCTATCAAATGATACTGAAGAATGTTTTTTTCTGACTAAAGTGACCAATCAAAAGCATACCCTGTACAAGGTGGTCACTGCATACAAATGTTGCATAATCTTACATGGCTATAAAGCAGGTTAGAAGCAAGCATGTCTTTGAGTGTGGCTTGTTATTATAGCAAATAAAGACTGTGATGAAATCCTCCCAGCCATCTGATTTCTGTTTGCTTCTGTCTGAACAATGAAATATTCCTAGATGCCCGGTGTTTGAAAAGATGGAAAGCAAGACACCCAGTTCACTACAGGTGATTTGAGAGAAGAAAAGAAAGGCTCCATGTTAAGCTCCTTCCACTAAGAAAAGGTTTGATCCAATTCAGTACTGTATCATTAATACCAATAGTTGAGAATCTTGGCACACGGCAGGTTGTTCGACAATGTGAAAGCATTGGAGAGATCATGAAAGAGCAGAGCCCCGCACGGTCAACATCCATCCGTAACTCATCCATGATGGTAATGGTGAACCGTTCAGAACATCTTCCACATTGAAAGCCCATCAAGGTTTGATCTAGGAGATCCACTTCATCTGCTATGCAAAAAATAGAATTTTTGATTTAGGGTGGTAACTAGCAGACTCCAATTGACCCAGTGACGATGTCTTCAGGAGAGGTCTGACGACTGCCCTCTTCCATGTATCAGAGACAATCCAAGATACTAAGGATGAATTTTACAAGTTATGACTAGTTCTGAAAGAGAGACAGAAAACCTTCATAGCTATTTTAGGTGGTAGAAGACCATGAAGAAAACCGGTACATTTAGCTGACATCAGTAGTTTCACTGTTTAGACAAACTTGTCAATGCAGAAATAATACCTGCAGTTCTGTTATGACTCCTTGTTCACGGATATGATTTCTGAAATCAGATCTAATTTCCCCATTTGCAAGACATTAGTCAGATGTATATCAGTTAAATGCCATGAAGGAATATTAGCACCCAGGGCAGGCTCCACATCCAATCAAATTCCTCAAAACATGAGCTGAACCTCAAATTATAAACTCACATTCCGAGTGAGATGACACCTGCTTGCAACTGCCCTGCCATTTTACCTCTCTTCCTCCTGGTGTCACCTGTTCCTTCTACTCTCACTCTTCTCCTCCCACTTATCTGAAGGGGTTGCAGTGCTACTGTGCCGCTCCTCTCATCTGCTGGGCTGTCATGGAAAGGGAAGAGGAGCTCTGATCAAAGTCTTGCTTCCATTTCAATGGCGGTCATGTTAGGTCAGTATTTCTTTGAATCAACAGATTGCTCAACCACAGGTCGTTATTCCCCAGTATGGCCCTCAGAACTAATCATTATGCCTAGGATCGAAGATTCCAGAGCCTTGTGAGATTGTCATTATCTTGTAATAGAAAACATTTATTTGGAGGTATCTATGCTTTCCTCCATTCTCTGAACAAAGAAATGTATTTTAGACTTCCTGACAGTTTTCTTTATGAATCCTTAGCAGAGACCCATATGACAAAAATTATTTCTGTTTTTTCTGTTAACAAATCTCTGGAGTAAACCATTTATGTTTTCTATTCTATGGCTAGTCATTGTATTCATTGTTCATTGTTTTCAAAGGTGTTTTTAGGTTTAACAGCTCCACAGTACATTGATTGAGTGTATTGTTATGTTATGCTATGTCATGTTAATTTATACCATGCACCGCTATCAACAGGGGAAGTCTCCAGGCATTGCATGGCTATGCAAGAGAGGGGCATGGGGATGCGTGCTTGCCTTGTTGACAGTTTTATGGACAATGTGGGTGGTTCACTCTAGGTGTGCTTCCAGCATCTCAGAGATGGTGGGTGTGAAACATAGAAATTATTCTTGGTGTGTTTATGTGTAGTGTGGCTATCCCAAGGTCTGGTGTAATGGTGTAGGCTATATTGAAGGTGCAGGAAGGGGAGGTGGGTTAGTAAATTGGCCAGTTTGTTGGAGGCTCTGGTGTGACTCTTTGGTTGCTGCTTGATGGTATCTACCCATGTTCTTGGTTGTGGTTCATCGGCCCATCTCGCCTCCTCTCTAGTTGTTTGTCTGTGATGGTATTGCTACCGGTGTCCCTTTGGAGTTGTCATTGTCTGTTGAATAACCAGGCTTTGAGTCATTTTCTGAAAGTGATGTGGTCCTCTGTGGTTCTAATTCTTTAGGCATGGTGTTCCAGAGGTTAGCAATTAGATGTGAGAACGCTGTTCCTGCCGAATTTCCTTTTTTTCACAATGTTTTTTCTTTATTTGTAGGTCATTGTTGAATTTGATGCTTTTTTAGTGGTAATCAGTGTAGGCTTTTCATTGCTGGAGTGTTGTGGTCTCTTCTGTTTAGTCTTAATGGGATCTTGGCTGCTGTATTTTGCAACCTTTGGAGTTTCTTGGTGAGTCTTTTTGGCATTCCTAGGTTGAGGCTGTTTGTTTAGTCAATTATTGTTTTTTTGTTTTTTTTTTCCCTGTGAGTATCACAGATATGATTGTGAGGGTTATGTGAGGGAAGGAGAGGTAGGAGAGTAATCCTCTGAGTAGTTTTAGGAGGAAGAAGCATTTTTTGGTGATTGTGTTGACTTGTGGTTCCAGGGATAGTCTGTTGTCCATGAGTATCACTAAGTTATTTACTACATCAGTATTCTCTGGTTGCATTCCCATGCTGGCCAGTCATTCCAGTTGTAGGTTCCCCAGGTCAAATCCTGTGGAGGAGAGGATTATTTCCTTCTTTGCCAGGTTCAGTTTAAGGTTGTTCATTGTGACCTTATTGTAGATGTCTGTGATGCAGTGGTTGAGGCAGGTATTTTGTTCCTGGGTTCTGTTTGTTTTCAGAATCTTTTGTGTGTCGTCTGCATAGTTTTAGGCGGTGAGTCCGTGGGTTTGAAGGATTTCATGTAGATGTTGAAAAGCAGAGAGACTGGATCCTGTGGGACTCGGCAGGACATATTTTTGGTATTTGAGGTCAACGGGGGTAGGTAGGTTTTTTCTGTTCAGTTTGTTAGGAATGTGGTAAGCCACTTTAGTATGGATTCCTGTATGCCACATTCCATCAGTCTTTTTATTAGTGTTGCACGGTTGATTGTGTCAAATGCCGTTGATATATCCAGTAGTATGAGGGCTGATTGTGCGTCGTCATCTGCATTTATTTTCAGGTTGTCTCATATCGATAGGAGTGCTGATTCTGTTCCTCTTATTGGTCTGAAGCCAACTTGTGGCCCATTAAGTAGTCTGTTTGTTTGGACGTATTTAAGTAGGATCTTGTACACATGGTTCTCTAGGTTTTGGATATCGGTCTGTAGTTGCTCAGGTCTTCTGCGCTTTCTGATTCCTTTCTCATCAGTAGTTGGATGTATGCTGATTTGAAGGCAAATGGCAGTATTCCTCTTTTGAGTGATAGATTGATTAGGTTCCAGAAGTGTGTCTCCGGGTTTCTGTGATTGAGGATTCCTTTGAAGATGTCAGGGGGGCCTGTCTCCCTTGGGGATCCTGCAAAGTTGGTGTGCTTAATCAGTGTGGCGAAGGTTTCTTCTATGATTGGTTCTAGGCAGGTGTATTTTTCTGTAGTCTGCGTTTCGCCCAGTGTTTGTGGTTCCAGTTGTGATTGTATTTGCCCGGGCTGTGTTGATGGTCTACTGGATTGTATCTATTTTTGATCTCAGCTGGTTGGTGAGATTGTCACAAAGTGCTTGTGTCGGGATGATCAAATTCTTGCAGGATGGGTTTTTATAATCTCTTTTATGATTTTGAAGAGTTCTTTCTGTGGATTGTTTGCTGATTCTATTCTTGTGGCATAATAGTATTTTTTTACTTAGAGGACTGTTTAGTTTCATACTTTGAGCTGTCTTTGGTATTTTATTTTGTTTTGTCGGTTGCATTGTTCTCTCCATTTCTTTTCTATTTTTAGGCAGTGTTTTCTTTAATAGTTCTTTCAGTTTCTCTGTGAAACATTTTGCTGCCAGTTTTTTGGTGTCTCTTTGAATGTTTTTGCTGGTGCCAGCTGGCCTATGGCTTTGGTGATCAAACTGTTGAGTGTGTTTTCTGCTGTGTCTATGATTGTTTCTCTGTGTTCTGTTCTGCTTGTGGGGGTAGAGTCTAGAAGGTTTGTTATAGCATCTAGGTCTAGGTTCTCCCAGTTTCTTTTCTTGCTGGCATGGAGTATTTCCTTTCCAGTCGGTAGGCGGGTTTGGGATGTTATGTGGAATGATATCAAGTAGTGGTCACTCCATACCTTTGGTGTAGGTGGGGCAGATGTACAAAGTCCTTCTCTGCAGAAAATTGCATCCAGGGTGTGTCCAGAGTTGTGGGTGGATCTATTTACTATTTGCTTGAAATGCACATTTTCTAGAAGTGTGCAGAATGTGGTTGCTGTGGTTTCATTTTCTTTTTTGAGCCAGATGTTGAAGTCTCCCAGTATGACTAGGTTGTCATGGTATGTTGATAAAATGGCAGCCGCATCAGCTAATTTTGTTGCAAAGTTGGGGTTGTAAGATGGTGGTCTGTAGATCAGGAGGAATACTGTGTTGGTTTGGTTGTTGAGTTCGGTCCTGATGAGGGATTAACAGTCTTCTATGTCAATTGTGATGAGTTGAGATGCGTGGATGTGTTGTTTGTGTATGATTGCGTTTCCGCCTCCTCTTCACTTTTCTCTGTTGGCGTGTATTAATTTAAAGTTCTCCGGTATCGCTTCTTTCGCAATGGCTTTGTAGTTGTCGCATAACCAGGTTTCTGTAAGAAAGAGCATGTCTGTGCCTCCTTTCAGTTAGAAGGTAATGGATTTCTGTTGATTGTTTTGCCATGGATCTAAGGTTAGAGAAGGCTTCAGTGTAATTTGTTTGTTTTTCTTTTTGGGTTGTTGTTTGTATTATTGGTTCGGTTCGGTGTGTTGTCTGTTGGGTTTCCATTGCTGTTGGTTCTCTCCTAGTTGTGCCTGTTGGGAGGTGGAGTTCTTTGGTGCTCGTTCTCTTTGTTGAGTAAACTGATTAGGTTGATGGCAGGGTTGGTTGGATTTGGTTTGTTCCTGCTGGTGAGTTGTGTTGGTACCCGTCCTTTGTTCCAGTCTTTGGTGATGTAGGGCATGTAGAAGGTAATGGATTCCAGTTTGTCCCTGATTCTGGCTGGGCTATTGTACACATTGTCGTCTGGGTTGGGGTATTTTATCAATTGAAGTGTTGCATTTTGTGTCCCGGTGGGGTCTGAATTACTAACCCGTATTGCCTGTTTGTTGTTGCTGGTGCGTCCTTGCTTACTAAGCAGTGGTATGTGGAGAGCAAGCGAACAATGTAGTCTGTCTTTGCTATGCTCTTTGTATGTGTCCTTGGGCCGTCTGGCCTCTTCTTCACCCATATTTTCAGAGTTGTGGGATATTGCTGGTCAGCACCTTCCCGTGCGGTTGAGGTTTCCTTTTTTATTTATGTTGTCCATTCTGGCTTCTTTGTCTTTCTTGTGATGAGGCATAGTGTTTGGGTTGTGGATTGAAATCCCTTGAGTGTGCGTCCTCTTTGGATTGGTGTGTTTCCCGGTCCTTGGGCTGCAGTCTTTGCTGTTTGTGATTAGTTGTTGCTTGTAGTTGTTGATGTTGTGTTTGTTGTACCAGGGGTTGTAAACCCTTGAGGTTCGGCCGTTTACTGCTATTTCCTTTCTGGCTCTGATGTGGTTTTAGGTGTTTATCTTGGGGGTCCTTTGGTTGTGGTTGTTGAACCAGGGGTAATAAACCGGGGTTGTTTACTGGTATTTCCTTTCTCGCTCTGATGTGTTTTTTAAAAATCTTTTTGGTGTTTATCTTGGGGGTCCTTTGGTTGATGTTGTAGAAAGAGGATGGGCTGTGTGGCTAGCTAACTGTTGAAGTGGTAAAGACCTGGTGGTTCGCATGTAGTGGAGGATGAACAACCACCAGGGGTTAGACAGCTGAGCAGCTGGACAGTACTTGGGATATTGATACAGTCGAGGGGGTGGAGACAACCTAGATTTGGGGTGCTGTGCTAGGTTAGAGAGCTGGTTTATGCGGAACTCGCGGTGGGTGGAAGTGCCTGGGTTGGAGATTACTCAAAGTGTTAAAACTGATATAATATTGTTTTGTCCTCATTGTATATGTTGGCCTATGCCCAGGCGCTCTGCGAGGAAATCCGCATCGCAAGGTCGTAACCTTAAGTTAATCGAGCCTCCATTTTAGGTTAAAGCCTCCATTTTAGTTAGTCGTGCAAAGTCACCCTGTGGCCTAAAATGGCCGACCTGTGTTCTCTTGTTCTTACTTAACCTCTTCAACCTCCGTAGGCGAGTTAATGTCCAACCTGCCTGCAGGCTACATGTTAGGGTCATGTAGACCTTGTCCTTTGTTGACCTCGGGATCAGGGGATTACTTGAATCAGCAATGTTAACCTACAAGTATATAAGAACAATAACGCTATTTAAACATGACATGCGAAACATCTGTTTGACCTGCATTGATACAAATGTGTAAAGAGCGTAAAGTTAAACCCAGCGAATAATAGTGCTTGTTAGTAAATGTATTAAGAAGTAAACCGCATGCATGAGATATGTAAATTAGGAATGAACCTGGTGCGAACCCTAGCCCAGTACATGATTAACTTGTAGCAGGCTGGACATCGTTATGAAGAAACTGTATAAATATGCTGATGTCCAGCTAGCAATTCCTGTTCACTGCTCACATTGAACCTTCTGGTGGTCTCTGTGAAGTACTGATGGCCAAATAGCTATTTGTGCACTTTGTTTCGTAAACTGTTCAGTATTGCAATAAAGATTCTGGGAATCTTTACAAGCCCATTTTGGTGTATTTCTCTTTGCATGGTGTAAAAGCCTTAATATTGCATTTTCTGATTCCACAGATGGCGCCCGAATAGAGACCCTCAAGATTGACTTTGTCTCGTTGAAGGTTGGGTCGGCTATCGGACCGGGATTGGACGGTGCCAACAAAACGGCCCCTCTGGACGAGAAGCGAATTCCTCGACAGAACAGCACGATCCGATCCCTGAACGGTGAGCTGTAGCCCGAGACGACGTCTTGACGAGGGTCCATATATCGAGGTGGCTAAATTTGCTGAAATCACCAGACACGTGGGTCCTTAGAATTGTGCTTAGTAACACGATCGGGCCTCCCAGTCCTTTGGTCAGGTGAATCATGACCCTATTCTTAATTTGAACCTGACAATTTGAATTTGGTGCATTGTACTCGCGAGCACAATTATTTGACCAGGTAACACCAGAATTCTGATATGCCTGGGAAATTGTCTGCCTGCTTCAGGGCATTATTACGCAACGACAGACAATCTTTGGAAGATAGCCATCCCGCACCACAGGAGGGGTCGCCGGCAGGTACTATGTACTGTAAGAAAGGCTTTGGTAGTGTAGCATTTAATGATATTTGGCACAGACAGACCAGACATAACTCTAATCTTCGGTGGCCAACCAATGGTAGCTTTGAAATCCCTCGTATAGAATATCTAGAGTCTGTATTGGTAAAGGAAAAGGCTAGACCTGCAGCATTTGACGCATTGCACAGTTGGAAAACAGAAGCTTTGCAGCAACAAAAAAGTAGAGAGAAACATATGCGTCGACATATGACCAATGCCGAAAAGGCGCTGTTATATGATCAAAATAAACAAATGGAATCAGTTAGGAACACGGACAGAGCGTTTCAATTAGGCATTCAGAAAATGTACCCTTCAAAAGATTTTCATACGTCCGATGAATTGATTAATAAACTTTTGCATGAACGAAGGCCCGATGCCTCTGCTCCACCCCCGTACGTCCCTCCTCCTGGTGTTTTGCCCCTTCCTGTCGTTATTCCTCCTCCTATAGTTCCCCCGGTCCTTCCTATTGTTCTTCCTGCTGTTCTTCCAGCTGTTGCTCTTTTGCCTGTCCCCTTGCTTCCACATATTGACATTCAGAATGTGCCTACTCTTCCTCTTCCAAGTGATTCTGCATCGCTTGTAGTAGTCCAGGGAATGGGATCAAGGGTTGTGACTTGTAATACTGTGTCCCCAGATAAAAAGAATGAATTCATTGCTTGGGCTAAACATTGTATGGAGAAGGGTGAACAAGCTGATGTCTTTTTCACACTCGAAAATCTGAAAAGTATTCCTGAAAAAAATGTTTTTATTGAAGGGTTAGGAATTCATTTGAGAATAATGTGGAATAGATTAAACAATGTAGATCTCCCAAAAGGGTAACGGATTTAAACACCTTAGCGTTGTCTAGAGATACTGCGGAGAAAGTATATGAGCATGTCAAGAGGATTTTTGTGTATATGAAGGAGTTGGAAGAGTTACAGAATGAAGAGCAGATGGTGATAGTTTAGGTACTATGTTCTTACAGAAACGGTTTTCTCCTCACCGTGAATTGATAGGTGAGGAAGCGCGAATTTGTACAAAGGATGCGATAAGATGGATTTCGGATATGTCGATAACTCCAGATGAAGTATATGACACGTATGGTCAGTATACGTTAGAAATGCAAAAGAAAGTGATACAGGTTATTTTAGAATACCTGCAGAATGAGTGTGTAAAAAGAAAGATTTGTTTTCCCGCAGAATTGTTGAGTGTTTATAAGAGAGCCTTTTCGATTGATACCTCTTCGACTGCCTTAGCGCTTGATTTGGCTCTGTTGCTTAGTAAGCGTTCGGAGCTACCTACTTCTCAGTTGCCTATGAGAGAGGTCCCTCCGACATTTGTCCCAAAAGTTGAGATTGCGGCCGATGTATAGTCGCTGTGGACATTCCTGCACATTATGTATCACAGTTTGTTCACGTCCCGTTCTCGAGCAGCAAGTGAACACCATAAAGCAATCTATTCCTGATATAAGAAAGAATCCGACGGAGTTCTATAAAGAAATAGAGTTGGTCTTACAATCATCGGTATTCACCTTAAGTGATATTGATTTATTATTTCCCATACTCCTGCCAGTTGATTTGTGGAAACAGATTAGGACTGTAGATGATGTACCTGGGTTAGGAGATACATGGGATAACATGGTTAGGCTTGACAGAGAAAGACCAGCTGGCGAGCGACCGCCTCAAGTGATATTAACTTTGCCTGATAGGATTATTGTAAAATTAAAAACTATAGTTCCTGAAAAAAGAATCATTTGGGACAAGCTTACGGCCTGTGTCCACGGAAAGTCTGAGGGTGCTACCGAGTTCTTCAATCGGTTCAAACAGGTATTTTCAGATTTCAGTGGACAAGATTTAGACACAGAGTCAGGGAAAAGGCTGTTTGTCGACAAATTTGTACGTGGATTGCTGCCTGACATCCAGTTACAGATTATGTCCTCCGAAAGCACTTGGCAGGCGAAGTCTCAATCAGAAGTACTGCACATGGCTCAGTACTATCAAAATCGTGTGAATAATGAAAAGGAAAAACTTGAGAAAAGAAAGGGTGACCTGAAAACAAAAGTATTATTGCAACAGATCGTTAGAAACCCTAGAGGGGGTAATCAATTTAGAGGTCAATACATTCCACAGGGAAGTACGCCCCTGGCGCCGGTAACCATTAACCAGTGTGCCTATTGTCGACAGGAAGGTCACTGGCGCGCACAATGTCCAACCTTGCAGCAAAGGTCATTTGGGAACATGGGTAGACGATCCAGAGGTCACCCAGGTGCAGGGGGTCCTGGCAGAGGTCAGTTTGCGCCAGAATCACAGCAACCTTCTTCACAGGATAAACAAGTTTCGAGTGTGGATAATAGAAACATTTTGATCATCCTTCTGCCGCGTACCTCTCTGAAGAGCTTCCTTTTGACGGCATTCTGTTTCGTTAGGATTGCCCGAAGCAGGATTTGGAACCAACGCCTATTCCCGTTCATCAGAAAGGTCTCTACGTTGAGATGGCGGTGGGAAATAGGAAGCATCTATTTTTAGTAGATACGGGAGCACAAAAGTGTTCAATTGACCATTCACGGGTTCCAAAAATTCCCCTGTCAGGGCAGTCCAACGTTTCCGTAGGGTTTTCAGGTACACATGTAGTTTGTCCAGTCTCTTTGCCGGTACTGATAACACTGGGTCCCTTCACGGAGCAGTGTCCATTTCTACTTACTACAAACTGTGGGGAGAATTTGCTGGGGTTAAATTTGCTGAAGGAATTGAATGCAGTAATATATTGCTCCTCGGATGGAGTTCGGTTAACAATTTCACCTCAGCAATCACTCACCTCTCAGTTTTTGACTCGACCTTTACCGCCAGAATTCAGTAACATTCCGGAATGCTTATGGGCAATTGATGATAATGATGTGGGAATTCTTCAAATTGAACCTGTTAAAATTATTCTGAAGCATGGAGTAAAATTGCCTCGCATCCCACAATATAAGATCTCAGTTGAAGGTGAACAGGATTTGAAATGTATAGTTTGTGATTTTGTACATCGTGGAGTAATTGAGGAAATTACAGGTAGTTTGTGTAACAGCCCGATTTTACCAGTATATAAAAAAGGTGATAATGCGATTCCTTTTCGGTTTATAATTGATTTGCGTGCTATTAACAAAATTGTGACTCCTCAATTTCCCATTGTACCTGATGTTACAACGATACTAACTATGATTCCGGCTTCTGCCACTCACTTTAGCGTTGTTGACCTCAAAAACGCATTTTTCAGTATTCCTATACATAAGGATAGTAGGTATTTGTTCGCGTTTACCCTAGGTGGACGCTCGTTCACATTCACTCGTGCACCACAAGGGTACACTGAGAGTCCAAGTATTTATAGTAGAGCATTGAAAGAGCAACTCGATACTCTCGAGTTGCCTACTACTTGCATGTTACTACAGTATGTAGATGATCTCCTCTTGGCTGCTGATTCTGAGAGTGCCTGTAAAGAAGGCACCATGTTGTTGCTTTGTCATCTGGCAAAACATGGCCACAAAGCTTCACTCAAAAAATTCCAATATTGTTGTCAGGAGGTCGCCTATTTAGGCTATCTCCTGTCAAAGGAAGGAAGAAGGTTGACACCTGAACGAATAAAAACTATTTCTGGCATGTCTGTCCCAAATACGCAGAAGGAAGTTAGAGCCCTGATAGGTATGGCTTCTTACTGTAGATTGTGGATCCCTAACTTTAACGATTAAACCAATGCTGGCTTTGACAAAGAAGGGCATTTCTTTGCCATTGCCATGGACTTTGGAACACCAGACAGAATTTGATTTGCTCAAAACTACGCTGTGTTCGGCACTGGTTTTAGGAACTCCAAATCATGAAAAGGCCTTCGTGTTGTATGTGCATGAACGTGATGGATGTGCTTTGGTTGTGTTAACGCAGGAACATGGTGGGAAGAATAGGCCGTGCGGCTATTTCTCATCCGTCCTTGATCCTGTTGCATGCGCTTTGCCGAGATGTTTGAGAGCTGTCGCTGCTGCTGCTGGGTCTGTAAAACAGAGTGAGGGAATGGTCCTGGGTCATGCGTTAACCCTAATGGTACCTCACTCTGTAGATATTTTATTAAATAGAATTCAAACGCAACACCTTACTTCATCCACGATGAGATGTGAAGGGGGATACTCCAGCGCAAACTCTAGGTGACATTATGAAATCCTTTGTGCCATTTTTGGGGGAAATTATGAATTCAGAAGATATCAGGGGACTAGCGAGAGTACTGGAGAAATCCATCAACCGGACCACTGACATACTCTATAATATGACGTTAGAATAGAAAGCGATAAGATTAGGAGCTCTTCAGAACCAGATGGCATTAGATGTCATTCTGGCAGAGCGTGGAGGAGTATGTAAATTAGTGGGGTCCGCTTGCTGTATTTACGTACCAGACTCCTCTCCAATGATTTTTAGGGTGATCCAAAATCTACATGTTCTTAGTTCGGAAGTACATGTTCCTGAGGGAAACTGGGAACTTAGTGCATGGTTTTGGGACCTCCTACGGTCTTGAGGATGGAAGTTGTTTTCGGCCCTGCTGATTATCTTGGGTAGTTTTCTATTCCTTTGTTGTATACAGTGTCTCCATGGTATATGTTCGGTATTAGGGGGGTGTTGTATTAGGGCATAAAATATAGGCCCCAGATAAGGTTTCCAAGGAGTATGTGTTGAAAGAAACTATATTGTCTGATCTAATGGCAATAGATATGTCTGATAATGATTCGGGGTGTATAGACGTTGAAATGTGGAGTTAGTCGTAAAGCGATTGGAAGTAGTTTAGCACTTGGCATAGGCCAAAAGGAGGGTTTGTTAAAACTGATATAATATTGTTTCGTCCTCATATTATATGTTGGCCTATGCCCAGTCGCTCTGCGAGGAAATCCGCATCGCAAGGTCGTAACCTTAAGTTAATCGAGCCTCCATTTTAGGTTAAAGCCACCATTTTAGTAAGTCGTGCAAAGTCACCCTGTGGCCTAAAATGGCCGATCTGTGTTCTCTTGTTCTTACTTAACTTCTTCAACCTCTGTAGGCGAGTTAATGTCAAACCTGCCTGCAGGCTACATGTTAGGGTCATGTAGACTTTGCCCTTTGTTGACCTCGGGATCAGGGGATTACTTGAATCAGCGATGTTAACCTGCAAGTATATAAGAACAATAAAGCTATTTAAACATGACATGCAAAACATCTGTTTGACCTGCATTGAAACAAATGTGTAAAGAGCGTAAAGTTAAACCCAGAGAATAATAGTGCTTGTTAGTAAATGTATTAAGAAGTAAACCGCATGCACGAGATATGTAAATTAGGAATTAACCTGGCGTGATCCCTAGCCCAGTACATGATTAACTTGTAGGAGGCTGGACATCATTATGAAGAAACTGTATAAATATGCTGATGTCCAGCTAGCAATTCCTGTTCACTGCTCACATTGAACCTTCTGGTGGTCTCTGTGAAGTACTGATGGCCAAATAGCTATTTGTGTACTTTGTTTCGTAAACTGTTCAGTATTGCAATAAAGATTCTGGGAATCTTTACAAGCCCGTGTTGGTGTATTTCTCTTTGCATGGTGTAAAAGCCTTAATATTGTGAAGTGGGAGAATGGAAGAACAAGCTCCCACCAATCCCCTCTCGCGCTTGGCCTAGAGGATCACGGTCTAGACACCCGCCATGAGAGGAGTTTGCCTATCTACCAGACGACCAAATACCCTGGTACAGGAACATACGGATGTGCCCACCCACCTGCCCAGCAGCCCGACCTGCCCATGCCGACACCTGCGGCATAGATCAACTCGACTAAACCAACACATCGTTAGAGATGCCATGACGACCTAGCCAACGGTCAGCACGCCTGTGCAAAACATACACACCGGACACTCCCACACCAATCCACACGAAGAACATACTCAGTGCTATGACGTAGGCGACGGACACACCCACGGACGTGCATCTTTATTATTTTCCACATAGGCTCTCAAAATGCAGAAACGCAAGACGCATAATGAACTTATCTAAAAAGGCTTGCTCACGCTTCTTCTAAAACCATGTACCATAATGGAGAATATAACGAAGACACGATACTGGGGATAGAGCAATATGATACCGTAACCTAAAGCGAAGTGCACCAACGGTTCCACCTATGCACCAGGCCCAAGTAGGCCGCAAGCAAAAGCTCCCATGAACATTAAATGAGCAAGAGCTCAGTTGCTGACCCTGCAGAATGAGCCCGGCGAAAGCACACAGCTAAGGGTACAATGTTGCAATCTCGCACGCCGCAAGCCGACGTCAAGGTCGCACCTGCAAACTAAACCAGGCACACAGTGGGAAAAACAATATTAATTGTGCAGAATTCTGCCTCAAACACGGTCCCACCTCACGTGACCAAGCCAAACCTGACAGGATGCCAAGCCCAGGAGGAAGGAGACGCCTGAATCCCACGTTTCAAGACACAGGCAGATACAATTAAAAGACTCAATGGACATCTGCGACAGTGGGAGTAGTCGGCCTTCCAGCATATGAATAAATCCTCACATTGTCTGCACCTACCCATAGTAAAACATTGTTGCAAATGACAGGTACACCGCGAGCTGGGAACAGCGATGGTCCCAGACTGGGAGGCTCGCGAGCGGACCAATCAGAACATGGGGCTCTTATCACTGACGCCATTAATATTGACCAATCCTCAGGGGTCTTCATGTAACAATTTTCATGTATCAAACTGAAGGGACAACCCAAGTATATCACCTGACTAACCCTCAACCACTAACACCGTTCTCTATACATATGCTATACTAACCCTACCACTCGAGTAACCAATCCAGAGTGGAGATAGGTTTTTTGCTAAACTTTCTAAGGTGACGCAAGTAGCGTGTCATACTAAGGTAAAAAGGGCCTGCGAGCCCCACGATTGTGTGTGTGTCAGGACGGACGTGTACGATCCTTGACCCATCCCTGCCGTTTTGTCTAATAAACAGCAGAATCACCTTGCTTCTTGCGTGTGTCTCATACTCTATCTCTTTTGGGATATACGGGAGGAGTTGGGGCCTCCCTGCCCGGAGGTCTGCGGACGGCCCGGCCGACCCCGGCAGAATTTCCCCCCGACAAGTTGGAGGCACTGCTGAGATCTGTTTAAGATCTGCTTTTTATTTTTTATTTTTCCAGGTACTCCCGTTGCGAGGAGGTCCGGTGGCGCGGCCCCCTCTGCCGCTGCCCCCTTCTGAGGACTACAGGACCATCGCGGAACTGCGAGAAGACTGGACAGCGCAATCCGGATATTGGCCTTCGGGAGCCGGTTGAGAAGTATCCCGCCCGCGGTTGGCGAGTGTCCAGACGTGGTCCAGACGAGGGGAGGTGGCGAGCCGCTTGGAGGGGTGCACGCAGTCGAGTGGCCCCGCATCAAGAGAACTTGGTGAGCATGCCACGCACAACAAGCAATGTGAAATTGTGAGGGAGGGGGGAGGAATTAAATACGGGAGGTGGGAGGTGTTGCACAGGTGCGCGGCGAAGGTTTGACAATTTAGTGTTGGAAATGAAATGAATGGTAGCCGAACGAGTGCGAGAGCAGTCGGCTACGTTACGCGAGAGAGGGGGCGGAGCACGAAAACATCACGTGCGGCCGCTCGTAGACACTGATTGGCCTAGATCGCGACTACGTGTAAGGGTGTGTGTGTGGTTTCCTACGATTTGGCATTTATTGATCAATGAGTAGATGAGGATCCCTATTGTTCGAGCAAGAAACTCGATAGGTAGATGATGTTTCCCTGTAGGCGGTAGCTAGCTAGTTGCCCAATACGGAAGATAATTGGCTGGTTAAGCCCTCCTGTCGAGGGGCGTATCACACGCGAGGCGACGCAGCGTGCGCAGTCCGATTATATATTGTTGATTACCTTTTTCCAGGCGTGACAGGAAGACAGCTGTGGGGTTAACGGGGGTAGAGTGCAAGTGTATTAAGAACTTACTAGTAATTTGAAGAGATCGGTGACGTCACCAGTAGGGCTTTCATAGGATATCCCGAGCACAAGGCATCTTTCTTTCTGAAAGTGGTGGGGAAGAGAATTGTGGTAAGGGAGTGGAAACGGAGATAAACGGTAATGAGTTGATCGGGGGAAGGCGAAACGGGGGACGTGGCTGAGCACGGAGAACGCCGGCCACGGCAAGTGTAGAAGAGGGAGGAGGAGCAAATGAAAATAGGACGGCTATATAAGAACGTCACAAGGGGTACGCAGCCGCAGGGGGCTACGTGCGCCTAGGCCGCAGGGGGCCGTAAGGGTGTTCTGTAAAGGAAGAAAAGAAAGAAAAGAATATACAAATGTAAATACTATATTTTAATAATTTTCCTCAGCGGACTATCGCAAGTCCCCAAACTTACGGGGCCAGGTAAAGGTATAAGGCTGTGTATCGTAAGTGTTAGTAAAGTAATAGCTACCAGATAGGGGAAAGATAACAAGTGGAGCGCTACTATGTCATACGGGGCAGGATCGGGAGGGTGGGGGAACACCCTCACTACCCCACTACAACACATATGTAAAACACTGTCACCCCATAGGGAGAAACTGATCAAATATAGCATAGAATGGACACAGGGGACGGATAACAAAATGATAACACCATGGCCGCCTAATGGTAGCTTCGATCCATATACCCAACATTAACTATTAAACCATCTGCATAACACATACAAGGGGAAGAAGTTGACACACCACGTGGAGGTGTTTAACTTATGGAGGATGTTCCAGGGGTCCCGACCAGGACCAAATGGAATGTTCACTGTGGGGGAAACATCGGAAGAAAAAGAGATCAAGGAGGAAGGAGAGAATGGGGAAAAGGAGAGTGAAGGCCCAAAGAACACGGGGAACGGACAAGAGGGAGGAGAAAAGAATAACAACCCAAAAGAAAATGAAATAAAAAAGGAACAGAGCGACGATATAACCCTAGCAAAGGTAGTGAAAACAGAGGGAGGGGGGTTGTACCCTTTAAGAGAACTAGGAGAAATAGGAAGAGAACAACTAAGGGCGGCTGAGGGGTACTCGAACCCGACATACAGCCCGCCACCATATGCAGTGACAGGTGTCCACAAGGGAGGGGAGCGGACTAGTACGACGGGATCAGCCTATAGGAAGATGCCAGAGGGGGAGGGGAGGACTGGAGAAGAACAAACTGAGGAAATAGGACATGATGAGTGGGTAGCTGCGCAGATACTATTAAAATTATGAAGTACGTTAACAGGAGAAGAGAGGGAGGTAGTGAGGAAAATGGATGAGGATAATACCAGGGAGAGTGAAATGAGGGGGGAAGAGCTGATACGACAAAAGGAAGAGATTTTGGAGGAACGACTAGCAGAGCTAAGGGATGAGCAGAATGAACTGATCAAACAGCTCGAGAGGGAGGAAAGAGAGAGAGCAAGGGAAAGGAAAGAAGGTAAGAACGAGTTGGAAAGAATAAGGGAACGAACTGAGGAGCAAAGGAGAGAAGCCGAAAGGGTAAAAGCAGCAGCAGAAAGGGTATCAAGAGCAGTACTACGAGAGAGGAAAAAGGAAGAAGAAGAGAAAGAAAAAGAAATGGCAATGTGGAAGAAGAGATTACTATCAGAATCGACTAGGAAATACGAAGAAGGAAGGGTGATAGAGAGTATATTAGAACGGGAGAGGGTGAGATGGGAAAGGAAGAAAGAGGATGAAAGGGTATTGGGAAAGATGAGTAGTGAAGTAATGGAGGAATTAAAAAGGAAAAGGGAGGAAATTGGTAGAGAGATGGAGGAGAGAAATGAAGGGGAAAGAGAAGATAGGAGAGGGGAGAGTGAAGTAAGGAGGTATGTATATAGAGATACAGAAGTAGCCACAACATCAGCACAAAGGGGAGCGGTTGGTAAAGGAGAAAAGGGAGACACGGACCTAATAGACTTAAAAACAGTAACGATCAAGGGGAGAAAGACAGAGTGGGGGCCGCCACATACAGATGACTTTTGTAGTGAGGAAGAAGAAGGAATGGAGAAGGAAGGAAGAAATAGTGACAGGGAAAGCCTAGATAAACTATACACCACTCGGACCAATACAGACTCACCATGGATCTGTATGAGAAGGGATGAACTGGAGAGAAGTGAGGAGGAAGAGCGAGGAGTAGTGGAAAGACAGACACATGAAGCCACACCGTCACCATCCCACCCCACATGGTCAACCACCTCACGCCCACTACGTACAACCAAATTCGCGCCCTTCACAAACGAAATGACACCCTATGTAGGTAGGCTTAGAGACCTCCCTAGACGCAGGCAGGGAGAACGAATACACACGCCCACATTAAATATAGGAAATGATGACAGAAGGGGAAAAGATGGAGAAGAAAGAGTTACGAGCAGGGGAACTATGGACGACATTGACGATGTAAGAGAGACGGAAGAGGGGTGTGGGGACTCAATTTTATGGAACCCAAGGGATATAACGAGACACAACTTAATGCCACTTCTGGAGAGGGGAGGGGTCAGACCACAATACGTCCCTTGGAAGCATACAGACAAAGAAAATATAAAGTGCAGGCTCCCATCATTAAGTGGAGGTGCAGGTACATGGATATATGAGATAGAAAAACACACCGCAGGACAGAAACTGGCAGTGGGGGATGTAAAGGGCCTTCTAATATCCATATTAGGGGATGCAGCGGATGACATTTGGAAGAGAGCGGGATTCACTGGGGTAACAATAACAAACACATCGCACGATGGGGCACCATTCGCAAGCTGCAGACATGCACTATGGCAGGCACTGAGGTACAGTACCCAGACACATCAGACATAGGAGCAATTACCTCACGCAAGATGCGTGAGAACGAAGATCCTGTTGATTATATCCAGGAAATACAAGAGAAGTGGCGCATGGAAACTAGAGAACAATGGGACAAAACACCAGCAATATTCTATCATATACTGGTACAAGGGCTCCCAGAAGGAGTTCAGAAACAACTGAAGAAAGTAGTGGGAATGGAAGAAAAAGCATGGCCAGAAATACAACTGACAATAGTGCATCATTGTAGGACATGGCAAGGAAAAATGAAACAAAAGGAAGATGACAGGAAAACGGAAGAGGCTAAACTAGTACAGAAAAAACTTACTAAATACACAATGGAAGGGGCACTAATAACTACACCTACAACAATGACCCAAAGCCCCACACAAGTAGTGGCTGCACAAGATCCCTCCCAAGTACCATCCTCACAGACTATAACACCACAGGTGCCGCCACTCCAACCATACAAACGACCAACATGGGAGGAGGATACTCAATGCCAGGAGCTGGGTATTATAATTACAACAGGGGAAGAGGAGGTATAATGAGAGGGAGAGGATACGGATATAACACACAACAGCAGGTGGGAGGATTTAGAAATTCCTACCCCACCGGGCAACCAGTATACCAGGACAACACAGGAGGCTTCCCATGGCAGAGTAGGGAACCACCGGTGTGTTGGAGTTGTGGATTTGTAGGGCACATGTCACGCACGTGTAGGGTAAGACCAGGAACACCATCATGGAGCGAACAGGGACAACTAAGGCCAACACAGGAACAGCAGGGCATACAGCAACGGCAGACGTTGCAACAGGGAAATGAACAGCAACAATTAGTAACACAACAACAGCCACAGACATATTCACTGCCACAACAACAGGTAGCGATAACACAACAACCCCAAACACAACAAACACAACTGGGTAGGGTGACGGTCCTGGGACATAACCCTTACACAGGAAACGGTCAATCGTTGTACCCTCAAAAGGACAGCCCACAGACGGCCTTGGTGTGTCCCATCCTGTCAGTAACCCCTAATAGTGCGGAGGAACCACACATAGAGGTAACGATAGGTGACAAAAAATTATCATTCCTTGTTGACACCGGGGCTACCCGGTCTTGCATAAGGGAAGGTAAATTTAAGATGTCAGGCGAAGCCATGAACACCCAAGGATTCTCTGGGGCTAGGGGGTTGGTTCCCTTTACTGATAACATTCCCTTATCAATAGGGGATTATGACATGTCAGTTCTACTTTTATATTCTAGTGCCTCACCAGTAAATATACTGGGGAGAGACATCATGAACAGGTTGAATATGCCGATCTCCTTTACGGAGGACGGCATAATTTGCTCTACTCCAGGAATTAACATGCTCACAGCACGACAGATTATGCAAGCATACTGCGGACAGACAGCGATTAGGGCTGAGCCAGTAGATGGTGAACTATTCCAGTACGGGACAGACATGGCATTTGCATGGATGCCCGGGATAGAAGGAAAGATCTGGAGGAGGCCAGCAGCCTATTTGTTCAGACCAGAAACACCAGCAAATGAACAAGAAGGAAAGGTGATTTCAGTGGACATAGAAAGCATTATAGCAACAGCTGATTACATTGCGGTGCATGCCCAGGACAGAGAAGGAAGAGCATGGAGGGCAGTGATAGCACTAGCAGAGGGATGTAGACTCACCCAGGTGTCAGATGAGGAACTGTTCTCAGAAGAAAAGGAGGAAGGTGAAATGATGTTTATGATGAGTGTGGAAATATGGCTAAGAGTAGCGTACAAGCAAGTGGCACAGAAAATGGCAATGGCACTTGAGGCACCCACATCCACCCCAGTTCCCTTCTTTAAGGAGGATATGTCAAAAGTACCCACATCATTATGGACTACCAGCCCCTACGACGTGGGGTGCATAAAAAGTATAGGGGGAGTAAGGATAAAATTGAAAAAAGGTGCAATACTCCCCAGAGTGAAACAGTACCCACTATCAAAAGAGGCAGATGAAGGTATATATGAAACAATAACGGCCCTTATAAATAATGGCATATTGGTCCCCTCAGAATCAGCATGTAACACGGCTGTATACCCAGTGCGCAAGGCTAAGGGAGGGTCTTGGCGCTTCATACAGGACCTCAGGCCCTTAAACAACATAGTGGAAGCAGAATACCCCATAGCCACAAACCCGGCCACAATATTGTGTGGCATTCCAGCAGAAGCATCACGATTTACAGTGATCGACATTAAAAATGCTTTTTTCTCAATACCATTGCACCCAGACTCACAAGATCTGACAAGCTTTACTTACAGAAACACAAAGTGGAAACACACCAGATTGCCACAAGGGTACTGCGAATCACCCTCAATATTCAACAGAGTAATACAGATGGATTTGGGTAACATTGAAGTGGAAAGCACAGTGTTGCAGTATGTCGACGACATAATAATTTGCAGCACAAAAGAAAAAACATGCAGGGAGGACTCATTAAAGATGCTGACAATATTGGCCGAAAAAGGTTACAAGGTAGACATGGAAAAGTTACAGTACTGTCAGGAACAGGTACTTTACATTGGTCAGCTGATATCCCAACATGGAAGAAAGATTGCACCACAAAGGGCACAGGCCATTTCAAAAACACCAG
This sequence comes from Ambystoma mexicanum, assembly GCF_040938575.1. Classification (NCBI taxonomy): domain Eukaryota; kingdom Metazoa; phylum Chordata; class Amphibia; order Caudata; family Ambystomatidae; genus Ambystoma; species Ambystoma mexicanum. Next base: position 638,684,055 of record NC_090937.1, read on the forward strand.
TGCCACAAACAGTGAGGGAACTGCAACAATTCCTAGGGTTGTGTAACTACTGTAGAGCATGGGTATTTGATTACAGCTCATACATAGGACCCCTGCTTGAGGCGTTAAAGGAAACTAACAAAGGGGATAAAAATTTGGGGTGGACCATGGAAATGGATGAGGCTTTCGATGAACTAAAAGATGCGATATCAACTGCTCCGGTACTGGCAACCCCAGACTATGAGCGACAATTCTTTATATTTTCACATTGCGACTCAGCAGTAATGAAAGCAGTGTTGGCTCAAAAAACAAGCATGGGCTACAAACCAGTTGCATTTTACAGCGGCCACTTAGATCCTGTGATGTTAGGTCATTTCCCTTGCGAACAAGGTCTCGCCGCAGCTGCTTTTGCGGTAGAGAAAGCATCAGCAATCACCATGGGGTGCCCAACCACGCTATTTGTGGAACATGCACTATTTGCAATATTGAATAAACCTAAGTCCACCCTAACCACGCAGAGGGCATCAGGCTATGAGATCATCTTATCTAGAGCTGAACTATCAATTGTTAGATGTAGCACGGTCAACCCTGCAAGGTTCTTAGCAGAAGTAAATGAGGAAGGAGATTATGCACACGATTGTACACAAATCACTGAAATGTACTCATGTACTAGAAAGGTTGAAGAGACGCACTAGAGGGTGGTGAGCTACTGTTCATTGATGGGTCATCAACAATTGACCAAAGGGATGGCATAAGGAGGACTGGGGCAGCGGTGGTAAAAATGATGGAGGTACCGGTGTGTGTGGCAATGAAATGTGTACAACTACCACAGCATTACTCTGCCCAAGCAGCGGAGTTGGTCGCACTGATCTTGGCGTTAAAGGAAAGCTTTGACAAACGAGTGACCATATATTCTGACAGCGCATATGTTACGTCCACTGTCCACTCAGGGCTGTCGAAATGGAGAAGAAGAGGGTTTAGGAGAGCTGACGGCACTCCAGTGCAACATGCTCTCTTATTGGCTGAACTAATTGAAGTTATAAATGACCCCCAAGAATTAGCTTTGGTCAAATGTACCGCACACACTAATGGTGAAGACCACATTTCGAGAGGGAATGCAGCAGCAGACGCACATGCGAAGTATGCTGCATATTTTGGTGCGATATGGAACCCCCCAGAGTCAGAGAGAGGGAGAGGGAGGGGAATGGCTAAGGAGATGTTGATGAGAGAAGGGTACACCCATCTCCCAGCCACACAGATAATGGAGCTACAAGCGGCTGCACCAATGGCAGAAAAAGAAACATGGGTAAAAAGAGGATGCACAATGTCACCAACTGACGCACTATGGTGCCAGGGTAACACTGGAGAGATTGTAATGCCACTGGCACTATTGAACACCGCCCTGAGCCAACTACACCACCCAGCCCACACAGGCAAGGAAGTAATTGCAGCATGAATTAGAGAAGATTGGTTCTGCCGCGAATTAAATTCCCATGTGTCAAATTTTATCAGCAATTGTCTCACATGCCAACAGTTCACAGCCGGTCACACGCTGAAGGTGATAAAAGGTACTATACCCCGGACAGAGGGACCCTTCCGACATCTCCATATTGACTATGTTGATATGATCAACGTATGTCAAGGAAATAGGTATATGATTGTAGTAGTATGCCCATTCTCAAGGTGGATTGAAGCAGGGTCCTGTTCACACCCAGATGCATTCAGAGCAGCTAAATTCCTAGTGAGGGAGGTCTTCCCCAGGTGGGGAGTGTGCGAAGTACTGCGGTCAGATAATGGCCCTCATTTTGCAAACGAAATGTTCCAGCACATCACATCCTTACTGAACATCAAACATAAATTTGCATGTGCATATCACCCACAGGCCAACGGTATATGCGAATGCCTGAATGGCCTACTAAAGGAGGCAATTGCAAAAATACAGCAAACAACAAAGAAGAGTTGGTTGTATTGCCTCCCGCTAGCCCTATTTGAGCTAAGGAATAGACCAGGTTCCGACCACCACCTCACTCCTCACGAGGTGATTACCGGACGTCAAATGCGCCTTCCCCTAACGCCAACATCAAGAACATTCACAGATCACGAGAATACTGCAACTGTTCTTGGTGATGAAGTGTACCAATATGTGTCTTCTTTGATTACTAGTGTAGTGTTTGTGTCTCAACAGCTCGAGCGCACGCGGGGCGGGTCTAACAGCGATCAACAGGCAGACGTGGACAAAGAACTGTAAAAGGAAAGACTGTGCAAAATTGCTAAAGGTGACCATGTACTACCACGCAATTTCAACAGAAAGTGGAACAGCCCACGCTTCACTGGCCCTCATCTGGTAGAGGAGATATCAACAAGAGCAGTAAAGCTACAAGACAAACGTGCCTGGAATCACCTACATGACGTAAAGATCCTCAAATCCCAGACCCGCCCCAGCGCCACCAACAGGGCCACTGGAAGAACAACAACAGCGTCACCAACGGAGGAAGAGACTTCTAGCACAACTAACGGCCAAAGTGTCCCCATACCCTGCCACCCCCCAGATTCCCCAGAGACAACTACCAGAAAAGAAAGGGGTGATCCCCATACCGCCCACCCCATGGTCACACGATCAAAGAGTAAAGAGACTTCCGCCATTTGAGTCCAAACGCTCTGCCCATTGACCCCCTACCCACTGCAGTAATAACTGAACTGAAGGACACTGTCTTGCACATATACACATGTAAACACTTGAATGTTCTCTTTCTTTTCTCTCGCACATGCAGGTACAGCGTATTATTGTACTGCTAAGAAAGTAGATAAATAACAAATTCACTGCCCAGGAGTAGATGGTACCCTCAGATGATAACTACCCAGAAGAATTATCACACCAATTTGTATATGAAATAAAAAGGCCAACGTACCTAAAAAGAAGTAGGGTACGTGTCTACTACGCAACATTCCTCTTGGCCATAGAACATTCAATGCCCCACCTCCAACCAAACTTGCCTGCCCTAAGAGATAGATCGCTTAGATTGGCGTGGGAACAGCTCTTCGCCTGGGCACTGAATGACTATTTGATAGGGAGAGCTTAATAAACAACAACTAACAATAATAACAAGCATATTGAGAATTTTCAGGCGGGCAACTTTAACGTCGCAAGAATAAGCTGCCGGACTGCAGCAAGGTAAGAGCAAAATGCCGGTGAAATTAGCATATGTAATAAAGTTGATAGGGATTTTAATGATCACCGGTTTCTTGGCTGCCTCTGTATGGCAGTACAGCTATGCTATCAATATTATTGCTGTACCCAAACCTAATGCACCCCCACCCCCAGCTGCAACAGGTGTTACGTCAGGTGGTACTAGTAAAATCCCACACAAGGGAAATAGAGTTAAACGCAGCACATACTCAGATAATAAAGGTATTGACAACTACATACAAGATTCAGCACACATCTCAAACAACATATGGTACCAACACATGACCCACATAGGTAAGCAGACAACAGAAGACAGCTGCTACGTTTGCTCATTGATCCCATACGCCATGAGCGCTTCTCGAACATTCGTTGCCACGGAAATAGATGAAAAGGTAGCACGATGTATAATATACCTGGCACTGTTCCAGACGAAATGAAGATTTCAAGGGACAGTGGTTCAGCTGGTGTGGAAAACACGAGATAAATATCCATATGAAAACAACTTCCTCGAGACTTATTTGAGTTACCACAAGAGCAGTTTACATGCTGAAGCATTCAGATACATAACAAGTGGTCCTGAAAAAGGAGAAACAAAGAAAGTAACACTGCAGTACCTACCATGTGATTGGTACGCCACTGAAGTTCCTGGTAAACAAGGATGTTGGGAAAGACGACTGGTGACAATAACAGGGAAGGTGTAAATGGACAACAAATGGGACATAGGAGTGGTTGGCAGCAACATGGTAACAAGAGAAAATATTTCAACTGTTGATAGACACAACCATAGGTGTTGGATGACTTGGGTCAAGTACGTACCCATGCTCACGTGGATAGAGAAGGATGAAGACCCAATAACAATACTGCCGCTAACTGTGCCTAAGGTATGCTACCAACATAAAGGAGAGGTGGACGTAGGATACAACACCAACTGTGCAAGCGTGATGGAGTTACCTGAGGGGGGAGCAGGAACAGCAGTAATAATGGACCATTACTGGGCCTGTGGAGAAAAAGCATACCACACACTGCCCCCTCTGTGGAATGGTATATGCACAATGGTGCATATTACTGTACCATCACTAGTGGTACCCAAGAAACATGTCAATGTGGCGAACTTCCCCAAAATGGATGAAGGGAACAAGAGGAAGAAGAGATCTGTACAACCTCAGAAGGGGCCAGAGAACAAAAACAACGGCAATAATACTGTCCTGAATAGAAAGAAAAGACAAGGAGAACCTCTGACAGGAAATTACCTATGGGGAAGGTCGGAAACAGTACTCACTTCAATTCCGCCAGAACACAGACTATTCAGCAGAGCAGCAATGTTCTTCTCCTCAATAATACATCCAGGACTGCAGGCTTACGCAAACGCAAAGTGGCTCCAGATAACTCGATGGGAACTAATGATGACTATTAATTCTACAGTAAATGGATTCAACGCAATAAAAGAGGAACTGCGAGCTGTGAGGATGGTAGCACTTCAGAACAGATATGTACTGGACCTCCTCACAGCAATGGAAGGAGGAGTTTGCGCAAAGATAGGACAATCATGCTGCACATTCATCCCTGCCAATGATGCTGACAATGGTACACTGACAGAAGCAGTTTCACAATTGGCCCAGATGCACTCCAAAATGATGGATGAAAGTAAAGGTGTGAAAAAGGATGAGAGCTGGTTTTCAATATTATGGTCATGGATGCCATCTTGGCTGTCGGATGGACTGAAGATTATAGTTGGATGTACTATTTTGGCTGGAGCTACACTGATCATAATAAGATTTTGGAAGGCCCGGAAAGCACGCACCACAGACGAGATGATCGAAATGGTTGGTATGCACCCCTTGATGCCAACAGATGACGGCCAACACACAGGCACAATCATAAAAGAGAGAGAGAAGTTGCACAACCAGATAATCACCAACCATCTGGACCCACCATCTGTGAAGCTCGAAAACCCAAGAAACCCTAGGAGCTACATAGGGAAGTGGGTATACTGCACTCCTGGAGGAACCTGTGCATATATGTATTGGTCATTTGAAGACCATGTTAACCACTATGGACATTTGGGAGGAATAACTAAATATGGAGAGTGAGAGGAGATAAAGAAAAGGATATGTTTGTGATCGACAAGTCGACCAGAGGGGTGACTGAAGTGGGAGAATGGAAGAACAAGCTCCCGCCAATCCCCTCTCGCGCTTGGCCTAGAGGATCACGGCCTAGACACCCGCCACGAGAGGAGTTTGCCTATCTACCAGACGACCAAATACCCTGGTACAGGAACATACGGATGTGCCCACCCACCTGCCAAGCAGCCCGACCTGCCCATGCCGACACCTGCGGCATAGATCAACTCGACTAAACCAACACATCGTTAGAGATGCCATGACGACCTAGCCAACGGTCAGCACGCCTGTGCAAAACATACACACCGGACACTCCCACACCAATCCACACGAAGAACATACTCAGTGCTATGACGTAGGCGACGGACACACCCACGGACGTGCATCTTTATTATTTTCCACATAGGCTCTCAAAATGCAGAAACGCAAGACGCATAATGAACTTATCTAAAAAGGCTTGCTCACGCTTCTTCTAAAACCATGTACCATAATGGAGAATATAACGAAGACACGATACTGGGGATAGAGCAATATGATACCGTAACCTAAAGCGCAGTGTACCAACGGTTCCACCTATGCACCAGGCCCAAGTAGGCCGCAAGCAAAAGCTCCCATGAACATTAAATGAGCAAGAGCTCAGTTGCAGACCCTGCAGAATGAGCCCGGCGAAAGCACACAGCTAAGGGTACAATGTTGCAATCTCGCACGCCGCAAGCCGACGTCAAGGTCGCACCTGCAAACTAAACCAGGCACACAGTGGGAAAAACAATATTAATTGTGCAGAATTCTGCCTCAAACACGGTCCCACCTCACGTGACCAAGCCAAACCTGACAGGATGCCAAGCCCAGGAGGAAGGAGACGCCTGAATCCCACGTTTCAAGACACAGGCAGATACAATTAAAAGACTCAATGGACATCTGCGACAGTGGGAGTAGTCGGCCTTCCAGCATATGAATAAATCCTCACATTGTCTGCACCTACCCATAGTAAAACATTGTTGCAAATGACAGGTACACCGCGAGCTGGGAACAGCGATGGTCCCAGACTGGGAGGCTCGCGAGCGGACCAATCAGAACATGGGGCTCTTATCACTGACGCCATTAATATTGACCAATCCTCAGGGGTCTTCATGTAACAATTTTCATGTATCAAACTGAAGGGACAACCCAAGTATATCACCTGACTAACCCTCAACCACTAACACCGTTCTCTATACATATGCTATACTAACCCTACCACTCGAGTAACCAATCCAGAGTGGAGATAGGTTTTTTGCTAAACTTTCTAAGGTGACGCAAGTAGCGCGTCATACTAAGGTAAAAAGGGCCTGCGAGCCCCACGATTGTGTGTGTGTCAGGACGGACGCGTACGATCCTTGACCCATCCCTGCCGTTTTGTCTAATAAACAGCAGAATCACCTTGCTTCTTGCGTGTGTCTCATACTCTATCTCTTTTGGGATATACGGGAGGAGTTGGGGCCTCCCTGCCCGGAGGTCTGCGGACGGCCCGGCCGACCCCGGCAGAATTTTCCCCCGACAATTGTATTTTCTGAATCCACAAAAGGGTACCTGTACCTTAGCTACCGGGGAGTGTGGGTAGGCCCAACCTGGGGCACTGCATCAGTATTTAGCTTGGGGATGCCTCGTAAGTGGGTGAAAGCCTATTATTGCGGTCACAACCGTAAAGCGTTGATACCAAGCTTTGGGATATTTAGCAGATGGGAGAAAGGCCCAGATTGAGGACGCAACAGAGAATGTGGTAACACCTAGATTTGGAATGCCTGGCAAGTGGGTCTACATAGAGGACACAAAAGGCCTAGATAGAGGACACAGCAGTAAAAGTGGTAACACCTAGATTTGGGATACCTGGTAAGTGGGAGAGAGGCCTAGATAGAGGACACAACAATAATGTGGCAACACCTAGATGTGGGATACCTGGCAAGTGGGAGAGAGGCCTGTATTGAGGACACAACAGTAAAAGTGGTAACGCCTAGATTTGGGATACCTGGCAAGTGGGAGAGAGGCCTATGATATGATGTGGCATTTATAACGCATCTGTACACAATTATTTCTAGGCCTGTATATTAAGGACACAAAAGCAAAAGCGGGAACACCTACATTTGGGCTACCTGGCAAGTGGGAGAGAAGCTTACATTGAGGACGCAACAGTAAATACAGTAATACCTAGGTATGAGATAATTGAAAGAGGGACACCTTGCCGGTGGGAGGAAGGCCTAGAATGAGAACAAAATAGTGATGCCAGATATGCTTAACTAACACAGTTGGCTCTAATGCCAGATATGGCTAACTAACACAATTTGTCTAAATGAAACATAGTCTAACTAACACAATTGGCCTAAATGCTAGATATGATTAAATAACACAATTGATCTAAATGTCATATATGGCTAACTAACACAGTTGGCCTAAATGCCCGATATGGCTAACTGACACAGTTGGCCTAACACAGCTGGCCTAAATGCCAGAAATGGCTAACTAACACAATTGGTCTGAATGCCAGGTATGGCTAGCTAACACCGTTGGCCAAATTCCAGATATGGCTAACTAACACAGCTGGCCCAAATGCTAGATATGGCTAACTATCACAGTTGGCTTAAATGCCAGATATGGCTAACTAACACAATCGGTCTAAATGCCAGATGTGGCTAACTAACACAATTGGTTTAAATGCCAGAATAGCTAACTAACGCAATTGGTCTAAATGCCAGATATGGCTAACAAACACAGTTGGCCTAAATTCCAGATATGGCTAACTAACACTATTGGTCTAAATGCCAGATATGGATAACTAACACAGTTGGCCTAAAGGCCAGATATGTCTAACTAAAACAGTTGACTTAGATGCCAGATATGGTTAACTAACACAGTTGATCTAGATGCCAGATATGGGTAACTAACACACATGGCCTAAATGCCAGATATGGCTAACTAACACAGTTGATCTAAATGGAAGATATGGCTAACTAACACAATTGGCCTAGATGCCAGATATGGTTAACTAAAACAATTGGTCTAAATGCCAGATATGTCTAACTAACACAATTGGTCTAAATGCCAGATATGGCTAACTAACACAGTTGGCTTAAATGTCAGATAGGTCTAACTAACACAATTGGTTTACATGCCGGATATGACTAACTAATACAATTGTTCTAAATGCCAGATATGACTAACACAATTGGTCTAAATGCCAGATATGGCTATTTAACACAATTGACCTAAATGGCAGATATGGCTCACTAACACAATTGGTCTAAATGCTAGATATAGTTAACTAACACAATTGGTCTAAATGCCAGATGTGGCGAACTAACACAGTTGGCCTAACTGCCAGCTATGGCTAACTAACACAATGGGTGTAAATTCCAGATAAGGCTAAATAACACAATTGGTCTAAATGTCAGATATGGCTAAATAACAAAATTGGTCTAGATGACAGATATGGCTAACATAAAAACGTGGGCTATGTGAACCAGACAAAGGTTGCAGGGTTGAATAATTAAAAAACAGGTTTATAAGCTAGAATCGCTATCTCTTGCAGTCAGATCATCACTAGAAGTCAGGACATGACAAGACTAGAGCATCAGAATACAAAAAAAAATAGATATAGAAAGAGCGAGAAAATATGAATTCTCCATCTATGTCCCAATACTCATGAACCTTCTTCAAATGCCATAAATTACACCCCTTGAAATATTGCGTCTGGCATTCCTCCTGATGATAACACAATGCAGCTCACCCACCACACTCAATTTCTGCACTGTTACATTCTCAACACTAACTGTAAATATTACCTATCACCCAATACCCAAAAATAGTATATTGGAAATAAATGCTTTGTTGTAAGGAAAGTTCTCCTATATAAACTTGTACTATTTGCCTTCAAGTCCTAGTGATGTACCATGCTTCATCGCTTTTAGAGGCTAGGGTCACATTCGTTAAATATCCAAAATAAAATAAATAATGCAATACATATCACTTCACAATACCAAATCACACATAATGAAACTGTGGTATTTAACTCAATGAACATCTTGTTCTCACAGAGGGAATTACAAAAAGATTGTAACTGTAATTGGTTATTTGTAATGCGCTTTGTACCCAGAGGTTTCTAAGTGAGGACCGGAGATTGAAACTGTGTTTCTCTGTGTCGTCTTGCTTCCAAGGCAAGCATGTCACCCCTGAGCTATCCTCCCGGCAAATTTTGACTTTATTGTTTACAATCTTGACTTTCTAAGTATATTTTTAAAACAACCTTCCTAGAAATACTCCATATAACTGGCTTCTTTATACCATATTACATACAACAGTGATGTAATATCTCTTTTTCAAAGATTTCCTTGGATGCTGATCAACCATGGCACCTTTCTTTGTCTGGGATTAAGGCTGTAACAGACCACCTTCTTTTCATCATTGTGGCCACCATATGAAGTCCAAACAGATACATGCACCAACAACCACTTACATCTCTGGGGGCCACCCCACCTCATTCAATATTTGCTCATTTCCGATCCACTATTGCAGCCGAGTACATAATGCACACCACACTAGCATCTGCACCCCCCCTTCTTCCCATCTTTTACCCTGTACTGAGTAACAGAGAGGTCTGCACTACTTGCGACTGATTCCACTTCACATTTTGCAATTGGTCACAATGACAGCCTTTAATCAACAACCCATCTGCCACCCAGGCTCCATCTGACTTCTCTCCAGTCATCTTTGATCATACCGCTCTACAGCTCTGCTACACGGCTCCGTTCGCGTAACACCTTCAATATCTGCCTTATTGAGAGGCAACCTGACTTTCTCAACTCCTTTTGTCCTTGATGATCAAAACCTTCTACTGTACTCCCTTCCATTAGACATTCCCATTGCCCTTCTAGGAGACCGAAAACTCTGAACTAGCTCCTCCCTTGCCAACTTGAACTTGATTTCCTCCTATAAGACCGCTACCTAACCTTCCTCCACAACCTTCCCACTCACTTGTGAGGTACCTCTCATGACCTTGTCTTGCTTTAATCCGCCCTCGGGCCATATCACCTCACTTTGTATCCCTTGCTATCTGACCACTTGCATTTCTTTACCTCTTTTTCGGACAACTCCCTCTCTCCTACCTCTTCACACTTTACATGCAAGATGTAACTCCTGTCCCTCTATGTGACTGAGGTCAAGTTCTCCCTTTTAGCCCTCTCTCCTCCTCAGGCATCTCTGTCATACAGGCCTTCACCAACTTCAACTAAGGCATTAGAACCACTTTCGGGAACCACTGCCCCTCCCACACTTTCCCACTCTCTATCTTCAGCCCCAGCCCTGGATTACCCTTGAGATCCATCAGCTTAAAACTACTATTTAGTTTCACCTATGCCAATTGGAAAAATATTACCAACTCAATTTTCGGGATAAATTAAGACCCTCCTTGCATTAAAGCTCTCCTCTGCCTGGTAATCTATACTACCGCCACTCCCTTTCAGCCAGCAACTCTGCCTTCTACCTCCCTTTGAAAATCTCTAAGATATGTGACACCCCATTCATGTCTCTCTCCATCTGTTCATCTTCTTAATCTCCCATCATTCAACTTTAACTATTCTCTTAGTGGGGGGCGTGGCTAACTGGCCATGGAATAGGACATGCTGCGCGAGGAGCTCCTGATGATCCGACTCTATTTTTGCCAAAGTTACCTGCTGAAACTGCGACGAGCGCCTAGAACTTTGAGGATCAGGCGTCGGAAGCCGCACGCCAAGTGAAGTTCGCTGGAGAAGTTCATAGTCCCAGAGAATCGCGAGATATATATGTTTTTGTCGGTGCGACTGTGTGGCCGCTTCGGCACCAAGATGGCGGCTAATAAAGGAGAGGCCTCCGAGGAGAAACGAAACTGATTACTCCGGAACTGCGGGACACGGCTGCAGTAAATTGCCTGGAGGGATAATACAATAGGGAGATATGGCGGAGTGGTCGAGCTAGCACCATGAGAGCGCCCGGCCTGGCATACGCTAATGGAGCCTCAGCGATCTGACCGCAGGAGGAGATGACATTGGATGCTTGGGTGACGAGGCCTACGGAAGTTGAATGGGGAGTGTGAGGCCATAGCCCATCCGTAAGACAATTCGAAGTGCCATCTCGAATGTGAGTTAGGAGACCTGGAAGCCGGACCATTGTCGGACCGAGGACAGTGCAACAGCAGCACTAAGGCTAAGGCGTGCAGGAGTGGAGGGAAGCTCCATGTCAGCGAAATGGTTGAGAGTCAAGACCAAGCAACCCACGATGGAGACTTACACGAAAACGCAACAGACCCCCTCAACATCGGTGCAGAACACGGTCGTGACCCCTGAGGAGGACGCCCCGAAGGGGACAAGCACCAGATCCTAGAGGCCATAACGGGACTAAGTGCTAAATGGGACTTGGCAATGGCGGATCTACGCACAGCTCTAGAGAATAAGATCAATGCCGTAGGTACAGAACTCACCCTGCTACGTCAAGACGTTAGGGCACTTGCAGAAAGGACCAGCTGTCTGGAAAGAGGGGTGAAGATTAACACCGATGTTAGCACGAGCAATGCGAAGGAGATCCATGTCTTAAAACAACAGGTCGCCAACCTGGAAAATCGTGTGGAAGAGGCGAAGGAAGGGCGAGGAGAAACAACATTCGCGTAGTTGGCCTTCCGGAGGGAGAAGAAGACCAAGACCCCACAAACTATGTTGAAAACATGATCCTACAAGGGATCGGAGCCGGGAATCTTTCGCAGGGATTCATGGTGGAGAGGGCGCACCGCGCCCTAATGAGGAAACCCCGGCCGGGGGCCCCGCCAAGACCGATCATCGCGAGGATCCTGAATTACAGGGACAGAGAAAAGATCCTCGAATATTTTCATAAGGGCGGCATGATAGAAAGAGCATCCACCAACATCACAGCATACCCGGACTACACGATAGTGGTGCAGAGGCAGAGATACAGTTATGTAGCCGTCAAAAGGAGACTGAGGGCAGCAGGAATCAAATACATGCTTCTGTATCCGGCACGATTGAAAGTGCTACATAAGAACAAAGCGCTATTTTTTGATACCCCTGAGGATGTTGTCACATGGCTGGACCTGCAGGGCTGCCCGGAACAAGAAGCGGATCGAGACCGGCAGGATCATACCGAATGAAGATCTAGTAAGGAGGAGGACCCTGATGGTATAGAGAAACTGTAACTAACCGAACCTTGTACACAATCTGAGCCTGTTGCTCGATTTGGACTGGAATATAGTGAGTGCAACTGTAATTGGTAACGGTTTGTCAATTGTATGCGTAATGCTTTTTGAAAGGAGCAACAGAACGCGGACGACCTACCCCAATAGACTATTATTTTCAGCGGCCATTAGGGCGGCTTTACCCTACTGAGCCCTGAGTAGAAGCTTGCGCTAGGCAGGGCTAGATGAGGGGGTGCCTGAGATCCAGGAATGGAGCTGGGCAATGATTGGGGAGGGTATTGTTGGGGGAGGGGTGGGTGGGAAGAAGGTTGGGGGATGGGAAGTTGAGTGTGTGTGTGGTTATGGGGAGTTTAAGTTTTGTTTCGAGCCTATTTGGAGGAATCAGTATGTTGTACTTGCGGAGCATAAAGGGGCGTAACTGACGGAAGATCGGGAGGGTGCTTGTTAACGACCTATGGGGGACCTCAGGATAATAACGTGAAACGTCAGGGGCCTTAACAGCTACCTGAAAAGAAACAAAGTCATGATGTATCTGAAAAGGCAGAAAATAGACATTGCATTACTACAGGAGACGTACTTAACACGAGAGAAGTTGGACCTAGTTAAGAGAAAGTGGAGAGGGACCGTAGTGGGTTCGCCATGCTCTGCATATGCCCGGGGGTGTTAATCTGGGTGGCACCGCATGTCCCGTTCAAATCGATACAAGAGATGGTTGAAACTGATGGAAGGATGGCTATATTGCGGGGGCTGGTGGAGAGCAGGGAGGTATGCATAGTAAACACGTATGCCCCCAACCAAAACACTGCAACATATTTCAGAGCCCTGTGTACCAATCTTAGTACGAGTATAGGGAGCGCGGTGGTCTGGGGTGGGGACTTTAATTGTGTGTTGGATCCTGTGGTGGACAGATCAGATGGCATGGTGGGTAAGCCTAGCCCAGCGGCGAGAGCGTTGCAGATGCTGCTAACTGATTTTGGCTTTACAGATGCGTGGAGGATGAAATATCCCACTGAGAGGCAATACTCGCACTATTCAGCCCTGCACCAACTGCACTCTAGGCTCGATTACGTCTTTGCAACAGCAGATGTGATGTCTGGGATTACTCAAATCGAATATAAGGCCAGAGTCCTCTCAGATCATTCGCCCATGATCCTCGGATGGCAATATTGCCCGCCAAGGGCAAAGATCCCTACATGGCACCTCCGAGCGGAGGCGTTCAAAGATCCAGTCTTTAGAGAAGATATAAGGGAAGAGATTACTAACTTCTTTGAAGAGAATACTGGGAGTGTTGATTCTGCGGACACATTATGGGAAGCTTTTAAGGTAGTGATGCGGGGGGCGGCCATTGCTAAGTCAAGAGGGTTACAGGGTGGGGTCTTGGCTGACCTACAGAAGGCGGAAACTGAGCTAGAAACAGCATTGAAGAGCGATGACGTAGACACGGAGCTGGTGCTCCAACTACAGCAACAATGTGCAGGGCATTGGGAGAGACTCTGCAATCTCAATTATAGGAAATATGTTGAGAGGCAGCACGCGGGGGGAGACAAGACAGGCCGCCTTTTGGCCTGGCTATACAAAAGCGAGACCCCTAGGCCCCTGATTAGGACCATTATTTGGGAGGACGGGGATGAGGTGGCCACGCAAGAGGGGGTTAACAAAGAATTTGTGGAATATTACAGAGTGCTGTATGGAGATGATGATATAGGTGACCAGCGCAAGATAATCGAAACATTAGAAGACATAGGGCTGCCCAAGATAAGCGACGAAGAGAGGGAGGAGTTAGATGAGCCAATCACGTTGGAGGAGTTAGAAGAGGTTGTGAAGCAGTTGCCTACCTGTAAGACCCCAGGGGCAGATGGGTTCCCCAGCGAATTCTATAAAGTATACAGAGAGGAAATCCTCCCCCAATGCTGGACATGCTTAATGAAGCGTTTGAGATAGGAAGGTTGCCTGAGTCACTCAGAGAGGCGATCATAATACCCCTGCCCAAGCCCAATAAACCAGAGCATAGATGTGGTTACTGCAGGCCTCTGTCGATGCTAAATCAGGACAGCAAGATCCTCACGCTGTCCTAGTGAATTGATTGCAGAAAGTGATTGGTAGACTCATACATCCTGATCAAACGGGTTATGTCCCGAGCAGAAACATAACACACAAACATAGGCGACTTCACCGGGTGGTCGAATGGGGTAGTAAGAACGAAGGTGAGATGGCAGTAGTGTCTCTAGATGCAGTTAAAGCTTTTGATTCGGTCAAGTGGTCATGGCTATTGGCTGCTTTGGAAGGGTATGGAATGGGGCCGTGCTATATCATGTGGGCCAAGATGTTGTACAGTGAGCCGCTTGCCAGGGTACGAACTGGAGCAGTGATATCCGAAAGATGGCAACTTGGCAGAGGCACCAGACAAGGTTGCCCCTGGTCCCCGATGCTTTACATCTTGGCCCTGGAGCCTCTGGCGATATGCCTTAGGGCACAGTATGAGGCGATTGGCATTGAGGTAGGAGGGGAATGACACTTGATATCCTTGTACGCGGATGATTTGTTGCTGTACTTGCAATACCCAGAAAAAAATCTCTTATACATACTTGAAGTAATGGAAAGGTATGCAGAGTTGTCGGGCATCTCGGTGAACCCCCAAAAGTCTGTCATATTCCCGCTAGGTAGCTAGAAGGGGATCCCTGTAGATGGACTACCGGTGCTACAGGTACCATGGGCAACTAGCTCTTTTCGCTATTTGCGCATAGATGTATATCACACGGTGCAAGATGAACACAGACACAATACGGAAGTAGCCGTCGAGAAAATTAGAAACAGTATGCAGTTCTGGACAAGATTGCCCTTGGTGATGATGGGGCGGGGGGCCATGCTCAAGATGGTAGTTCTGCCCAGGCTCCTGCATTACTTTAGTAATATCCCATACATAATACCCAAGAGGTTTTTCAGTAAGTTGAACAGCATGTGTAGGGATTTCCTGTGGCACGGTACCCGAAATAGGGTGGCGTTTTGGAAACTGCAGAACTTTTATGAAAAAGGAGGTATCAGACTGCCCCATTTTGAGGTTTATTATTTGGCGGGACAGTTACAACATGTGGCCAAGTGGCTTTCTGATGAAGTGACCCCTGAGCACAGGGTGCTTGGACAAGACTGTGCCCCATTTTACTTGAAAGAAATGATCTGGCTGTCCGAAACTGAAATGAGGGGTCGTCCTGCGATGTTGAGGCTTGGATGGAAAATTTGGCGTAGGGCTTGTTGCTTGATGGAAGTCCCATACCCATGCCTCCCGCAGATACCGCTGGTTGCTTTGGCAGGAGGGGATGATCAGCTGAGGGCGATTGTTAGGACCTACTGGGAATCGGTGGGGCTGGCAACGCTAGGCGATGCTTGGCAAGAGGGATCCATTAAGGAGTTTATAGAACTCAACGAAGAGGCGGGGCTACACACGGGTCAATATGTCACGTACATTAGATTGGTGCGGATGATTAAGAACACCTGGCCAGAGACAGTTTTGATAGAAGAACCAGATGCAGTTTTGGAAACAATGTATGATATATCCGAAGGGGGTCATGAGATCTTGAGACTGTATGAGATGGTGATGGCTAAGGTGGGGAGTGATTTGACGCATCTGAGACTGGACTGGGAGGTGTAAGTGGGGGCCCCGATGGAGGACGGGATATGGGAGTGTGCCCTGGGTTACCACAAAAAAGTGTCTAGAAATGCCAGATTAAAACAAATTCAGCTATATGTAACGCATAGGGCATACATGACCCCCTTGAGGATATCTAAGTTCCGAAACGCTGGAATACAAGTGTGTCCCAAATGTAACCTGGAAAACGCTGACATGACACATATGTTTTGGTCGTGCCCGATTATTAGGTGCTACTGGGGAGAAGTGGCGCAGAAACTAGCTGATAAAGGAGTTACTCTTGTCACAGACACGGCTTGGGCCTGCTTACTGGGCGGGTTCCCTAGGCCACGGAATCTCAAACATATTGAGAAACTGAGAAATCTGGCATATGTGCTTGCGAAACGTAGGATCGCCATGGGGTGGAAGAAATGCCACAAACCTAAGGTGGATGTATGGTGGAAGGACTTGCAGAAATGGGCGGAGGCTGAAACAGTGGCATGGCAAGATGCGAGTAGCCGGGCTGATGAAGGGGAGGCGGGCACCCTGTTGGCCTGGAAAACACTAATAACAGAATTGTTTGGAGTAATGTCAAATCCAACAGACTCCGAAGAGAACGAAACCTAGCTGCATGTGCCAAACATTGAAAGAGATTGACAAATAGGCTCACGGGGGGAGGGAGGGATATTGGGAGCAGTGACTACGATAACTTGATGTGTAATTGAACTATTATGATTATGCTGCTTGTTTGGTTTTCGTTGTTTTGTTTGCATAAAATAAATAAAAGAAATTTAAAAAAAAACTATTCTCTTAGTGTCCTCCACCTCACCCACAGAACTGCTTCCCATCCTCTTGGCAGCCACACATGTATGTGCTCCAGTGGATCACTTTGCTCCCCAAGTTATCAAAGTGATTGCACCAAATACCATCCTCGTTCACACCTCTTCAACCTCTCTGTCAGAACATTTTCAGCATGCTTAAATTAAGCAACAGTCCTGCCTACCATCAAGTAGACTTCTGCTGATCCCCCATGCATTGCCAACCATATCGCTCCCTCTTCTCCAACTAGTCCACAATCCTGGAGTGTGTCTTCTTCAACGGGATCATTAGTTAACCAGAGACAACGATCCCTACGACAATCTAAAATCCAGATTCTGTGCTTGTCAGTCCACTGAAATGACCCTTACCAACATCTCTGCCTTTCTGTCCTCTGTTTACCACTCCAAGCTGACCACTACAGCTCACAACTCCAAGCTCTTCTCCATCCTCATTTGACTGGATCACTTCTCTGCCTTTGACATAGACAACTGCCCTTCTCTCTTGCTAACCCTATCTAATGTTGGAATTCAAGACTCTGCTCTCATGTGAATTACCTCCTACCTTGTTGATAGTTCCTTCTCTGCATACTGGGTCACTGGCCCGGCACGTGTGATCCAACAAATCATATGGTAGGAGTCCCTTAACCGTCTGTCCTGGCTCCACTTCACACCTCCCTTAGCAAACTCATCTCCTCCTTGTTGTTCTCCTATCATCTAATTTCAGATGATATCCAAACCTTTTTCCTCTTCCCACTTCTTCAAGCCTGGCCTCTCCATGATGATTTTCAGCTTCCTCTCCTCAATCTGTCAATGGATGGGACTGCATGGTCTTTTGCTTCACTTCTTTAAGACAACACACAATATTCTCCCAGCTCTTAACACCCCTACTCTCATTCCTTCCCCATTTTATTTTCCACCTGATGTCACCACACTCTCACTGAGGCTTTTGATATTGGGGTTCCCTTTAACCATAATATAAAGCTCCATTATTGCTTGGACCCCGGGCTATTCCACTCCTCACTCCCTTTGATAATGCACCCTTCTAAATATGTCTGTGACTCATGCCACTCTCTCTTCTGCTCCTTTTCGTTCTTTGCTCCCTGCATTGGAATTCTCTTCACACTGACCTCAACAACGCCACCAAAACTTACTCATTTATATCAGTCCTAAACCCTAAATATTAAAGAAGGCCTTCACTAACAACATGCAGCCTGGATCCGCCCTCCCTGCTTCCACTACACTTACTGTCATCTACTTGTAAATATAACAGAACAATATGCGTTAATCACTCTCAGCCTGTGCAAGGAATATAGATAGACACAGAATCATGTCTGTTGGTGAGTGTTAGGATTTATTGCAAAATATCAGCCAATGCATTCACGCCTAAACACTTGTGTACAAGTGCATTTTAAATGGCATATATCATATCACAAGTTTAGACCTCAGGTTTTTCCTCAAGGGTTACCCATTCCAGTTTCAAGTAAAGATGCAGGCAGAGTCACCCACGTGTTGTGTCGTGAACATTAACGTTGTAGCTACTTTGACGATGCAGCAGTTTCCCTGGTGTCTCTATAGCGGCCTCGCGCTGTGGCCTCAGTGTGTCTTCTGACAGTGTCTACTTATACATCCCCATCAGTTTGCTTACATGTAATGTACTTACTGGTCCCTGGTCGATGTTGTATTTATGTCTTTATTTGTCCTTGGTCAATGTTCTTTTTTTAACCCCTGTCACCAACGTTTGTCTACTATTCACTAATCAAAAATGTTTTGTATGGCACCTGCTCACAGGCCTGTCCAGTTGAGAATCGACTTTGTGTTACTCTGATCGAAACACCACGTCTTCAATGAATACAAATAAAAAATACAAATCTTTATAATGTGAGAAACTCTGATTGATCCATTGATCGAAACGCTGTCCTCTCACCTCGCACCAATGTTATTGTTCTCCTCTTTTCCGTAAGACTATATGCATTTCATAGAGTTGGGGTAGCAAAAAAACATTGGGGGAGTGTTATTTATTCTTACTGGTTTTTTAACAGTATTCCGGAATCACATGATGAAGTCCTGGAGAAGTGTCACGTTTATGACCCGAAAGGCATACTGATTTGAATTGATTTGAATGCTGCAATTCAACATACAATGCAAACAGTTCCCCTAGGGTACCCCATTGGTTAGTATGAATGAACCTATATAAGCAGGGAAATTCTTTGAAAAATAATAAACAGTTTTGTTTACATGTCTTTGATGGTTTAAAATCACAGAGAGGTCTGCACACGATGTCCAAGAATTGTAGGGCGTAAATTCTGTTGCACTAGGGGCCCTTTGCTCCTGTGCGGTACTGCACGCCACACCTGTGTGCCAAATAACCTGCAACTGCTCCTCACACAGAAAGGCAATATGGCCACCAACACACTGAACCTGCCTGCACTCACCTGCCTGTGGCCACCCCTGGGCCTTTTTCTACCACCACTAACAACCACGTGGAGTATCCCAATGGGACAATGCCTGGAATATCCAGGGAGACAAAGTTCTCTGATATGAAACTGATCATCCTGGTTATTGGCATAGTGAAGGAGGAAGGGTGTCTTTTTGGATTTCACAGGGTCAGGATAGCAAAAACGTTTGGGGAATTATTAACTTTAATCTTACTGGCTTGCTAACAGTATTACAAACACGCATAACTTGAAGTCCTGCAGAAGAGTCACATTCATGACCCGAAACAGACTGATTTGAACTGATTTGAATGCTATAATTCAACATACAATACAAACAGATCCCTGGGGATACCCTTTTGGTTACTATGAATTAACATGCATGAGCAAGCTCAGTTACATGTCTGTATATCGAAGTATTCTATATTGAATGCCCATATCTCGATTATTTTATGTTGAAATCATTTATAGTGAATGCACTTTTTATTGGGGCGGGGTCTGCCCCAAACCCCTGTTTCCAACCCCTAAAAACCCACCCGACCGTTTAACCCTTTACCGCACCCCTAAACGCATTCACTATAAAGGTTTTCAAGATAAAATATTCACGATATGGGCATTGAATATGAGCGATTCGATATACACACCATACCTGTGAGCACAGTCTTCTTGGAAATATGTGAGACATATGACCACATGTGATGCAGTCATTTACAATAAAAGTGTAATTTGAATCTTTTGGGATGATTAAGACAGTACAGTGAACCTTACATGAACTTGCAGTCAGTCTGTCATAACACATTTAAAACATATCAATGCATGTTTATCCTTGCATAAGGTATCAAGCCGTCAAGTAGAAGTTTATACTCGAGGCTCCTGCTGTACAGAGTAGACAGCAATGCACAGAAGGGTCAGAAATAACCTTTCCATGCACTGCTTGGGGTGATGTTTCACTTACCCAAGCATGCTCCTGCACAACGCGTTTTTGAATATGGTGTACCCATTTGAAAACACAGAAACATCGCCACCACCCCAGGATGTGCGCTTTGGTGTGGTAGTATTCACTGAGGCGATGCTCACATTCACACTTCCTTTGTGGAAGGCCTACCGCTATTTACCACAGCTATGCCCCAAAGACCGACCCTGTGCACTGATCTACAAATAAGCCCAGCCCGCACTTTGCATTTAATAGCCAGTTCTATCACCCAGACTGTAAGGCACACCATGGCTCTCTCCAATGAGAAGCATTTGGATCCCTTTGCTTTCCAAGCCAAACACTTGTTTTTAGATCATGTGTTCGAGTTTTCGGAAATGGTCTTTGAATAGCCTAGCACTTGGATTTCCTGTGTGGTGCCTACTTTGCATGGTTTGTTATTGTTCTCTCTGTTACCAATTGGGAGGGGATACAGTTTCTGGCCATCATCTTTAATTCCCGAAGATCCAATTTGACCTTCCTCTTGAGTAAATCATTCATTGCATACACTAACTCCTAAAGTCCCTAACCAGAAACATATGTGTTTTTTATACCAGTCCTATCCCATCACATGGGATATCCATGGAATTCTGGCAAGATACTGTGGCCTGACAGGAGTAGAAGCATGCACCATCACAAGCTCTAATACGTGTAGAGCATTCGTGCGTCTGCTTCTAATTTCAAAGGTCGCTGCAAAAAGAAATACCCGAGTATTGTGGGATGTATTTACCCATGCATCCGAGCCCTACCTCAAAACTGTGCAGTACTGACATGAAAACATCATGATGGCCAGAGCTTCCCAGAAAATGCACAGGGAAATGCAGGAAGAATAGGCTGCCACCCATTTTTGCCGATGTTATGGGCACAGAAGGACACTGCCTAAAACCACCATTGGACTACCCGCACAGTAGTCTGAAACCATTGGGAATGGCAATGCTGATTGCCAAATGCAAACCCATAACTGTGGGGAATTCATTTGTTAAATCCCAAAAATGGGTGCAGTACCAGTACTCACCACTATCCAAAAGCCGGCAGTTTAAAACCACCCTGTGTTTCTCTGAAGGCAAGCCAAAGTGCCTATTTCAAACATTGCAATATGTGCAAAATATTCACTGAACACCAGCAGACATTTGGTAGAATGGAGTTTTGTGTGCCTACAAAATCTGGGAAATGAAGATCATAAGACAAGGTTTATAACAAGACTGGCTGAGCTGTGGATTGCAGCAGTTTAAGTTGCACTGGATTTAAAGACACTACAATCGAAAATGTTTAAATTGACTGAGTGACCTACTTTTGAGTATCACATAGGTTGCAATTGTTTAAATGTCATAGTTTTAAACTTAGAATCAGCCTTCTAGCAGCATATGTGAAAATGTTTAGTTTTATTTGAATGCAGGAACTGGGGAACAAAAAGTGACATTTTATCTGAAACCTGGCTTAAGGAACTGAATTCTGCCTGGCAACTACCCCCATCAGAAGGGAAACTTGAGTCACAGCTGTGTTCCCAGGCCATCTGCCCTTTTGCTGCTCACACAAAGGATATGCCATCTATCTGATAATTGAATTACCTGCTCTGCAGGAGAGTGAACAAAGCCCTCTTCACTCAGGCAAAGGTTTTTATTACCGCAGTCGTAAAATGTAGCTTCCTCTTGGCAGGAGCTGGGAGGGGCACTGCCTGTGAGAGCAAGCTGGCTTGGCAGAACTGGATTAACCAGAAATTCAACCTTGTGCTGAGGGTAAACCACACCCCTTTGGAGCCAGAACATAACTTTAAAAAGATGAATAACTCATAGAGCGGACATGTGAAAATTTTATAAAGGACACCATAATTCTTGTGATTTTTCTGCCCACATTTTAAGAGGTTTTTCGACCCGGTGGCATGTTCAGGGGGGTGTCAGCGGAAAAGTGGATATAACTCTAAATGTATGCATGTTAAAAATCTGAAACTTCATCAGTTAATGTCCCTACTCCCTGCGCACATGTATGTAAAGTTGGGTCAATGTCAGAAATTGAAAAATCAGTTAAAAAGTGAAATATGTGCCATTTCTGAATGCAAGCTCCCAGGAAGAGCAGAGTTTGAACAGGGGATACCTCCTGTAATGCATGATGGGTGCATATGATTTTAAAACAATATGTACCTCTGCAAATATGTATTTGTTTCAAATCTAGATTTGTGTGTAAGTTGACAGGAGGAGTGGACTTTCTGCAGGCTGTAAAATGACATCACGCTGACTCACAGTTCATTCCCCAATCAAATGATAAATGGAAGTTTGACCAATTAGAAGCTGAGAGAGAGGTAGGGTCAGTGATGCTAGAACACACCCACATTCTAAACACATAAAAGCAGACAGACAGGACAGATAGGGACCTTCAAATTCCATCTGCAGCGGGACGCTCTGCCGGAAAAATCCATACTTACCTTCATCAACCTTCAGAGAGCAACATAGAGACTTCAATCTATCCAGAACTAAGAGACCAGACCAGAGAGAAAGCAGTGCTGTACCCTAAGAGACCAGACCAGAGAGAAAGCAGTGCTGTACTAAGAGACCAGACCAGAGAGACCCAGACCAGCAGAGAGAGTGACCAGAGCCCAGTCTAAAACCCTGACCAGATCCGTGATGAGGCCCATTTAATTCAAGAATATAGTGTGAGTACCCAGCAGAACTGTGTAGAACCAATCTCTTAGTTTAAATTCATCTAATTCAATCTATTTAACCTAAGTAGAACTGCCTCCTAGCTGTCACCTGTCATTTCTAGTTGCAAGCTGCACTTGTCATTTTGAGCTTTTGAAATTTGCAAACCCAAAAACGACCTTTATTAAATCGCTCATATCTCCGCGACCGTTTGGGCTAGAGACTTGCAGTAACTTTCCTCTGATAGCTTAGAATCGTAGCTTTGAATCGCACCAAGAACCGCATTCCTACCCCTTATAGTTTTACCGCAATCGCGGAACACGCATCCGCGAATTTTGCCGCGATTTGCAATTTCTTCACGTGTAAAAAGACAGCAGTTTTGCTTTTCCATTTGCCAGAAATTCGTTTAACCTGTTAACTATCCCTGCATCATTGCTAGTGTGAGCCTGGACTAATATTAACTAGATACCACTCACCCTGAACCTCTGAAAGGGAATTAAAAAGCATTTCCAGCATATTTCTCATCCATTGCTAGCACATATCAAAGCATTTGGGCCTGTGTTTTCAAAACTCCTATCTGTCTAAGCTTGCTGGATTGAACTGATTACATTGATTGCATTTCTGAGAACTGTGTGCTTCCCTCCCATTTCCTTGCATTGCATAAAGAGGGGGGGAGTGAATAGCCAGAGAAAAGTGATTACATTGTTTGGTTGAAATCATATTGAGTATTTTCTGTACCGCATTCATTGAATATTGCATCCACCTGAGCTTACATAAAACATCCTCTACCACATTATACTTTTGTTCCTATTTACCAGTGTGCTATCTTATCCATTTCCTGTCAACTCATTAGTGATTATAAAGAAGTGTGCTAGTGCCAGATTCTCCATTGTTAATCTTTATCATATCAGATTAAGGGTGATATTCAATTATTAATTTATTATAAAGTGGGATATATATACCTATTGTTTAAATTATCAAATCAACCTTTTAACTTGCAAAACAGAACTACTTCTTGGCTCAGTGGGGTCAGGGGGATTCCAAGAGAGGGGTGTTATATAAGGGTAGTCATCCAGAACGCATGAACTGGACCTAAAGATATATCAATAAGGGTTTTCATTCAGTATTCCAGACTAGGCGTTGACTTAGCTGTAGTGTTGAATTGAATCCTCTTACAAATTGGGGGCTCGAGCCGAGACGTTGGGTTAGATTTACCACTTGTGCAGCTTAATACAGTGTGCTAACTGACGGGATACATACATCCAGTCGGATCACCACGCTGCATTACGCTGTGAAGCATTCCTCAAAAGGGACACTCCAAGAAAAGTTCTGTTCTGCAAAACTAAAATACTAACTTCTGTAAGTCAGGACAGAGACCAATCTCTAGAATGACGACCTTGGTAGATATGAAAATAGCCAGAGAGCACTTCTTACACAAACTATTTGTGAGAGGTGAATGGACTCACCAGGACCAAACAGTCTGGTTGCAGGCCATCACGCAACAGGTCACTGAAACAGGGTCAGATATATATAGAGATCAGGGTCCATTACACGTGGCCCTGAGTGAACTATATATGGCTCCTAAGGCCAAAGATGAGCACGACAAGATTGTTAGGATAGCGGCATATTTATATTTATACATGGGAGCCATACAGAATAAATGTGCTGAAGGCCATGATCTGGCAAAAAGGCAACAGATGGCGTTAGAGAAGGCCCAATCTGATCTGGACTCTTCTGAGCAAAGGCTGCACAGAAGCCAGGAGTCAGAAAATGAGACCAGACAGTACATCACTAAAATAAAGGAGGATATGGATGTGCTGCAAAAGGAAAAGTCAGAACAGGATACCAGATTTCTGGCCTTGCAGAAGGAACACCAAGAAGGTTTGGACTCCCTACTGCAAAGCCAGAAAAAGCTGGAGCAACAGCTAGACTTCAATAGGGCATGTGCTGAGCAGGTAGTCACCCTGCAAGGCCACCTAGATAGAGTGAAGGAGGAGAGCAATAAACTGATTCTGAAAGACCTGGATACCCAGGCAGAGTTTGATCAGGAGCGCCAGAAAGCTGGTGCCTTCCAAAGGCAAAGGGACGACCTCGCGGCACAAATGCAGGCTCTTAGTCAGGAAAGAGACGCCTTAGGCCAGGAAGTCTGCCATTTAAAAAGAAAAATGGAAGAAAATCACCTGGCCCACCAGGGGCTGGGTGATCTCCAAAAAGAAAACCAGAACTTGGTAGAGCACACCAGAAGGGTGGAAGATGCTCTAGCAAGAAAGGAGCAGGCCAATAGGGACATTGCCCAGGAGGTAAACCTCCTGCAGCAAAGACTGGCCCAGTTCTCCAGGACCAACCAGGAAGCACAGAGGGAGAATGAGGCCCTCTGTCAACACAATGATAGGCTCCAGCAACAGGTAGCGATGCAGGAGAAACTGATAGAGTCGAGTAAGGCCTTAACAGAGGAACTGAAAGCACAAATGCAGGCTCTTGCATTGCAACAGGGAGCAGGGGCGGATAGAGATGAGGTCCGCTGGGAAAGAGAGATTCCTGACCATAACCGCAGGAGCCCTAACACCAGGGGCCTTCATCTCCCCCAGTCCCTGGACTCTACCACCCCCATGTCCCCTGGCGCACATGAGCACAGGGCCGCAGGGATGGCAGATCACTATCCAGCTAAGAGTATGGGGCTCAGGAATGGAGGGGTGGGCATCCGGGTATGGGCACCCAAGTACAGTACAGTTCAATGGGGAACCCCAGGAGAGTAGGCCCATTAAGGGCATCCTGAAAACCTCTGCCAAGTTAGGTCAGTGGAGGGGGTACCCATCAAATCCTGGCAGCAAGGAGGAATCTGAAGACTCCTCTGAACTGCGCAGGACACAGGAGACCAGGTCCCCACATTCTGCCAGCCATTCCCAGGCTCGCAGAATCCGGGAAAACCTGGAAGAACAGACGGGAACCTCTGGGAGCAGTGCCTCTGAGTCCGAGGAAGAATGGACAAGGGTTACCCGAACCAAAAAGGCCAATAAGGCAAAAAGGGCCTTGCTTAAGGACCCCTTAAAGCAGATTAAGGCGATCAGGAGCGTCATCACGCCTTACCATAAGAACGCTAAGTATTCTGTTTGGGAGCACTTAGAGTTGTTTGAACAAATGATGGAGACTTTCCATTTGAAGGACAGCCAAAGCTGTATTCAATATGTAAAGTGGACATTCTCCCCGGAATACTCCAGTTTCTTTGCGGGGCTGGAGGACCAAAATCATTTAAGATGGTCCACATATAAGGCGGCCATCCTGAAACATTTTTCTGTTCACAGAAATCCTCAAGAGGCTCGCAAGGCGGCCTACAATTTGCAATGTGGGGAGGATCAGGCCCCACGAGAATTTGTGCAGGAGTTAAAGCGTGCTTTTGCGCAAACCACCAGAAGGGTGCGCACAGATAGTAGAGAGTTTGTCAATACGTTTTTCCATGCCTTGCCCAAATATATAATGACCCAGCTCGTGAGAGATTTTCATGAGAAAAGATCTTTAGACTGGGTCATTGAACAGGCTACCCGGATCTATGAGGTGCAGAAGCCCATAGAAAATAAAAGCAATGCCCAGAAAAACCCCAAAGCCAACAGCACCCCTGCTGCTGCCAAGGTGGCAGAGGTAAAGGTCACCCCCGTTTTGGATTTGGAGATGGGGGGGCCTAAAAACCTACCTGCACCTAATAATGCTAGGCCCAGAAGGTCCTCGGGCCAGTCACAGACAGGGAGCCAGGGAGGCAGCCCCACAAATGGGGTCCCTCGCTCTCCTGATTATGTAAGTCCCCGTTACAAGGGAAATCGACCCATCCTGGGTTATGTGTGGACTCCTCCAGCCCCAGGGGGGGGGATCCAGCCAAGCACCTAACCCAGGGAACTTCCCTCCAAACTTCCCACAGGAGGGCAGAAATTTACCAAACCCTGGGCAGAACTTTTTCCCCAGATATCCTCCCGACTTCCAACCCCAAAATCATCCATTATTCTTTCCCCAATTCCCTGAGCCCAGACCACTGAATCCGGGAGAGGGGAGGCCAAGGGTGGAGGGGTACCCAAATCTTCCCAACCAGGGGTACTACCAAAGAAGGGACAGCTACCCTTCCCGGGATCAGCCCAGGGGAGAAAACAGGGCCCCGTATCAGCCTGAGCGGGTTTCCCAGTTAGAGCGCCAGGTTCAAAACAGGGCGCGGGATCTGGGTCACATACTGAGGGCTCAGCAGAACCCTCAGATGGGCGTGCCGGCGCAGAACGCACCCAACTCTGGACCTGGTGCTCCAGAACAATGACGGGGGCAGCACCCCGATAACACACCGGTTCCCAGGGAGGAGGCACAAAGGGAAGGGGGGTGTAAAGCCTTGGAGGAAGCTTCCTTCCTCACTTGTAAACAGCCCCTGGAAACCCAGGAACCGGAAACGAAATCTCTTGCCCCTGAAAGTCTGCCCCCTAAGGAGCAGAGGGGGGGTAGGAGAAACAAAAGACCCAAACAGACTCAATTTGAGGAGGAGGTACAGATCTTCCAATGTGAGGGAGAGGGATCCTCAGAGGATCCTGGGAAAAGGATCTTCTCCTTCAGAGAGGGGGGAACTCCTCCCAAAGAAAAATGGGTCCCTAGGGATGCAAATCCAGACTGGGGAGATGTGGAGACTGAGCTACCGCCGCCCACCATCTCATCCCAGAACCAAAAGCAAGAAAATCCCCTGGTTCAAACCCATCCTGGTGACTGCCTCCAAAAAGGGGGGGGCGGCCCAGAACCGGAGCCAGGGGAACCCACAATGGCTCTGATCTCCAGTTGCCAACTTTTTCTTTCAGATTCCCAAGGCTCTCCACAGAATTCTGCCCAAATCACTTCGCTAGCGATGTCCAAAACCAGAAAATTAGCCCACCAGTTGTCCAAAAATGTACATTATCTGTGCCCCCTTGAGGAGAAGGAGGGAAGATATTATGCCCCGGTACAAGTACAGGGACAGGGTACAATTTTGGCACTGGTGGACACTGGATCTCAAGCTACCCTTCTGTCCAGAAGGGCCTTTGATGAACTGAATGCAGGAAGGGGAGAGAATTACCAAATTCCTCTCACCTCTCTTCCTGGACAACTGCAGAACTTTGACGGGAAGGAAATTCCCGTCGAGGGGACGGCAGATTTGGACATTAAAATTGGGCGACATAAGTTGAAACACCCGGTCATAGTTGTGACCCCAGAGGGCACCCCTTGTTTACTAGGGAATGACCTCCTGAGAAGGTTGTCACCCCTAATTGATTGCGTAAACAAGGTCCTCTGGACCCAGACTAGCCGACCCATAAAATTAAAACAGAGTGTCAACCATGTTAGTTTAAACGGCACCTGCCACATGGTTGAACAAAAATCTGACCAAGTAGAATTTCACTTCCAGAACAACCAAATTCCAGACGTGACAGTAATAGCAGTAGGAACACAGACTGGTGATGGGGGGTCCTCTCTATTTCTGAAAATCAACCTTCCTTCCAGTCTAAAGTGGTATTCCACGCTGGAAGGAAACACTCTGAAATTCTATACTAATCCACAATCAGGAACTCCCACTCCTATAGTCCAGAAAGATGTGAAATCAGCTCAAAGCCTGGCTGATATTCAGCAAATTGGAGAGCAGTTGTTCATCCCTGTTCAGTTAAATGATGGGAAGGACTCTGTTCTCGCTCGAGTGTGTGTGAACAACGGTAAGAGCTTCATCAGCGAAGCCATGTTTCGCCAATTCCCAAAAGATCCAGCCATTCCCACCTTCAAACTGATAGACAAGTGGGAAATGGACCTGGAAACACCTAATTCCAAACATCTCCTGCCAAGCAGGTGTATGCTCAAAATCTCCATTGGCAACAAGAGCATAGTCCACAATTGTTGGGTCGTGCGAGACGTCCCTGCCGCCTTTTACTTAGGCAGTGACATTCTCAATCGCTTTGCCATTAGTTTGGACCTAATAAACTTCAAAGCTTGGTCCCGATTAGCGGATAATCCCATGGGCTTTGATGATCCAGAAAAGGCATTTAGGTCAGCTCAATTGCTACCTTATGCAGTTGAAATTCAGATCAAAGAGGAAGTCACCATCCCCGAAAGGACTCGACAATTCTCCCTGGAAGTGAAAGTTAAAAGAGGACAACATTTGAAAAACCCTGATGCTTACATACATCTAAATGCTTCTCTCCAACAGCAAGGGTTGGGGGTAAACCCAACTCCATTAGTCAACATAGAACATGACACCATTCCAATAGAGGTGGATAACAGCGACTTAAAGAGTATTACTCTAGCCGCAGGCACCATTATTGGAATGGCGGTTGATGACCGACATTTTTCCATCGACTTAGTAAATGAACTGTTAGGACCAATCCCCAAGGACTGTTTTGACAGTGACAGTGATGACAATACAACACCAGACAGGATCCTTACCCGGCATGGGGGGAACTTTCTGGTGTACACTTCCTGCCCCTATGGTAAGGAAGATGTGACTTGTGACTTCAGGAGGGATGAGGTGATTTTCCAGGTCCATGAGGGCTGCCTTTCCCACCTGAAGCCTCCGGTCCAAATCAGCACTCTGACCAGGGACTTCTCCACCCAGCTGGAGGAGGCCGCTGAGATAGCCAAACCAGAAGTCTTTCCAGGCTTCAGGCAGATGGTGGAAGAGAGAGTCAACCTAGCTGATGCCTGTGTGACTCTGGAACAAAAGCAAAAGTTGAAACAAGTTTTCTTGGATTTCCAAGATCTCTTTGCGGTAGACTCATATGACTGTGGTCGCACTGACATCCACACAACGACAATCCCCACGGACCCTGGCATGACTCCTGTGTTTGTGAAGCAATATCGCTTGCCTCTCGCATCAATGGAGTCCCTTACTGAAATAATTAAGAACCTTGAGTCCCGGGGAATAATCCGTCCAGTCCACAGCACCTTCAATAATCCGGTGCTGGGAATATTGAAGCCAAACGGCCAGTGGAGACTCTGCGCCGACCTTAGGGAGCTCAACAAACGGGTCCATACTTCCCGATGGCCTCTGCCCTACATTGACCAAGGGCTGGCCCAGATTCAGGGGTCACAAGTATTCACTGCAATAGACCTGACCAATGGATACTGGACCGTGCCTGTCAGCAGGGAGGACCAATACAAACTGGCTTTTACCTTTGGGGGCCAGCAGTACACATGGACCCGGACTCCCTTCGGATACCTCAACTCCGGCAATGAATTCAACATTTTCCTACATAAGGCCATGCCCGACCTGGGTGCGAGGGGTAACCTGGCCTATGTAGATGATGTCCTCATCAAAAGTTCATCTGTGGAGGAACACATAGCGGAGATCCGTTATGTTCTGACACAGTTGAGGGCCGCCGGAGCAAAACTTTCCTTTCAGAAAGCACAGTGGTGTAGAACCCGTGTTAATTTCTTGGGGCATGAGATTACTCCTCAGGGCCTCTGTCCCCAGGAAAAGAAAGTGGAAGCACTTCAGAAACTGAAAGACCCCACAACTCTGCGGGAACTAAGGAGCCTCCTTGGACTGACTAATTACAGCAGAAAGTTCATTGAGGGCTACGCAGAGATCACCAGACCCCTGATTCATCTCCTGAAGGGGGGGGTCAAGTGGGAATGGGGTCCAGAACAAGCCGAGGCAGTAAAACAACTCAAAAGACGCCTCTCACAAGCGCCTTGCCTAGCTTACCCTGTCAGAAACAAGGAGTTCTTCCTGGAGACGGGGTTCTCTGATACGTGCTTGACGGCAGTATTATACCAAAAGCATGACAAGGTCAATAAAGTAATCTCCTATGCGAGCAAAACTTTATCCTCTGTGGAGGAAAAATTCAACGATTGTGAGAAGGCACTCCTGGCAACGGTGTGGGCATTGAAGAATTACCGCCCGTTTATCCAGGGGGAACACATCATAGTGGAGACTCCACACCAGCCTCTGCAATATCTCCAAAGTGACAGAATCCGGGCCGGAAATGTGAGTAATTCCCGAATTACTTCCTGGATTCTGTCAATGCAAGGCTTTCCTGTGGAGGTCCGATATGGCCAAAACAAGAAGAGTCCCCTCGCGCAAGGTCTGGCTGACTTGCATGATTGTGCCAGAGAAAACTGTCTCGAGGACGAAAGTCTAAAAATCAAGGACAACACGGAGGCATACCTTAATTCCCCACACAAAGTCTTTGAAGAAGACAAGTGTGAGGGAATGCCCACTGTCTATGTGGATGGATGCTCTTACCATGTTGCCAACAACGGGGAGAAAGAACTGGTGGCTGGCGTAGGGAATGCATGGGTGAATGAGTCCCCAGAACCCTCCGCTGGATACAAAATCGGTCCCCGAAGTAGTCAGGTGGCAGAATTGATGGCTGTGCATCAGGCCATCCTCACTGCTGTCCAGCATCAACTCCACGAACTGGTCATAATCACAGATTCGGATTATGTACGGAACGGGTTCGTGGAGCACCTGGTTAATTGGAAAACCAGAGGCATGTTATGTGCTAACAACAAACCCTTGAAACATGGGAAGTTGATCCAAAATATTGATGATCTGGTCACCTCGAATGAGATGACCATCTATTGGAAAAAGATCAAGGGTCATTCCAAAGTAGAGGGACCAGACAAAACTGGAAATGACTTAGCTGATCAGCTGGCCAAAACCGGGGCCATCCAAGGGGATCTAATTGAGATTGAGTCCCTGTTGGGGGAAATCCAGGTCACTGCTATCACTAGGTCCCAGGCAAATGCTCACAACGACCTTTCAATTGCACAATGGAGTAAGGAGACCCCTGATGATGATTTGATTACCGCTCAGAAGGGGGATCCAATTATTGGTAAATTTTACCAGCACCTTGAGGACCCTGAGAACTTTCCCCTCACGGATACCGATTACATTGGGAAAGAGGACCTAAGAGTGTTGATGAAATGTCCAAAAATGTTCCGAATCCAAGACGGTTTGCTGGTAAGGAAATCCAAAGCTGGCCACGATCAGTGGGTGGTTCCTACCTCATTCCGAAGCCTGATGTTAAGTCATGCCCATGATGCGGCCACTGCCGGTCACAGGGGGTTTCACACAACATTGGAAATCTTAAGAGAGGTTGCATACTGGCCACACATGGGGCAGGACCTCGACCAATACTTGAAGGGGTGTCTTGTGTGTGCACAATTTCAGCCATCATCCCTTACGCACCGGGCACCTTTACAAAAGAGGGGAATGACACTGCAATGGTCAGATTTACAAATCGACTTTGTAGGCCCTGTGATTCGCTCGGCTAGGGGGAATAAGTACATGTTGACCGTGACATGCTTGTTTACCAAGTGGGTGGAATGTCTCCCAGCCCCAAATTGCAAGGCAGAAACGGCAGCTGCCTTGATGATTAACCACATCTTTTCTCGTTTTGGTCTACCTCAAAGGATTGAGTCAGACAGAGGTAGCCACTTCACCAGTGAAGTAATGACAAAGATGTGGGAGATACTGGGGGTCAAGAGAAAGCTGCATATTGCTTATAGACCAGCTTCTTCTGGGGCAGTAGAGAGATATAACCGGACAATTGTGAGCATATTAAAGAAGTTTGTGGCAGATTCTGGGCCAAGTTGGGATATCCGATTACCTCTGGTCCTAATGGCCATCAGATCTACCCCTTCATCTGCAACCAAAATGTCACCATTTGAGTTGATGACTGGGCGCAAGATGGTGCTTCCGCAGCATTTGCTCTACAGGACCCAAGAGCAGACACTGATAAATGCCTCCACTACTCATGAGTATGTGGAGAATTTAAGGAAACACCTCCAACATGCTTTTGCTTACGCTCAGCGGAATCTAGAAAGATCAGCTGATAGCATGAAGACCCATTATGACCTGAAAACTTCCAGGAAGGAATATCAGGTGGGAGACCGGGTCTATCTATACAACTTCCAAAGGAACCAGGCCAAGCAGCGCAAATTTTTGCCTACATGGAAAGGACCCTTTGAGATCATCGACAAGATCTCCCCTGTGGCCTACAAAATCCACATCCCCAAAGGCGGTTCGGCAGAGGGGGAAGACAAGTGGGTCCACATAAACCAGTTGAAGTGTTGCCATCCCAGGCACACTCTGCAACAACTGGAGGAATCCTCTGGAATCCTAGCGGGTACTGTCTCAGACTAATTCAGTTCCAATCATAAAACATACCACATCTAGTCTCTAAAATATTGTGATTTGCATGAAACTGTCTCTTAGTTATACTGTTTTTTTTTCAAAATAAGAATGTAATGTTTCGTGATGATGAAATGCATATGCTGCCCCACTATCTCAACGGTGGTGGAAAAACGTCTATGAATAGGTATTGCCGCTCTTCCTTTGTCGTCCTAGGAGAAAGAAAACCTTGAGACGGGCCAAGGAGGACGATCCGGAGACCGGGAGCTGAGACGCAACGGGCTCGGGGTACCGCCCAATATTCCCATCAGGACCGGCGAGGAGAACCAATCGATCCGACCGGATGGAGGAAAAGATGCTGAACTGTGCCATCTATTGGAAGAAGATGAGGAAACATCCCAGATCTTGCGAGTCCCATCAGTGAAACCGAATGGCCATCGCAAGAGGGGGGCTTGTGGGATGTATTTACCCATGCATCCGAGCCCTACCTCAAAACTGTGCAGTACTGACATGAAAACATCATGATGGCCAGAGCTTCCCAGAAAATGCACAGGGAAATGCAGGAAGAATAGGCTGCCACCCATTTTTGCCGATGTTATGGGCACAGAAGGACACTGCCTAAAACCACCATTGGACTACCCGCACAGTAGTCTGAAACCATTGGGAATGGCAATGCTGATTGCCAAATGCAAACCCATAACTGTGGGGAATTCATTTGTTAAATCCCAAAAATGGGTGCAGTACCAGTACTCACCACTATCCAAAAGCCGGCAGTTTAAAACCACCCTGTGTTTCTCTGAAGGCAAGCCAAAGTGCCTATTTCAAACATTGCAATATGTGCAAAATATTCACTGAACACCAGCAGACATTTGGTAGAATGGAGTTTTGTGTGCCTACAAAATCTGGGAAATGAAGATCATAAGACAAGGTTTATAACAAGACTGGCTGAGCTGTGGATTGCAGCAGTTTAAGTTGCACTGGATTTAAAGACACTAAAATCGAAAATGTTTAAATTGACTGAGTGACCTACTTTTGAGTATCACATAGGTTGCAATTGTTTAAATGTCATAGTTTTAAACTTAGAATCAGCCTTCTAGCTGCATATGTGAAAATGTTTAGTTTTATTTGAATGCAGGAACTGGGGAACAAAAAGTGACATTTTATCTGAAACCTGGCTTAAGGAACTGAATTCTGCCTGGCAACTACCCCCATCAGAAGGGAAACTTGAGTCACAGCTGTGTTCCCAGGCCATCTGCCCTTTTGCTGCTCACACAAAGGATATGCCATCTATCTGATAATTGAATTACCTGCTCTGCAGGAGAGTGAACAAAGCCCTCTTCACTCAGGCAAAGGTTTTTATTACCGCAGTCGTAAAATGTAGCTTCCTCTTGGCAGGAGCTGGGAGGGGCACTGCCTGTGAGAGCAAGCTGGCTTGGCAGAACTGGATTAACCAGAAATTCAACCTTGTGCTGAGGGTAAACCACACCCCTTTGGAGCCAGAACATAACTTTAAAAAGATGAATAACTCATAGAGCGGACATGTGAAAATTTTATAAAGGACACCATAATTCTTGTGATTTTTCTGCCCACATTTTAAGAGGTTTTTCGACCCGGTGGCATGTTCAGGGGGGTGTCAGCGGAAAAGTGGATATAACTCTAAATGTATGCATGTTAAAAATCTGAAACTTCATCAGTTAATGTCCCTACTCCCTGCGCACATGTATGTAAAGTTGGGTCAATGTCAGAAATTGAAAAATCAGTTAAAAAGTGAAATATGTGCCATTTCTGAATGCAAGCTCCCAGGAAGAGCAGAGTTTGAACAGGGGATACCTCCTGTAATGCATGATGGGTGCATATGATTTTAAAACAATATGTACCTCTGCAAATATGTATTTGTTTCAAATCTAGATTTGTGTGTAAGTTGACAGGAGGAGTGGACTTTCTGCAGGCTGTAAAATGACATCACGCTGACTCACAGTTCATTCCCCAATCAAATGATAAATGGAAGTTTGACCAATTAGAAGCTGAGAGAGAGGTAGGGTCAGTGATGCTAGAACACACCCACATTCTAAACACATAAAAGCAGACAGACAGGACAGATAGGGACCTTCAAATTCCATCTGCAGCGGGACGCTCTGCCGGAAAAATCCATACTTACCTCCATCAACCTTCAGAGAGCAACATAGAGACTTCAATCTATCCAGAACTAAGAGACCAGACCAGAGAGAAAGCAGTGCTGTACCCTAAGAGACCAGACCAGAGAGAAAGCAGTGCTGTACTAAGAGACCAGACCAGAGAGCCCCAGACCAGCAGAGAGAGTGACCAGAGCCCAGTCTAAAACCCTGACCAGATCCGTGATGAGGCCCATTTAATTCAAGAATATAGTGTGAGTACCCAGCAGAACTGTGTAGAACCAATCTCTTAGTTTAAATTCATCTAATTCAATCTATTTAACCTAAGTAGAACTGCCTCCTAGCTGTCACCTGTCATTTCTAGTTGCAAGCTGCACTTGTCATTTTGAGCTTTTGAAATTTGCAAACCCAAAAACGACCTTTATTAAATCGCTCATATCTCCGCGACCGTTTGGGCTAGAGACTTGCAGTAACTTTCCTCTGATAGCTTAGAATCGTAGCTTTGAATCGCACCAAGAACCGCATTCCTACCCCTTATAGTTTTACCGCAATCGCGGAACACGCATCCGCGAATTTTGCCGCGATTTGCAATTTCTTCACGTGTAAAAAGACAGCAGTTTTGCTTTTCCATTTGCCAGAAATTCGTTTAACCTGTTAACTATCCCTGCATCATTGCTAGTGTGAGCCTGGACTAATATTAACTAGATACCACTCACCCTGAACCTCTGAAAGGGAATTAAAAAGCATTTCCAGCATATTTCTCATCCATTGCTAGCACATGTCAAAGCATTTGGGCCTGTGTTTTCAAAACTCCTATCTGTTTTCTGTTGTCTAAGCTTGCTGGATTGAACTGATTACATTGATTGCATTTCTGAGAACTGTGTGCTTTCCTCCCATTTCCTTGCATTGCATAAAGAGGGGGGGAGTGAATAGCCAGAGAAAAGTGATTACATTGTTTGGTTGAAATCATATTGAGTATTTTCTGTACCGCATTCATTGAATATTGCATCCACCTGAGCTTACATAAAACATCCTCTACCACATTATACTTTTGTTCCTATTTACCAGTGTGCTATCTTATCCATTTCCTGTCAACTCATTAGTGATTATAAAGAAGTGTGCTAGTGCCAGATTCTCCATTGTTAATCTTTATCATATCAGATTAAGGGTGATATTCAATTATTAATTTATTATAAAGTGGGATATATATACCTATTGTTTAAATTATCAAATCAACCTTTTAACTTGCAAAACAGAACTACTTCTTGGCTCAGTGGGGTCAGGGGGATTCCAAGAGAGGGGTGTTATATAAGGGTAGTCATCCAGAACGCATGAACTGGACCTAAAGATATATCAATAAGGGTTTTCATTCAGTATTCCAGACTAGGCGTTGACTTAGCTGTAGTGTTGAATTGAATCCTCTTACAGTATTCATACACATGCATGACTTTACATGAAGCAATGCATAAAGAAGCATGTGTAAATCCCACGTTCACGTCCAGGCATAGAGTCAGTAAACAGAGTTTTATTGTTACACAGCTTAACAGTGCTTATTGTAATCACCTTGGAAGGATGGGCCAAGTGGAAATGGTGTCAGATTCTCAAACATTTACACCAGTGCTTACAATTGTGCAAATGCCTTGATAATGCAAAACGGAGCAAAGAGGTTTTGTCACAATCCATGTTATCCGCAACCTTTGCAGAAGGTCTTAATCAGACTGTTTTTAGTACCACGTTTGCTGCATAGCATAACACAAACGGTGTTTACTGCATTTCTTTCAACGGCACGCAGCAAACATATGTCTACTTCAGTTTCCCCTGGTAAAAACCTTTTTTATATAATGCTGATTGCGGCTTAAACTCTTTGCTACATTCCATATGATCTAAGCAGCAATACTGGCGCTACATGATTGTGCTCCATTTGTTTGCACCACAGCAACGCTTTGATAATCGGAGCCCTGGCAGGAAGTCTTTGACCATGAGCTGCAGCAGTTGTATTAGTTCACTGCGCCACAGACCCGGCTTTAGTGACATCCGAATTATGAACTGACGACTTTGCTGGCCGGAGCAGATGGCCAGAAATCCTCTGCTTGTGAAGGGAGCTTTTAACCCAGGCTGTCAAAAATCCTTCTGAGATTGGTCAACCCAAAGAGAATGCAATCACTCTAATTCAGATCTCTTGAAATATTGCAAATGTTGGAGCAATCAGTGGTTGCTTATTTCTGCTATGCCGAGAGCTTTTTCGAAGAGTATTGAATAAAAAGAAGATAGAACACTACAGCATGTATGCATTACTTTGGTGTACCAACTCTGAATTCTTTCAGAGCAACCGCTAGTAAGCAGATTGATGCCCACAGGGAGTAAACAATTGTATTTACAAGTCTTTGAAGGATTGAAAACACAGAGAGGTCTGCACACGATCTCCAAGAATTGCAGAGAGTAAACACTGTGCCACTAGGCGCCCTTTGCTGGAGACCAAATGCCTTGCTCCTGTGCGCTACCTCACACCACACCTATGTACCAAATATCCTGCAAGTGCTCCTGACACAGAAAGGCAATGTGGCCACTTACACACTGCACCTGCCCGCACTCACCTGCCTGTGGGGAACCCCTGGGCCTTCTTCTACCACCAGTAACATCCATTTGGAGTATTCCAATGGGACA
Source organism: Ambystoma mexicanum (assembly GCF_040938575.1). Lineage (NCBI taxonomy): Eukaryota > Metazoa > Chordata > Amphibia > Caudata > Ambystomatidae > Ambystoma > Ambystoma mexicanum. The sequence goes on from NC_090937.1 coordinate 638,721,939, forward strand.
ATGTCTGGACTATCCAGGAACACAAAGTTCTCCGATATAAAACTGATCATTCTGTTAAATGGCATAGTGAAGGAGGAAGGGTGTCTATTTGGATCACTGATATGGAACATCCCACTGCACATTGAGTGCAAGCTGTGGGAGGTCAAAGTATTAGAAGTTATTCAAAATGTAACCTTTCTTGTGTATACTAGCACTTGAAACACTTGTATATAGGCGCGTTATAAATGTCATATGATATCCCTGAGAAGCACACCCTACCCCTACAGGGTCATGCTGTCCCTAGGTCAGAGCTGGTGTGCCGCTTATCTAATAGTCCCCATTTTATGGATTCATAGGACTCATGGGGATTTTGGCGGCATTACCACAGGCAGTAATTCTACTGGTGGTAATTCTGCTGATTTGTCAGTTTTCTGGCAGTAAGATGGCAGAATTACCTCCAGCATTTCGCAAAGGTTTTTACTCTGCCTCACCACCAAAGTTATAGTATGGCGGGGCGGTAATGCAGCAGTAAGGCTGTGGTAACAAATTTACCACTATATTACTGTCGTTTTTCCCACACCGTCGTACTTGTAATGGAGCTCAATATTTTATATCTTTAAAGGGACTTTTTTTCTTGGTATGTTGAATTCTTTTGCAGTGTTTATTTGTAGTTACGCAGCTGGTTAGGTTCTTTAATAGTGTACATATTATCTTCTGATTTGCCATTTCTGTAGTGAAACCTCTAAAAACCCTGCTGGTGTTTTGGGAAAGGTGATAACTGAGCTAAAGACCAACTAAAGATACCGTAGACCAGCAATCCATTGTTTGAATTTCCTTTTGTGTGTGCTAAACATCATTCTAACCCAGTGTTTCTTCACTAGTGGTGTATCAGGAACCCCACCCTAACCTTTACCTTTCCATTCCAGTTCAACTTTCGAGAGAGAGGTGCACTTAGTTGATCTTGAGCTCAGGTAAGCAGCGGTTGGAGACAGTTAAGAGGCAGTTCAAGTAAAGTGTTATACCAAGTATATTGCTGCGCCCGCCTACACCTGTCACCCAGTCAGTGCAGTAAAACCATCCCCCAGCTACATTTGTTGGAGGCGCTGCTGAGATCACCTTTGGTGTGCCTATACCAACCCTACCTACTTACTTTCATAGTCATACCTACCTCTTATTCTTCCTGGGGCTAGTGTGCAGATTTCAAGAGTATGTTTATTGGTGTAATTATGTTGTTTTGTGAATATTTGTGGGTAGGGGTATTTGTATATACAGTTAGAATCATTGTTTTTGTGATTTCTGCCAAATTTGTCACTCCTGCTGTCAGAAAGGAAGAATCCTCATGGATCGGCATCAGGTAGACAGTTGGGCTGTGCGTGAGGGTGTTAAGCATGAACATGGCTTCATAGTAGGTGACGTTCCATGGAGCACACCCCTCCATTAGGTTTTCAATTTGACAGAGTCCCTAAAGTTCATCTCCCGGTCAAGTGCCTGGGCAAATCCCCTGGCCTACATGGACTCCCCGGGACGCTCTCTCTTACCATCCACGGTGGAGACTCAATAGTGTCCTATCACCTTTGGGCATTGAACACCTGGTAAGGTTGCAGGTTAGTATACCATCCACACCACCTATTCCTAGTTCAAGCCTTGCTTTGCTGAGTGCTGCTCTGTCATCCCACAGCTCCCACTGTAGGTGCCATCACTTTTGTGCCCACAATGACCCCTAGTACATCAGGGCCTAGTGCATGTGATAGTTCTACACCAGAGGACAGAGTCACCAGACTGATTGCTTCCTCAATGGCAGACTCTTTCAAGCATGTGTTACATAAATCCATCATCACAACATTCAAGCATGGCCCACATGTCTGCTAGACAAGACATACTTTCTTGTTGTTTCCCGAACGACTGCACTCCGTGGGTGAACTACGACTCCACTGTCATGCTCCTTAATCAGTGAATACATTGCCACACTGAATCACAGGATAGGGGTGACTGTAAGATAGTGAACCTTATCAGCCACCAGGGATGCTTCACCAACACTTAGACACGGTTTGGTCTAGACGCCTGAAGTCTACTTATCAGAAAAGAGCTTGTGGAATTAGTTACATTACATATTTTTCCACTTGGGATTCACACCAGTAACGTCACTTGCGATCTAAACATCGGATACTCCCAAACCCACAGTTGGGTGTATGTGGAACCACTATAGTGTGTGACCATTATGTCCACACCCTGGAAATGTTACGCCCCTGAAGAAGTTCCTGAACTAATATGAACATTTGTAAGAACAAAACATGTAGGGTTTATGCCAACACTAATATTAAGTGTCTTGAGTGGTATCAATAATCACACTTGTTGCTAACAAGGCATGAATTATTAAATGCAATAACCATAGAGTCGGTTCAGAATTGAGCACTCTACGTATCGTTTTCCTTTTCCTTCTGTATTTGTGTGGTTGAAAAAATGTAACAACTAGGATTCTGAACTGACAGAAACTATTGGTGTACAAAATTGTGTCAATTGCATTGTATGTTGTAAATAGGTGTTTTATTACTGTATTAACTTTGTATTTTGCACAGCTAGACACCGTTGAGGTGTCTACCACACCATATTTGTGAATGCACGTGTCACTTTGGGATATTTTATAATGACTTTTTATGATGTTTTATTAAATTGTTTTTTGATAACTATCTATTAAAGGTGCTATTAATTGTAATCAGTTGAAGTGCACTTGGGTTGAATTCTCCATGCATGTCTACTTAACTGCTTTTTTGTTTAGTAACCATAAGTGACTTATATAATAAAGTCTAGCGAGGTACCTCTCCAAACCTTATGAGACAGGGAGTTTGTTGTGTTAACATCACAGGATATGCCAACATTGTTCGCCAACTTGTGGACCTTACCAAATAATACCTGCCTACCCAGAGGAGCTGGAGAAATACTGTCAACTCTGTGGACCATTAATACCATCCTCGGGAGCCCTTTGGTGAGAAGTGGACTGACTGATACTAGCAGGTCTTTAAGGAACTCAAGCGAACCATCATCATAGCATCAGTCCTGGCCTATGCAGATCCTTAGTTGCCTTGAATCTTGCATGTGGATACGAGTTTTGAAGAATTGGGAGCTGTCCTGTATCAGGAGATCAATGGTGAGATGGGACCTATTGCTTTCATAAGCCGAGCCCTGCATGCAGAGGTGAGGAACTACCATGTCCACAAGTTAGAGTTTCTGGCATTGAAGTGGGCATTACAGGATTACTTCAACTGCTCCACTTTCATGGTGAGGATGGTCAACAATCCCTTTACTTATGTGTTGAAGTCGGTGACGCTAGATGCTAACGGACACCGATGGACCACTGCCTTGTCCAAATACAATTTTAGTTTCAATTCATAATACAGACCTTGGTGCACTAACATTGATGCCGATGCTCTCTCTCGGAGGCCACATGCTCTGCCGGACAGTACAGCTGGAAGGAGTTGTCTTCAGCAGGTGTCAACTCTAACGGTCAGGCTGCAAGTCAGCAGGAGCCAGATAGAGCCAGGGGCATGGGCTGCTTAGGATCCTCAACTGTGACGGTCTGAAATATTTATTGCAACATCACTAGTCTGATGGTATCTGAGCTACTGCGTTTTACCCGAGATGAAATCCATTTGTCCCAACTCCATCACTCGCATCACTCCATTCCTGAAAGACCACAGGAGTGGATGCATCCAGAGATGTTTATTCTGACCCAGAACATGCTGCCATGCTGTAGGAGTAGAAGACGCTCATGAAGAAGGGTGGAATCCTTTACAAAGAAGGAAAAGTTGGAGTCTGGCTATTATAATCTGGTGGTACCGCAGAGATTCTGCTGAGCTGTATTGTATGCATTACACAACCAACATGGATCTCATGGTAGTGACAAAACCTTTGAGGTGTTTCACTCAAGGTTTTTCAACCCTAGACTATTGGCAGATGCAGAGTATTATTGCCAGCACTGCACCAGGTTTGTCACCAGGATGACTACAACCCATTCTGCAGCTTATATACATCACCTGCAGGGTTCCGGACCCATGGACCTTGTCAGCATCGACTCCCTCAAGCTTGAGATGGACACGTGAGGTATACAGAACATCCTGGTTTTGATAGACCGCTTTCTCTGTACGTGCAGTTGTTTCCCAATAAGGATCAGCATGCTACCACCGCTGCACACATGCTTTGTGAGAAATACCTTTTGCACTATGGTTGGCTGGCCAGGATTCATTTCCACCAGGGACCGGGTTTTGCGTCGACACTCATAAAGCAGATGCTGGAGTTGGTTGGCATCAAGAAGATCTGTACAACTCCATACACCATCAAGGGTATGCCAAAGTGAAGTGGTTTAGTAGCACCCTCTTGGTGATGATGGGCACCCTGAGGCCTGAAGGAAAGAACAGGTGGAGTCAGCTTGTGGCTTCTCTGACCCATTATAACAACTGTACCAAGATCGATGCCACTAGGTTTACACTATACTATCTGATGTTCGGAAGGCATGCCCACACAGGCAGCAAGAACTATAGAAGTAGGTGTGGCAGATCAAATAACAACTAGAGCATGCACATCAGCTCGCCCATGCTGCTGCGGAGAAGACCGAGAAAGGAAACAAACACTGATATAATACAAAGGTCAGGTTGCATGCTCTTCAGCCTGGTGATTGTGTGTTGATCCGCAACTTGGGAAAGAGAGGACACAACAAGCTGGAAGACAAGTGGTATTCTCAACTGTTCATCATTGAGCATCAGTTAGGAGAGTTCCCTGTCTGACTGCGAGAGGACGGACAGCCAAGGAACATCAGGGCCTTGCACTGCAAACACCTGCCCCTGGTCAGAGCTGAGCTCGATCTGACATCGGCAGAAGAAGAACAATCAGTTACAAGGCTGAGGACGAGAGAGCAGCAACTCAGTGCTGAAAGGCATAACGAGACAAAGGGATTAATCCCCAGAAGCTCCTCAAGCTACTGAGAGAGTGAGACCAGCGGTAAGCAAACCGGAAGCCAGTGATGATGCCAATGCAGAGGGTGATCACTTTGGCATCTACCTATACACTTTTACAGATCAGACACTAGTGTATGTCCGACCAACAGATCCATCCCCCCACACCTAGGGTACCTGAACCCCCAACCTGAATTTGTTCCTTCTGAGATTAGACCTGACCCTACTCCAATCGGTTGTATACGAATTGTTCGTATTACAATTGTCCGAATGACAATTGACCTTCTGCACAATTTACCGAATATAAATGGTCAATTAGGATATATATGCGGGGGGACAACCCCCCGCAACCCCCCACCCAATCCACCCCCCCAAACCCAGCACCCAATCCACCCCCCAAAACCCCCCACCCAATCTCTTATATTATTATTACCTCATCCCAACCCATTATATATATATAAATGACCATACGGTCAATTGTGCAGAAGGTCAATTTGGACCGCTGAAAAACGGTCAATTGTGTCATTCGAGCAATTGTACTTGAACAATTCGGGTAATACCCTCCAATCGCCCCTGCTATGCTGGACATGGCCAATGAACCCTTACCATTTCCTGAACTGCAAAATAGGTACCTTGATTTGGTACAGTGTGCACTGCCGGATGAGCCTAGAATAAGTCCTGGCTGATCTGTATTGTTCCAGCAGGAAGGGCAGGCCTATGATGAAACTAACGTATGATTCACCAGGGTTCAAGTGTGATGTTCCATTTTCCCCTTTCCTCACCATTTTCCATTCCTCCTTCTTTAAAGTAGGATCCTAGGAGTTCAGGAGTACTGGGGGAAGTGCCTGAGATTCAGGGTACTGGCTGGCAACCAGCAGTCTGTAAATATAAATCATGGCTTCATGGGTTTGTAGAGCAGGCCAAGGCTATCCTTAGGACTGAGGATAATTCAAAAGGGGGTTTATGTAACCCCCTGTGGGGGAAATACATGAGAACACAAAAGAAAAAACAAATAAAAGTATAGGAACCCCAGGTGTGATACAGCACAGGGGATCTTTTACTCAAAAGAAGAAAAGAAGACTGTTTAGAACAGCACAAGTGGAGTGCGAGGTGAGAGTTGGTATTCAACTCTTGTCAAGAATGGCTGAATGGCGCTCTGTGCTGACCTATACAAAGATCTGTTCTACTGCACAGGCTTAATATGAAGAATTCTCTTGAAAGGGAAGGGGAGAACACAAAATCACTGCCGCCTCCTAGCATATGCAGCCCAGCCAAAAAGGACTTTGTGGCGCCACATATTCTGCTGCTCTACCTGCCTGAACTTCAAAAAGATTTTTTTCTCAAAATAGAATTTCTCCAGTAATGAATCTATCTAAACACATATTGAATCGATGTAAATATGTCCAGGAATGTTTTATTCACATTTCTATTGTACGTTTCTCAAAGTAGCACTTGAGCGATCATTTCAGTTTGCCATGAATGTACATTTGCCAATGCATTTCGGAAAAACCTTCATCAGGGCTGTACATGAGCAATATTTCACTTTATAAGGCTATCACTGCTTAGATGAGATGTACATTATATACAAAACAAATATAGTAAACAAATAATGTCATGTTCAAAATATAATGCAACACATACCATTGTTGTATCAAACGATTTGTCCCAAAGTGGAGAAAAGAAACAAAACAAAAAGGTATGTTTTAGTTTAAATGCATTGTAGTCTGTGATATCTGAATATTTAAACTATGTGCATGGGCTCGTCTTACCTGATCACATGTAGTTCTGATATAGAAATGTGTGTAAGCACTCATAAACCAATGCTGCCCCTGCTGGGAAACAAACAAAGCTTCAGCTAATATCGCTCTGTACATCTAGTGTATTTCAGTAGCTTGCGCAGGAGCACCGGTTATCACCTTTTGTTCGAATCGTTTTCAGGCTGCTACTGTGCGAGCCACTGGAATGCTTGCTCGCGCAGGCTTGGAAAGCTCTTTTATGTGTCGCCATGGAGATGGTACGAGATGCCGCGGACCAGCTGGAAAGCCGGAGCACGTACGTCTCGCGCTTCACCAAGGGTGTGCACTCTGGGGCGGGGATGTCTCCATGGCGCGACAGTGCTGTACGGGAGCTGTAGTTTGAGGAATGTAAATGGAGCTGTCAAAGCTCTTGTGACCCAATTAACGAGCGTGATTTGCCAATTGTACAATGACAGTTGTTCTAATTCTAATGTCGCACTGATGTTACATATAGTACCTTGGGAAATGTAAGACATGTATACATAGAACAGAGTGATCAAACAACAAAAAAATTCAAAGATGTGCTACGTGTGATTTCCACAACGTGATATATGCAATAAAATGCCCTTGCAGCTTATACTATGTTGGTCAGACACTGAGGGTGGCTAAAGCCAGATGGAATTAACATAGATCCTGTATACGGAATAACAACAAAAACTCAGCTGTGGCAAGGCACTAGCATGACAGAAAACACAATTTGGCCCAGATTCAATTTGCAATTCTGGAGGTAGTGGATAAAAGAAATCCTCATGAGAACTTCCAGAAAATAATGGATCAACGTAAAACCTTCTGGATCGACCGTCTTAGCTCTTTGACACCAAAAGGGCTAAACGAGGATATCAATTACATGTGCTTTCTATAAATGCCAATGTAGACATGTATCATACCCATTGAGCTTTGATCCTAATTGTTATATTTAGCAACTTTCACTTTTGCACATTGGACCTCAGACCATTCGACTTTGATTTAGCTTTTGGACATTGCAGTACTCTTTGATGATGTACTTTGTACTTTTGACCATTCCGCTCTATGCGTAATTAGTTATCTTTACATGAATGGATTTAATCTTCATTGTGAATTTATTTTTGTTTCATCACTCTGTTCTATGTCTATATTTCTTACATTTGCCAAGGTACTATATGTAACATCAGTACGACATTAGAATTAGAACAACTGTTATTGCACAATTGGCAAATTGCGCTCGTTAATTGGGTCACATTGGACCTCAGACCATTCGTTAATTTGCACATTGGACCTCAGACCATTCGACTTTGATTTAGCTTTTGGACATTGCAGTACTCTTTGATGATGTACTTTGTACTTTTGACCATTCCGCTCTATGCGTAATTAGTTATCTTTACATGAATGGATTTAATCTTCAAACATGACACCGGGTGACACGCTGATCCTTTCTCCAGTCCGGGGACAGAGAATCCTCTAACCTATCAAATCCTTAGGGGGTTGGGCATAGAGAATCAGCCTACCCACCCACTTTGGAAACACATAAAAAGAGACTGTTTAGGACAGATAAGGGACTCTCTTTTCCACTACTCACTGATTCCTGCAAAGCACTCTGCCAGACCAGATCCAGACAATATCCAGACAGAGACTCCAGACTCCAGATCTTGATCCAGAGACCAGAACTCTAGAACCCAAACTCTAGAACCTTGAAGCAGAGATGCCTAAACCAAAAGCTGAACTCTTCTCAGCAGGCCTGTAGAATCTAGCAACCTGACTCTCACATTCAACAGCCAGGCTGAGCTGTTCTATTCTAGCCAAGAACCCTGTGCTAGCACCAAGGTCCAGACCCAGAAAGCAGAGCTGTATCCAAGACCTGTCAGATCCAGTTCAAGAGGCCGCAGACCGCCGTGCAGGGCTGAACGCAGAACCCAGAGGGCCTGAGACCTGTCCGGTGCAGAGAGTGAAGCCAAACACCTTGACCGGATCTTTGACGAAGCCCATTCCATTCCAAAGCTAGGAGTGAGTATCTAGTCTAGAACTGTCCATAACCAAGCTCTTAGTTTAAAGTAATTATCTTCCATCCATTTTAACCTGTCGAGAACTGCATTATAGAATCTTGTGTCCATCCTGTTGATTTCAAATCTGTAAAGCGCAATCTGTCATTTGAAATCTTGACTTTATTTCTGAAAATCTACCTTCACAAAAACATCTGTAACTTTTGAACCGCACGTCCCACAAGACATTATAGTTTTTCTGTAATCGTGATTTACGCACGCGGAAAAATTGCTGCGAATTGCAATTTGGCTCAATTTCATTTTCTGTCAAAATAGCTGCTCCTTGTTCTCAATTGCTGAAATTCAATTTGATAATCATTCATGAATCATTGCTAGTGTTGACCTGAACCAATTCCAAGTACCTATCACTTATCCTGAATCTCCTTTAGTGAATTAAATCATTTTAGCATATTTCCCTTTCATTGCAATCATGTTCAAAAGTATTTTTGCCTGTTTTAAAATCATTCCTGTGTCTCTCTAAGCTTGTTGGGGGAACTGGAAGTGAACTGCTTTCTTGATTGTATTCCTCAAACCTGTGTACCCTCATTTCCATCTCTTCATATTGGATAGGGGGGGGGGAGTGAGTAGTCACAGGGGAAAAGTGACCATATTATCTTTTGATTCAAATCATATCAAGTTTATTTCTGTGTTGCATTCTTTCCCATTATCGCATTTCCTTGAATAATATAAACTATTCTCTGCTACAGTATCCTTCATATTCATACTCCTATGTGATTAAAGAGATTGTTAATTTTGTAATATTACCCATTGTTGATTACCGTCCATATTCATAAGTGTGCTATTCAAATATTATTTTATTCATAAAAGTGTGATATATATATTGTTTAATTCTTCAAATACATCTTTTAATTTGCAAAGCAAACCTACTTCTTGGCTCAGTGAGGTGAGGGGTATTCAAAGAGAGGGCCGTTATATAAGGGTTCATCATCCAGATTTAAAGAACTTTGACATAAAAATATATAAATAAGGGCTTCCATTGGGCATCACAGACTAGACATTGATTTAGTCGGAGTGCTGAATTGAAGTCACGTACAGATTGGGGGCTCGGTAGCCTGGGATTCTGGATTGGAACTACCACTTGTGCATCTTAATACAGTGTGCTAACTAATAGGATACATACATCCTGTTGGGCTACCTCGCTGTGTTACGCTGTAAAAGCACCCCTCAAAAAGGAACGCTCTCAGGAAACTGAATGTTTTGCAAAATAAAATAATAAACTTCTGTAAGTCAGGAAGGAAATCAATTTCCAGAATGGCAACATTGGTAGATATCAAGATAGCTAGAGAGCACCTCTTACATAAGCTATTTGTGAGAGGTGCGTGGACTGAGCAGGACCAGAATGTGTGGTTGCAGGCAATCACACAACAGGTCACTGCAACTGGGTTAGATATCTGGAAGGATCAGGGTCCCTTACATGTGGCCCTGAGTGAACTATATATGGCCCCTAAGGCCAAGGATGAGCACAACAAGATTGTCAGGATAGCAGCATATTTATATTTATATATGGGAGCCATACAGCACAAATGTGCTGAAGGCCAAGATCTGGCAAGTAGGCAACTGATGACATTGGAGAAGGCCCAATCTGACCTGGACTCTTCTGAGCAGAGGCTGCAGAGGAGCCAGGCATCAGAAAACGAAAGTAGGCGGTATATCATTAAAATCAAAGAGGATATGGGTATCCTGCAACAGGAAAGGGCAGACCAGGATACCAGAATTCTGGCCTTGCAGAAGAAGTACCAAGAAGGTTTGGACTCCCTACTGCAGAGCCAGAAAAAGCTGGAGCAACAACTGGATTTTAATAGGGCATGCACAGAGCAGGTAGCCACCCTGCAAAGCCATCTAGATAGAGTGACGGCAGAGAGCAATAAGCTGATTTTGAAAGACCTGGACTCCCAGGCAGAGTTTGATAAAGAGTGCCAGAAAGCTGGTGCCCTTCAAAGGCAGAGGGACGACCTGGTGGCACAGAGGCAGGCTCTTACTCAGGAAAGGGATACCTTAGGCCAGAAGTCTGTCACTTAAAAGGGAAGCTGGAGGAAAATCACCTGGCCCTCCAGGGACTGGGTGATCTCCAAAAAGAGCATCAAAACTTGTTAGAGCACACCAGGAGGGTGGAAGATGCTCTGACAAGAAAGGAGCAGGGCAGTAAGGATGGGACTCAGGATGTAACCCTCCTGCAGCAATGACTGGCCCAGTACTCCAGGACCAACCAGGAAGCACAGAGAGAGAATGCGGCTCTATGTCAGCACAATGATAGGCTCCAGAAACAGGTAGCCATACAGGAGAGACTGATAGAGTCTAGTAAGGCCTTGATAGAGGAACTGAAAGCACAGGCTCTTGCATGGCAACAGGGAGCAGGAGCTGATAGAGATGAGGTTCGCTGGGAAAGGGAAATACCTGAGCATAACCTCAGGAGCCCTAGTACCAGAGGCCTCCATCTCTCCCAGTCCCTGGACTCTGCCACCCCCATGTCCCCTGGCGCACATGAGCCCAGGGCCATGGGGACGGCAGATTACTATCCAGCCAGAAGTATGGGGCTCATAGGCCAGTACCTCCCAGGAATGGATGGGCGGGCATCCGGGTATGGGCACTCAAGTACTGTGAAGTTTAGTGGGTGACCCTAGGAGAGTAGGCCCACTAAGGGCATCCTGAAAACCTCTGCCCAGTTAGGTCAGTGGGGGGGGTACCCATCAAATCCGGGCAGCAAGGAGGAATCTGAAGACTCCTCTGAGCATCCCAGGACACAAGAGACTAGGTCCTCACATTCTGCCAGCCATTCCCAGGCTTGCAGAATCTGGGAAAACCTGGAAGATCAGATGGGCACCTCTGGGAGCAGTGCTTCTGAGTCAGAGGATGAATGGACCAGGGTTACCTGAACCAAGAAGGCCAATAAGGCAAAAAGGGCCTTGCTTAAGGACCCCTTAAATCAGATCAAAGCAATAAGGAGCGTCATCACTCCTTATCATAAGAACTCCAAGTATTCTGTTTGGGAACACTTGGAGCTCTTTGAGCAAATGATGGAGACTTTGCATTTGAAAGACAGCAGTAGCTGCATTCAGTACGTAAAATGGACATTCTCCCCAGAATACTCCAGTTTCTTTGCGGGGCTGGAGGACCAAAACCATTCAAGATGGTCCACATATAGGGAGGCCATCTTAAAGCACTTTTCTGTTCATAGAAATCCCCAAGAGGCTCGCAAGGGAGCCTACAATTTGCAATGTGGGGAGGATCAGGCCCCACAAGAATGTGTGCAGGAGTTGAAGCGTGCTTTTGCACAGACTACCAAAAGGATGCGCATGGATAGCAAAGAATTTGTTAACACGTTTTTCCATGCGCTACCCAAATACATCATGACCCAGCTAGTGAGAGATTTTCATGAGAAAAGGTCACTAGACTGGGTCATTGAACAGGCCAAACAAATCTATTAGGTGCAGAAGCCTATAGAAAATAAAACAAATGCTCCAAAAAGCCCCAAACCGACCAGCACCCCTGCCGCTGCTAAGGTGGCAGAGGTAAAGGTTGCCCCCATTTTAGATTTGGAGATGGGGGGGCATAAAAACCTGCCTGTAGAGAATAATTCTAAACCCAGAAGGCCCTCGGGTCAGTCACAGACAGGGAGCCAAGGAGGTAGTCCCACAAATGTGGTCCCTCACTCCGCTGACTATGTAAGTCCCTGCTACAAGGGAAATGACCCATCCTGGGTTATGTGTTGGTGCCTCCAGCCCAAGGGGAGGATCCAACCAAGCACCTAACCCAGGGAACTTCCCTCCTAACTTCCCCCAGGAGGGCAGAAATTCACCAAATCCTGGGAAGAACTTTTCCCCAGGTATCCACAAAATTTCAAACCCCAAAATCATCCATCCTTCTTTCCCCACTTCCTTGAGCCCAGACCACCTAATCTGGGAGAGGGGAGGCCAAGGGTGGATGGGTACCCAAATCTTCCCTACCCAGGGTTCTATCAGAGAAGGGACAGCTACCCTTCCCGGGATCAGCCCAGAGGAGAAAACAGAACCCCGTATCAGCCTGAGCGGGATTCACAGCTCGGGCGCCAGGTCCAAAACATGGCACAGGATCTAGGTCGAATGCTGAGGGCTCAGCAGAACCCTCAGATGAGCATGCCATCACAGTGTGCCCCAAACTCTGGACCTGGTGCTCCAGAACAATGACGGGGGCAGCACCCCGACAACTCACCGGTTCCCAGCGATGAGGCACAAGGGGAAGGGGGTGTAAAGCCTTGGAGGAAACTTCCTTCCCCACTTGTAAACAGCCCATGGAAACCCAGGAACCGTAAACAAAATATCCTACCCCTGAAAGTCTGCCACCCAAGGAGCAGAGAGGAGGTAGGAGAAACAAAGGCCCCAAACAGACCCTTTTTGTGGAGGAGATACAGATCTTCTAATTTGAGGGAGAGGGATCCTCAGAGGATCCTGGGAAAAGGATCTTCTCCTTCAGAGATGGGGGAACTCCTCCCAAAGAAAAATGGGTCCCAAGGGATTCAAATCCAGACTGGATAGATGTGGGGACTGAGCTAGCGCCGCCCATCATCCCATCCCAGAACCAACAACATTAAAATCCCCTGGTTCAAACCCATCCTGGTGACTGCCTCCAAAAAGGGGGGGGGGCGGCCCAGAACCAGAACCAGGGGAACCCAAAATTTCTCCTATTTCAAGTTGCCAACATTTTCTTTCAGATTCCCAAGACTCCCCACAGAATTCTGCCCAAATATCCTCTTTCTTCATGTGCAAAACCAGAAAAGTAGCCCACCATTTGTCCAAAAATGTGCATTATCTATGCCCCCTTGGGAAGGAAGATACTAAGCCCTGGTACAAGTACAGGGGCAGGGTACAATTTTGGCCCTGGTGGACACTGGATTCCAAGCTACCCTTCTGTCCAAAAAGGCCTTTGATGAACTAAATTCAGGAAGGGGGGAGAAATACCAAATTCCTCTCACCTCTCTTCCTGGTCAACTTCAGAACGTTGACAGGAAGGAAATTCCCGTCGAAGGGACTGCGGATCTGGACATTAAAATTGGGCGACACAGGTGAAACACCCGGTCATAGTAGTGACTCCAGAGGGCACCCCTTGTTTACCAGGGAATGACCTCCTGAGAAGGCTGTCACCCCTAATAGATTGCCTAAACAATGTCCTCTGGACCCAGACTAGCCGACCCATAAACTTGAAACAGAGTTTCAACCATGTTAGTCTAAACGGCACGTGCCACATGGTTGAGCAAAAATCTGACCAAGTAGAATTTCACTTCCAGAACAACCAAATTCCAGACATGACAGTAATAGCAGTAGGACAACAGACTGGTGATGGGGGGTCCTCTCTATTTCTGAAATTCTTTACCAATCCACAATCAGACATTCCCACTCCAATAGTCCAGAAAGATGTGAAATCAGCTCAGAGCCTGGCTGATATTCAGCAAATTGGAGAGCAGTTGTTCATCCCTGTTCAGTTAAATGAAAGGAAGGACTCTGTTCTCGCCCGAGTGTGTGTGAACAACGGTAAGTGCTTCATCACTGAGGCCATGTTCCGCCAACTCCCAAAAGATCTAGCCATTCCCACATTCAAACTGATAGACGAATGGGAAATGGATCTGGAAACACCCAATTCGATACATCTCCTGCCAAGCGGGTGTATGCTCAAGATCTCCAATGGCAACAAGAGCATAGTCCATAATTGTTGGGTCGTGCGAGACGTCACTGCTGCCTTTTACTCAGGCATTGACATTCTCAATCGCTTTGCTATTAGTCTGGACCTAATAAACTTCTAAGCTTGGTCCTGATTAGCGGATAATCCCATGGGCTTTGATGACCAAGAGAAAGAATTTAGGTCGGCTCAATTGCTGCCTTATGCGGTTGAAATTCAGATTGGAGAGGAAGTCAACATCCCAGAAAAGACCCGACAATTCTCCCTGGAAGTGAAAGTTAAAAGAGGACAGAAATTGAAAAACCCTAATGCTTATACTCATCTAAATGCTTCTCTCTAACAGCAACGGTTGGGGGTAAACCCAACACCATTAGTCAATATAGAACATGACACCATTCCAATAGAGGTGGATAACAGCGACTTAAAGATTATCACTCTAGCCGCAGGCACCATTATTGGAATGGCAGTTGATGACCGACATTTCTCCATAGATTTAGGGAATGAACTGTTAGGACCAATCCCCAAGGACTGTTTTGACAGTGACACTGATGACAATACAACACCAGACAGGATCTTTACCTGGCACAGGGGGAACTTCCTGGTGTACACTTCCTGCCCTTATGGTAAGGAAGATGTGACTTGTGACTTCAGGAGGGATGAGGTGATTTTCCAGGTCCATGAGGGCTGCCTTTCCCACCTGAAGCCACCAGTCCAAATCAGCACTCTGACCAGAGACTTCTCCACCCAGCTGGAGGAGGCCGCTAAGATAGCGAAACCAGAAGTCTTTCCAGGCTTCAGGCAGATGGTTGAAGAGAGAGTCAACCTAGCTGATGCCTGTGTGACTCTGGAGCAGAAGCAAAAGTTGAAACATGTTTTCTTGGATTTTCAAGATCTCTTTGCGGAGGACTCACATGACTTTGGTCGCACCGACATCCACACAACAACAATTCCCACGGACCCTGGTATGACTCCAGTGTTTGTGAAGCAATATCGCTTGCCTCTCGCATCAATGGAGTCCCTTACTGAAATAATTAAGAACCTTGAGTCCCGTGGGATAATCCGTCCAGTACACAGCACCTTCAATAATCTGGTGCTGGGGATATTGAAGCCAAACGGCCAGTGGAGACTCTGTGCCGACCTTAGGGCGCTCAACAAACGGGTCAATACTTCCCGATGGCCTCTTCCCTACATTGACCAAGGGCTGACCCAGATCCAGGGGTCACACATATTCACTGCAATAGACCTGACCAATGGATACTGGACTGTGCCTGTCAGTAGGGAGGACCAATACAAGCTGGCTTTTACCTTTGGGGGCCAGCAGTACACATGGACCCGGACTCCTTTCGGATACATCAACTCCGGCAATGAATTCAACATTTTCCTACACAAGGTCATGCCCGACCTGGGTGCGAGGGGTAACCTGGCTTATGTAGATGATGTCCTCATCAAAAGTTCAATTGTTGAGGAACACATAGCGGAGATGCATTATGTTCTGACAAAGTTGAGGGCCGCAGGAGCAAAACTTTCCTTTCAGAAAGCACAGTGGTGTAGAACCCGTGTTAATTTCTTGGTGCATGAGATTACTCCTCAGGGTCTCTGTCCCCAGGAAAAGAAAGTGGAAGCACTCCAGAAACTGAAAGACCCCACAACTCTGCAGGAACTAAGGAGTCTCCTTGGACTGACTAATTACAGTAGAAAGTTCATTGAGGGCTACGCAGAGAACAGCAGACCCCTGATTCATCTTTTGAAGGGGGGGTCAAGTGGGAATGGGGTCCAGAACAATCCGAGGCAGTAAGAGTTCTTCTTGGAGACAGGGTTCTCTAATACATGCTTGACTGCAGTATTATACCAAAAGCATGACAAGGTCAATAAAGTAATCTCCTATGCGAGTAAAACTATCCTCTGTGGAGGAAAAATTCAACGACTGTGAGAAGGCACTCTTGGCAACAATGTGTGGGCATTGAAGACTTACCGCCTGTTTATCCAGGGTGAACACATCATAGTGGAGACTCCACACCAGCCTCTTCAATATCTTCAAAGTGACAGAATCCGGGCTGGGAATGTGAGTAATTCCTGAATTACTTCCTGGATTCTGTCAATGCAAGGCTTTCCTGTGGAGGTCAGATTTGGCCAAAACAAGAAGAATCCCCTCGTGCAAGGTCTGGCTGACTTGCATGATTGTGCCAGAGAAAACTGTCTCGAGGTCGAAAGTCTAAAACTCAAGGACAACATGGAGGCATACCTCAATTCCCCACACAAAGTCTTTGAAGAAGACAAGTGTGAGGGAATGCCCACTGTCTATGTGGATGGATGCTTCTACCATGTTGACAACAACGGGGAAAAAGAACTTGTGGCCGGCTTAGGGAATGCATGGGTGAATGAGTTCCCAGAACCCTCCCCTGGGTACAAGATTGGTCGCCGAAGTAGTCAGGTGGCAGAGTTGATGGCTGTGCATCAAGCCATCCTCACTGCTGTCCAACATCAACTCCACGAACTGGTCATAATCACAGATTCGTATTATGTACAGAACGGGTTCATGGAGCACCTGGTTAACTGGAAAACCAGAGGCATGCTATGTGCTAACGACAAACCCTTGAAACATGGGAACTTAATTAAAAATATTGATGATCTGGTCACTGTGAATGGGATGACCATCTACTGGAAGTAGATCAAGGGTCATTCCAAAGTAGAGGGACCAGACAAAACTGGAAATGACTTAGCTGATCAGCTGGCCAAAACCGGGGCCATCCAAGTGGATCTAATAGAGATCGAGTCCCTGTTGGGGGAAATCCAGGTCACTGCTATTACTAAGTCGCAGACAAATGCTCACAATGATCTTTCAACTGCACAATGGAGTAAGGAGACCCCAGATGCTGATTTGATTATGGCTCAGAAAGGGGATCCAATAATTGGTAAGTTTTGCCAACACATTGAGGACCCTGAGAACTTTCCCCTGATGGATACCGATTACATTGGGAAAGAGGACCTCAGAGTGTTGATGAAATGTCCAAAGATGTTCCAAATCCAAGATGGTTGGTTGATGGTTGGTTGGTAAGGAAATCCCAAGCTGGCCATGATCAGTGGGTGGTTCCTACCTCATTCCGAAGCCTGATGTTAAGTCACGCCCATGATGCGGCCACAGCCGGTCATAGGGAGTTTCATAAAACTCTTGAAATCTTAAGAGAGGTTGCATACTGGCCACACATGGGGCAGGACCTCGACCAATACTTGAAGGGGTGTCTTGTGTGCGCACGATTTCAGCCAACAACCCTCACACACCATGCGCCTCTCCAAAAGAGGGGGATGACACTGCCATGGTCAGATTTGTAAGTAGATTTCATTGGGCCCGTGATTCGCTCCTCTAGGGGGAATAAGTACATGTTGACTGTGACATGCTTATTTACTAAATGGGTGGAATGTCTCCCGGCCCCAAACTGCAAGGCAGAAACAGCAGCTGCCCTGATGATCAATCACATCTTTTCACGTTTTGTACTACACCAAAGTCAGACAGAGGTAGCCATTTCACCAGCGAAGTAATGACAAAGATGTGGGTGATACTTGGGGTTAAAAGGAAGCTACATATTGCTTACCGGCCAGCCTCTAGTGGGGCAGGAGAATGTTACAACAAAACCATTGTGAGCATCTTAAAAAAGTTTGTGGCAGATTCTGGGCTAAGTTGGGATATCTGATTACCTCTTGTCCTAATGGCCATCAGATCTACCCCTTCATCTGCAACTAAAATGTCACTGTTTGAGCTGATGACTGGACGCAGGATGGTGCTTCCCCAGCATCTGATTTACAGGACCCAAGAGCGGACATTGATCAATGCCTCCACAACTCATGAGTATGTTTAAAATTTAAGAAAACACCTTCAACATGCTTTTGCCTATGCTCAGCGAAATCTAGAAAGATCAGCCGATAGCATGAAGACCCACTATGACTTGAAGACTAACAGGAAAGAATACAATGTAGGAGACCGGGTCTATCTATACAATTTCCAAAGGAACCAGGCCAAACAGCAAAAATGTTTGCCTACCTGGAAGGGACCTTTTGAAATTGTAGGCAAGATCTCACCCGTCCCCTACAAGATCCGCATCCCCAAAGGCAGTTTGGCAGATGGGGAAGATAAGTGGGTCCATATTAATCAGCTAAAGTGTTGCCATCCCAGGCACACTCTGCAGCAACTGGAGGAGTCCTCTGGAACCCCAGAGGGGGCCACTCCAGATCAATAAAATTCCAACTCTAAAACCATTCCACACATAGTCTATAAAATACAATAATAACAATGCAAATGTCTCCTGATTTACAAAATGTATATGCCCGCTCCACTACATTTATAGGGGGTGGGAAATGTCTACGAATATGTTGTTGTCATCCTAGAAGAGAGAAACCATGGAGACTGACCAAGGAGGACGACCCGGGGACTGACAGCAAAGATCCGAGGGGCCCGTGGTATTGCTCAATACTCCCATCATGACTGGCGAGGAGAACCGATCAATCAACCTCTGATGGAGGAAAAGATGCTGAACTTTGCCATTTGTGGAATCCGGAGAGATGATGTGGACATCCCAGTCTTGCAAAGTTCCCACGGCCATCGCAAGAGGGGGGCTTGTGGGATGTCTCAACCCACTCATCCAAGCCCTGCAACATCACTAGGCATTGCTGGCAGCAGAAACATCATAATGGCCACTGGAAGGCATGCTGCTCGCCAGAAATCACCAGATAATGTGCAGTGAAAACCTGAAAAATAGGCTGCCATCCACTTTTGCCTATCTTTCTGAGCACCGGAGACCACCGCCAAAACCCATCCTTTGGCTGCTCACAGAGCAAAATCTCTGCCAAGGAATACAGAGCTGTCTCAAAAATCCATTTTTATTTGGTGTCAAATTTGCTAAAATCATGGCTCACAAAACACCTAAAAAGATCGAACCTCCTTCTTGGGTGTTCCACATCATTATACTGCAATAATCCACATAAATCCAATGTCAGAAAGAATCATGTGTTATTAGAACAAAATGCACTTTTAAAGATATTTGATGGAAAGACAGCTATCAAAATGGGTGTAGTACCGTTACTCGCCTCTGTCAGGTGCTGGCGATTTACAATTCTGACAGGAGAGCTGTGTTTCAGAAGTTAAATATGCCAAAGAAGAGATTTCCATCAAAATGCCGTATAGAGTGCCACACAGTGATTTCAATGTTATAAAAGACTTGATTTAAAGATATGTTGCTTATTGTGAGTTTATAAATGTATTTGTTTTACAAGGAACTATGTTGAAATTGACTAGAAGTTAATCTGATTTAGTTAAAACTTCAAGAGGCCTTCTGTTCATGGGAACCCTTCACACCTTATCCCTAGACAAAGAAGCTTCCTTCTGCCCTTGGCCAAGAGATTGACAGACTGGTGTGAACAGGAACTAGCCAAGGCACCCTGGCATGTTGCTCTCAGTCAAGACAATGGGGACTTTGGGATGAATAGAATATGCTGATTTCGGCGTGACTGGTCAACAACTGCTCTGGGAGAGACAGGACATGTGACCTCTGAGGCAGCCAGATCTAGGGGCGGGGAAAACCCCTTGTGGATTCAGGTAGCCCAGCAAATATATGTTTTATAAAATTGCGTACAAATTTTACCAAGCTGACAAAAATATGAAACTTTGCGATTCTTAAAATGAAAAATTCACCCACAATTTAAGACTAAGCTGCATGCCGTGTGATGTTCTGAGACCAAACCGCGGAATTATTAATATTGCAGCTGCAGTGTTTTTGCTATGAACATAAGAATTTACAGGAAGGTGCCCAGGGAGGAAATGTATGTTTGTGTAAAATTTGGTGCAGAACCAATATTGGGAAACCCACCAAAAGCGCAAATAAGTTGTCATTTCTGAACTAGAGCTCTTAGGAAGATCATAGTTGGACAAGAATGTACCTTAAGTAATTTGTGATGTGTATATGTATTATGAACAACATGTGTATCTGGGAAATATGTTTTTTGGGTAAAATTGATTTTCTCTGTAAAAGCAAAGGGAAGGGATTTCAGTTAAGCCATAAACATGACACCAGGTGACACGCGGATCCTTTCTCCAGTCAGGGGACAGAGAATCCTCTAACCTATGAAATCCTTAGGGGGTTGGGCATAGAGAATCAGCCTACCCACCCACTTTGGAAACACATAAAAAGAGACTGTTTAGGACAGATAAGGGACTCTCTTTTCCACTACTCACCGATTCCTGCGAAGCACTCTGCCAGACCAGATCCAGACAATCAATATCCAGACAGAGACTCCAGACTCCAGATCTAGATCCAGAGACCAGAAACTCTAGAACCCAAACTCTAGAACCTTGAAGCAGAGAGGCCTAACCAAAAGCTGAACTCTTCTCAGCAGGCCTGTAGAATCTAGCAACCTGATTCTCGTATTCAACAGCCGGGCTGAGCTGTTCTATTCTAGCCAAGAACCCTGTACTAGAACCAAGGTCCAGACCAACAAAGCAGAGCTGTATCCAAGACCCGTCAGATCCAGTTCAAGAGGCCGCAGACCGCCGTGCAGGGCTGAACGCAGAACCCAGAGGGCCTGAGACCTGTCCGGTGGCGAGAGTGAAGCCAAACCCCTTGAGCAGATCTTTGACGAGGCCCATTCCATTCCAAAGCTAGGAGTGAGTATCTAGTCTAGAACTGTCCATAACCAAGCTCTTAGTTTAAAGTAATCCTCTTCCATCCATTTTAACCTGTCCAGAACTGCATTATAGAATCTTGTGTCCATCCTGTTGATTTCAAATCTGTAAAGCGCAATCTGTCATTTGAAATATTGACTTCATTTCTGAAAATCTCCCTTCACAAAAACATCTGTAACTTTTGAACCGCACATCCTAGAAGCGAAATCTAACTGCCATTTTAAAGCTAAGATCCTAATCTTTCCAACAAATTGGGAACTGGAGGTGAACTGCCTTCTTGATTCTATTCCTGAAACCTGGGTGCCCTCATTTCCATCGCTTCATATTGCATAGGGGGGAGTGAGTAGTCACAGGGGAAAAAGTGGCCATATTATCTTTTGATTGAAATCATATCAAGTTTATTTCTGTGTTGCATTCTTTCCCATTATTGCATTTCCTTGAATCATATAAAGTATTTTCTGCTACAGTATCCTTCATATTCATACTACTAAGTGATTAAAGAGATTGTTAATTTTGTAATATTACCCATTGATGATTACCGTCCATATTCATAAGTGTGCTATTCAAATATTATTTTATTCATAAAAGTGTGATATATATATTGTTTAATTCTTCAAATAAATCTTTTAATTTGCAAAACAAACCTACTTCTTGGCTCATTGAGGTCAGGGGGATTCAAAGAGGGGGGTGTTATATAAGGGTTCATCATCCAGATTTAAAGAACTTTGACCTAAAAATATATAAATAAGGGCTTCCATTGGGCATCTCAGACTAGGCATTGACTTAGTTGGAGTGCTGAATTGAAATCACTTACAAGGCGTACATGCTCCGGCTTTCCAGCTGGTCTGCGGCACCTCATACTTTCTCCATGGCGACACATAAAAGAAGTTTCCAAGCCTGTGCGAGCACCCGTCCCTGTAGCTCGCACAGTAGCAGCCTGAAAACGATTCGAACAAGAGGTGATAACCGGCGCTCCTGCGCAAGCTACTGAAATACACTAGATGTATAGAGCGATATTAACTGAAGGTTTGTTTGTTTCCCAGCAGGGGCAGCATTGGTTTATGCGTGCTTACACACATTTGAATATCAGAATTACACGCGATCAGGTAAGACAAGCCCATGCACAAAGTTTAAATACTCAGATATCACAGACTACAATGCATTTAAACTAAAACATACCTTTTTGTTTTGTTTCTTTTCTCTACTTTGGGACAAATCATTTGATACAACAATGAATGGTATGTGTTGCATTATATTTTGAACATGACATTATTTGATTACTATATTTGTTTTGTATATAATGTACATCTCATCTAAGCAGTGATAGCCTTATAAAGTGAAATATTGCTCATGTACTGCCCTGATGAAGGTTTTTCCGAAATGCATTGGCAAATGAACATTCATGGCAAACTGAGATAATCGCTCAACTTTGTATATTGGAAATAAGTGCTACATTGAAAGCTTACAACCGAAACGTGAATAAAACATTTCTGGACATATTTACATCGATTCAATATGTGTTTAGATAGATTCATTACTGGAAAAATTCTATTTTGAGAAAAAAATCTTTTTGAAGTTTGCAGCCCCTCGGATTGGGGGCCAACTGTGAAGAGCCGGTTTTAATAAGGTGAAGCCACCTTATTTGTTTCTTATGTTGTACTTTGGGGTCTTTGTGCTATAGGCCAAGTCTGGACCGGCAGCTCCAGGTTAAAACATTAGAATAACAGCTATACATTCTGAATACTTATCACAAATGGATTAATAGTGTGGTGCCCACCACTCCTCCTTTTTTTCTTCCTGCCTGAACTACCACCTGGATGGAGAGGATATAAAGAACTGCAGCAGAAAGGACTGTGAGACAGGGACTGTGAGACAGCCCTGGCCATGCTGTCTCCCAAGTAAGGTGCACTGTATAGAGACTGTTTATATTTAAGGACTTTTATATTTGTAAACACTATGGCCCTCACTATGTTACCTCTGCAGTATTATCATTACCACCGTGGTGTGATGCAGAATTTCCACTCTATCACAACATGACAGGCACGCGCACCCACCATTGGCATTAACAGCAATTCTGCCCAGCAAAATTACTGCTGAATACCTTACGTTGGCAATTCCTCCAATAATCAGTGGAATTACAGTTACCACCAGCCAAATTAGAAGAATTTCCTTTGGCGGAAATTCCACTGGCGGAAATTCTTCATCGCGTGAAAAGGAAGCACTGCAGTGGACATTTTGAAAAATGCGATCCATCAAAAATCCGGCCGTAGGAGTGCCATCCAGACCCAGAGACAACAGAAAACATGTTAGAAGGGAAGGGAGAATCCAGGGGGCCAGATCTGCCCATGCAGAAGCTCATTGTTCTGGTGGAGCAGGTTGTAGTACACTTGGAAGAACTATATGGTGCCCAATACAGGAAGACCAGCCAGAAGAGAGAAAAATGCTATCTGGTCAGTAATACGTGACAAGGTGGTGGCCCTGGGACATTCCCAACGAGAATCAGGGGACATGAAAATACACTAGAATGACCTGAGTCCGAAGCCTGATAGCGAACCACTGTAGGGAGATAGCTGCCACTAGTGGAGGAAGTGTCAAACAACTGCAGCTGACCTGATGGGAGGAGATGGTCAGCGGCATCCTCCACATTGTGGGGATAGAGGGAGTGGACTTGGCTGAGATCAGAGCCAGCATTCAGGGGCAATCTGGTAAGTTTCTGACTGAATTATGGGTCCATTCCAGAACAACCATGATGGCACATAAACATGCACATACTGCCATGCATTCATGTGACAAAAACCTGACTGTAAATGACCCATCCACGTGACTCTGCAAGCCATAATGACATGAGTCATTGAAACTGTGAAACCCCTTACATGACAACCAAGCATGATGCCAAGGGCATGACGTAGTCAAGTCCCACCATTGGACTGCAAGTAAGAAATAAAAACACACATCTGCAGGGCCCATCATAACCACCCCTTGGCCGTACACCGTCACCCGTGCACAGTCTACACATCAAGCATTGTACCAAACACATACCGCATGTCCATCAAAGAAAATCACTGTGTGTCAGAATAAAAACCACAGAAACTGAAAAGTATCACAAAGGCCCACAGGGATACAAAGATGCCGTCATCATGTCAACATGACCCCACCATAACTAGCAGGTCACCCATCAGCCAACAGAACTACATGAAAACCAAGCAATAACCGTCCTGACGTAAATGTACACACGTGACCCTGTAGCTCAATGATGCATGGGATTGGATGCCCCAAGCAAGCCAGGTTCCTCACCCAAACTAAATGGTCACCCTGAATCAATGCAGATGACTGCCACACCACCAGTCACATGAGGCATGTCGCCCTGGAGGCCCAACACACTGTGAACCCATTGTACAAGTGACAGTGCATGTGGAATCACCAGGTACATGACTATCAATCTATTTATGCACATATTTTTGTCTCCCAACAGGCACACAAGACTCCAAGGAGCCATGTGACGGTTCCGGTACCTCCAGGACACCAGCCCCAACAGGTGCCACAATGTCAAAAGGCCATGACAGGTCTCGGAGTGGGAACATGCCACCCAGCAAAAGGCCTCAGGCAGCAGTGCCAACAACTGCCATGTCCACTGGTGCAAAGGAAACAACCACAAGGACTACTGAAGACAATATTTACATTGCTCTATCTTGACCAATTAACACTCAATAAAATGGGCCAACAATACATTGAGGAACATTTTATCAGGACACCTTAACATACCTACATCAACTCCAACAAAGAAGACATGTCCACTTCAAACCACACACCAAAAAGTGTACTGATATTTTTGGGTGGTGCTTGTGGTTAGGTAAAAGAACTGATGGTCCCTGGGTGAGGTGCTACAGTCAAATCATGATAAGATGCCAATAGCATTTGTTCTAATTCTCTTCAGTTCTTAAGTTCTGCTCCCAGGTGTTTAGCCTGCTATTTTAAAACCACAGTACTGGAGGGGATAAATACCCTTAAGAATTCAGGAGGCCAACCAACATGATAATATTGTGGCCTCTCCCCACTACCTTACAGTCATCAACATTAGACTCTCGGGTTCTCCAAGCCACTGCAGGTACACTAGGATGAGCATTTTTCAAGTTCTGCCCAGCGCATGTAAGCTGACGGCCTAAGAACTTTTTGTATTCTTCCTGCTACCGGAGAGCTATGAACGCAGGAATTGTTTTGTTTCTCTATGCTACCTGGAAGTCATCAACTTGAGAATTGTTTGTGTTCTCTATGCTACTTGAGAAGTGCCAACATTGGAATGTTTTTGGTTCTTCCCACTGCCTGAACCCCATCAATATAATTGTTTTTTGGGTTGTCACCACACAACATGTGCAGTTTTCCATGTGACAGTGAATTTGGGGCAGGTAATGAATTAGGAACAGACAACATAAAAACACATGAACAAACAGGAGCATTTACAGGGAGGTGTCAGAAAGCACAATGCTTAGTCGTCTTAGCTTACCACACATCCCTTTTGCAGAATTTGCAAACAAGTGCACATGCCTCTGCCTGTACCTTCCACTCATGCAGGCAAATCGTTGCTACATGCAGGATGGTTGGGGCAGTATCATCGTCTGTGTTCCAACCTCTAACCAGCTTTGCCTCTGCACAAGACAAATTCCAGCATCTACTCGCTCAATCGCCTCAAAGTTCTTCCCTCACTCCTAGCCCTCTACCACATAGCTGCTTCCTGTCCAGACTCCCCCTCATGTTTCACATACTTCTGGCCTTCTTTGTCTTGCTTCCTATCTGCCTCTTTGTATTCCCCCTCTTGACCTTCAACTGCCTCCTTCTGTTCTGTTGCATCCTCATGACCAAGCTGCTATGCCTCATCCACCTGCACATGCTCCTTCTGCTGACCTGCATCCACACCTGCATGCATGTTCCCCAGCTGCCCCTCAGTTTGGGTTTTGGCTGTCATGGCTACACCTCCTACTGAAAGGGAAAGGCGTTAAAAAACAAAGCATTTACAAAACCAGCACAATACACAACAGAATATTACAAATAGGGAATTGAATGTGAAATAGGCTTCAGCACAAGCTCTTCTGCTCTCCCTTGTATTCCCCGCTCTAGCATCTAAGCACAACACACACACAAGTAGGAAGTGAGATGGGCAACTGAACCGCCACAGAGAATTGAAGATCTGATTGGCCTACCGAAATTCCCTAGGAGTTTTGACAGTTCTGATTGGTCCACCAAAGAGGGACGCAGTGGCTAAACCTCTTGCTGGAACATTGGTCATGGTTTTAGGTTGCCAACAGGTCACATGAGGTTTCAGTAAAATTAATAGCTTTCTTTCTTTAAAGAACAGAAGACCTGTTTCAGTATGAAAACCTGTTGGTATTCACAGAGGTGTTTGAAAATTACCTTGCCACTGGATTTGTGTCTGTTAGGTTTCTCCAAGGCAACCCAGGGAATTTATCATTTCATAAAAGTGGGCCCTTTAGAAGGCTTCCAAAGAGGACGGCAACATTCCTCAATGGTCTGATCCTTATTTATTGTGAATGCACTCCCATGACACTGCTAAAACAACAGGTACAATGGCAAAACAGTTCTGGATTGCTGTGATATTATAGCAGTGCAGAACCATACATTCCACACAGGTGTGATGGCACAGCAACAGAAAGTGTTTCCCTTTGTTGCTCAAGGTGCAGAAAAACCGTTCTTCCCAGCGACTGCTTCAAGGGTCCTCCTCATGTAATGAACCCTGTCTCTTAAATCCTGTGAACCAGGCCTCCATTGGTCCAACAATAAGCAGTATCCCAGTACACCAATGAAAAAAGAGCACAATACAGAATTGTACAAGGATTGGCAAATGGGCCAGGTAAATCTTCCAAGAATCTACTGTGCTCATTGTGTACAGCTCTTCCAGGTAGATTTGTGCGGGTTTGTGAAAATGCATTAGTGAGTTTATGCTCACAAAGCTCATCAAAAATGTAATATACATCACAAATGCCATACAACGCTCCCTCCAAACTTTTGATTTTTAAACATTTTTAAAGCCCAGAAGTAAAGGGAAGGTGATTTCAGGACAATGTTTTATGTTTTTAATAGTTTTATTTATTTCTGAATCGTCATTCCATAAAGGCAAGTTTATTACTGGAATCATCTTATTAAAATTATTTAGTACAATTCAATTTCATTATTGTGACAATTATAAACAGTGGTATACCTTGGATTTGAAGAATCCACTGGCAGCATGTGTCATTTACTATGTTGGTAGGTTTTGATCCGCGACCCCGTGATTCCTCTAATTTGATATGCCCTTCCTCTTGTTTGCAGAGCTATTGTAAGATGGATTCTGTTGTAAGGAAGCCAAACAGTTCAAAAATTATACCTGTCCACTTTGTGAAAAACGCCTTTCTCCCATAATAAGTGACAGAAAGCTCTTCTTTACGTAAGCGGCAGAATGCAGAAGTAAGTGTCCGAAGAGGTATCTTGTCATGGCGTTTTGTTGCTGTTTCCCTTTTGTGCTGCCAATTGATAGCATGTCCAGACAGAACTGTGCCAGAAGGGTGCACATTCTTTTGTTCCTAATACACAGGAGATCAATCTCCCTCTTTGTTTTAAGCTTTCAAAGGTGAATAGAATTAAGCTTGTGGGAAAAATGGCTCCCTTGCTTTCTTATCATGCTGAAGTAACTAAATAACTGCCGGTAATGCTTCTTGACTATCTACTCTGGGTGAGCGCCCATGTATGTGGGATCCAAAAACCACTTTGATAGGCTAAGCTTACTCAGAGTATACTTGAAATATTGTAACCAGACTCGTTTGTGGTTCACCTCATTCACCATCATTTTCTACCTCGTTTGACATGTCGCTTACGCCAGCGAGATATCAGATGAGGATTTGTTTAAGCTTTACACAATCTGTCATGTAAGAAACACTGAGTTAATTCCCAGATTTGGGAATGCTCAATACTAATTGTGCAAAAGCATTTCCAAGGGATATTAGTGCTTGGTGATTGGGAAAGCACCACAAACCTGCTCTGTATATGGTTATCTCCACCAAATGTGTGCTAGATGCACTTAACATTGCCATAACAAGATGGCAACCTGTAGTGTAGGAAAAGCACATAATAGCTGTGTTTGACTGGACTGTTAGTTAAGGCTATTTTGCCGTCTGTTTAGTCACTCATATAGAATTGGTAAGACTGATGGAGAGGTAACCTTACCTCAGTATCAGGTTCAGTAATTCCATCTTTGAACCGTTAGAAAAGAAACGTGCCTCAAGTATGGTACAATTTACATTGTTTTAGATTCATGTTTATTGCCAGTTGTTGTTCTTTCATGAAAGTTGTGTACTTACCTGCAAGAGTTTCAATTGCTTTGTGTGTTCAGGCAATCAAGACTTCATCATACACACAGAGATGAAGCAGATCGCGTCAGCCCAAAAAAAAGTGAGTCTTCACTCTCCCTCAGATGTTTATGCATATTATTTGTTTACAGTAAATATTCAATAGGAGTTGTGGCAGAACGCATCCCCGGATTACTCCTCTAGTGAAGGAAATGAAAAAGTATTTCCCCCATGTTCTCATAGATCCTGGTGCAATGCTTTCTATAGGATCCAGAGGTCTTTGGGACTACATTTGGGATCAATTTTCTATCTCTAACATGAGACCGAAAGCCCTGGAGAAATCCATAAAAGATAAACAGGACTTTGGCAACATATACTACTGAACGCTTCAACGAGTAGATACAAGTTAAGGGCCTGCTCTATTGTTCCTAGTCCTTCTCTATAACCAAACAGGGTGACATCCATTCCTGCTGTGTCCTCTACTCAATGTTTTACTCTTAAGTGTCGCACCTTTGACACTGCATCTGAAAGAGATATTGGGAAATGATCTATTGCCTTTTAAAAAAGAATCAAAGGCTCTATGATACCATGTGCCAGCTATCTGGTATTCCCTTTATTGTAATGATGACATTAAACACAGACCGCAACACTGATAATGAAAATCAGATGTTTAATTTATGCAGATCTATTGGGTAGGCGCCCAAAGCATGGCATTTGTTCTGGCTCTCCTTTAGGCTTAAGCATAGTATTTGAGGGCCCTGTACACAGAAGAATCTGTTCTGTTGTCTGATCATTTGTTGGTGCATATGCGGCTATCTCAAAATCACCATACAGGCTAAAACGTGACGCAGGTACTCTTTTCCTGAAATATTTACCTTCAAAACTCTGGGTGCTGGTTGTAGCTACAACCCCACAGGGGAGTCCGAATATACAAAGAGCATCCAAAACAAGGTAGTCGTAGAACTGACATAGACGCAGCTGCTGCTCGTTAAGTCCTACTGTTGGAGTTTACTTAAACCGTTGGTGTGAGCTATTCCCTAGAATCTTAGTGCCCAGGCACCAGATTTGTGGGCAAACAGAAGGCAAACCAGAGACCCTCTCCAAAAAGAGGGCAAGGACATTATCATCTCTTTTGTTCAAGGTGAAGAATAGTCTCCTGAACACCTCAGCAATGAGGTACATGGATATATTGCCAACATGGATGTGGAGGAAGTAGATCCACTGTTGGACTTAATTTAATCATATTCAATTGAGTAGCCCTTTTGCATGGTAAAACCATCAAATAGCCTGATTAAGTATCCACAATTGTACATGCATATTGACAACCTTTACTAATGAGCATAGGGCCAATATAGTAAATTTGCCAAATTTGACCTGGTAATTTCCCACATTTTAATGTGCCATGAATTATGTGTGGAATAGACCAATGCTTCTGATGTTGGCATACAGGGCATTGTAAAATCACAGTTTACACAATTTCTATTGATACCCCTCTCTTGAGCCCGCCTGATAGTAGCCTTCTCTCCGACATGTCCACTTTTCTGGTGGGCCCACTTAGTAATTCCTTCCAAGTCATCTTCTTCAGCTTTCGAGTCCATGATCTGAACACATGTCCATCTGCAACCCAATTGAACCATCGGTCCAATGAATCTGTTGCACAATGTGCGTCATGTCAGCAATGTCTTGCCATAATTCTCTGCCCCAAAATTCCCATCCATTCTTTTTCCAAGTTGGTAGCCAGACTACCAGACCATTAGCAACCGACCAAGAATCAGTATAAATATGACAGGTACCAGGTGATTCTTGTTTTCACGCTTGATACACAGCATATTGTTCTGCAAATTGGCTGCTCTTTCCGTTTCTGGACGTAGTAAGCACCTTTTCTTTTTTGGGATTGTATGCAACTGCCTTCCAAAATCGCTCAATCTCCACATATTTAGCTGTGCCATCAGTAAACCAGGAATGTTCAGTTTGTTTAATAGGTAATTCTCCATATGGGATCCCCCAAGTGACTGGAGATTTCCCCACAAATGTACCATTATCTGGTTCAAGATCAATTAGCGGCACTCCTGCCACTTGTTTATGTAACTTTGCCATGCCTGTTTTACCAGGTTTAGCACGGTCTTAAATATACCATCTCCATTTGATTACACTAGCTTCTTGAGCATGACCGATTCTGTGTGTTTTAGGAGAACTAAGCACCCATTGCATAATGGGAGTTCCTGGTCGTATATTTACATCATGACCCACAGTCATTTGTTCAGTGTCAATTAAAACCCAATAACAGGCTAATAACTGTTTTTCATATGGGGTATACCTATCACCTGCATCAGGTAATTTTCTACTCCAAAACCCCAAAGGTACCCGTTTCCTGTCCTGCTTTTGCCATAGACTCCAATCAGCATAGAAATCCTGAATACAAACATTTAACTCAACCTCACCTTCCCTCAATGGCCATAAATCAAGCACTTTTTGAATGGTACCTTTTGCCAATTGAAATACCACGTCTTGCTCATTACCCTAGACAAACTCATACTTTTTATGTGTGACTCTATAAAGAGGTGCCAAAATGTGTCCCAAATGAGGAATATGTTGTCTCAGAATAAGTCAATAAATTGTTTTGCCTGTTTCTTAGTTTTTGGCGTGGGAAATTCAAGAATTGTTTGTTTTGCTTTAGGCACCATTTCACGATGTCCATCACGCCATTTTATTCCCAAAAAAATGACAGTCTCTGCCGGACCTTGTATTTTAGCATCATTTATCTCCCACCCTTCTTTGCACAAACCTTCCATGATAAGGTTTAAATGCATGCGCACACTTTGCTCATCTTTGCCTTAAATCAGTATATCATCAATGTAGTGCACAATTTGCACATCAGGTTTACATGGAATTTTATCCAAATGTTCAGCTACCAGCCGGTGACAGATAGTCGGACTACCCATATAGCCCATGGGCAAACGATTAAAAGTGTATTGTAGCCCATCCAAGATAATGCAAATTGTTCTTGGCACTCAGGTGCAATCGGTATAGTGAAAAAGGCGTTAGCCAAATCCAAAACGGCATACCTTGTGCCCTAAAATGTTTGTATATTTTCAGTTAATGTTACTGCATCAGGTACCGCAGGCACCAATGGAGGAGTATGTTTGTTCAACTTGCGATAATCAATTGTCATTCTGCAGCTACCATCAGGTTTTTTCACAGGCCAAATCGGATTGTTCCAGGCAGTAGTTACGGAACATAATATGCCCGCATCAACAAAGTCTTTGATAATGTTTGAAACCTCATTTTGCCCACCCGGAATCCGATATTGTCTAATGGACACTTGTTTAGTCGCTTTCGGAGCCTGCACAGGGGGTATTTTTAAATGACCAACTACAACTGGAGAACAAGTAAAAGCATTTACACTGAATTGATATGTTTAGTCTTCCAGGTTTAGAGTCAGACCCTCCAATATGTCAAAAACAATTATATATTCCGTTAAAGGAACAATTAGTACTTGAAAAGTGCCTCTCTTTAATTGCCCGATTTTCATATCAGTTTTAGTTTGTACAGCAGAGGTTTCTTTACCACCCAATCCGGTAATCATAAAATGTTCACCTTTAAATTTGGAAGGGTGTCCATGAATTAAAGAGGCCTCCGCTCCAGTATCAATCAAAGCACAAACCTCTTGTATATTGCCAGCATGGCAACATAATTTAACTTTAACATGAGGTCGCCTGTCAATTTTAACATGGACACTGACACTGAAGCTTGACCAATATCCTATTCATCTTTAAAATGAGTGCTTTTCGATTCTCGCTCTGCTAATGAACTCTCCATTTTCTGTAAATCAGCCTAAGTTGGCTGGGAGGGTATCGAGATATGAGAAAGATCAGTGTAACCCCCCACACATGATGAACCAAAAGGATCCGAATCATCTTTCGGCACATGTAAATCCTGTCATTTTACTTGTTTGTAGAATTCCTTTCCATCCAAACCATGTTTTTTATATAATAAGTATATGTCACATGTTGGAATTCCATCGATTTCTTCTGTAGGGACACCATCCTTAAGTAAAGCTAAAAACATATAATTTCTGGATACGTGTGAGTCTCTGCTATCAAACCTTTTTCCAGGAGTACGTTTTTCTGAATTACTCTCCCTCTCACGTGTATATTCCTGGGGTTTATCCCATTCTCCTAAATCTGATAGTTGTTGAATGGCATCGACCACCACATCAGTGTCTTTTCCAGTCATTCCCACTAATAGTGTCATTATAACATTTTTGTATGTGGGAGGGGCAGTACGCATAAGAGAATTTCTAGCTGAGACAGACAAATGTATCATTCCCATATGTTCAGCAGTATAAAGGTGAATAGCCTCCTTCACAGTATGTTCTCTTATTCTTTGAATAGCATCCTCCAAGGTATGCCAGTTTTTATCATTAGCCGGCCAGTCCGACTTAATTGGATATTTGTGGTTACATCCTTGTGCAGCCAATTTCAAAAGAGACAACTGCCCATCATCACAATTATGATCGCGAGTAGAACCTGCACGCAGGGTCTCCTGAATTTGAACATCATTAGACAAAGGCAAAAATCTAGCAGAATCAGTCGTATTGACTAGAAGGCCTGAAGCCCCTCCATCGGACATTCTAACCATCCAAGCCTGCAAAGATTCACCTGATTTCTGTTTCAATCTATTGATAATTTCACCAATTTCTTGTTGCGAATAATCTTCAAGGGTGGTCATATCTACACACCGGCCCCTGGATGCAATGGATGGCGACCCATTTTCCTGCAAATTATGGGATTAACAGCCACTTCTTTACATATTGGTTTCGCTTTTGGTGTAGGATGTGATGTATCAGAATCGCTACTTGTAGTAGTACTGTCAAAAATGTCACCATCCCATTTCTCAGGATCCCAATTCACTTCCGTGACAGCAATTACTGTCACTACCGTACGGGAATTAACCCTGCCTCTTCTTTTCCAATATTTATATCGTGCAACTCTAACTGCAGCACGTTCAGCAACAGCTTGACATTAATCTGCTTTTTCGTGATATAATTTTAATTGAAGTTGTTGCATTAAAGCAATTTATTTTTCAGCAGCCAATCCTTTTACTAATTTTTTAACCAAATCTTTTAAGTCTACATTTAATTGGTGCATTTCCCGAAAAGCATGCAATAAAATCCATCCCCTTCTCTCAAGAGCAGAACACTCCTTCCCTTCTACACAGGGACCAATTGTAAATATTAAATTATTTCACCTGGACTTACCTTTCCTATGCTAGTTCTCATGTGTCACTGAATCCCGCACCACATGCCCAAGTCTGTGCAATTTTATCATAAGGGCTGTTTGACCATCCCGGGATCGTTTTATCTGGGCAATCTCTGCCAGCAGAGCTATTCTTCTTTTTGAACAAAGAAGCCATAACAACAGAATGCATGTTTCATGTCCCACACTTTAAAAGAAATACACACGTTTTTCCCAAAGGGAAATTTCTTTTTTCGCACTTTTTCCTTTCTACCGTTCTGAGTCTAATATCATAAGCCTTAATCTATTAACAAGATTCTTTGGCATTCATTTCAGCACAAAGACTCTGCTCACAGCGCCAATTATGTATTGCGTTTATTTGGCTATAAGGGAAGAACACCAATACTTACGTCCCCCCAGCTCCTTCTCGCAATAACTAATAATTGG
This sequence comes from Ambystoma mexicanum, assembly GCF_040938575.1. Classification (NCBI taxonomy): domain Eukaryota; kingdom Metazoa; phylum Chordata; class Amphibia; order Caudata; family Ambystomatidae; genus Ambystoma; species Ambystoma mexicanum. Next base: position 638,756,033 of record NC_090937.1, read on the forward strand.
ACTCAGACTAGCAGAAGACACACACACTTATAAGGTTATAAAAAGTGGCTCATTATAGGCCGTTTTTTGGTATCAAACAACTGATAATAAACAAATAAAACACTAATACATACAAACATGTATACATAGATAGATAGATTAGAATATAAATGTCATCGCCGTGAGCCATATGTCAGAGGAAAACTTCATCTTGGCCACCAAACAACACTGCTTAGTCCCTCAGCAGGTAGGCGAAGAGATAGCTATGGTCCAAGGGGTCTGAAGCGGAGCGTCCTCCCTATCAGAGAGACTGCAACACCTGGGGTTCAACATCCAACAACTTACTTTCCGTGATGCCCTCTCTTTTATGGGTCATCTGCCCCTCCCCTCCAAACTGCGCTCTGCACTTGGCCAAAAGGCATACCACAAGTCGAAGAGACAAAGGGTGGAAAAATCCAGTTGAAGGTGGAAAAGCCCAGCGCTCCTCTACTTGCATGCATTCCCAGACCCCTTATCGTGCAGCTGCAGTGCACTCCAACTCCCCTTCTGCATTCGTCCTTCACTGGACAATACATTAACTATTCTCCGCAGTCAGTTAATTTGCAAAATATGTATGTGACTGCTCTGTTTTCCCTGCTACTTGTTCATTCTGTGAGGCTTACGAAGGCGCAGACTTTATTACTGAAATGGTAGAGGAGTTTTCAAAATGGCTGCACATTGACACCATGTTATTCTTGCTTGCATCTTAAACACTAGCATTACACCCACCCATTCCCCACTCAAAAAATCCAAAGCCATCAACTCTTCATTAACAATATTGGCATGATTCGGGAGCACATACTCAACAATCACAAAACTGTCAGCAAAACACACATCCCACCTCAGAAAACGACCACTACCTGGACAACTTTCAATGCACATTAAATGGAAGAACTGACTTCTGCCTTCCTAGAATTCCTCAATGCCACATCATACACAAACAACATCATTCCTGCCTAGGTTATCAAGACCCTTCCAACAGCAGCAATTCTCCATTGTTTGCCAATCATCAACGGCTCCTTCACTGGAGGCAACCTCCCCTCAATGCTCAAGATCAGACAAATCTTCACTATTCTCAAGTAACCAACACTGTACTGCGAAAACCTCAGCAATTGCTGCCTCATCGCCAATCTTCCCTTCATAGGTAAGGTCCTTGAGAATGCAGTATCCATGCATCTACCTTACAAATCGACAACCGACATACCCCTAATATCCTTGACCATGGCCATTACTTGCCAATTATCAACTGGTCATTTACTCAAGGCAACCTCCACTCAATGCTCAGGACCAGACATATCCTCACTCTTCTCAAGAAACCAACACTGGATTGCGACAACCTCAGCAACTGCTGCCCCATTGACAAACTTCACTTCCTAGGTAAGGTCCTGGAGAATGCAGCATCCATGCAACTCCTCCAACAAATCGACACTGACATAGCCTTAACATCCTGGATGATGGCCATCCTTGCCTCCTGTTTGACACAATAGATCCCCAGACATTTATGGAAAGTCTATGTTGCTGCATTGAATCACAAATACCATCCTCAGCTGGATCAAATCCTACTTCACTAACCATCACCAATTTGTCCAAATGGGTTCCACCAGATAACCAAATCTACCCATCACATATGGAGAACTGAAGGATCCGTAATCTCCCCATTGACCTTGATGTGGCACTGCTAAGAACCGTCCTGGCTAGCAAAAACATCTGCATGGACTGATACCTAGATGGCATGCAGCTCTAACTAAAGATATCTTCTATAAATGACATCAACATGCTTAAGGCCTGCCCCACCTTGATCCAGGGATCTAGGTGATCATTGCGCCACCCCGTAACTGTGCCGGCCGCAAATTGAGGCACCAGTTATGATGTGACGCAGTGATCATATTGATCACTGTGTCCGCTTCCCCCGGCCTGCATTACCCCTCCCAATACCCACCCCACCCCACGCTCCACTCACCTTTAGAGCGGCACACTTCTGCGTGTGCCGTCTGCACTCTGTGATCCCTGCGGTGTCAGCTCCTCCCACTAAAGTGGGTTGGAGCTGACGCCAGAGGGTGCTTTTCTTTTTTTTTTTTTTTTCTTACGTGTCCCCCGCTTTCTGAAATGTTAAGTGGGGACACCCCCGCAATACCCTACCCCCATTACTGCGCCCAAGTAGAGCGGGGACACACCCGCAACTCCCGCTCTGCTTGGCGCAGTAAATGTCGCCCTCATGTTTTGCACATCCAAAGTCGCAGTGAGTGCAGGGGGCACACAAATGAGGGTGACATTTCGGTACAATACCTTGATCCAGCATTGGATAGTCCAGTGCTTACCTGAACTTAGTCACTCCAAGCCAAAGGCCTACTTCTGACCAACAACATCGAAAATGCTGACATCCAGCCCTTGCTCTCTGCTTTGAACCTTGAGGGCTTCACACCCCAGCTGCCGACCTGCGCCAAGTCCCTTGGGTTCTACATAGAAGACACCTATCCTGCAATGAGCACATAGTAAGAAAGATACAAAGGACTTGGTACACAATTTTCCTCCTGCAGAAATTCAGGCCCTTCATCCAAGGAAAACAGTTCAGATTTGATGTCCAAGTCTCGGTCATTTCCCACCTGCAGCGTAGCAATGCCCACTTGGAAGGTCGTCCAGAGACCACTCTGACACTCCTGAAATGGGTCCTACATGATGCAGCATGACCCATCAATGGAGTCTACAAATGTGACCACATCATTCCAACCCACATTAAACTGCACTGGCTCACACTGCAAGTACATATCACTTTCAAATCCTGTTCCAACATCTCCAAAGCCCTCACCCTCAAGTCCACAAGCTTCCTCCCTGAGGAGTTAAGCATCGCTGGAGGCCTTTGATCCACAGGCAGGACATGTGTGGACTTGGACACCATTACCAAACTCACCCCCTTGCTTCTAAATTTCTGAAAGAATCTCAAACATCCCTCTTCAAAGAAAGGCTCCTCCTTAAAACCTAGGTACACATGCCTCCGTTCCCCAAGTAATCTGAGAGTGGGAAATCTGCTTCGCCATGATTCCTCCCCTGGTTACTTTTATATTTCTTGCTGCCAAATTGCCTGTCCTTCCCCACTGTTTGCTACCCGCTCCCATGTATTGAACCCTTTCAATGTGTTTCCCTCGCTGTGTACTTGCCCCGTTGACTTGTAAAGTGCTCCGTTGCTTCCCAAAGCTAGGTCCCTAAGCTAGGTCTGTGCTCAACAAATACCACTTGATAACGAATTGAAGTAGATTAAGCAATGATCAAGTGGGTTTAGTGGGCGTTTTAGGGTCAATGGGCAGGACATCTGATATAAATCATTGCCAGCATCTTTCTGAGGTTTATCCATTAGTCTAAGAGGAAGCTACAAAGAGGTCCCTTCTGGCTTCTTGTCTGCATCCCCAGATAAAGATAATACACTTATGGTCAAGATGCATACAAACGTGAGGCGATGCCTTTGCCCCCATTGATGCCTAGTGACTTTGGATCTAAAGATTTTGGCAGTTAGAAATAGGTTAGACTGGAAGCAGTGGGGCACCCGAGGGAAGATGTTTGTTTTAAATGCGCCCAGCCCACCAGAAGATACGAAAGGGCCCCAAGAAGCTCTCATTAACATGATTATATTTTGTATTAATTGCAGAAGACATTGCCTCACAAATAGTATATTGCAGCAATTGTAGCATCCAAAAGGATCAGGGTGATTGAAAGTCATGTTTGTTGGGCAAAGAAAAGGATACAACTGACATTGTATTGGTTGGGTGAGCTTACAGCTAGCAACGCGCCGTATAATAAAGAAATGAGAACGTCTTGAAGAAGTCTTTTTTGGTTTCTTTTAATTCAAAGTTGTGAAGTTGTAGCCTCACGGCGGATGGAGGACACATTTTCATGAGGTGGGATTGAACCCATGACGTACCGTTTTTTTCCTGGATTAAGCTGATATTTAAGAAAGTAAATAAGGCCTGGATTTGAAAAAGGCAATGTAATCTTGCTGAAACACGTGTCATCCTTAAAGGCTACAACTTCACAACTTTAAATTAAAAGAAACCAAAAAAACTTCTTCAAGACGTTCTCATTTCTTTATTATACGGCGCATTGCTAGCTGTAAGCTCACCCAACCAATACCTTTTTGAAGAATGGAGTTGAGGGTCTCTATGTCTGCGTAGTAGCTTACTTCGATGCGACGTCTGATCCTAATATCCAACCACTAAAACCAAAACTATCCAAATCTACAAATATATCTTGTATTAGGTTGCATGGTACTATTTCACAAGGTGTCAACCAAAAGGTCCCTCATCAGCTATACAACTGACATTGGCCACATGGTGGAGTATTTGATGACCATGGAGGAGTGTATGTGCTTGGCAACACAGCCTGTCCTAGATTGTGTAGCGCAGTGCCCTTAACACTACTTATGATAGCAAAACCCCCTCCTGTGGCCACTAACTGCAAGGGATCACAACCTCACTCAAGGGTAATAATGTTCAGCTTGCTATAGCGATGTGCAAGATCCAGGCTCTACAGCTGTTATTTAGCCATGTGGGGCCTCTTGGGAGGAGGGACCAACAGGCAACACTGTCAGCAGCATGTCCAATAGCCTATTTGATCAGGAGGCCTGGTTGGGGTCCTCTTCTAGCACATTGGATTGACATATATCCGACGGGAAGGGGAGAATCACACAGGATGTAAGCGTGGATGAGGTCAGACCTTCAGACTGGAATACCTGTCGGCAGCTATAAGTGTAGACTGAAGGTGGACCCCAGTGAGAGGGTAAGAATTCCTCAAATGGAATATTGCTGGCTGTCCAATTAGCTAGAGAACAAGGACTGCAAAGAATGTGTAGCGGCAAAAATCACCATGTTAGAAGAAAAGTGGACACTGGTATTGCTTCATAAGGCAGGGTGTATGGCGTTTAATGTCCCAGATATGTAATCACTTTAGGGGAAATCCAGATGAAGGTTCTTCATTTGGCCTTTAATCAGCCTCAAAGTTATGTTAAAAGATGTTGATACAGGAAACCATTTGATTTAAAATATGCAACCGAAGAGAGGGCAGGGAGGAAGCATTCATAGATGTCATGTCAATAACACAAATGGGCAAAGCCATGTGTCATCACTCATCTGGAATTGTGTAGGTGTTTTGCTGCAGAACTTGGATTGCAGTATGGATGTAAACAACATGGAGAATTTTGAAATGATTTTAAAAGGTCTAATATTACAAGATTTGGACAACTGTGATAGATTGTAGGAAGGCAAGGCAAGTTGGATCACTCTGTCACACATGAAAGCTTTAAAATGAGTGGTCAGACCTTGTCCTGAAGTTGAATCTGAGCATGTTAAACAGACAGACTAGTGCCTATTCCCCTCTGAGTGCATTGTTCTGTGATACCCTGGATAGCAGTCTGATAGACTACATCTTCCTTAAAGGAGCATACTGGCATTTGTTTCTGGATATAGACGTGCTGCAGCAACTCAAATGTGACTGTAAACTTTTGCTGTGGACTATAAGGATCTCATCATAGATATGGGTGGGGTGCAACATGAAAATAAAGAAATGACACCTTGTAGAAATAGCAGTCCCATCAAGTAAAAGTGGGTCTGTAGTGATGAGCTCAGTGCCCTCTCTGGGCCCTGGGCACCCCTGGCTGAGGGAAGGCATGCTAAAGACCAAGCAGGAAGACATCAAGAGACTCAGGCTTAATTTCAAAGGCATCTCTTTAATTATTCTCAGGATGCTTCAAACAGCATACAGCAGAAAAGTCAGCAACTCCCAACCCTCTCCTAACTTCATGGTCTTTTATACATTTTCAAAGATGCTGTAATTTAATAATTAATACAAAACATTCTGATTGGCTTTGGCAAATTAAAGACAACCCCTTCTTCAGTCCAAGGTTGGTTACCTCAGCTGTCACTCATCAAGTACCCATGTCATAACAAAACCGCAACATTTTAGATTCAACTGCCTCCAGTGAACTTTCCATGAACTGCTATGATGGAATGATATAATTATTTCAGCATGATTTTGCAAAACTCAACCATTTTGTATTTTCGGTATCTGTCTAAGAGTTTGTCTGACCTTGTCCCAACCAAAATGGCCGACCAAATTATAAAATGACTGACCTTCTATTTTTACTTATCACTTAAGTTCTGTTCAGTTTTAAAGCTAGATTTGTGGTAACTCTGAGAAATGCATGCTAACCACATGCCCTTCGCTGTGCAAGGCATTCTGACCCAAAAAATGTATGTCACCCTACAATGTGCTTGTTTGACCTTTTAAGCACTATAATTCAGATTTTTGCAATATTGGAGTTATTGGTCAACCCGATACGTTATCTGCATTCAGTTCGAGGGGGTGGGGTCCACCTTCTATACAGGTCAATAGCAAAGTTTTCCTGCCAAGCTTTAGAAAATAATGGATGCATGAATAAATGAATGAATGAATACATGAGAATTTCTACATAAAACACACTTGCAGAAGAGGGTTTCTTGGTGCTGGTGACCGTGCTCACATATACACTTGGATAAACGTGTTTACTAAAACTTTGAATTACCTGCATTTCAGGTGATTCAAACTGTTCAAACTTCAGATGATTTTTTAAAGCAGTTTAAACAAAGTTGAACAGCATGGCTTAAAGCGGGACACATGGTTGGAGGACCTTTTCAGTCTGAGTCAACTTTCATAGCGACACAGGAGGTTTTTACCGAAGGCAGGCTCAGGAAATGTAGACAAGGGGGAAAAAACTGGACTGTAGTTAAAGCACGAGGGGTGGGACAGGTAGTAAGTGACTGGGGACTCAAAGATTTATTAAGATTAAGTCATGTCTTCCTCATGCAGCACTGCGAGACATAGACAGTCATTTGATGTGGGGGTATATCATAGGTGCCATCTGGTGTGAGTATAGAGAGAGGGAATCTCTGTGAGGGAGAGAAGCTCAGGTAACTGTGAGGCATGCAAGTATGTGACTCTTGATGTTGTGTAGCATCTCTAGATGTCTGGAATAAATAGCAGTAATTATTCGAGGCAGGAGGGGAAACCAGAAATTCTGTGCTTAAGAGACTGTGAGAGACCCGTGCTTGCCATGAAAGTACATCACATCATTATGTGTCATCCGGAATGGCGCCACCATCACCACTGCCAGCACCATCATACCCAGATGAGAACATCCTGTGTTTTGTTGAACAGTAACAACATTCAAAACTGTGGCTGTACTTACAACAGAATGCATAGCATCTGAATGGGATGCTTGTACACTCTTCTAGAAAACCGTGTGCCATGGAAAGCAGGGAAGAACTTGGATACCGCATCTATGCGGTCCCATGTTGTGCATTGCCATGCACAAACATTGGAAGAATTAAAAAGATCAGAAGTGCATCACTCCCTATACTAACAGTGATACAGCATGTTACCACCAACCGAACAATTACTGCAGAAAATACTGCAGCTATGTCATTGCTTGGAAGTGGGATGCCAAGCTTCACCACTCATACCCCAGTGATGCATAGCTGTGGTCCGCCTTTGCGTTACCTCAGTGTTGTGAAACCGATTGAGTGTGACAAAAAAAATCAAAAGACACATGACTAGTCAGTACCCCAATGAAGAACGGGGGCATTTGATGTGTGCTGTTTGGTGGGGTATAATAGGTGCACACATAATGTAAGTCTTTCCAATAAAATCACATAATTTCTGATTTTTTAAGCTTAGTTTTTGAAAAGTCATTAAATTAAAGGGGTGGGTTATTCAATAATGAAATGAAATGAATAAATAATGCATAGTACACTCTGATTAGGGAGTAGCATCTCAATTACATGTTCTATAGTTCTTTTACAGTGGTTTCTCCAATCTAAATGCACATACCATATTAATGCTGTTCGAATTAAATCTTCTAAATATGGCAAAATGCCTCTGTTACAGTTGCTATACAGCTGATGAAACACATTAGTATTGTAATACATTCTGAGTATTAATGTTGGGATGCAGGTCCAATGCCCCAAATGTTAGAGAATATACTGGTTAAGCAAGTGTTTACAGTAAGGAGAGTGGGCCATTTATAGGGTCAGTGATTCTGTCTTTGTGCATGGCTACTCTATGGCACATTAGCTGTTTCAGGTGCACATGTGTTTTTTAGAACAATTTTATGAGGAAATGTAGGGCAGTGACATGCAGTATGCACCACATGTAGAGGGCAGGCCAGGTTAGATCATGGGACAGTTTTGCAGCAAAGTAGCAGCTGATGAAAACCAATGTCGATTTTGCAGGTAGAGAGAAATGTAAGAGGTACCCCAGTAGTTCAAAGACTTTTATGTAGTGTAACAGACAAGTAGGGGTAGATTTTTTAAAGAATGTATAAGGGAAGATATAGGGACGTGTTAACAGCAAGAAGAGAGGTTTGCTAATATGGAATTGGTCATGTTGGAGATTCCAGATGACTAGGCCACACAAAGTATGCATAGCTTTTTTATGGTGAATTAGGCTTCCTTCCTGTTCATTTTAGCTTGTGCACAGACAAGGCCAGCATACTTGGAGGTGGTTTGAAATGTTGCACATTGATTGGTTGAGGGTGCAGGGTGAAGTAGGTTCCCAGGTGTCGAACAATGACTGTAATAACAAGTAATGTTTCAAATGCATAGCCAGCATTCCAGATGGTGAAGGACACAGGTTGATGAGAACGCGGTAACATAAAACCAGGGGAAGCCTTATAGGGTGTGACTCTACTGCCCCCACTGAAGGAATGGCCACTCCAATGGTACTGCAGAAACAGAGGGAATTAGAGCTCACAAATTATGAAATATATTCTCATTTTAGTGGTGTCCCAATAGTGTTTTTTATAAGGTTGCTTGTTCCCATGGTAAGAAGAGCTCCAGAAATGCAACATGTTGCCAAACAGAAGTCGCAATATAAGCTGTCAGTTGTACAGTTACAAGGGTGAGAAACATCAGGGAGTGCCAAACGTTTTGGTTGCATGGGAATACAATGAGTTCTTTGATTTTGTTGCCACACTGTCTACACCTCACAAGGGGATTGGTTAAATGTAAGAGGTGAATCACACCAGGATACACTCAAGGGTGGCATGTCCAATGGGAGCGGTGTCCGAAAGCAACACATTGTTCCTAAGGCCACTGGCCAATGAGGATGAATGACTCCCGTTGATCCAGGCATCAGGTCACTGTTAGAGGGATGCTACTGGTCTGGTTACGAGGGAAGGTTTGAGCGAAGAGGGATAACAAATGTATGGTTTCCTGTAGGGGATTATTAGCATCAACCAATAAGATTGCAATGGTCTTTCATATGTCTTGAAACAATGTCAACTCTTCTCTCGTAACTCTCTCCTTTTTAAAGCTTGTCTTTTTTCCCGGCTGAGTTTGTATGTTATAACATTTGTTTTCCTTGCAATTTGGGCACTAATGTTTGCTCCTTGGATTGATTTTCCTTGTTTTGGGTTTTGGGTCTACCTTACAAAATATTGATTTTAAATGTGCAATGTGTGCATTTTATGTTGACAAAATTCAAATTCTTTGAACCTTGTCTTGCAATATGTATAATTAACATCCCTATTCAGAAATACCTGGTTGGATAATTATGTCATCGTTTTGTATTGTGGTACATGCTGAAAATGCTTTCTTATTGAAAAGGCAGTATTTATAAGCTCGGTGAAAATTGCTAAATCTGAATGATGAACTCCTTCTGGGACCCCCTGATCCCGGGGGCAAACAAGACAGCATTCATTTTATGATATCATCTTGTAAAGTGAGGACAGAAGAGATTTGAGCGGAACATGGGTTTTTCCATTATTTTCCAGTCAGGAATTCAGTGATCTCACACAGCCACTTAAAAGTACCACAAAGGAAATTTAATGTTACTGTATTGTTTAGAATCACACACAAATATAAATGAATTTTGACTTACCATACACGTACAGTAAACAGCCCAGTAGACCATGCCACAGTACCTGCAGTAAACTGAACCACAGCCCACATCGCATTGCAATGCGAAATTGTTCTGATGCTAAGTTATTCTTTCCTTGGATGTGCTTCTTCCCAGTGTGGTAGTAGATGGGAGACTGGTAGCCCCCCTTTATTTCACCGAGAAAACTGCAGCTACACTTACCTTGTCTACATTCACTTCGCCAGAAATTTACTTCATCATGCATTTACTTCTCCTTGCTTTTTCCTCGCCTGCATCTTCACATTCTCACAGTGGCAATGGGTCTGGTTAAGGTTATCTGTAAAGATAGGGCTGAGTTCAAGTGATCTAAGGGGAAGAATATGGGGTAGAAAAGAAGGGGACCAAAAGGTATCCCCTAGAATGATGAGGTGGATGCTATAAAAAGTAAATGTCAGTAGAAGTAAAGGTATGGAGAGTAATAATGACAAAGTGAATGTATGGCAAAGTGAAGGCAGGCAAAGTAAAGACAATCATCCAGCAGACCACCTGATGGAAATCCAGAGAATTGGCAGCCATTGCTAGATTTGTTTTAATGAAATACTGAATGCCAAAAGCTCCATCAGCTTGTTGCTGGATTCTGGCATTATGATTTTTAGTTACTGTGCTGTACTAGAGAATGGGAGAATACAGCAGGTGAAGTAGCTGATTTGCAATATGCCTTTTTACAGTTTGGCTGGTATTCTGGTGGTAAATTTGATGGAATACCGCCCAACAGAATTACTGTTACCGCCACTTGGTCAGGCGGATTTACTGCCAGATTACAAGTGGCGGAGGCAGAGTTAATCCCCATTTATTTATTGAGAGTCCATTTGACTCTATTAGGCCTTTTTAGCAGAATTACATCGGCAGAATTACTGCTGCAGTAATTCCGCTGGTTTTGCCAACTTTCAGCAGAAAGTGGAACGATTTATCTACAGCATGATGCTGGAGGTAAATTCACCACTCCGGGACCATACTCGTAATGTGGTGGTGCCGCAAACGTGGTGGTAATTCGATTACCGCCATTTTTTTCCCACACCGCCATACTTGGAATGAGCCCCAAACTCTTCAAAATGGGATCATTTACCATGGGTAAGTCATGGAGAAGAGGTGCATAAGTCAATAAACAGTCTAGAGTTTAATTGTTTCATAGAGTCCATTGTTGACTTCCACCATCAGAAGCTGGCACCTTAATCAAGTCCTAATATCCTTTGCATAACCTTTAGATAGTAATCTTCCATCTGAAAAGGTGAAAACACCTTGATGAGGCCATAGGCGGCACCGGGTGTGCTGCAGTAGGTTAACACGTGATTTTATGTTAGCAGAACCCCAGTCAGTACTCCCAATACAAGTCAAAAAAGGGAAAACAGCACACTGCTTAAAAAGGCCGCTACCTTTACCAAGATGGTATTCAAACCTCAGCAGAACCTATTGAGTTAACATAAAACCTGTACACGCATACTGCATACATACACACTGAATCACAGCATTCATCAAGCCATGAGCCTAATTGATTCCAAAAAAAATATTGTGTATACTGAATAGATTTTGGTGTGGTAGCCATATTTAATTCAAACGCAAGAATTTAAAATGTATCCCAAACAATAGTGAAAGTGGTTCGGATGAGTGGGTACTGCTTACTGCCGAATATTTTACAAACATTTTGTACATTCAGTCAATCTTAAATAGGTTTTCTGGTCCTGTCACCAAAATACCCTCACCTACACTGTGAGGTGCGGAAATAATGTAAGAATGGTTCCTAGGTCGGGATAACCCAGGAGTATGGAAGCACCTCGTGTGAACAATTCACATGCAATTCATATATTCATTTGACATGTTTTTGATGGCATTGTACATATGAATACATATTATGTTCTTTGTTCCTTTTTACAAACGAGATATGAAACAAATATCTGAATTATATTCGATTACAAGTTGTATTTATTTAAAATTTTTCTGTAGAATTTGGTACCTGAAGAAGACCGCGCAGACCGAAATGAATTGGACTTTTTAGAGTGCCTGTCTCTCTGAAATAAATACTCCTTTAAAGGACATTTCGTTGATGACTTAGCAAAGTTTGCAATAAGGAACAGAGAAGAGAATATTGATTCTTATGCATATGCCGTCAAAAATATGTCAAATGAATATGTGAATTGTTCACACAAGGTCCTTCCAAACTCCTGGGTTATCCTGACCTAGGAACCATTCTGCCAAGCAATAGTGCACATTTCAATAAAGCAGCATGTTTTTTTTTTCTTTTTAATTCTTGAGGCAAACATGGCATTGGTTCTGAACTTCAATATATCCTGGGACATAACTTTGCACATAGGTGGTGTACATTCCATCTAGCGCCACAACAAGGAAGTAATGGAGAGTTAACATTACTTTATCTTTAGGCCTGTCAGCAATGGAAAGCATTTAAATCCCCAGTGGCCACTCACTAAGTGTCCCATATTGTAGCAGAGGGTGATGGCCGATATTTCAAATGCTGATTACAGTTAGTATGCTTTCTTTGGATTGGAGATTTTCTGTGACCTAATTTCATCAGTAAACTTTTCAATTTCTTTATGTGTTTAGTTGGCAAGTCTTTCCTGTTGCGATATAGCAAAAGGGCCGTTGTTTCTGGAGAATTATTGAACACTGACATCCGATCAAATAAAGAGCAGGATCAGGCAGCGCAAAATCTTCCCAGGGACCACCACCCTTATTACCTCTATCACCCATTTCTCCCATTCCCTTCTCTCCAGGACCCTGTGTAATCCTTATGCCCTCTTCTCTCCTTGGAAGCTAATCCGCCCCTTGCACAAGACATCCTCTCTTGAGTGTACCTACTCTCTATGGAGCTATGGCTCTCTTGTCATTATTGTTCACTTGACCACATTGCCTATTTGCATTGCCCTTATTTCATGTCAGTTTATGTCCACTGCTCCTATTTGGCTTCAGTTCCTCCATACTCCATGGACATAGGATTGCTCCGAACTCTGCTCTTCTAATGCATGTGTTTCTGTACAACACACCAAACCATGCTTTAAATGAATACAAATGAAACATACAACAATGTAATGTGAATCGACTCTCATTCTAATACAGATAGGTGTCTGAGATTGGCAACAACTAAAAGAGGATCTCTCCCTTGTCTAGGATGTAGCATCTGTATTCAAGACACACGCGGATCCTGTATTGCACACTCATGCACAAGAGAAGACATTCCATTAAAACAGGCTGCTACTTGTTTTTGTCCTTGAGGCTTCCTTCGGTTAGTTTGAGGAAACCACATGTTCAGTTAAGGATAATAGCAATCAACCCAAGCATGGAATTAGAATTTCCAACATAAAAGGAGAGAGCCTTGCCTGACCAGCCGCATGCCAAAGGTAATCCTGACACGTGCATATGTACTGCAGGCACCAATGTTATTTTTATTTTTTTTATTTTTTTTATTGTTACAGTTGATGAATCAACTTTTCAATATAAAATACAGAATAAAAATAAACACAATTAAAACATTACAAATCAGATCAACATTAACAGCTTGACAACTTAAAAAGACAACCCTGACCAATACCAAACCAATACCAATACCAACACCAAGACCAAGTTCCTTGTTGCCTCCAACAGTTTTACTATCTATATACAATAAAACAGGAAATAATAATAGTAAATTGTAACAATACATTCTTCATTACTTTTGCTGCCAACGCCCTTAACCGGCAGCAGGAGTAAGTACACTTAACAAGGCCAAGGTATTGGTATACCACACTATTGCCTATCAATCACACTCAATTACCATCACTCATACTCCAACACAGTTGTTATCATCTGTTAATTTCAAGGCCAATAAAAAATTGACTACAGCAATTCTTACTTTGGTCAACCTGGTATTATATATATATACCACCACAGTGATTCATTCGTCAGTAATGTGTAACCTTCAAAGTGAGGTCTAAAGAACACAGTTCTTTTCTCAATTAGAGAGGGACGGATGGCATTAGATGATATAATGTTTCCCTCACTTCTGTGTCTTTACAGTATCTACAAAAGCTCATCTTTTCCGGGATTAGCTTCCATTTGGCCAATGCATCCCTAGTGTGCCACATATTAAGTCTAAATCTCAAGAACATATCTCTATATTTTGCTCCAGGGAATTTCATTAAGTATGATTCGGCTGTTCTTAGCTTTTTTTATCTCTACCTTATAAACCCTTCCATGTTTACTATTTGTGCATTGATCATAGGTGTTGCACCAATCTCATAGCAACATTTTCGTCTTTGCCTTCGATGGATTATTTATTAGCATGTCATCGGACACATTGGTTTTTTATCAAGAATTCACGGACCCTTCGCCTCCACAATGCCATTGCGCAATGAACTGTTGTCAAAATATATCTAATTGAATTCTCCACTGATGTTATTAAACATTTACGATATATGCGACACAATTTCCACATATACATTGTGTAGAGCGAAGTCAGTCCCAACTCATATCGAACAAAACAGATTGACACCGATTTAGGAAGTTTCAACAATGATTTCCAATAGGAACCCTCCAACACTGACCAAAACTTCTCATCCCTCCAAGACCTCGTCTCAGCGCCATAAATCACTGTTGGTATCGCTTTCTGACAGTAGAATATGACTATAGGTTTCAAGGAAAACATTCCATATTTATAATTCAGCAGTGAAGCCTGAGCCGTCGCTGTTTTCATTTTCAATCTGATTTCATTATAATAGGGTATGTCAGCCTCAGAGATATTCATATCGAGGCCCAGATATTTATATTCTTTAACATTTTCAAGACGCTGAGACTGCAAAAGCCAGGACAGATGAGCTGCCTTTTTCTTGTACCTTCTTTCAATCTTCATAGTTTTTGATTTTAATAAATGTATACTCAATTCGTTTTGCCTGACATATGTTCCTACTACATCCAATAACCTCTGTCACCCCCTGGCTGTTTTTGCTAACAAAACAAAATCATCAGAATAAAACAGGCAGGGGGTCACAGTTGTAGTCAACCGTGGAGAATCTGAGACTACACTCCTGAGGTCATCAGCCATATCCGCTATATAAAAATTGAACAAAGAGAAGGCCATTCGGCACCCCTGTTTCAATCCTCTATAGGTATGAATGCAGCGAGTCAAGGTGCCATCGAGTGATGTTCTAACTTGGATAGAGGTGTTCGTATGAAACTCCTGAATCCAGAATTTCACATGTTCTGGACACTTCCTACATTCCAACTTTTTAAACAACAGCGACCTAGACACAGAGTCAAAGGCAGTTTCAAAATCTATGAATGCCATATATCAGTTTTGATTCATCTGCAATTCGTGTTTTTATATAGCATGGATAACCTGTAAATTAACTGCCGTTCCCAACCCTGGTCGAAAACCCATCTGAAAAGAGTCATTAATTCCATATTTAATGGTCCATTGATTGAATTCCTCCAATACAAAGAAAGCAAATAACTTTCCAGGTGCATCCAGTTATGCCACTGGCCTATAATTCCTAGGGTTTGTTCTATCCCCCTTTTTGTGAATAGGAATTAAAATAGATTTCTGCCAAGAGGCTGGGAGTTTATTTGTGTACATTATTTGATCAAATATTACATTCAAAATAGAAGCCCATGCTTCTGGATGTTCTTTGAGCATGGAATTAGAGAGCCCATCAGGGCCAATTGCTCTTGATGAGCTCAGCTTCTTTATGTGATATAATATGTCCTCCTTTTTGATTTTTAACTGTAATATTTCCTTGGCAAACTGACCTGGTTGCCGATTTGCCCAAACACTACTCGCATATAAAGATGAATAATACTCAGTCCAAACTTCCTCAGGCACCGCATTGATTTGGCAAATAGATTGAACAGGTACATATATAGTTTTTATCAACCCCCATATCATTGCATAGCTTTTTGTTGTCAATGAATACAACATAATTCTAGCATCTTTTAAAATCATCTGATCTCTGTGTTGTTTCAACCAGTTTTTGTAAGAATTCTTCAGTTTGACAGTTGCTATTTTACGTTCTACCGGATCCCACGCATTAATGCTGCGTAGCTCCGTCCTAAATTGCGTCTTTTTTTAGCACACCTCATTATCACTCACATGTCGATGAATTTTGTGATTCTTCTGCCCCACTCGAACAATTTTGTTTTTGAATAAATGTAATACGGGAATGTAGTTCCGCTCCTGATATAATATGTTTGATTCCAGAATATCTTTTGGGTATGAAATGGTTTTCAATAAATCTGTCACCATTGGTGGGGTCCAACTAAAACGATTTCCCTTAGCGGACAACAACAAGGAGTCATAATACACTTCCTTATCTTTACACACAATATCGACAGACCACTGCCAAATCATTGCCAGTAAACTATGATCACTCTGTTTAAGTTCTGATATTCTGAGCATGGTTAACATATTAAACATATTATTATCCACATAAATATAGTCAATTAGAGACGTTGACTTATCTCTACGCCATGTATGCTTTGGGGGAATATCTTCGGAAATTGCACCTTTCACCATATTAAGACCTCTTTCTCTCATCAGCAAGTTCCATTGCCTAGCTGTTGCCGTTAGTTTACCTCTGTCACTCTTCAGACAATTCATATTCAAGTCACCAGCCACAATGGTGTAGTTTATCGTACCATCTTTTGCTATTAGATCTAGACAGTCCCACATATCTTTTAGAAAGGTACTATCTGTTATAGCCAGATGATTCCAGTAGATGTTCGCACAGGCTATAACTTTCCTGCCAAATATAATTTTGACTACCTGAATATGGTTGTTAGGAGAGTGCCAGGGCAGCAACTTCCATCCATTACCGTCTTAAGTACAGCCATGAGACCTCCCTTCGGTCTACCACGACTTTTACTGGTCGCTGGTACCAATTCAATTTGGTGATTTTCCCAGACTGGAACAGCATCCAGCCATACTTCTTGCAACATTAATAAATCATATTGCTCCAACTGTGCCCAAGAAGAGGAGGTCAAATGTGCATTTCCTCTCGTATTCCAAGATGCCACCCTTACAATTTGTTTTTCTGGAATGTTATCTAGCTACCATCTCTTCAGCATTAAACCATTTACTGGAATGGTCACCGACCGAAATCGATCGGCATGCATGGTAGAATACGAAACTGACACTGGATTATGCTTCCATGGTTTGTTTTCAGGCATACCAAACGTTTTCGGTTGATTTAATTCAATTCTTTGGGTATTCTCGGCCAAATTAAGCAACATGAAACCAATCTGATAAATTTCCATTCTTTCCGGCCATATTGCATCCTTTACAACATTTGACGTCATCCATATCTTAACTACCGTTCTATCACATTCATGAATGAATTCAATCTGGGCAAAGTCGGATGACTTCACTCCTTGCAACCATGGAATGTTTCCTAAAATATTTAAGACCAATGATCTATTTAGATCATACAACCCATGTTCCCCCCCCTCTGCACTGCATTATTAAGCTTATATGTGTCAACTCATTACAATTACCATGGCGACCATTCATTCTCTCATTCTTTTCAGTTTGTCTCCCATTGATGGTTTTCTTTGTATCAAGAATATTCTGTGCAGAAGGGAGCTGAGGCAGCCTCTGCTCTATTTGTCTGCCTACAAACCCGCTATTCAATTCCAGCTTACCCGGCAGAGCCCTCATTGACTCATTCATGCTACCCTCTTTCAACCATTTTGGAGTATCTTCACCCACCTGTTTTGAGGTCACTGCCGGTTGTACCAAAAATTGCCTCAAAGATTTTTCAATCGCTTCCCTGCGCTCTTCTAGTGTCAAATATCTGCCTTGACTAGGAGGTTCAAGTCGTGCGATTCCTGTAGATTTTTCAACCACACATGACCCCACTACAATTCCTTTAGCCTCACTCATTTCACCATCCTTATTACTTATTTCTATCAGCAAGTTTTCCAACGGAGCATATTTTAACTCAAGTTGGGAAGTGCCCGGTGTTTCCGTTACTACTTGTATAGGTTGCGTTGTTTGCCCCTTTAATTTAGCTAAAGCAGCATATTTTCTCACAATTGCAGCACCTTTATCCTGCACTCGTTTGTCAGGCAAGGTTAATAACTTTATAAATTGGCAAGAATTTTTACTTTTTTGCAATTTTGTTATTTTCTGATTCTTTTCCTTCTTTTGGATTATCGGTTTAGACTTCTGAACAACTTTTTTATTTTCTAGCTGCAGGCTCTGAGCAGCAAATATGTTATAAACCAGATTATCTGCTACCACAGCCTTATGCTGAAGATCATTTTTGTTTGTCTTTCCCTGCTCCTTGTGTTTACTTAATTCTGAAATTTCCTCACCATTTTCTTGCTGTATAGCACAGCCATTTGTTTGTTCTTTACATTTATTCTTTTTTTGTTTTGCAACCATTGCCTTTACTTCACTAGCTCGTTCTTCTTTATCTAATTGTAGTGCTGCTCACACAACAGCTTCTATTTGGGTTTGTAGCATTTCATTTTGTTTGTTGCCCACCTGTATTTGGGGCACATTTAGAACCTCTCTTTGTTCATTTATCATTCTTGATTTGACTAGTTATTTTAGTAAACCATTTTGATCAGTGAGACGAGAGTCTAAGGACTCATATAGCTTGGCCAACGCAAATAGGGCAGTATTCATAGCCTGCAGTGTGTTCTCTGCTCCTGATAATACCTCTTGCCCAACACTTTCATTTATATCCAATGCTTTAGTCCTAGATTGTCGTGGAGTAGGTTGTGTAAAAGAAATTGAGAGCACTGAGGTCTCGTGCTGTGAGTCCGGAAACATCACAGGTGACTGCGACAATTGCTCTCTTTCACCTGTTTCACATGCTTGCAAACCCTGATTATTCACATTCATGTGCAGAGGCCTAATAGCCTTATCTACATACATTTCTTCTTGCTCATTCTTTGATTCCTCATTCCCAACAGTCTTCCCCACAATATCTTTACTACAATCTTGTGGGCAGGCTGTTGATGCTACATGTACCTGCACAGTGGTCACTCCTTTCATTAAAGGCGGTATAACAGGACCCATTTTTGCTGGCACAACAAATTCTCCCAATAAGTCCTTTTGGGAGAAGGCCATCATCAGGGAATCTGGTGGCGAACGTAAATCAATTGCAATATTTACCTCACCCGCCAATTTTTCAGTTCTATTTTGCACTTCAACCACAGCAGTAGAGACCACATTCATTGGAACACTTAAAGACGGACATTCTGGGGAATTATTTTTCGAATATCCGTCGTATTAGATAACAATCTAGAGCGTGTCGCATTCCTACGCGGAATGCTTGAATTACGGTTCCCACGTTTGGGTGTGACCATTGCTGCATCACAATCCTCAATTCTTCTACCCATGGGCGGCATTCCTGGGAGTAGAGTAAACATTTAACCAGATTTTAGAGAGGCTAGCTCAATCACTTCACTCAATGGATAACAATGGATGACAAAATTATGCAGTGAAAATAAATTATCACACGTATATATAACTCTCCCCTCTCCGTTCACCAGCTCTAACAGCCGTAACAGCCCTTTCCAAAGCCCTTCCACAAATGCGCACGCGCAAATGTGCGTGCGCCGCTCCTTATGAAGGGACTGCTGGGAGCCGGCTTAGAGGCAGAGGCGGAGCCAAAAAGATCACTGCAAAATAATAGTTTGTTAAACCTCCACACTCCACACTATAGCGGATGCTTTGCAATGTTTGTTGTTCTTAGCTGCGAGTACCGTGTCAATGAGTAAACGTTCGTGTAAAAGTCCTCGCAGCAGCTTCCAAGATTACAGTGGACCGCAACCGTAACAGCCCTTTCCAAAGCCCTTCCACAAATGTGCGCGCACATGCGTGTGCACCGCTCCTAATGAAGGGACTGCTGGGAGCCGGTTCAGAGGCAGAGGCGGAGCCAAAAAGATCACTGCAAAACAATAGGGTGTTTGGTAAACCTACACACTCCACACTATAACGGATGCTTTGCAATGTTTTTTGTTCTTAGCTGCGAGTACCGTGTCAATGAGTAAACGGTTGTGTAAAAGTCCTCGCAGCAGCTTCCAAGATTACAGCGGACAGCAGCCTTAACAGCCCTTTCCAAAGCACTTCCACAAATGCGCGCACGCAAATGTGCGTGCGCTGCTCCTAATGAAGGGACTGCTGGGAGCCGGCTCAGAGGCAGAGGCCGAGCCAAAAAGATCACGTGTCAATGAATAAACATTCGTGTAAAAGTCCTCGCAGCAGCTTCCAAGATTACAGTGGACCGCAGCCATAACAGCCCTTTCCAAAGCCCTTCCACAAATGCACGCCAATGTTATTGTTCAGGGGGAACTTGTGCACCTCTACTGCCCGTGCCACTGGCCACTACCATGCCCTACTCCCTTTCTCCCCCCAGCAATCTCTACCGATCCCCCAATGGGCAGCCCCACCACACTCACTCGAGCTCTCTCATAGCGCAAAGGGAACCAGATGGGCCCGATCACAATGTCACCTCAGCCCCTCACACTTTGAAAAACCTCTGCATGACCCTGGACCCCGGCGCACACCTCTCTACCCTCACCATGGCTGCAAACCCGCCCAAGGGAAACTGCACCATATTCTACCGGATCCACCCTACCTCAGCTATGCCGCAACTACTATTAGCCACCCAGCCCTTGTGGCACCCCCGTCCCTGGTGCAAGGATGCACTCAAAAGGCAAGGCAGCAACCATTGCCTCTAACTACCCCCTGGCTGTCGCCATACTGCACAGCCTGTAAGCTCTAAAGCCCATACCACACACATCCAAAACAAGGAAGATTTCCCCACTGCCGCCTCACCTCATGCCCCACCACTGTACAGAAGCTACCACACCCATCTCCCTGGCAGCCAGGAATACCAGGCTAGCTTAGAGATCAGCCCCTTCCACCTTCAAGCTATCGTGGATAGAAGGAATTATCACCTGGGCCTCAGATCAAACCCCTGCTGTTTGCAACCCACAGAGAACAAGCCCCCAGGGTCAACTCTACCTGAAGCCAGTAATCATCCTCATAGGAAAACTAATGAAGTGGGAAAATGGGAAAATACCCTCCCCCATTCTCATCCAAACCATGGCCCAAGACATCAAGACCCAAGCACCCCCCGCGAGAGGAGTTCGACCCATTCACTTCCTCACCAGACGGCAAGATCCACTGTGGCCACGCCCCACACGCCCGGGGAGCCTGCCCACTAATGAAACGAGGTCCAGGAACCTCTGGTGAAGCCGACATCAGCCACATGGATCAACTCGATTAGACAGCAACCACAAACACAATCATCGTTAGAGATGGCATGACGACATAGCCAACAGACAAGAACACACGTACCACCATGCACACTGATCACTCACACACCAACCCACATGAAGAACATACTCAGTGCTATGACGCAGAGGACTGATACACCCACAGACACGCATCATTGTTATTTTCCACATGGGCCTCCTACAGCACCGCAGAAATGCAAGACGCCTGAAGAGCTCTTGTATATATGCTTGCAGATGCTTTCTCGCTACCTATCCCTATGAAGATGCCACCCTATATATCTACTGCTGCTTGTGACGCTCTGTCACCCCTCACAACCCCCATATTATGGATTATGTACCGCCACCCAGAAACTAGGCTAAGGTAGGCCGCAAAGCAAGAGTCCCCAGGCAGGAGCTTCTCAGACGAAAGTCCTCTCAGATGAAAATGCAAAGTGCTGATCACGCAGAACAAGCCCCAACGAGAGCTCACGGCCAAGGCCGCGATGTTTCCATCTACATGTCGCGCTCCCCGCGCCAAGGTTACACCTGCCAATGCCAAACGCTCCTCAGAGCTGAAATACAAATCAAATGCTCACATTCTGCTCCAGCCACGGTCTCTCCACACGTGACCAAGCCGAACTGACATGTTGCCACGCTTACGAGACAGAAATTCACCGGGTCCCACGTCTGGGACACTGTCTGCAACAACGAAGTGACAAGTTGGACACCTACAGCGATGGGAAAGACATGAACATCAGCCACTAGTCAGACCTGTCGATTGTCCGCCACTGACATATAGTTGCACATTGTTGCCAGCACCAGGTTCACCGCGAGCTGGGAACAGCGATGGTCCCAGGCTTGGGGGCTCGCGGGTGAACCAATCAGAATACGAGGGGCTCATCACTGATGCCATTCTAGCTAGCCAATCACCAAGTGTCCCCTTGTAACAATTTGGTGTAGCAACTGTTAGGGACAGCCGAAGTGTACCACCTGACCCGTCCTTATCTAATAACCCTTTCTCCTATAGGTAACCATACTGACCCTACCACTCGGGGAGCCAACCCGAAGTGGCGTTAGGTTTTGGGACAGTTTTCCCAAATTACGCAAGTAGCACATCATGCCACGGTAAAAAGGGCCTGCGAGCCCTACTAACGCTGAGAGCCTCTCTGGATGCATGCGGTCTGAGAGTTATCCCTGCCGTTACTATAATAAACAGCAGTATCTACCTTGCTCTTGTGTGTGCTTCATACTCCTTTTTAGGATGCAGGAGGAGTTGGGGCCTCCCCAGCCCCCGGAGGACTGCGGACGGCTCTGCCGGCCCCCGGGAAATCACCCAGACAAGTTGGAGGCACTGCTGATATCTGTTTGAGGTCTACCTAACCTAAGGGTACAACTACAAGGCCTCTTGTGACATGGTGGCCTGGCAGCGCGGCCCCCTCCGCCGTTAACCCCTTTGAGGACTACAGGACCATCGCGGAACTGCGAGAAGACCGGACAGCGCAATACGGACATTGGCAGTCGGGGGCCGACTTGAGAATTATTCCGCCTGCGGTTGGCGAGTGTCCAGACGTGGTCCAGACGAGGGGACGTGGCGAGCAGATTGGGAGGGGTTCCCGCAGTCGAGCGGCCCCGGCACAGGAGGACTTGATGTGAGTATGGCACACCCAACCAGCAATGTAATGTTGTGAGGGAGGCGGGAGGAATTGTAAAAAGGGTGGCGGGCGGTTGTCAACGGGTGTTGAAAAAGGATTTTGATTAATAAGCAGCTATAGGTGTATGAGGTGTAGCGGGACAGGCACGAGGGCCATCCCCTGCAGCATCACGGAGTAAGTTGGGTGGGGCCTTGAGCACCCACGTATGACTGGCAGATCGCACTGATTGGTCTAGATCGCAGACACCTGTGTAAGGGAGGTGTGGCTTTCCTATGAATTGACGTTGTATATCAATGATTAGATGAGGATCCCTACTAGTTGAGCGTTTTAGCTCAGTGGGTAGATGATATATTCCCGCAGGAGGTAGCTAGATTGTTTCCCAAGCGTGGAAGATAATTGGCTGGTTAAGCTCCCCAAGAGAGGGGGCGTATCACACGCGAGGCATGCACAGAGAACGCCAATCCTGCGCTCGACAAAAGAGGCAGTGAGGGGAGAGGAGGAGGAGCTAAGTTGAAGGTGGGCCAAGTATTGGCAGCACAGGAAGGTGGGGTGGCTCAAAAGCACGCCACACAGGACACGCAGCCGCAGGGGGCTCCATGCACCACGGCCAAAGGGGGCCGTAGTTGACCATCGGGAGAGAGAAAAGAGTAAAAGAATTGTAAAATTGAAATTACCTTCCCTTTCAGCAAACGGTCGGAAGTCCCCAATTTACGGAGCCAGGTTAAAGTTTGACATCGAGAGAAGTAAAATTGTAACATGGCCACGTACTACGGGTCAGGGGCAGGAGCGGGTTTAGGGCTTAGAGCAAGCGCTTTAACTACACCACTCCAACGCATCTGCACGACATTGTCACCTCACAAAGAAAAAATTGTAAAATACAGCATTGAATGGACACAAGGAACAGACAGCAAAATAAGGGTACTGTGGCTGTCCAACGGCAGCTTCAACACATTTACCCAACACTACCTGCTGACATATCTGCATAATACATACATAATACATACAAAGGGAAGAAGTTAGCAAGCCATTTAGAGATCTTTGATCTTTGGAAGATGTTCCAGGGATGTACACCAGGAACCCCAGGAATGTTCACAGTGCAGGAGATAAAGGAGGAGAAGGGGGTGAAAGAGGAGAAGGAGGAAAAGGGGGGGAGATGGCAGGAGGGGGCGGGGGTACGGCACCAAAAAACCCACCCAGTACTGAAGAAAGTGAGGAGGAGGCAGAGGGTCAGTCGCGGTATCAGAGGTTAAGGTGAAGAAAGAAAGGGCAGAGGAAATACCGATAGCTACAATAGTAAAGAAGGAGGAAGGAGGGTTCTATCCACTAACAGAATTAAGGGAAGCCGCCAGACCACAACTAACAGCAGCTGAGGGATACTCCAACCCTGCATACAGCCCACCGCCATACGTGCCAATGGATAGTTACGAAAAGGAGGAGGGGGCGAGGAGCACCGCGGAGAAAAAAAAAGAGAGGCAAGCACGGGGGGCAGATACCGGACACTTAGAGAGTTTGCAAACGTAGGGCCAGATGAATGAATAGCAGCACAAGTTCTTCTGAAGCTCCGGGGGACGCTAACAGGGGAGGAGAATGGAGTAGTGAGGAAGGTAGACAAGGAAGAGAAGGACACTCTACAGACAGGGCACAAGGTAACAGGTAAATTGTCACAGGACGAGGAAGAGATGTTGGAGAAATGACTGTCAGAATTAAGGGAAGTACGCAGCGCATTGATCAGGCAGTTCGAGCAGGAAGCACAGGACAGAAAGGAAGGAAGGAAAGCAAATAAGGATGAAACAGCGAAGGTGAAGATACAAGAGGAAGAAGGGAAAAAGGAAGCAGCACGGATAAGAGTGATCGCGGACAGAGTGACACGCATGGAGCAAAGGGAAATGAGAAGGAGGGAGGAGGAGCGAGAAGAGAATGACAGGGAAATGGGGTTATGGAAAAAGAAAATAATATCAGAGAGCGCGCGGAAGTATGAAGATTGGAAGGTTATAGAAAGCATATTGAAAAGGGAGGGGGGACTATGGGGAAGCAAGGAAGAGGAGGAAATGATATTAGGAAAGGTGAGCGATGTGGTAATGGATGAACTATGCAGGGCACGAGATGAAATAGGTGGTGAGGTAGTAAAGAAAAAGAATGAAGAAAGAGGAGAGAGGAGGATGGAGTATGGGGCGAAAAAATATACGCGTCAGTATAAGGAAGTTGCAACAACATCAACACAAGGGGCCACGGAGAAGGGAGGTGAGTACACGGACATAGACTTAATAGATTTAAAAACAGTAATGGTGGGAGGAAAACGCTCAGAGTGGGGATTGACATTTTCAGATGGTTTTTGCAGCGACGAGGAGGAAGGGTTGGGAGGCGGATGAAGTGAGGAAAATAGGGACAGTTTAGGTAAACTATACATTACATGCACTGACTGCAGGTCCTCCTGGAAATGTGGGACACGAGGAGAGCAAAATACAGAAGACATGAAGAATAGACCAGTAAACAGAAATACACCACGGCCACTAACAACAAACCCCAGCAAGCACGCCATATGTCAACAGACTTAGGGACCTCCCGGGGCACAAGCAAGAAGAGCGAGTTGACACACATAGAATGGGGCAGGAAGGTAACAGGAGGGGGAACAAGAACATTGGAAGTGACAGAGCAACATACTGTAACATTGACAGTATAGAAGAGTTACCCAACATGGAAGAAGATGACGAATACACTAACATATCCCCACACAGATGAACGCCAGGGGAAGTGAGGGAGTACAATTTAATGCAAATCCTGGAGAGAGAGGGATCCAGACCACAATATGTCCCATGGAAACATGCAGATAAAGAAAATATTAAATGTAGGCTTCCATCTCTGAGTGGAGGAGATGGGAAATGGATACACACTGCGGGTCAAAGGTTAGCGGTGGGTGATGTAAAGGGGTTACTGATTTCAATACTGGGGGATGCTGCAGACGACATATGGAGGAGGGCGGGATTCCCATGGGTAACAATAAATGACACGTCACATGATGGAGTGCCATTTGCTAACTGTAGGCACACTCTATGGCAGGCTTTGAGGGTCCAATACCCAGACACCTCAGACATAAGAGCAATAACGTCTCGCAAGATGTGTGAAAATGAGGACCCTGTTGATTACATCCAGTAGATCCAGGAGAAGTGGCGCCTAGAAACGCGGGAACCGTGGGACAAGACACTAGCAATATTTTACTACATACTAGTACAAGGGCTCCCAGAACAAAAGCAGAGGCAGTTAAAAAGTTTAGTGGGAATGGAAGCAAAGGCATGGGCAGAAATACAACTGACAATATTACACCAGTGCAGGATGTGGCAAGAAAAGATTAAACAAAAGGAGGAAGATAGAAAGACAGAGGAAGCGAAATTGGTTCAAAAGAAACTATCTAAATATGCTATGGAAGGGGCACTGATACCAGCACCCGCGCCCACACAAGTAACAGTAACGCAAGATACAACACAAGAACAGATAGCACCATTACATGCGTGAGGGGGTTATATGCATATGGGAAATGGGCACTCAAACAACTACAGAGCGAGGGGCGGACAAATGAGAGGGAGAGGATTTGGCCCACCTGCACAACAACAAGGGGGAGGGTTCTGGGGTTACAACTAATATGGACAGCAACGGTACTCAGATAACACGGGGGGATATCCATGGCAAGCCAGGGAACCACCAATATGCTGGATATGTGGAATGGTGGGGCACATCTCATGCACTTGCAGAATGAGACCGGCACAAGCAGCTTGGGGAGAACAAGGACAGCAGGGGCCTAATGGGGAACAACAATATTACCAACAGCAGCAAGAAACACAGCAACCAGCAGCACTGCAACAGCACCAGTTACAACTTCAAGTGTACACACAACAACCACAAATACAACAACAACAACAACCACAACAACTGGTACTGCAAGCACCACCGCAACCCCAGCTACAAATACAAACATACATGCCACAACAACCCCAGCAACTGGCAGTTACCACACAACAACAACAGGTCCAAACAGTACAGCAGCTCACACAAATACAGGACAATGCAATATTGTCTACAGACACACCTACAAAACAAACACAGATGGGGAGGGTGACAATATTGGGTCACAACCCTTACACAGGGAATGGACAGTCACTATACCCACAATAGGACAGCCCACAGATGTCTTTGATGTGTCCTATCCCATCGGTAACACCTAACCCTGCGGAGGAACCATGCATACAGGTGGCGATAGGTGACACAATAGTTTCTTTCTTAGTTGACACAGGGGCCACTAGGTCTTGTATCAGGGAGGGAAAGTTCAACTTGTCAGGCAAAGCTATGCAAACTCAAGGATTTTCTGGGGCTCGAGGGTTGGTTCCCTTTACTGATAACATCTCCTTTTCTGTAGGAGATCACGACATGTCCCTCCCACTACTGTATTCAAAACAATCACCAGTAAACATACTAGGGAGAGCTATCATGAGCAGGTTGAACATGACCATCTCATTTACTGAAAAGGGAATAGTATGCTCCACACCAGGCATTACCATGCTCACAGCATGCCAAACAGTGCAGACTTATTGTGGAAGGACAGTGGCCAGGGCAGAACCAGTAGATGGGGACATCTTTCAATATGGAACAGACATGGCAATAGCATGGCTACCAGGAATTCAAGGGAAAATATGGAGGAGACCAGCAGCTTACCTTTTCAGACCTGAAACACCAGCCAGTGAAAGGAAGGGGCCATGATGTCATTGAGCATTGAGAGCATTGTGGCAACAACAGCCTACATTGCAGTGCATGCCCACGATGGGAGGGGAGAGCATGGAGGGCAGTAATAGCACTAACTGAGGGTTGCCGACTAACAGAGGTATCGGATGTGGAGCTCTTCTCATAGGACAATGAAGAGGGGGAGGTGGTGTTTGAGATGAGCGTAAACATTTGGTTAAAAGTGACATACAAGGAGGTAGCACAAAAGATGGCAATGGCACTAGAGGCACCGGCAACTACAGAGGTGCCATTTTATGATGACTTAGCAGCAGTACCAGCATCCCTATGGACCACCAGCCCATATGACATAGGATGCATAAAAAGCATTGGAGGAGTACAAATAAAGTTGAAAAAAGGAGCAATGCTGCCCAGAGTAAAACAGTACCCACTATCCAAGGAATCAGATGAGGGGATCTATGTAACAATAACAGTCCTAATAAACAGAGGAATTCTAGTACCATCAGAATCCCCATGCAAAACTGCTGCGTACCCTGTGCGCAAAGCAAAGGGAGGGTCTTGGCATTTCATCTAGGACTTAAGGCCCCTCAACCACATTGTAGAAGCAGAATACCCATTCACAGCTAACCAAGCCACTATACTATGTGGAATACCAGCAGAGGCATCTCGGTTTACCGTGATCGACCTAAAAAATGCCTTCTTCTTGATACCTCTACACCCTGACTCACAAGATCTGACAAGTTTCACATACCGCAACACAAAATGGAAACACAGAAGGCTGCCACAAGGGTACTGCGAGTCACCATCCATTTTTAACAGAGTGATACAAATGGATTTGGGTAACATTGACTTGGAAAGCACGGTGCTACAAAATGTAGATGACATCATCATCTGCAGCACCACAGAGGAAAAGTGCAGGAAGGACTCTGTAAGGATGCACACAGTGCTAGCAGAGAAAGGAAATTTGCAGTACTGTCAAGAACAAGTGCTCTACATAGGACAACTAATTTCACAAAATGGAAGGAACATTAGACCACAAAGAGCGCAGGCCATAACAAACACACCCCAGCCACAGACAGTGAGAGAATTGCAGCAATTCTTGGGCCTATGCAACTATTGCAGGGCATGGGTTTTTGACTACAGCTCATACATAGGACTACTGCTTGAGGCCCTCAGAGAAGCACAGAGGGGGAGAAGAGGTTGGGATGGACAAGAGAAATGACAGAGGCATTCAATGAATTAAAAAATGCCATCTCAACTGCACCAGTACTAGCCACCCCAAACTATGAAGAAGAATTTTACATATTCTCACATTGTGACTCAGCAGTAATGAAAACAGTACTGACACAAAAAGCAAGCATGGGGCACAAGCCAGTAGCATTTTACAGTGGGCATCTGGACCCTGTAATGTTGGGTCACTTCCCGTGCGAACAGAGCCTGGCCGCCGCAGCTTTTGCAGTAGAAAAATCATCCTCAATAAAAATGGGCTGCCCCACCACACTGTACGTGGAACACGCCCTTTTTGCAATACTGAACAAACCAAAATCAACATTGACCACCCAAAGGGCATCAGGTTACGAAATAATATTGTCCAGACCAGAATTAAAAAAATGTGAGGTGCAGTAATGTAAATCTAGCAAGGTTTATAGCAGAGGTAGTAGAAGATGGTAACTACGCTCATGATTGCGCACAGGCCATTGAAATTTACTCAAGCACAAGAAAAGTTGAGGAAAATGCCCTAGAGGGGGAAGAGATAATGTACATTGATGGGTCCTCCACAATTGACCAGAGTGATGGGCTGAGAAGGACAGGAGCAGCAGTGGTACGACTGAGAGAGGATTGGACCTATGTCCCAGTAAAATGCGTCCAGCTACCACAACACTATTCAGCTCAAGCAGCATTAGCACTACAGGAGAGCAATGATGATGATGAAAGAGTGACCATATATTCTGACAGCGCATATGTCACATCAACAGTACACTCAGGATTAATAAAATGTCAACGAAGAGGGCTCAGAAGTGCAGACGGCACCCCAGTGCAGCATGCTCTACTACTTGCCGAGCTAAATGAAGTAATTGAAGACACTAGAGAAATAGCCCTGGTAAAGTTTCAGACCCATACAAACAGGGATGACCCAATTTCAAAAGGTAATGAGACAGCAGACGCACATGCTAAATATGCTGCATACTTTGTCGAGATATGAACCCTCCCAGAAAAACAAAAAGATAAGGGGAGGGCGGGGGCAAGACAGATGTTGATGAAGGATGGGTACACACACATCCCTGAAACAGAAATAATGGAATTACAGGCATCAGCACCTATGGCAGAAAAGGAGCTATGGGTCAAAAGCGGATGCACAATGTCTCCCACAGACGCACTATGGTGACAGAATAACACAGGCAAAATAGTGATGCCCCTAGTCCTATTGAAAACAGCCTTGGCCCAACTACATGTTATGCTCACCTGGCTCCTACAGAGGTGTCGATCTGGACTGGACTGCTGCGGTCTCCACCAATGTGAAGCATAGGGCCGAGATGACAGACTGGACTGGCCCACCTAGCTTCAATTGCTTGGCCCGTAGGAATATTCTTCTGCAAATGGAGAAAGGGAATTAACCACCCGTGGAGTTGAGCGTAAATCCCCCCACCTCGCTGTTCTCCCCAATGATCACCTTGGATGTCCCTCTCTTATAGTCTCACCTGATGATTTGAAAAGATGAGCTCTCCATCCTGCATTGAGCGCAGGGGCGCGTAGATAACCAGTTGCTTCACTGGCTCGAATTAATTGGTGAGTTCCAGGACAATATTTATTCCGATATTCCCGGCAAGACGCCGTAAGTATGTAGTTCGTAAGAGTTCAAATGCCTGACTTTCACTCCTGTCCGATTCCTTGCAGGTTGCAGCTTGACCCTACTGAAGAGTTCCTCGTGGCAACCGGTAATGTTCTGGTAAGGATTTGTATTATCCAACACAGTTTGATAAAATAATGTCCATATGTAACCTGTTGCTTTCTCCCTTATTCAGGCGCTGAGAGAAAGTATGAAGTCTCGGGGAATAATGCCTCTGGTGGTAAAATCAGGTAAGTCTTTTGTGGTGAGGAGGGTTCCCCTTGTTAGTCCCTTGTTTCACCTTGCTGTCCTTTTGTTTCCCCTTAGGGGCCGGGGTTCGGCTAGGATGCAGTGGAAGCTGCGCCGTCCCGTGAAGAAGAATAATACCCCCGGTGGGAAAATCAGGTAAGTCTATGGGGGGTATTCCTCTGTGTATTCCCTTGGCTCACCTTGCTGTTTTTGTCTTCTCCTTAGGTGCCGGAATGCGGCGGGAACATGCAGGAGGATGCAGTGAAATGTGAAGATGCTGCGAAGGCCGGTGAGTTCAGCGCGGCGCTGCAGCAGGCGAGACGATGCGCATAAAATAACTTCTTTCTTCCAGCTCGAAGGAGCGATAAGGATCAAAGGTATTGCTCTTGTTCTAACCTTTTCTCCTTCTTTCTCCCTTTTTCTAGGAGCTCCAAACTCGAGGCGGGCGTGGCAGAAGACTGGATGCAGACTTGCAGGCACGGTGAGCGTTACGCTGATGGATGCAGAATAACGCGAAGCGTGTGCTGCTCTTCGGGCGTGGTTTAAATAGCCTCCAAAGTAGTCCCAGGTAAGTATTCCTCCCCAGCCCCACCCGAGTAAAAAAATAGTCCCTAGGTAAATAGTCCCTTCCAAGCCCCGTTTGGCTTGGAGGTCTTGCAGCATGGTCTGCATCAGGTAAGTTTTAATCTATGAGCCTGGCACCTATGGCACCAGGACTGACTCTCCATATGAGCCTGGCGAGATAGGTGCCAGGACTGCACCCAAATAGCCCCTAGCGGGGGTTGTTGGGCTTGCTTGGGGTAACTTGATGCCTGCTTCTGGGGTTGCTGGACTTGGTCTGGGTCCCCGGGGGTAGGCATCATGACACTACATCACCCCACACACATAGGAAAAGAGGTGATTGCAGCACAAATAAAGGAGGCTTGGTTCTGTCCCGAGCTAAATTCACACGTTGCAAACTTCATTAGCAATTGTCTCACATGTCAACAATTTACAGCCAGTCACACACTGCAAGTGATCAAAGGTACAATACCCCGGCCCGAAGGACCCTTCTTGCACCTACACATCGACTACGTTGACATGATCAATGTATGTCAAGGATAGAGATACATGATTGTAGTAGTATGCGAAATTCTCAAGGTTGATCGAGGCTGGTCCATGCTCCCATGCAGACGCCTTCAGAGTTTTTGGTAAGAGAGGTGTTCCCGAGGTGGGGGGTATGCGAAGTACTGCGGTCTGACAATGGCCCGCATTTTGCTAATGAAATGTTCCAACATATAACGCCACTCGTGGGGATTCAGCATAAGTTTGCATGCGCATATCACCCACAAGCAAATGGCGTCTGCGAACGCTTCAATGGACTCCTAAATGAAGAGATAGCAAAGATTCAGCAAACAACCAAAAAGAGTTGGCTTTACTGCCTCCC
This sequence comes from Ambystoma mexicanum, assembly GCF_040938575.1. Taxonomy (NCBI): domain Eukaryota; kingdom Metazoa; phylum Chordata; class Amphibia; order Caudata; family Ambystomatidae; genus Ambystoma; species Ambystoma mexicanum. The sequence continues at coordinate 638,788,086 of NC_090937.1, forward strand.
CTTGGCTCTGTTCGAGGTGGTGACCGGACGCCAAATGCACCTTCCACTCACACCACCATCAAGAGCCTTAACAGAATGCCATGCCTCACAAAATGTATTTGGTGAAGAAATGTACGAATATGTCTCTTCCTTGGTTACTAGTGTCACCTTTATCTCTCAACAGATCGAACGGACACGGGCGGATCGAAGAACACCCAACAAGAGAAAAAACAAACGAAGAACAGGAACAAATAGCACAGTAGACAGTAAAAGAGGGGGACCAGTACCTCCTAAAAAATGTTAATCGCTGATGGAACAGCCCCCGTTTTACTGGGCCCCACCAGGTGGAAAAAACAGCTCCTAGAGCTGTCAAAGTAAAGGATAAAAAGGTTTGGACCCACCTGCATGACATCAAGCCCTACAATGCACAGACCCCCCTAGCATCATTGAAAGGGCCAAGGCATCAGAAATGACAACTAACGACAACAACGACGCTGCCCAGACACCAAACTCCCCACCAAACCCCCCAAGAGACATAAACGACAAACTACCAATAGCACACCCCATGGTCACGAGATCCCAGAATAAAGCAAACACCGCCCCAGCCAATCCCTAATAAAGAACATTGTCCAATAATTTGCAAATTTACACCACACTGTGTAGACACGTGCATGCTCTCTTCTCCTTTTTGTCTTGCACATGCAGGTACCGCACAGTACTGTTATATATAGAAAGAGTTGAATATAAGTTACTAACGCATACGTCATTGCCTAGAGGTAAATGCTGCCCGCGGATGACAACACCGCAGAAGCATTGTCACACCAATTTGTGTACGTTATAAAAAGACCAAAACACTTAAAGAAAAGAAGAATACGTGTTTATTACAACACATTCCTTTTGATAATAGAACAATCTTTCCCACATCTCCACGAAGCATTACCCGCCCTAAGAAATAGGACGGTGAGGAAAGCGTGGGAACAGCTTTTCGCCTGGGCATTGAACGATTATTTGATAGGGAGGGCTTGAATAAAAGACACTAACAAAATAACACACATTTTTGAGAAATTTTCAGGCGGGCATCTATATCAGCTAAAAGCAAAGAAGCTGCAGGACAGCAGCAAAGGTAAGAGAGATATGCCAGTGATATTAGCAATTGTAATAAAGATTATAGGCATATTTTTCATCACTGGTCTACTTGCTGCCACTGTCTGGCAGGCACACTATGCTTCCTACGTTATGGCATCACCTTCTACTAACATCCCCCCCACCACAGCTGCAACAGGTATGGTGTCAGGTGGTACAAGTAACTCAAGAGGAAACAGGAAGAGGGATAAACGTAGTGTTCCTATTGATACCCACGGGGTAGACACATATCTTACAGAGTCCGCACACGTCTCAAATAACATGTGGTAACCAGCACATGTCCAAAATTGGTAAGGGGACACCTAAGGACAACTGCTATGTGTGCTCATTGATCCCATACCCCATGAGCGCATCCAGAACATTTGTGGCAACTGAGGTACCTGCAACATCAGTGGAGTGCCTGCTATACCTGGCCTTGTTCCAAACAAGAGGTCAATTTCAAGGGAAACTAGCAACACTGAAATGGAAATCGAGGGATACATACCCGCATGAAAATAACTTCATCAAAACACTACCCATGTACGACAACTACTGGCAGCATACACAAGGGCTCCAATATGTGACGGATGGACCTGACAAAGGAGACACAAAGGAAGTAACATTGAACTACCTACCATGCGAATGGCATGCCTGAGAAGTTGCTGGCATACCAGGGTGTTGGGAAAGATATTAATATATGGAAAGGTATACACCAAAGAAGGATGGGTGGACGGGGTGTAGGAAGCAATATGGTGACATTGGCAAGAACAACAGTGGTGACGGTTAATAAAGAGAACAATAAATGTTACAATGGATGGACAAGGAGCGCAGCACTACTAACTTGGCTAGATAAGGACGAGGAACCAATAACAATACTTCCACTAACTGCACCTACACTATGTTATCAGCACGATGGGAATGTAGATGTTGGAAGAAACAGCAACTGCAAAAGAACAATAATGATTGCTGAGGGGGGTGCTGGTACAGCAGTTCTGATGGATCACTATTGGGCCTGCGGAGCAAAAGCATACCACAGCTTGCCACCATCATGGAATGGAATATGTACTATGGTACACATCAGAAACATGTAAACTTGGGGAACTTCCCTAAAATGGACAAAGGAAACAAAAGGAAGAAAAGGTCAGTGAAGTTAGGAGGAGAAAGGGAAGAGAACAGCATTGCAAGCCTGTCAAGAGTAAAAAGACAAGGAGAACCACTGACGGGGAATTACCTGTGGGGAAGATCAGAAACAGTTCTTAGTGACATCCCACCAAAACACAGACTGTTCAGCAGAGCAGCAATTTTTTTTCTCCTCCATAATACATCCAGGGATGCAGGCATATGCAAATGCGAAGTGGCTCCAGATTACCATATGGGAACTAATGATGACGATTAACTTCACCGTCAATGGATTCAACGCAATAAAAGAAGAACCGAGGGCAGTAGGGATGGTGGCATTTCAGAATAGATATGTGCTGGATCTCTTAACAGCAATGGAAGGGGAAGTTTGTGCGAAAAATTGGGAGCTCGTGTTGCACATTTAACCCTGCCAACGACGCAAACAACAGCACGTTTTCTGAGGCAGTATCACAACTTGCCAAGATGCACGACAAGATGGAAGAAGAAACAAAGGGAGTGAAGAAAGATGGTAGCTGGTTTTCCCACTTGTGGTCATGGATGCCATTGTGGCTGTCAGATGGTCTTAAAATTGTGGCAGGATGCATAATATTGGGAATGGCCGCCTTGTTGGGAATGAAGTTATGGAGAGCGAAGTCAGCGCGTACTATCGATGAAATGATGGAAATGATCGGCCTACATGCCCTAATGCCAGCTGAAGACGACAAACACACAGACACCATCATAAAGGAACGAGAATGGTTACGCCAGCAGATAATAGAGGCAGACTTATATCCACCATCAGTGAAGGTAGAGAACCCAAGGAACCCAAAGAGTTATGTTGGAAAGTGGGTTTATTGCAAGCCTGGTGGTGGATGCGTATACATGTACTGGTCATTTGAAGATCACGTGAACTAGTAAGGACACCTGGCGAGAATAACTAAAGTATGGAGAGTACGCGTAGACAATAGAGTGGATAATTTTGTGGTCGACAAGTCGACCAGAGGGGGGACTGAAGTGGGAAAATGGGAAAATACCCTCCCCCCACTCTCATCCAAACCATGGCCCAGGACATCAAGACCCAAGCACCCCCCGCGAGAGGAGTTCGACTCATTCACTTCCTCACTAGACAGCAAGATCCACTGTGGCCACGCCCCACACACCCGGTGAGCCTGCCTACTAATGAAACCACATCCAGGAACCTCTGGTGAAGCCGACATCAGCCTCATGGATCAACTCGATTAGACAGCAACCACAAACACCATCATCGTTAGAGATGCCATGACGACATAGCCAACAGACAAGAACACACATGCCACCATGCACACTGGTCACTCACACACCAATCCACATGAAGAACATACTCAGTGCTATGACGCAGAGAACTGATACACCCACAGACATGCATCGTTGTTAGTTTCCACATAGGCCTCCTACAGCACCGCAGAAACGCAAGACACCTGAAGAGCTTGTGTATATATGCTTGCAGATGATTTCTTGCTACCTATCCCTATGAAGATACCACCCTATACATCTACAGCTGCTTGTGACGCTCTGTCGCCCCTCACGACCCCCATATTATGGATTATGTACCGCCACCCAGAAACTAGGCCAGGGTAGGCTTCAAAGCAAGAGTGCCCAGGCAGCAGCCTCTCAGAAGAAAATCATCTCAGACGAAAATGCAAAGTGCTGATCACTCAGAACAAGCCCCAACGAGAGCTCACGGCCAAGGCCGCGATGCTGCCATATACATGCCGCGCTCCCCGCGCCAAGGTTACACCTGCCAATGCCAAAGGCTCCTCAGAGCCGAAATACAAATCAAATGCTCATAAGTCTGCTCCAGCCACGGTCTCTCCACACGTGACCAAGCCGAACTGACAAGATGCCACGCTTACGAGACAGAAAGTCGCCGGGGTCCCACATCTGGGACGCGGTCTGCAACAACGAAGTGACAAGTTGGACACCTACAGCGATGGAAAAGACATGCACATCAGCCACTAGTCAGACCTGTCCATCGTCCGCCACTGACACATAGTTGCACATTGTTGCCAGCACCAGGTACACCGCAAGCTGGGACAGCGATGGTCCCAGGCTTGGGGGCTCGCGGGTGAACCAATCAGAATACAAGGGGCTCATCACTGACGCCATTCTAGCAAGCCAATCACCAAGTGTCCCCTTGCAACAAATTTGGTGTAGCAACTGTTAGGGATAGCCCAAGTGTACTACCTGACCCGTCCTTATCCAATAACCCTTTCTCCTATAGGTAACCATACTGACCCTACCACTCGGGGAGCCAACCCAAAGTGGCGATAGGGTTTCGGACAGTTTTCCCAGTTGACGCAAATAGCGCATCATACCACGGTAAAAAGGGCCTGCGAGCCCTACTAACGCGGAGAGCCTCTCCGGATGCATGCGGTCTGAGAGTTATCTCTGCCGTTACTATAATAAACTGCAGTATCTACCTTGCTCTTGTGTGTGCTTCATACTCCTTTTGGGACGCGGGAGGAGTTGGGGTTCCACAGGAAATCACCCTGACACTAAGCTACACTCTACTGCATCAAACTGCCCCCACTGCACTAATAACACCCACGCCCCCCACACCAGGGGCACGTCACCCAACCCTAAAACCACCCTAGCCAGTGGGACATTGGACATGCAACTGCAAGCCACAGGCACAGCCCAACACCACCTGTACCTAAAGCTCTTGCACCTTGTCCCGTATTCAGAGGAGGTCTTATCAATGCCAGATCTAGCCCTGTCCACACCCTTGACATCAACAACCTAATCACCTCCCAAAAACTAGACCTGTTAGCCATCTCTGAAACATGGCCCAACCAAGCCTCTGGCCCTACCCTGATAGACCGGACATGAGGGGCAGAGGAGTAGCACTAATTTTTAGAGACTCCCTCCACATCAGACCTGTCAACAGGCCTATGCACGGAAACTGCAAGCTCCTCCCTGTGAAGCTCACCTCCTCCCACTCTGACTCCCACTTCGACTGCACCACCATTCATATTATCTATCGACCCCTAGGGCCCAACACAGTCTTTGAGGCAGACCTCATGCCCATGCACATGATAGGGGAGAACATACCTGCAGGATCATACTCCTGGGGGATCTGAGCATAGGCCTCAATGACCCCACTGATGCACAGCTACTCCTGAGGAAAGTCAAACCAGCAAGTCATATCAACTCCTAATTCACTGAAAAACCTTCAGGCTTTACGCAATAAAAAAAGACAAGCAGAAGCCATTTGGAAAAAATCCCCATCAGCCACATCCAAATCTGCGTTCAACAGGATAGCTATAGAATACAAGCAGGCTATTATTACTACCAAAGCAAACTCTTACAACAAAAGAATAGATAATGCTAACTCCAACTCCCAGAAACGATTTAAAATCCTTAGGGAACTATAATCACCTTCACCTCCCCCACCACCATCTCTAAAGATGAGAATTGGTGCAGCAAGGTCCAGGACCCCATGGACCTGAAAATCAGCACCCTCCAGCAGACAATTGAGAAGAAACAAGCCTTGACTAATGTTTTCCCCTACTCCTCCATTCCAACCAAATTTCCCAAGAAGCTTAAATTCTGATTTAGAGAGATCTCAGAACTAGAAACAGCCAACATCATCAAAAACTTAAAGACGTCCAGGTGTAAAGGGGAAATCTGCCAAGCCAACATCATTAAAGATTGCTCAGAAACCCTAATACCCTTCATAACCAAATTCATCAATGCCTCCCTCACAAGTAGCCAAGTCCCAGCCAGCCTTAAAGAATCCTGGGACCTCTCACTGCTATAAAAAACAACCCTCGACCCATCTATCCCAAACAACTACCGCACCATTACAACGGTACCATTTCTACTAAAAATTCTAGACAGGGAAGCATACACCCAAATGCAATCTAATCACATCCTGGGGATGCGCCAATCAGGTTTCAGGCTGGTCCACGGCACATAAACAGCGCTCCTTGACTTACAAATCCAGCTAGACGTGTTTAAAGATGAGGGTAAACATGCGCTCCTCCTCCTACTAGACCTCTCAGCCACCTTCCACCTGGTAAATCACAGAATGCTATGCCACCACCGCACAGATGTGGCCAACTTCTCATCTAGAGCGACATTGTGGGTAGCTTCTTTCTTGGAGGGAAGATCCATGAGAGTGTTCTCTCATCTGGCCAGCGCACACGTATAGCCACCCGCTGTGGAGTCCCACAAGGCTCCTACATCTCTGCTGTCCTCTACAACATATTCACCAAGCCCCTCTTTGACCTCCTGGACAACATCAGCATATCTTATACGAACTATACAGATGACACCCAAATCCTCCTCCCCTGTCAGTTAGCTATGTGGGAGATTCCTGTACCATTAACTTTGCCTATTCAACGATCCAAGCTTGGATGGCAGAAAACTTCCTTTGCCAAAATGACTACAAGACGGAGATCCTACTGGTGGGATCTCCAGTCCTGCACAAGAATCTTGACCCCCAATTCTCTGCATTCACCATTGACGGGATACAGATCCCCATCTCAGCATCCGTTAAAACTGTGGGATATCCACCTAAATGCCTCTCTCTCCCTCACCAAACAAGTGAACTCAATCGCCTCATCAGCAGCTTATACAGCCAAGCTTTTCAATGCTGCCAGACACTTTCTGACACTGTCACCAGAGCAATCAATGGGCTCAGACTGGATTATTGTAATGCCCTATTTGCAGGACCCTCCAAACAAAACTTAAACAAACTACAGACAATCCAAAACAATGCCCTATGGGCTGTGCTCAACATCGAGAAAAGAGACCACATCTCGGCCATGACGAAAAATGTGCACTGGCTCCCAATTTTGCAAAGGATCATCTTTAAAACCCTATCAATCACACACTGCCTATCTAACACGGCACCCCAAATACCTGTCAAAAAGAATTTGTGAGATCCAAATCCAACAGACCAGTCAGGACCACCCACGCTGGTATTACCCAATTTGATCAAATTTTACTGATGGAATGGTACATCTGACCAAATTCGTCCAGTACCATTCGAAAGGATAAAATTCGATCAAATTGGATAATAAATGCCTAACATGGGAAGCGGGGGCTGCAGGGGTGTCCCCCGCTTCCCATGTTCAGCATTTGTGGCCTTGAGGGGTTTCAGGGGTTCCTGAAAATTGGAGATGGGGGACGAAAAGGAAAAAAAAAAGAAAAGGACCCACTGTGGCATCAGATCCGACCTGCGTTGGAGGGACGGAACTGAAGCTGCAGGTTCAAGAGAGGCGGCGGCTGAGGAAAAGGTAAGTGGCGGTGTGGGGGATGTATTAGGTGTGGGGGGGGACAGAGATTTGTGGAGTTTGGCAATGGTGAAATTGCATTTGCGACAAAATTGACTATGGTCAATTTCACCATGAACAATGCTGCCACCGCCAAATCACACAGATCCCCCACGCTCACCGTCTGTCCCGACCAAGAGTAAAAAGAGCCAGAGGAGGAGACCTCAGCTTGCCGACTGTGGCGACAATCAACTGGAACACCCTCCAACCTGATCTAAGAGCAGAAACATCTTATTGGCCATTCCGCAAAGACCTAAAAACTTGGCTATTCACCAAGTATGCTAACTGTCGAGCAGAACTTCGGCCAAGATCGAACTTTAGCCAGCTAAGTACCCTCGCCAGAAGGGAGGACGGCGTTGCCTGGTCTCTATAATAGGTTGACATAAGTGTGTTTGCTCTGATGCATGTATGTAACTGGTTCCGCAGCAGCACCCTGATGCCTGTGGGCTGAGGTGCTTTACAAATGAAAAAACATTATAATAATAAAATAAAATATGTAGTCACTCGATATGGTCACACATAACTTTATGGCAGGAGGCCATAAAGCGACACAGTTGAAATTTCAGATTTTGCATTGAATTCCAAAACATCCTAGAGGAGACAATCATTTGAAAAACCAGTAATCTTACACCCCAGACATACTGGATGTATTTGGGGTCATTATACGTTTGCCATTCTGGGAAAATTAGCAGGAAAATTGCTGGTAATTCCATGACCGGCAATTTTCCCAGATCAGTAAAATGCACGTTTTCCGGTGGGGGTCACTGATTTATCTGCAGCCACGAGCTGGAGGTAAATCAGGCCACCGTTGGCAAAAAACTGCTGCTATTATCGGTACCGACAATGTAATGCTATCGGACTCCATACAATCGGGATCTACTGCACTTTTCCGACACCTGAATATCCTTGTAATTCTGGGATATCAGGTGTCGGAAACCGTGGGTCAGATTTCCGGTATCGCGCCAGAATTACCAGCGGGATACTGGCAAACTTGTAATGACCCCCAATTTGTAAAGCATGTCATCTAACAGAATGCTCTGTTTTCATGTAATGGTAATATGTTATTGTTAATAATCATGACCTGCTTTTGATATTGCTGGTTCAATTGATCTTAGTTTGCTTTGTTATACTACACTTGAGTCACCACTATGACGCGTTGGGTAGAATTCTTTAATGTTCTTTGAGTTCAGCTTGAACATGGCTGGAAAGTCAGGCAATAACTACAGTGAGAACGTCTATGATGACAATGCAGCAAAGCTCTGTAGCACCACCTTGCACAGGTGCAATGCTTCATACAGACAGGGTGCACCCCCAGAGCAGCAGCCGCTCTGTCAATGAACCTTGCCATCCTCATGTCACTGCACCTTTATTTTCATTCACTTCCCCCTTAATCCTTAGCCCTTAAGTTAAGGGATCTCCACACGTGGATCACTAAATCAGACAGGGAGCTGCCAAGATATCCCAGGATCTAGTGGGTGCAGGAACCAAAGAAAGTAACACGCAATGAAGAATGAGGGAGGTCAGAAACCATTGGCAAAGCTAGGATTGCACCTGCTCTCAGTTCTTGCATTGGGGCCTCCCAGATATGTGGTCTGTTAAGTCCCCAGAGAACTAGAACGCAATGCTCATAAAGCTCATCACTGCTCACCGCTCCACTCAAGGCACACTGTTCGTGCACTGCTCAGGGACTGACATTTCAACGTGTCTGTCGCTGCACAAAAAAAATAAAAAGTATGCAAATATTTCCAGTTACAAATATATTTTTTTGTTCACCAATATGTCAACTTTTGAAAAGGTTAGTAGTAGTGTTAGTTTGACATTTTTGAAAAAGCTACACAGTTTAATTATCCATTTGAGAGATGATGCAATTGTGTTGTCCGTACAAAAAGTCTGTTCTGCATGTTTTAAAGGTTGACATGTTGGTGTGTATGCTGTGTATGTGTGTATGCTGTATCAAACACAGCGCTTCAAAGTTACAGAAATCATTTAGGAGTTTAAGAAGGATTGTTGTCTACAAAATAAGTGCATGGCTTTGCAATTTTTAACCATGCAACACTGTATGTTACAAAGCTATAAATGCTACTTTTTATCATTTTAAGATGTATGAGAAGCCGACATGTCATCCTTATCAGTGAGTATTTCCACGAGTTTTCCTGATTCAGAAGGTTCCTTGCAAGACCGTTTTGTATGGGTTCTAAGTGAGGGGGTGATTGGGGTGCTTTTGAGACCTCACCGTCCTGATCATCAACCTATACTGTTCTGTCAGTGTCCAATCATTGCCCCCAGTTCTCTGGCAACAAAACCTCTCCAGGGGCTCCTGCTGGTCTAACCCCAGGCCGTTCCTCTCTTGATTATCAACCCTCAGAGACTGAAAGACATATAAACCTGAATACCTCTGACATTGTATGTTGGGGGCTCACTCCCCACCTTGGGAGAGGAAGCCAAAGAAGTTTCCAATAAGGAAGAAACTCCTAATCCTGGTAGATAGTAATTGAATTGTTTCCCAGACAACAACTCTCTTTTGCAGCATTCGGCCACTTTCTCTCCTCAGCGACACCAAACTGTCAGTTCCAACCGTCCCTTTCCCTTCCCATCGTAGTCATTGGTCCTGTCACCCTGTCACTCTCTCCATCCTAAAAATGGATAATCCATCGTTTCTTAATCCACAGGACACTGCCCACAAGGTCAGGTGTGTGTCACCGCAGTCAGGGAATTCTGAGTCTGTCCAATGAAACCGCAGAGAAGTCACAGTGTAGGTCAAAGAAGTAAAAACATTAACCCCTTATCACCCAGTACCCATCTCCCACGTGGGAAAAAAACATTCCGTTGTGAACATATGTAAAAGATTACGGTGTAAAATGCTTCCAAGGTGTGCGAGCGGATTAACTGGCGGAAAGAGTGCCCTTTTTAATGAACTGCAATATATTAATTATTAGCTAAGTGTTTTGTTTTTATTTGTGGCGTATTGCCATGGACAAATCCTTATTCACAAGGCAGAGAAAGCATGGCATTCATGCGTATGCAGCCCTTACGTTTGCAGTGACACGAAAAAGCATGTATTAAATGATGTGTTGTGTTGTTATGAGCATGTGCTTCTGCTACTTGGATTTAGTTCTTTCTCCAAAATGTCGGGTTCAGTAGTCTCCTTCTTCCGCCCCACACAAATAATTCCACTGTCTCAAATTCGCTTTTAGTGGGAGTCCAGGCTGTTCCGGGCTGCTGCTACTGTATCCGTCCGCAAATCCAATCATGAGGTATTCTTGTCATAAAAATCCCTGCTGGCCTCTCGCCATTCAGAATGTGACAGGTGGCATATCGGTGGATTTAAGCTGTCACAGGGGGTCAGAATGGCTGAAAAGCTCAATATCCAGGTGGCAAAGACACACTATTTAAAAGTGCCACTCACCCTCTGGCTCTCTAGTCTTCCGTGAATAGGTGCATTAATGATTTTATGAACGGGAGAGGCGTGCAGTGCTCTACAAAGCCCAAGGCATACCGTGGAGTTTGCTGCACAAAAACACCCAGACTCGCTTGTAGTGAAAAAGATTGCTTTAATGTGACATGCCAAAGCTTACAAATAACCCCTGACCTGGCTCCCATGGCCTTACAGACTAACAAAATGTTTTAACAACCAATTTAATAATTCAACACTTTCATTTTTCCCCAACAAATAAATAATGAAATCATTCCACTTCCTCCCTAGCTATTCCCTGGTTCCTACTGTCTCCTTACCATCTTCTCAAGGTGTCCCGCTTTCTCCCCGGGGCCATGCCCCTCCAGGTTCAATACCTGTTCCCCCGGGGTAGCCCATTTGTGCAAACAGCACCACCCCATCCTTTCCCGCGCTATTCCCCCATTGTGCTTCACTCCACCCACATCTAAAGGGGCCATGCCCCCGGCAACAGAAAAACCCTCCACCGAGGTGTTATTTCTGCCCCACCCCTACCACTTCTTTCTACTTCCACCTCCTTACTATTTCTTTCACCTGCAAGGTCAAATCCGCCAGATAATAACTATTCCTGTAAAGTGACAAGTGCACGCCATCCTCTCTGAAGATCTTGAAACCTTCATAAACTATTTCTTTGTGTTCTAAAACCTTCACCGCCGCCGAGGCACAACATTTTCCCATCTCTCTATTTATTCCCTTCCTTGCCCGCTCTATTGCTCCCTCACTTCTCGCTCCCCTCAAAACTCTCTGCAGCAACAACTTAGTTCAAACTACACATGCTTGGGGCCACATTTCCCAGACCCATACCAAATCCCTTTTCATTTTTCTAAGAAGAGCTACACCTGTATTTCTTACAAGGTCATTTTCCCCTGTATGAATGATCACCCCCTCTGGAGACCCATAGAGTTCCTTCAGCCTCACCAACATAGGTAGCAGCTGATCCCAGGGAAGCCCCCCTAAACCGGACCACCTTACCATTGCCACTTTGTAGCTACAACCCTATTGCCTGCCAAAAACTCTTTTCTCCTCCTCCTTCCCCGCTCACTTAACAATAGAGTGGCCCACAATCCAAATCTGCGGCATCTCCCCGAGCCTCGGCGCAGCATCTGAAAAAGAAATTACAATATCACTTTCCAATCACAACCACCCCACCACATTCAACCCTCTACTAATCCCCAAACCCAATTTTAACCAGCCCCTTTACCCGAGCCCTAACGTACCCTTTGTATTTCCCAGACCTCCACCGTCCCAAACTTTTCACCTTATCTTCGGATAAGCCCAATCTACTACCTTCAGATGCTGCACCCATCCTAAATGAATGAGTTCCAAACTCCTCCCCCTTTTCCCCTACCGGTACCAACACCTTCCGTAGCACCCCCAAAACTTGTGCTGCTGATACTGCCGCCACATCTTCCCAGCAACCCCCCCCCCCCCCACAGCCCAACACAGCCTGGCTAGTAGATCCGCCGATACCGGCCTCCTCTTGTCCTTCTCCCTCTTACTCTCCCTTGCCCATCCTTCCAGCATCCTGCTCGCCATTTCTCCACCGCTCGGCTGAAATCCCCAAAACCATTTCCCAAAAAAAGCGATCCCCGCCATCTTCCCCGATATAGTTGCCTTAGACCAACCCTTATCCATGCACCTCAAGAGGAAGTTAGTGACATCATCCCTTCTCCGCTCTTCCGCATCCCCCCTGCCCTTCCAACTACGAGCTCCCCCATTTATGAAATCCTCCCATTCTCTCCGGTATGCCTCCCTAGATGCAGTGGCAATCGAACCCTCCACCAAAGAAAGCGTTCTCAGCTTCCTATCTTCCACAGCTCCTCCGGAATCCACTGCCCCTCCTGTTCCGCACCTGGAGCCAATCCACGGAATCTCTGCCATTGAAAACGAGATAATGCATCAGCGATGCCATTATACTTCCCCGGCACATTTTTTGGCTTAAACACCACATTCCATTCCATGCAACGCAGAACGAACTCTCTCATCAATCTCGCCACCCTCTGATCCCTTGCCGACTGCCTGTTCACTACATGAACCACGCATTTGTTGTCAATGTTGAAATTCACTTTCCTGTTCTGCAACTCCTTCCCCCACAATTCCATTGCAACCAGCAAAGGAAAAAATTCCAGAAATGCTATGCTCCTCCCTTCCTTCAACCAACACAATGGCCACTTCTCTGGCACCATTTACCTCCCCAAAACACTCCAAACCCTCCCACCCCTGCTGCATCTGAAAATATCTGCTCTTCCCATGACACCGGATCCCCTTGCAGCCACATGGACAGCCCGTTTAAACTCTCGAGAAAACGCAGCCAGATCCTACAGTCTTTCCGAACTGCACCTGACACACTTACCCGATGATGTGGGCACTTCGCTCCCGCCATAGACTGCGCCATGTTTCTACAAAAAGTCCGCCCTGGGGCCACCACCTTGAATTCAAAATTCAAACGCCCCATCAGTCTCTGCATTTCCACTAGCGTCATCCACGGGGCCCCCACCGCTTTCTCTAGCAATCCTACCGGTTTGCTCACCTTGTCGTATGGCAAGCGTGAGGTCATGGCTAATGAGTCCAATTCAATCCCTAAAAAGGTTAACACCACTGCCGGTCCCTCCGTTTTGTCTTCTGCCAAAGGCACCCCCAACTCTCCCATCAGGTCCTGAAACATCTTTAGCTTCTCGCCGCACTCCCTCTCTCTGTCTGCCCCACTAATGAACAGAAAATCATCTAGGTAATGCAGTACCCCTTCCAAACCAGAACTATATGAAAAAACCCACTGCAAAAAGGAACTGAAACGCTCGAACAAGGCGGACGGAATTGCGCACAACATCGGCAAGACTTTGTCAATGTAGATGAGGTCCTCAAATTGCATTCCCAGCAGCCAAAAATCCTCCGGATGCACCGGCAACAACCTGAAAGCCGCCTTAATGTCCCACTTGGCCATGAAGGCCCCACACCCCGGTTTCCTCACCAAACCCACCGCCTGATGCACACTTGCGTATACAACCCCACACTCTTCTGGAGCAATAAAATTGTTGACAGACATGCCCAAAGGCCTTACAAGTGGTGTATCAATCTAAATTCCCCCGTGACCTTCTTGAGTGCAACACCCAGTGGGGATACCACTAACTCCCCTGGCAGATCATCAAATGGCCCTACCACCCTCCCCACCGCTATCTCCTTGCCCAATTTCTCCCTCACCACCTCCACATTTTCCTTGGCGGACTTCAAATTCTCCACCCAACGACGCACCCTTGGCCCCTGGTAACCCAGCCTGAAACCATGACGAAAACCGTCTCCCAAAATCTCTGCCCCCTCCCTATCCGGATAAAATTCCAACCACTTCTCCAACACCTCCAATTTAATTGGAGTAAAAGCCTTTCCCCACAACTCCTCTGCCGGATCCCCTCCCCCTCCCCCTGTCTCCTTGTTGGAAACACTGAGTAAGTGGGTGCTTCCCTGCACACTTACTACATTCATGTCTGAACCTACACACATTCCTTGTGCAGCCGTCCTTATTAAAGGCCCAGCATGCCACTGAGGGTTGCCCTCTGCTTCGTGGGCGGGGTGACCAAGAAAGGGCCAGAAAGGCACCGGCAACCCACTTACTGTGTGCAATTTCGGGGCAGGCCTCGTCAGTGCCATCAACTGCAGCCAGAAATCCATATCTATTTCACCCCAGACTGCCTGGCTGTCCTCTGCCATCCTTGCCCTAAATTCTTCATCGTAATGCCTTTCTAATCACATCCATGTACTTTAGCAAAGCATCACATCTCTCTGGAAATTTCTCACAATAAACAATCGCGTAGATAATGAATGCCGATGTCAAATTTTTGATTGTCACCGGTACCCTAGGGCGCGAGGCCAGCTCCCTCTCCTCCTCCTTAGAACCCTCTTTTGCTCTCACTTCCCTATGAAGCAACTTAAACACATCCACAAATCCCCCTGCCTGTATCTTATCCTTTGTTGTTGTCATTAAATGTGTTACCAAAGGTTTTGTGATGCCCATGTATGGTAGCTTCTTCTCCTTGCCCTGCACCTCAACCTCTTTTTCTTTTGAAACCTGTACCTCGAGCAACAATGGCTCAATCACCTTGTCTGTTTGTACCTCCACCAAGCAATTTTCCCTTTCTCCAACCAAGGCTCCAATAGCCTGTACCCCAATCTCTCTCCTCACCCCTTGCAATCCTGACCCTTCCCTTCTTGCCCCCGTTCTCGTGTCACACCTCTGCCATGCAGTTGACCAACCCCCTTCCCGCTCACCTTTTTCCTCCCTGCCGTCGCCCGTCTGCAGCCTGGTCTCCTTCCTTAATGGGCTCCTGCTGCGGGGACAAAACATGTCATCAGTCTCACCCAGCCAATTATTCCCTGACCTCTTGTCCCCCAAACCCCTTGCTCCTTTCTGGCCCTGGTACCTTCCTGCCTGCCGCTCTTTTTCACCACTTAGCAAGCCCCGCCCACCTGGTGCCTTCCTGCTTGCTGCTCTTTTTCACCACTAAGCAAGCCCTGCCCACCTGGTGCCTTCCTGCTTGCTGCATTTGTTCACCACTTAGCAAGCCCCGCCCACCTGGTGCCTTCCTGCTTGCCGCTCTGTTTCCCTACTTAATGAGCCCTCCAGCCTCTTTTCCTTTGCAGATGGGGAGCAGGTGCAAGTGGATCTAGGTCACCTGGCCCAAGCCCCGCCCACCTGGTGCCTTCCTGCTTGCCGCTCTTTTTCACCACTTAGCAAGCCCAGCCCACCTGGTGCCTTCCTGCTTGCCGCTCTTTTTCACCACTTAGCAAGCCCCGCCCACCTGGTGCCTTCCTGCCTGCTGCTCTTTTTCACCACTTATTTATTTATTTATTTTATTTATTTATTTGTAACGCGCCGAAGCTCGCAAGCATCAGGGCGCGACAAGGACACAAGGACGAAGAAGAACGGGACAACACATAGAGAGCATAGAGAGGGAGGAAGCAGAACGATGGCAACTAGAAGCGGTGTGGAGGTTGTCTAATTATATGAAGAGAAAGGTCTTCAATTGTTTCCTAAAGCGTTGGAGGTTGTTTTCCAATCTGAGGCTGCAAGGCAGTTTGTTCCAGTGGAAAGTCGCCAGGTTCGGAAAGGCTCGGCCGAGACCAGTGGCTTTACCTGGAGGGCTGGGATTGATCAATCCTTGTTTTGCAGATCTCAAGCTACGGCTCGGCTCGTACCAGCTGAATTTATTCTTAAGGTATGCAGGTGCCGTGCCATATAGGCATCGGTGGGTTAGGATCAGTGATTTAAACTTGATCCGTTCCTTTACAGCCAACCAATGAAGATCTTTTCTGTCCTTGGTGATGTGTTCACGTTTGGATTTATTAGTGATGGACCTAACAGCATTATTCTGGATAATCTGACATTGTTTCAGGCAGTTGTTGCCGGCGCCGAGCATTAGCGCGTTCCCATAATCTAAGCGGGATAGTATGGTGGCTCTCCCTATCGTGGTGCTGTTCTTGGTATTAAGAAAAGGTCTTATCTGACATAGAAGCCTTTGGTAGTATTGACAGTTTCGCTTTAAATAAGCGGTTTGGGCTTCTGCACCTAAGGAGGATTGTAAGTAAATACCTAGTGTTTTAACCTTATTAGATACCTTAATGGTAGAATCTTTTATGGTGAATGTGGAGTAATCCGAACCAAGATTGTTTAAGGCTTTAGCGCTTCCGAAGGTCATGAGTTCCGTTTTGGAGCTATTAAGACACATCCAGTGTGCAATCATCCAGTTTTCGATGATGTCGTAAATAGCCGATAGCTTCTCGTTATCTGCGTGATGGTCTCCGCTCAGCTCTAGAATGAGCTGTGTATCGTCAGCGAAGTTGGTGAAAAAAATTCCGAGCTGAGATAAAAGAGTACAAAGGCAGCGGATATATAAGTTGAAGAGCAAGGGTGAGAAACTGGCTCCCTGGGGGACGCCGCAATCTACAGGTTTGGGTGAGGTGGAATGACCTGCCCAATTGATTTTTGAGTTCCTGTCTTCTAAAAATGAAGACACCCAATCTATTGCATCATGGGAGCAGTTACCAGCTGCGCCTAGGGCCTCTCGGAGCTTTCCGTGATCTAACAAATCGAATGCCGCCGAGAGGTCCAAGAGGATTAACAGCCCTGTTTTACCTCTGTCCAGGATGCTCAACATTTCTGTCTGTAAGTCCAGCAATGCTGACTCAGTGCTGTGGGCACTTCTAAAGCCCGATTGTTGGGGGTGTAGCAAGCTGTGATGATCTACATAATCTTGTAGTTGCCTGGTCGCTATTTTGTCAAGGACCTTCAGAAGAAAGTTGCAATTAGTAATGGGTCTAAGGTTGGCAGGGTCTTGTTGATCTAATCCTGGTTTGCAGGCCTGGTTAGCAAGGCCCGCCCACCTGGTGCCTTCCTGCTTGCCGTTCTTTTTCACCACTTAGCAAGCCCCACCCACCTGGTGCCTTCCTGCTTGCCGCTCTGTTTCCCTACTTAAGGAGCCCTCCAGCCTCTTTTCGTTTGCAAACGGAGAGCAGGTGCAAGTGGATTTAGGTCACCTGGTCTAAGCACCACCCACCTTCTTAGCCCTGTCTCTTCCTTCTTGCTCTTAACTATTAGATCAAGGATGCCTCTCGGCCGAGTGTCTGCAGTGAAGGGCAGACAAAGAAAAGGGAAATTCCTGTTTGGATCTCTTCGGACCAGCAGGACCCAGGGCCCGACCTCCTGCTCAGACAGCCGGTAACCAACATGTGTTACCCTCTGTGTCCCCACAGGCCATCCCCACCCCCTCTGGTCCCCCTATGATGTTCTCTTGTGCCCACTCTTCTCGCACACAGGTGTTGCCTGTTTTGCTTGATTCTTCTATCCTGCTCCCCCTCAAACTCCTCCAGCCTACTTCTGCAGGAGTCTGTCCTGATACATTCTGGTTTCACCATCACCGTCTTGTGGCCAATGCTGGATTTGACTTTTATGGACTTCATTGATTCACAGTGCGTCACTCTTTCTCAACTCTCATGCTGGACCTCCTTTGCATCTTGCACTCATGGTGGCCCTGAATCATGCTGTTCCCATCTTCATCTGTATCCTGGCTTGCAACATTATGTGTTATGTCTGCAATTGTATTCACTCTCCACTCTTGCTTCTCTACTCTTTTTGACTGCTTACTCCCTGTTCTCTCCTCCTTTCCCTTCTCCCTTTTCCTATCTCCTCCCCTTACTTTCTTCTTTGCACTTACTCTATCAGAATTGTCCCTGGACCTAGTATGATAGCAACCTCGCCTGTCTCCTCCCCCCTCCCCTTACTGTTTTTTTCCTCTCCACCCCCCCTTCTAGCACTATCTGAAATGTCGTCAAGCCTAGTATGATAGTCGCTTGTTTTGTTCCTCCCTACCTTTCTGCACCCCTCTCCCTCACCTCTTGTTTTTCTCCGGCTCTACCAGAAATGTCGTTAGGCCTAGTATGGTAGTCGCCTGTCTGTTTCCATTTCCTTCGCACTCTCCCCCTCCCTTCCTTATCTATGTCTTAGCTCTTGCACTATTCTGAAATGTCGTCAGGCCGAGTACGATAGTTAATTTCACATCCTTACTGTTCATGGCCTGTAAGAATGTCATTGTTTTTCCCTTGTTCCCTCCCTTGCCTTGAAGCGCTTTGAAACACATTGTGTATAGGCACTATATAAATAAACTAGCAAACTAGCATAGCACAATCCCACATAGCCCACAAAACGGCCCCTTCTCGCCCTCCTCCTCCTCCTCAATGACCTATATCCTTCATCCTCCCACTGCCCCACATATTCTTCCATCCCTTCATCATCACCCATGAAATATCATCGCTGTTGCGAGCACATGCTCGGGCCTGGTAGATCCTCCACTTGTGAGTCTGGCGCGTCCACCCACCACTCCTTCGGCATCTTCTCGGTGGGGCCACAGGAACCCCTTCCTGTTCCTCTTCTCTCGGGCAGGGGGTCCTCTCCTCCACCCTGTGATCTTCCTCGAAAGGGGCAGTGCTGTGCCCTCTAGCATGTCCTCGCACAGTTTGAAGAGGGGCCATTCCTAAACCCTCTTCATATTCCTCCTCTGCAACAGCAGGGGCTGCTCTGTGCCCTCCGCCCGTAATCCTCCTAGCCTGGGGGGCCATTCCACACCCCTTCCTAACCTCACTAATTGATGGGGACTGCTCTCTCCTTCTCTCACCTGCACTCTTCTGCAGGTATTTTCCCCCCATTTCCCCTCTGCCCTTTCTCCCCTCTCTGCGACCCGTCACCTCGACCTTCATGCCCCGCTCGACCTACACCTTTCTGGACACTCCTAACGTCCCCTTCAACCACCTGTTCATTCTCCCCAAGCCCCTATCTGCCCCCTCTACCAACTGCATTCCCCCCCTGGACGCTCTCCTATTAATCTCCCTCCTCATCTTTCTACCCCTGGATTCCCAGACCTCCCCTCTGCCTGCCGAGGGGCTACAAGCCACCACTCCCGCAAGAGCCCCATCTGCTGCTGCTCTCTGCAGCGGCCTACCTCCACCTTCCTCTCCTTCACCCGTAACCTCACCCACAGCCCCCTCAAGCTGGGCTTTGGAAGCCCTGCTAATGATCTCCAAGGCTTCCCTCAAGGCCTTTGCATCCACCAGTCTCTTCCTTTTTGCTCCCTGCCCCACCATCCTGCTTAAGCAGTGCTACTTCACACTTGTGCATCGCCCCACTGAACTACCTAAGTAACCCCGAGCCTTTCCCTCTTTAAAGCGCTGGGCAACCTGGTTAAACCTTATGCCAATAATAGCCAACAATGGTCCCTGGAAATAAATCCGACTAATCTTCACAATTGAAACTGGCCAGCTGCCAAAATTACCTGTGCCCCCACAATAATGTTCTCTGTTCTATTAACCACTTATGTATTTATTTCCTGTCCCCCGCTTACCTCCTTACCTCTACCCGGTGAAGCAAGCAGGGTGATATCCCCTTTCCTCACCTAACTCAGACCTAAATTCCCTAACTGCAGATTGGTGAAGCAAGCAGGGTGATATCCCTGGGTGGCTTATAACTTCGCTCCCTCTGGACGAATCCTCACCAAACTTTGCATAAAAAGTATATGGCCCAGTCTGAATTTTGGAGAGGTTTGGTCCAGAGGGGGCAAAGTTATAGGGGGGGTCACAAAACTTTTGTTTTTTCCTATAGACATAATGGGAAAAAACTTTGCGCACGGCTACAGCGCGAACCGCTGGACGGATTTACACCAAATTTGCGGCAGGAGCAGCGGGTTGGTCCCGAAAGCGTGCTTTTGCAAATTTGGTGTAAATCCGTCCAGTAGTTGTCTCAAAAATGACCAAAATGTAAGGCAAAAAAATTAGTGATATCTGTGTTCGCTTCGAGGACGGACTTTCCTGTTCGCTCCGCGGACAGCACCCCGATTGGCCCATGGGCTTGCGTCATGTCCGCGGATATGCAAAGTGTTCGCTGATTGGACGGCGTGGGGCGTGGAGCACGTCAGATTTTCTGTGGCACCCGCCATCTTGTATTCGCCGTCGACCGCGGACAGCGCGGTGATACTTGGATTAAAAATTGTTTTTAGTGGAGTGTGTTGGTGTGTAAGAATGTTTGGGGAGGGTGGGGGAGTATGAGATAGGTTCAATGTTTTGTTTTTTTATGTGCTATACGCTTTTGTTGTGTTCGATTTGTCCGCGGAGAACACGGCTGTTCTGACATTTTGTAAATAAACTAAATGGTGGGCTGTTCAGAGGACGGAGTATGTGTCCTTTTTGTTCACAAGGAAGGTAACATTGAGCTAAAAACACTTGCAGTGTATTTAAATGTTAAATACACAAACTGGGGGTGTCCTGAGGACGCTGTCCGTATTGTAATCTGTCAAGTTGAATGTGTTCTAAGAACACTTGCGGTGTCCCGAAATGGTTGCAATTACACAAAATGGGGGTGTTCTGAGAACGTTGTTTGTATTGTTCGTTGTCAGGTTAAAAGTGTTCTACGAACTCTCCTTTTGTCCGCTGATAGTACAATTTCCTATGGGCATCACCCAACTTTTTATCCACTAAAGAAACGATAAATCAGGCTGGTGTGCGCTGGCATTATGTGATAATCCTATGACTGGCGCTATTGACCTGGCTGACTTGCTTTTGCCACACTAAATCATATCTCCCGCCCCTAAGCCTGACATTATGAAAGCATTCATATTCCCCGCCTCTCTCCGTGACGTTACAGGGTGCGTCATCAAACACACCCAGTCATCTCCATTCCTACACGACTTTACACAGAACCCGGAAGACAACACACATTATGTCACAACATAGCGCGCCACAATTCGGAATATGAAACTGTGATTTAAAAGCAAACAGCAAGATTGTACATTTTGTAAAGTACATTTATTTGACATCAAATGTTTAGAGAATATTCAGCGATTTGCATTTGTCTTTGTTGTCGATCCGCAAAAGTTCATGTTGAGCCACGCGATGTTCCTTTGCGGTACAGAGGTTGTTAGATCAGCTTAGAACACAGTGCGCCACAATTCGGAATATGAAACTGTTGTTTAAAAGTAAACAGCAGGATTGTACATTTGGTAAAGTACATTTATTTCACATGAAATGTTTAGTGAATATTCAGCGATTTGCAATTGTTTCTGCTGTTGATCAGCAAAAGTTTATTTTGAGCAACGCGCTGTTCCTTTGCGGTAGATAGGCTGTAGGTTTATGATAAAAGCAGTAAATGGTCGCACTGATAATCGGAACGTTGCTCCAACAACGAGGCATTAGACCACCATAATGGTTGGGATGTTGCTTCTAGCCGCTAGTACTGCGTAAGGGCATATTGGTCCTTGGCGATTGTCCCATAAAATGGTGAGGGTCATGAAGTTGCTTACATGGAACTGCACCTGGCAGTTGAACAATCCATCCACTGGAATCTGAAAATCGTGACATTGGCAAAATGGGGCAACGTACCTGTTTTAAAAAACATGAATTAGTCTCACCAGCCGATCTTTATTAAAAATATTGATTTTATTTCTTAGGGCGTGAAACTATTTGCTAGCGAAGATAATGCAACAGAGTATGTTAATAATAAAATAATAATATTTTCGCATTTATATAGCGCTAAGAACCGTCAGGTATCTCAGCACTGCTTATTATTACCCACAGTGTGTGGTGCTCATTTATCGACCATGGAAGGATGAAAGGCTGAGTTTGGCCGTGCCGGGATTCGAACCTGCGTTAGCAAGCTGTACACAGATGTCAAAGCGAGCGCTCTACTCGCTGTGCCACTTGACCGGCTACAGTGAAGTGGCACAGCGAGTAGAGTGCTTGACCAGCTACAGACCGGTTACATTATTTCTATTAACCCATCCTATGTCGTCTGCCTTTTTCAGAGCCCTCTAAACGACAGGGGATCAATTCAGCGGTGATAGTGCGCGGTAGAAAACAATATGACACATTGAACGAACAAGTACAACTTGACCGGGCTTTAATGCCACGCTATTGTTATTATATTCCGGTATAAAATAATCTAAAGGGTTACTTACATTGTAATTGCATTTACCATTGTCCAAGTGTAGTGCAGTCCCAAAATACGACTCTGCGTGTGCCAACAATCTTTCTCAAAGTGATATAATATACAAAAGTGGATTCGTTTCAGAAATTTCATCTTTATTGTGTCTTACGTTTTTGCTACACTTCTTCAAAAGAAGTCTTTCAGCACAATCTCTGTCTGTCAAGGTAAAAAAAAAATAGAACCTTATACTGGGAGTCGTGGGCATCTCCGGTCGCGAGAAAAAAATGGAAGCAGCTGACCTTCACTGTGAATGAGCATAAATGCTTACTTTGCAACATTCTGTGTAAAGCCATCTGTGAGAACTTGCTGTTTACACTACATCTTTGTATATTGTTTGCGTGCTAATCAAAAAAGTTTGTTTAAGGGACGTTATGGTTCCAAGTAAAGCCGAAAAACCCCTGAAATTCGCCAGTTATGGTAAGCTAAGCAACCATAACTCGCGCCACCATCATGCACTGCGAAGACTAACACACAGGACATCAAAGATGACATCGCAAATGTCATTGATGACATCACTGATGACATCACATGTGCATTTACTTTTCATGAAATTTGTGTACTAGGGATTTTTATTATAATGTTGCGAAAAAAGTGTCAAGGATCATTGCAATAAATATCATACCGTAATTAGTGCTTTGAACGATGCATTGATATAAATAGCATTGTATTATGGGGTTCTATCTAGTATACTGAGCTACTAATGGAGAAACATAGCATTGTGTGCAGCGTACAAGATGAAAGTATAATATTTGTAATGGTAATATGTTGAATAATGAAATGATAATTGTCCTGAAATGTTCGAAAATAAACAAAATGGGGGTGTTCTGAGGACGTTCTTCGTATTGTGTGACTGCTTAGCTTTATGCAATGAGGGAATGGCACAGAGAGTAAAGTGGAAATGGTAGAAGGGGTGTCGAAGAGTTACGCGGTCCGCGGACACCGCGGCTTACTTACATTATAATTGCATTTTCCATTGTCCAAGTGTAGTTCAGTCCCAAAATACGACTCCGCGTGTGCCAACGATCTTTCTCAAAGTGATATAATATACAAAAGTGGTTTCGCTTCAGAAATTTCATCTTTATCTTGTCTTACGTTTTTGCTCCACTTCTTCAAAAGAAGTCTTTCAGCACAATCTCTGTCTGTCAAGGTAAAAACAAAATAGAACCTTATACTGGGATTGGTGGGCCTCTCCGGGCCGCGAGAAAAAAATGGAAGCAGCTGACCTTCACTGTGAACGAGCATAAATGCTTACTTTGCAACATTCTGTGTAAAGCCATCTGTGAGAACTTGCTGTTTACACTACATCTTTGTATATTGTTTGCGTGCTAATAAAAAAAGTTTGTTTAAGGGACGTTATGGTTCCAAGTAAAGCCGAAAAACCCCTGAAATTCGCCAGTTATGGTAAGCTAAGCAACCATAACTCGCGCCACCACCGTGCACTGCTAAGACTAACACCCAGGACATCACTGATGACATCACATGTGCATTTACTTTTCATGAAATTTGTGTACTAGGGATTTTTATTATAATGTTGCGAAAAAAGTGTCAAGGATCATTGCAATAAATATCATACCGTAATTAGTGCTTTGAACGATGCATTGATATAAATAGCATTGTATTATGGGGTTCTATCTAGTATACTGAGCTACTAACTGAGAAACATAGCATTGTGTGCAGCGTACAAGATGAAAGTATAATATTTGCAATGTTAATATGTTGAATAATGAAATGATAATTGTCCTGAAATGTTCGAAAATAAACACAATGGGGGTGTTCTGAGGACGTTCTTCGTATTGTGTGACTGCTTAGCTGTATGCAATGAGGGAATGGCACAGAGAGTAAAGTGGAAATGGTAGAAGGGGTGTCGAAGAGTTACGCGGTCTGTGGACACCGCTGCTGTCCGTGGACAGGGCGTGCTACATCCGGGGTTTTCCAGCAAATCCAACATGGAAAGAAGACTGTACGGATCAGCCAATCAGATGTCGAGGTTGTGGATTTGTGTTGAAAGAGACTGTGTGTGGTGAAGATGGCAGAAGTAGAGAAAGTCAGGGTGTTGGTGCTTGGAGATATGTTTGTGCATGGTTTACAACAGTACGCTCGATGCAGGCATGTTGAAAAGAACTTTGATGTGAAAGAAGTGGAGGTGGTGTGGAGCACTGTGCCTGATTGCAATGTACAGGGAATTGTAAACGTTTGTGAGGATATGGCCACGATGAACAGTCCGCATGTGGTAGTTTTGCACTATGGTGCTTTCCATTTGAGCAACATCAGTGCCCCTACTTTGTTGGCAGATTTAGAACACTAGGTTCATGCAGTAATGAACATCCTTCCAAATGCCAAAGTAATTTTTTCTGGATTACTACCTAGGGCAATATGGGACAATAGTTCAGTTTTTTGTCCTCAGCAAAACAATGCTAGGTGTGTAATCAACCGAGGCATGTGTGCCTTCATGCTTAGAGCTGGTATGCTCTTCTGTAATAATGAGAATATTGATTCCAGTAATGCTGTTTATTTTAAAGAAGATGGCATTCCTTATCTTTTATGGGAAATGCCATGCTGTTTTGGAATGTAAGGGTTGCTTTGGAGAAGGTTATGTGAAGATTTTAGGAGTAAAGTAAGAAAAAAAGAAGAAAAAAAATACAAAATCACAGGTGTCTGTCAAGCATCTGCAAAAAACCCCAAAAAAACGTCTCTTTTCAGAGCCAACCTCAAAGGGGAAATGGGGCACACTATTTGAATTTACATTCACCACGCTCAGATTTTCGATATGTCCGCGGACATGGCGGTAGTCCGCGGACATTGAAATCACTAGCTAGGGGTTCAGTATGTTCTATGTTACATGTTTTTAAAGTCAGGGATATTATGGTTAAGTTGTGCTACTAAAAACCTATGAAATTCAGTAAAAAAACTTTGTTAAAGGGACGTTATTGTTAAGTTGCGCTACTAAAAACCTATGAAATTCAGTGAAAAAACTTTGTTAAAGGGACGTTATGATTCAAAGTAAAACCGAAAAACCCCTGAAATTCAGCAGTTATGGTAAAATAAGCAACCATAACTCCCGGCACTGTGCACTGCTAACACTAACACCCAGGACATGAAAGATGACATCACAAATGTCATTGATGACATCACTGATGACATCACATGTCTGGCTCTCCCTTTTTTCCCTTTACTGACATATCTAGGCCACATAGTTTTCTTCAGTAACAGTCAGGAAGTAAAAATTGAAAAGGTACTATATTTGTAGTGGAAATGGTAGAAGGGCTGTCCAAGAGTAACGCGGTCCGCAGACACCATGGCTGTCCGTGGACAGGGCGTGCTACATCCGGGGTTTTCCAGCAAATCCAGCATGGAAAGAAGACTGTAGGGATCAGCCAATCAGATGTTGTGGTTGTGGATTTGTGTTGAAAGAGACTGTGTGTAGTGAAGATGGCAGAAGTGGAGAAAGTCAGGGTGTTGGTGCTCGGAGATATGTTTGTGCATGGTTTACAACAGTATGCTCAATGCAGGCATGTTGCAAAGGATTTTGATGTTAAAGGAGTGGAGGTCGTGTGGAGCACTGTGCCTGATTGCAATGTACAGGGAATTGTACAAGTTTGTGAAGATATGGGCAGGATCAACAGTCCCCATGTGGTCGTTTTGCACTATGGTGCTTTCCATTTGGGCTATGTCAGTGCCCCTACTTTGTTGGCAGATTTAGAACACTTGGTTCAAGCAGTAATGAACATCCTTCCAAATGCCAAAGTAATTTTTTCTGGATAACTACCTAGGGCAATATGGGACAATAGTTCAGTTTTTTGTCCTCAGCAAAACAATGCGAGGTGTGTAATCAACCGAGGCATGTGTGCCTTCATGCTTAGAGCTGGTACGCTCTTCTGTAATAATGAGAATATTGATTCCAGTAATGCTGTTTATTTTAAAGAAGATGGCATTTCCTTATCTTTTATGGGAAATGCCATGCTGTTTTGGAATGTAAGAGTTGCTTTGGAGAAGGTTATGTGAAGATTTTAGGAGTAAAGTAAGAAAAAAAAAGAAGAAAAAAAATACAAAATAACAGGTGTCTGTCCAGCATCTGCAAAAAAAACAAACAAAAATGGCTCTTTTCAGAGCCAACCTCAAAGGGGAAATGGGGCACACTATTTAAATTTACATTCACCACGCTCAGATTTTCGATATGTCCGCGGACATGGCGGTAGTCCGCGGACATCGAAATCACTAGCTAGACGTTCAGTATGTTCTATGTTACATGTATTTAAAGTCAGGGATATTATGGTTAAGTTGTGCTACTAAAAACCTATGAAATTCAGTAAAAAAAACTTTGTTAAAGGGACGTTATGGTTAAGTTTCGCTACTAAAAACCTATGAAATTCAGTAAAAAAACGTTGTTAAAGGGACGTTATGGTTAAGTTGCGCTACTAAAAACCTATGATATTCAGTGAAAAAACTTTGTTAAAGGGACGTTATGGTTCAAAATAAAACTGAAAAACCCTTGAAATTCAGCAGTTATGGTAAGATAAGCAACCATAACTTGCGCCACCGTGCACTGCTAACACTAACACCCAGGACATCAAAGATGACATCACATCACATGCGCATTTACCTTTCATGAAAAGTCTGTACATTAGTGTAATGTTAATTAAAAAAGTGTCAAAGATTATTGGAATAAATATCAAGTGCTAATCAGTGCATTAAGCTGTGCATTGATATAAATAGCATTCTATTATTAACTTCAATCCAGTATACTAAGGTACTCATGTAGAAACATAGGCATTGCGTGCAGCATACATGATGGAGGTGCAATATTCATAAGCTTGCCATGTTGAATAGTGAAATGATAACTGTTTTCATATTAGAGTTTTGCGTACAGTGAAACTTGTGATAAGTAGGTAATAAAACCCACCTACTACATAATTGCATTATTATAGACAAATCACAAAGAGACAACACCACATACAAATATGAATATATACAAGGGAAGTAAGAAAAAGAAACAGAAATAGTAGCAGAAAGTGTTCATAACCTAACTGATTACCTTTATGTAGAGAAATGATTGCTCTGTTTCAAAGCTGTTACTTACCGTATCTATATATATCACATGATGTGTCTTGACCATAAGGAAAATAGTGTGAGTACAACATATAACAATATGAGCATATACAGGGAAAGTACAGTAATAAAAAAACATCAAAAGTATCAGAAAGTGCTGATAAATCTACTGATAATTTTAATGCACAAAAAGGATTGCTGTCTTTCAAGGTTGTGTCTTCCCCTATGTATATGTTTCATATGATATGACTGGACCATAAGGGAATTATTCTAAGAACATACTTGAAGGATAAGTCTACGAATATAGTATTTACAATTTTTAGTTCCTGACTGTTACTGAAGAAAATCATGTGGCCTAGATATGTCAGGAAAGGAAAAAAGGGGGAGTCAGACATGTGATGTCATCAGTGATGTCATCAATGACATTTGTGATGTCATCTTTGATGTCCTGGGTGTTAGGCTTAGCAGTGCACGGTGGTGGCGCGAGTTATGGTTGCTTATTTTACCATAACTGGCAAATTTCAGGGGTTTTTCCGTTTTACTTGGAACCATAACGTCCCTTTAACAAAGTTTTTTCACTGAATATACATATATATATATATATATATATATATATATATATATAGATATATATATATATATATATATATATATATAAACATAATTTTTTTCAATTTTTTTTATATCTAACTGCCCCCTAAAAGGCAGCCCCAACCTGCCAGGGGCAAGAAACAGCCCAACTACTGGCTATAATGGAGCAAATACAGGAAGAGGGGAGTGACTGTGTTAACAGAACCCTCTTGACATGAGCCAAAAGTTCTACTAGCACCTAGCGGCGCGTGCCTAGCACCGCACTAGCAGTCTTTTCACTGAAAGGCTGCCAACCCTTCCTACATGTGCTATTACAATAATGGCGCGTCCCCTTTAAATGATAAAGCCCTGCCCCCTCTGGCCGCAACCTGCTACCGCGCAGTGCTGCGCATGAAGCAGACTTTCCCTCGGTGCAGCGCTCCTGATGGAACTTCCCACCCTACCAGGCTGCAGCCACCCACCCCTCCCTGACACCGGCCAGTGCCCCCAGAGTCCAACTGAGCCCTCTAATGCTCCTCTGGCCCTGCCAAAGAGCTGTGCTGAAAACAGCATGGATCCCCGGAGGCAGAACGCTCCATGGCTCAGCCCGGCCACGGACCTGGCAGCTGACACCAAAACCCCACCGCAGCTTTCTCCCATGAGACCCACTACTTATGAAGCCTCCTGATAATCTGCCGGTAACACAGCAGTAAGAGGGGGTACCTTATCTACGGTACCCCCGTCTATGCAAAATTCCAATTTAATTGCACAAAATATAATTCCTGACACTATATCTGCACTGTCCACTGTAACTAACTAGGCCCCAGCCTCACCTCCACTCTCATACCCAATAGGCCCAAGAAACGCAGGGAAGGCTCGGGAGCAGACGACCTGGACAAACGCACATCCCAACTGTTGCCTGCTCCCGAACCTTCCCTGCCCCTTAAGTACCCCGGAGGGCGCTCTATGCGCAGGCCAGCTCGCTGGCCTGTGCAGCGCCAAAAATCACCCCAGGGGGAAACGCTTTGCGTTTCCCCCGGCTACCCCCTTATAGAGACAGACATAGATGTGGTCCCCAGAAAGACACTGCTTTTCAGGATGTCTTTTCTGCTGGTGGGCCACACAAAACCACCAAACCCAATTTACAGTATTTTAGAATGTTTGTAGGACTTTATCCACAGTCAGAATTGCGTGCCAGTTTTTGATAACATAATTCATTCAGATTATAGTAAGTAGTTTCATGCAACTTTTTGGTTTCCGGGAAGACATCTGAAAGAGATGGTTAACATCCATCTTTTTCTCAGGTCTGTTGACTATCTTCCCCAAATTTCACTTATATTGTTTTGTTTTCTTTTGTGGCCCTCACTTGTGCTCCCTTTCTTTTACTCTTTCTTTTTCTCTCCCTCTATCCCACGCTCTCTGATTCCCTAGCTACCTTTGTCCCTTGTCCTTTATTCCTCTCTCTCTCTCTCTCTCTCTCTCTCTCTCCCTCTCTCTCTCTCTCTCTCTCTCCGCTCTCTCTCTCTTTTTCTCTCTCTCTCTCTCTCCATCCCCTCTGTCTCTTTCTCTCTGTGTCTCTCTTTCTCTCCAACATAATAGTGAGCAAACCTAAGTACAGTTATGGTTACCCTACTGTAATAGAAACCTACAATGTGCTAAAAAAAAACCTTTAGATTAACTTAATATTATGGTTGCAGTGCAAACCATATAGACCCCAGATACTCATGATGTCACTCGTTGTGCTCATTGATATGGAACACCTGTTCTTGTGAATTATCTATACAGCCCATTTAGGCTTCGCTTAGTGTCAGCCATCAAATCAAACATAAAACTCACCATGGAGAACCTGGAGAACTGCTTTAGCCCTGTTTGATCCTCTTTGTCTCGTGCACCAATTAAAAAGTGTCCCACAGTTGCAAAATGGCAGTTCATTCCTTTTGTGACAGACTGTTATAATTGTACGCAACAGGGATATTTATGATAAAATGTTATGCAAATTGTGCAATTTAAACAATATTTATTCAGCAACAATGGTCAAAACTATTAGCCGTATAGTGAAGTAACTCATAAAACGGGCCCACATGGCCAGAAAAAGTGGGCCACTTTGACCCAAAAAATTGTCCCATACTGGCATTTTGTGTTTTTGGTTCTGCTATGGGCCTGATGCCCCACAGGCCAGCCTGTATAATCTGT
Organism: Ambystoma mexicanum; assembly: GCF_040938575.1. Taxonomy (NCBI): domain Eukaryota; kingdom Metazoa; phylum Chordata; class Amphibia; order Caudata; family Ambystomatidae; genus Ambystoma; species Ambystoma mexicanum. Next base: position 638,818,399 of record NC_090937.1, read on the forward strand.
AGTGTCCCAGGCAATACATTGTATTGAACGACTTATAGTTACTTTATGAACGGTAAGTGATTTCAATCTGGCACACACCCAAGTCAAAGCTCAGCATGTAGTGCACAACTGAAATCCTTATTTATTTTTGTCTAAAAGTTCAATATTCTGAACGATATACCACTCATATCACACCCTTCTCCTGGAACCCCCACGGTCACACTGAACCAGGAATCAGGCTGGTTTGCAAAGGTAATTATTTATTTATCTATTTAAAATGTTATCACAATACGTTTTAATAGATATACAACAATCACCAATGGGGTGACAGAACACTAAATATTATCTTTAATACACAAGGAGTAAATAATGAGCACAGAAAATAATACTTTTGTGTTGGTTCAAATCAGATTGCACTGTGGTTAGCCGTTCCCCCTGCAACACCCCTCAAACCCCCTATAGGCAATGTAAAGAGATAGGAGGGGAAAGCAGGTATTCAGGAATAGCACAATCAAACAGGAGATCAGTCCCACTTCCCCCCTTTCAAACACAAGAGAAAACGGAATTGACTGTTCAGCTGTCAGAATGGTCTTTAAATTTGGCTTTAAAATGGACTGGGCCAAAACACCAAATATGGTCAAAATTGCTGAAATTGTTATAAATTCTTAATGGAACGCCTTTGATCAGTTGCACACAAGCACGAGCAATGATTTGGTCAGCAGAAAACAATGGAAATCTCAAGGTCCAATTCAGAAGCAGTTAGAGCGATTTTACACGTGTAAACATTTCTGAAATGAAAATTTGTGGCAAACTTTTCCGTGCGCGATATTCGCGATAACGGGAGAATCGCACTGAAATGTTGAATTGTGTTCTATGGATAGCTATGGATGTTGGCTACAAGTAGGAGTTGAAATTTCGTTTCTATCACAAGTTATGGAGATTTTTGTAATGGTTGTTTTTGTAAAATAGGCGCGAGAATTGAAAACAGAAATGCACTTTTAAAAATGACAAATGGGTTTGCTTACACTAGGGGATGACTATGGAGAAGCAAATACCACACAGGAATGTTACAGCCACTGGATCAGGGTGACCCACCTGATACGGAAACTCGACTTCTGCACATGAGAAAAGGCTCCGCGCAAAGATTGTTCTAACAAGACTGGTTCTGAAGGAAAGGGAGGATGAGTTGGAAATAGGGATAAGACTATGCAAAGTACATATGCTATGTGACACAATTCTTCCTATTTATACTCACTGGATACGTTTTTAAATGGGACCGTCAGTTCTGGTCAGGATTGGGTCTGGTCTAGGAAAAACAGCACCTCAGGCACAGGACTGGTTCCTCTAGGCCGGTCGCCGGATTGGCACAGGATCTGCTCTCCTAGTCTGTGGGTATTTGGATCAGCTGGATGGCGAGTTCCTCAGGCAAGCCTAGTGGTGGCAAGCCCGAGAATTTCTGGATACTGGGTCAGAAGACCTTCTCACACCACACAGTGCTTTAATGAATGGAGAGTATACATTTGAGGATCTGGGGCCTTGCTGGAAATCAATAGTCTCTATTGCTGGCAAGAGATTTGGCATCTGGATCTGGAAGAATATTTAAAGTTGGATGTAGAAAGCTGGATCAGAGTGCTTCACCAGAATCAGGAAGGTGGCTGGGTCAGTGAGTCCCTATGTGCTCTCAGCTGTCTCTATGTATGCCTTAAAAATGACATCACAAAGGGGTGTATGGGTCAGTTTAGCTAGGCTCGCCCCTGTTAAAGGTGATTGGGTCAGAGTCTACTCTCTGCCTTGATAGGACGAGAGAAACAGAGTGTCATCTTTATGGTGTAATTTTATGATGCAGAGAATCTACTCCTAGCCACTGGAACACAAAGTCTAATTTTGGCAAAATACATATTTACACATGTGCAACCTCTATAGAAATCACATATATAGATTATATACTTTACATAGCAGCTATTCCTCAAAACCCCATAGCTGTGGGATCTTGTCTCCGCTTTCTACAGAATTTTGCCCTTTTCACTATGAACACAATGTCCAATTTTTAAGCACATTTCCACAAATGTGTGTGTTTAACATAGGGATATGCATGTACATTTTCACAATTCTAACAGTAATACATTTTGCGTAAAATCACATATTGTCATGATGCCTACTCCTGGGAAGCCAGTTCAGGGCCAGCGTCCCCGAAAGCAAACATCATATCCCCAGGGAGGGACCCAGCAACCCCTTATAGGGGCTCTTTGGACATTGTCCTGGCGCCTTTGGCGCCAGGCTCATAGAAGGCATCAGTCCTGGCACCATAGGCGCCAGGCTCATTATGGGAGTGCTTGGATGGACTTACCTGATGCAGACCATGCTGCCGGATCCAGACCTCCTTGAGGTCTGAAAGGGACTATTTTACCTATGGGACTATTTTACCACTCGGGCGTGGCTGAGGAAGAATACTTACCTGTAACTACTTTGGGGGCTATTTAAACCACGCCCAGACAGCAGCGCACGCTTTGCGTTGTTCTGCATCTAGCAGCTGGACTCTCACCGTGTCTGCTCCTGCATCCTGGCTCCAGCCACGCCTGCCTGCAACCTGGAACACCTGAAAAGGAAGGAAAGGAGAGAAAGGTGAATAATTGAACTTTACCTACCTCCATCTGGAGTCCGGAACCATCACTCTGACGATCCTGAGAAAAGACATTATTTTTAGAACCGCATCGCATTGCTCGCTGCAGCGCCGCGTTCCACTCACCTTCTCGAGGCGCCCTCGGGCTCTTCAGCCACCATTGGCACCATCCGTCGCGTTTCAGCACCTAAGGAGAAAAAGAGACAAAACAAAGGTGAGCGAAGGAACAGATTGAGGAAGGCCTGATTCTTCCACCTTAAGACTTACCTGATTATTGTTGGGACAATCTTTCCTCACCTCGGGTCGGCGCCGCTTCTTTGGCACTTCCGTACCCCGGCCCCTATGGGGAAAAAGACACACGCATTAGTGGGTGAAAGCAAGATCACTAAGGGAACCATCCATCAAAAAGACTCACCAGAGTTACCATCGGCGAATCCATTCCTCTACGCGGATTCTTCATCCTACATCTGAAATAGAGAAAAGGACAATGGACAATTAAGGCTTGAACTTTTGCAACTGAATACTTACGGCCTCATATCGGAAAAGTCAAGCGGAGTTCAATACTCACCAAACCCGAGATCCAGTGAAGTAACTGGAAATCAACGCGCCCCTGCATCGGAAGCAGGATGGAGAGCTCGTCCTTTCAGACTCTAAGGTGAGACTCTACGGGGAATCGCGGAGGGGGTTCGAGGAGTTTGAAAGGGGGAAGGGGGGAATCCGCCACATTATCCAGCAGACAGTTAATCCCCTTTTCCCTCTACAGAAGGATTATTCTACGGGCCAGACAGGCGAGGTTTGGGGGTCCGGTCCAGTCCGTCTTCCGAGTCCTGCGCATCACCTTAGAAGAGGTCATAGCAGTCCAGAACAAATTGGCGCCTCCGTGGGAATCAGGTGAGCGTTACACATATCTTGCCATTCCTGTCCAGAACATGTCACAAAGTTCTGCCGCCTCTTCACACGTGCAGCCAGAAATTAAATTAACAACTCTATCATTTTTATATTTTTCACCATTTTGAATAGCAAGTTATAAGTCTTATAAAAAGTGTTCTTTTTTCATGTTCAGCAACAGATGGTCGCTTGGCCCGCCTCTTTTTGTCTCCCTGCAGTCCAGGGGCATGCTCCTCCTTGTTTGTGCTGTTCAGAGGCCATTTACGACCCTCTTCACACTTCTAGTTTCCTGAGCTGCAGCTTGTCATTGTTCCTTTGCTCTCTGTAGACCAGATTCTGTAGTACCCTGCAATTAACACCTCCCCGCGAGTTTCTGCTGGGGGGAAGGCCCTCCTTCTGGGAAGAAACCTGCTTTCCCAGTTTTTTCAACTTCAGCCAAGATAATTACTTCTTAAACTTAACAAAACCCACATTTGTTGCATCACATACAAATACATTTCTTCCTTGGCCTTAAAATCTGTGGAATCAAAAACACAACTAAAATCAGTATTCCTTTTTGGCAACAATCCAGTTCATGTTTGCTAATTCAGCATCCTTTTGAGTTTTAGGTCATTTTAAAGCTGCCTTAGTACTCCTCTGACAGCTGTCATTCAGGTCGCCCCGGGCACTGCACCCAGATTTTGGCATAGAGGCTGTCAGTTTTCAGATTTTGTATGTTTCACAATGTTTCATTTGATACATGGATTTTAGCACCAGGCAATACTGTGAATGTTGAAAAGTTTTGTGTTATAGGCATTTTGGAGTTTTTGGCAACAAAGCCAATGACAATTGTAGGCACATTTTTGGGTTTCCCTTGCAAAGTGCTGCTTTTCTCTCTGCACTCTGTTTGCTGGTTATGGAACCCATTGGCACATTTCTGCAGGGTGTGCTTCATTACACCGCACATGCATCATTGGTGGCTGGTTGTGCATCCCTCTTTTTTGTTTGATGAAGCACACGGTTTTTGTAGGTTTTTGGCACGCACAACGGTTTTGCCGCCATTGTTGCTGTTTCTTTCCCCACAACTGGCAGGGTGATGCCACATAGCATAGCGGAGTGGGTCAATACATCCCACTGAACCATAACTGTTGCACTTCAGAGTTTTTTCATATTTTTTCCCTGGAACCATGGCATTCCTTCAGCTAAATATTATTCCTTTTTCTAAATTATAGAATTATAGTTTGTTAACCATTATTGCCTTTAACAATATTTTCTTTCACTAAAACCTTGTGAACTGTGCAATGATATATACTAGCATGTCCATAGCGGCTGCCGCTCGTGTCCGCCAGCCACGCCCAATGAGCACTTGAGGGAATGGTATGCTGTGGCCGTGGACCCCATTAGATGTGGCTAGTGGAAAAGCCAGTCCCCACTTTGCCATAAGGGTGGCATTTGGGCATGCACCTACTAATTCTAAGCCACCCGTTATGTTAACTGGATATGGCGTATTGCCATGCCCAGTGGGCACTCTGCAAAGAGAAGTACCCATTGGGCATTGCCCAGGTTCCTCCAAAGTGTCAAATGTGTCCTCTCGGCATGGCCCTTGACCACAATAATCTTCAAATTCAGATCTGTCAAACTCGAGATATTTGCTTTTTGAAATCCAAGTAATGTATCTAAAATTCTGACTTGTGCAGTAAGTCCAGATAAGAAAGAAGCATTGGTGTTCATCAGCTTATGCATGCATATTCGCGCACATGCACAGGTGCACACACACACCCCACGAACAAAGCCTACAAATGCGCAGACAGATACAAATCTGGAGGCAAGGGGATGAAAAATGAGTGCCAAACATACACACTAGGCATGGCTGAAAAATAAGCACAAACTCGGACAGGGCCTGGCCCAAAAAGGTACACAGACACCCGTGTACAGAACTAATAGTACACACATAAAAGGTCAAGAACAACAGATTTTTCCAAATGTTTCTCAGCGCTCAGACCAATTAGAATGATTCCCTTTCATTGAACCAATCGGAATGGGCCTTGCTGAAATGTTCCACTTTCTACCCAGCTGTGGTAAGCAGTCCTAGTAGACCAGCAGTACATGAGATCAAAATAACGCAAACTTGATCTTGGTCATTTTTGGCAACATTTTCAGGCATTAAAATAAAACAACACTAGATGCACGGTTCGTAGCATTTTTTCCTGTAGATGGATGGAAGTTGCATGAGAAACAGACGTTTTCTGGGATCGCCGCTATAGCTTTCTCCCTTTTGGACAGAGCTGCACAAAGGTATGCATACAAAGTTGTCTGTCTATATAGTTTGTAAAGTGTTCAGCAGTTTGGTATAATGATGTGAATCAAGCAACGTGTAAGTGTTCATCCTATTAGGAGTTCAATTTATCACTATGACTATCACTAGTCACTATCACCGACTTTCCAATGTACATATGTATAATAGTGCTCCTGTAGCAACGTACTAGTTAAGGTTGCATCACATTTTAGATACCAAAATAAGACATACACCGTAGCAAGTACCTTCAAGTACCGCTTGGCTGCTGGACTCTGTTCTTCCTTTCGGATAAAGACTCTTTCTTATAAGGACTTGCTATAAACTGCATTGCCCATCAGGCACTGCTTTGTACAACGTTAATGCCCATCTTTAAGGTGTGTATAAATACAGCAAGGCGTGCGCACCGCGCGCGCACACCGTAGCATGTACCTTCAAGTACTGCTTGGCCGCTAGACTCTGTTCTTCCTTTTGGATAAAGACTCTTTCTAATAAGGACTTGCTATAAACTGCATTGCCCATCAGGTGAACATTTCTGAACAAGCTGTTAACCTATTTTATTCACTGTTATACTGGTATATGTTCTAAAACACTGTATTTACCTCTGTTTAGGCACTGCGTTGTACAACATTAATGCCCACCTTTAAGGCGTGTATAAATACAGCAAGGTGCGCGCATCACATGTGCGCGTATCGTAGCAAGTACCTTCAAGTACTGCTTGGCTGCTTAGCTGCGAAGCTGCGATGCTGCGGCAGAGAATTATAGCCTTTAATGCTTGCGAAAACTCTAATGCTATCCCTTAATTGATTCCATCACGTTAGGCTAATTCTATGTAACACTTGTGCTCTCACGACCACTTGTGAGCAATTAGTCAAGTGACAATCACACCCCTGCACGGGTAGCAGAACAGAATACTGGAGTCGGGTTGCCTCTCATGCGTACTTATACACTTAAGTCTAATATGCCTGAGATACCGGACCTCTCATTAACCCCAGGAGTAATCTCCCCAAATCTGCTGGAAAAGCAAAACGCATGGCCACTCGCAAAAATATAACACTCACGCCTGAGCCAAAAACTCCTCTTTCCAATCAAGATATACGTACCTATTGTGCTCTACCTAAAGGTAACGATCAAGCGTCCGTCTCGGACTCTATGAGAACAGATGGACCATGCAGCTCAAATACAGAAAATCTGCAACAGCTGCTAAGTAAGGAACAGGCTTCTGCTCCTAATTCTAGGAGAACGGAGGAATCTCTCAGCTCCCCTATACAAAACCTACAACAGCAGCAGTTTAAAGAACAGGCATCCGCCTCTGCTGCTATGGGAATGGAGGGAGTTCCCGATTCTGATCTAGAAAATATGCAACATCCGCAAAGCAAGGAACAAGATCTTGCCCCCGACCCTTTGTGACCGGGGAGTTCTCTCAACCTCAAAACATCCACAAAGCAAGGAACAAATTGTCTCAGACAATACTATTCTACAAACAGTAAAATCCCCTTGCTCGAATCAAAAGTCGATGGTAGCGCTATCTTTTGTAGCTGAAGAAGTGGATAACGATGAAGTTTTTTCAAACATATCAATATGTGCAAGTATTGCGAACTTCAATTTATCACAAGTGTCAATATCACCTGACTATCGAGCTCCTTGCTCAGTGGATTCTAGTGCATCGCTGGTGGCTTCCTTTATCCAACCGACTCCAAGACGTCGACTTACAATAACAGAACCATTAGCCATATCTACTAATAATGGTTTACTCAAAATCACTCTAACATCAGTAAATACAACAATTATAAGTCTTCATAGGATGTTTGAATCACTCTAACAAAAATAAATAATGTGCAAATTGAAAAAATCGCTATTTGGATAAAATCTCACTTTCATGTGATGAGCTTGCATGATCCCAACATAGACCAAAATACAAGTACAAGAGATAAACATCCACAGACGGTACTAACAGACTTTACATAGGCCGTACCCACCTTTTCTCAAATAATACGTTCTGTGGAAAGCCCTACTCCTGTCAATACTGAGCCTAATTCCTCATGGATCAGTGTGGATAAACTGCCCTCCAGCCCACAATCATCGCCAGTGGTGGAAACGTATGATGTATTCAGTAAACAAGCCCGTCAAATGAATCACCAAAGACATCTCATCTCGAAACCACGTCTGATTGCCTCTACATCAAGGCGTATAGTGAAGGCAAAACCACGACTCCCAACGACTGATCTCACTCAAAAACCTACACTTGAAACTACTCAAGCGATTGCTAATAAACAATTGGTGGACACAACAAGTCAAACTTATACACCGTCAAGTGAAACTCAATTCACAAGTGTACTTACTGTGGCACTGATTCAAATGTCAGCTTCAACAAGTCAAGCTACAAAGATTCACCACGAGATTCAAACAGTGAACTTTGCGGTACAAACTGCAAGACATTCACCGCTTGAACACTCACCATTGAATGCCTTGGTGGCGCTTTTAGAAGAAATAAGGGAAACCCAGACCAGTCAACTGCACCGCTAAGGAATGTCATGACAAATGAAAACCCAAGTGCTCCAACACAGCCGAGAGCATCATGCAAAGAAGCGTCAGACCGAACTTACATCACTGAACGCTCGGATCAAATTAAAGCAGCAGTTGATGAATACTTACTTCAACGCCTAAACAACTCTAATATGGCGAACACCGTGAAGGTGGCAAGTCGGGAAAATCAAACACAAATATATGATCTTGATCGAGCCACAGGATGAACCGAGTACAAGCGGTACACCAAAATACACAACAAACAATACAATCTCCAACTTTGAATTACGAGGCACAAACAGTACAGCAAAATATACAATGAGCAGTAGAACCCCCGACCGCGAACTATGAAGCACAAAATCATAAACAGTGAGCTTTAAAAAACAAGAACAAATAATGAATGAGACAAATGAGAGACAATCAAAAAAGATACAAAGAAGAACAACTTTCGAGACTACCACACATTAATATTTAAATGTCGAAATGCACCGTATGCAAAATACGACATATACAGATCGAGTTTTTTAAATGTCTTTGGTGAATTGCACAAACTGGAAGACATTACATCATCAGATACCGATCAGGTGGAATATTTGTGCGATAGCAATCTCTCAATTGTGCGGTTATGGATAAAATAGTATAGTGCTCTTGTTTTTTTAAGGCATTCAAAGTGATAAAATGTATGGCTGTCCCCATACCAGACACAAATCCCGTCTGATTCGGTCTCGCTGTTGTGTTTCAAGAGTCCAGCGATTAAAGTCCCTCATCACTAGTCAGCAGAAAATTTTGCCTGCCGTGTCCAGGAGCGCGATTGGACGATAGTTGGAAGGAGCTCCTCGATCACCTTTTTTGAAGATGGGGACTATGAGCGATGTACACCACGAGGCAGGTAAGGATTTGTGCGTAGTATTTGATGAAATATGCTGTTTAGAATTGTAGCCCAAGATCTTGGATGTTCTTTCATCATGTAATTTGTTAGTCCATCCGAACCTGCAGCTCGTGATGATGATGACTTGCTTATTAGTTCTTCAATGATGTCAATGGAGAATTCAAGGTTCCATGATTCCTTGGTTTGTATTGAATATTGATATTGGTCAAATTTTCCATCTTGGTATAATTTTGTAAAATGATTTATCCATTCTTTTTCCGAGACACCATTTAATTGTGTGTCCACTTGTCTGTGGCCTTCTGTATCATTAAGTAATGACCATATTTGCGTTGTGTTTTTTGTATGAATTAATGACATGAAATTTTCGCTGTCTCCTTGGAACATGGAACTTTTTGTATGCACGTATCCAGTTTTTATATTTACATTTGATGTTCCTTATGGCTTATTGTTTTTCGTCCCGGGACAATGTTCGAGTTGATCTTAGAGCTCTTCTGTGTTCGGTCTTCGCTTGGTGCAGCTTACTTTCATATACATGCTTGTGTTTTTTTGGCTGATTAGCATGTATGTGATGTATTTCTTTGAACATATGCAGAGTTTCTAAATATGATTTGAATCCAGGGAGTGATTTTTTGTTTGTAAAGCCCCTTCTAATAATTTTAGTTTATCTTGATTCCATCTAAAACGTATCTTGGTGTTGTTAATTATTCATTGTTAATTATTAAGTTTGGACTCATCCAATGTGGGTGTTGAGATGAAGTATCTGTCCAAGGCCAAGTTAGGAGTAAAATATTGTGGTCGCTCGACGATTGTTTCAGGATTTCAAATTTGGATGCTTTCATGAGTTGGTCTTCAGACAGATATAGATAGCCGATAGTACTTTGAGACACGCCTCTCTGCCAGGTTGGTTGAGATGGTATGTCTCCTGGGAGAGAACCGTTTGCGATATGTAGGTTCCAATCTTTCATGAAACTTTGACCCCTGATGGTTTCCTGAAAATTATTCTTCATATTTGCTGTCATGTTGTGCAAATTGAAATCGCCTGCGATTATCGTGGTCGTGATGTTTGGTGTTTTACTTATCCTCTCCAGGAGGCCAGACAGGTCTTTGTAAAAGATGTTATCAGAAATTGCTAGATATCATTGGCAATTATGTGCTCTGTTCCGAAAATGTGTAATGTACAATAAGAATAACACTCTGCTGACAATAGTGGCAAACTACATGTTCCACTCCGACCATCGCTTCATACAAGAATGGACAAATAACGTTATAATAATTTTGGCCACAGCAGAAGTTTCAATAGAAATTTTGATCAACAATCCTGATCTTGCCAAAAGAAGAATCTTCATGCAAGATTGGATAGCCACGCGTGCAGCCTGTCTTACCTATAAACATTTCAACTCACAAGCCTACCAGGATAAAAAAATTGGAGTAACTGAGACATATCTGTGTAAAGCACCAAACCCAAAAATATGCACAGCAATTCTACGCCTGCGACTGAATCTTTGGCCGACGCGTGACATACTTGCACAGCGCAAGCAACTGCGTCAAGAGGACAATTATTGCCGATTTTGTAATAAGCTATGTGTCAAAGAAACACTCGAACATCTGATAATGAAATGCAAGGCATTGTGTAAAATGAGAGAAGTGTTCTTTGCAAAACACATGTTTGATTGATATGACGTATGTACTACCGGAACATAGATGGTCAAAGATACTAACCACACAAAAAATATGAGTTTATATCTAGCCACTACTGGTTTTCTCAATGCTTTAGATTTAGAAGGGCGGATCAGCATATTAGCCTCATAGGATGTAATTTCAATAAGTGCTAAGTATGCTCTATGTAACTGGTAACAACAACCTCTGGTGATGATGCCCGGCTGAGAATCGAAACCCATGGCCAAAGTTATAATTTTGAAATAAGCAATGCAATGTTGAAGCAATCCTATGTAGAAGGTTGAAAAATTTGAACAAACGATCAGTTGATTTTAATGTAATTTGTCTTTTCTTTTCAATTTCCAATTTCCAATTCGACCTTTTCTTATTTTCTTTCTCTTTTCTTATTTTCCTTCTTTTTCTCTTATGTTTTTTCTTATGCGTTGCTTATGTATGTATATATGTATATATGTTTGTATGTATTCTCTTATATGTTTTAATATTGCTTTTGTCATCCTATGCACTTTTAAGCACATTTTGTATTTGTATAAATTGAAAAGTTGAGTAATCAGCTAAATCAATAAAAAAACATTTGTCATCATATGCACTTTTAAGCACATTTTGTATTTGTATAAATTGAAAAGTTGAGTAATCAGCTAAATCAATAAAAAAAGGACATATTTTCTTCTGTAACCTTCAGCCTCATACATGAAAGCTCACCAAATCTGGCAAAAAATCCTCTCTGGCAAGGACTGAACGCACTTGCGAATGTTGGTGAGCATTCATGGACACACCTGCCACATTTTTCATGTACGTTTTTATGTACAAACAATATGCAAGAAAAGTTATTTTTAATATTGGGTTTCAAGGAACTCCCCAAAAATCACTTTCAAATGGCAAGTCTCGGATAGAAAAAAAGGCATATCTCAAACTTGTCTGCTTTGATTTTTTTAAATTGTTGTAGCAGATAACGGGCCCTTTCCTGAAATGGGTGCATGCAGTGCCTTATTTGTAAACAAAGCACTGCCAGGGCCAACATATTTTCTAGTTCACTTGTGACACATTAGCCTGGCAGCTAACAGCCCACTGCTGCCCCACCCACTGCTGATCCTCACAGTGTACACAACAATGTTTCAGGTTGCATGTGCAACACCCTTCGGCTCATTGTGGGTGATGTGTGCACCGTCCATGGCAGATGTGTCATTTATAACAATAATAATAATAATACTGTATTTTTTGTATATAGTTCATAAGAAACTTCGCAATCACACATATTAAAATGCTTTGTTAAACTTCTAACATACACTTAGCTACACACATTAAAGCACATAACATTCAAAGCTTCAATAATAATAAAGTAAATTAAAAGAAGAATTGTAAAACGGATGAACCAAATGGTACGAGGCTAAATCATACAGGTACCAGTACCATACAATACAAGCAAACATCATTTCATCATTTAGCCCTAACCTCAGACCGGCTTTACCCAAAGGTCAAAGCAATGCTTAGCCAACCTGCCTACAGCCACCACCAGGCCCATGTTCAAGTTCTTTCAAAGTTAAACACCTTGCTACCATCATTTCACCAATAAAACCAACCGGGTCCCCAATCAGTGGTCTCTTCATAAATAAATAAATAAATATAAAAAACAAATGTGAGGCAACCGAACACATAAGCAGGTGGAATATTCCCTCAGAACATAGTTGTGCGCATAAACCGACCGAGGCAAAGCCTCGAGGTACAACACTAGTCATGTCAACTTATGGGTCTTCAGACAAGGTTGCATTATTTTCTTCAGCAAGGCGTTTCCCTACAAGGACCCAAATATGAAACAACGCAATGTTAACCCTTTCAGATTCAGATTTTTTTGCATCATAATCGTGGACCATCCCACCCAAAGTTGTCATGTCGGCCGTGCCTAATGTTTTACACTGGATAAGGACATGACAAGGTGTATCTAATACCCCAATTTTATTACATATTCGACATGTCCTATTTGCTTCAGGAACCTTAGTTCTGACACCCAGAAAAATTAATAAAGGCAGTTGATTCATGCGCAATTTCAGTCGGAACGCTTGCATTGCCAGACAGGGGTATTACCTCAAATATCGTTGCGTTTGCAGATAAGAGTGAGTAACATTAGCTACATACTTATCATTTTTAAGTGTCGATAAGTGCATATAATTGTTAGTCCAGTCCCATTTCTTTATTTTATTTTTGAGCATTTGGTTCAAGATGGGTGTCCTCGTTCTTCTATTAAATTCAGGGTGCCAACCTATCCACCGTTACTTCTGGACATTAGGTTGCCATATTCAGTTTCACTTTACCTGGTAAGCAAGCAACCCATCTCACTTAACTTAGTGAGTAGTTGACACTGCAGGTTAGAATTAACTTTTATGTGTAGTTGGCTTCGAACATCAGTTGACCCTTCAAATGCAAATACTCCATGGGGTTAGAAGAGCTCAGTTTTAACAAGTGTTTCCAAAAATAGCCCTCTAGACGATCCAGCCAGCTGTAGTCAGGCATACAGAGTGCCTCCAGCCCATACAGGACCATTAGGCAGAAGCACTGTTTGTATAGGGCAATCATCCCATCTAAGGTATATCCAGCAGTCTTCGTGGAAAATGTTCTCACCAAGGCAGGCAGGTGGCGTTCCTTTAGGCCCTTTGCCTCTTTAATTTCATTGTAAACCCTGTTTGCACTCACATCGAGTCCCAGATAGGGATAATTATCTACATAATCAATGTCCCCTAGGCTAGTGTAGAGGTGGAGTCAAGTACCCCCACCAAAAGCTCCACCCCCATATTGCCTATATGTTGGGAACTGGAAATTGCGACACCTGCAGTACCAGTGAGAATGCCTGTAGTGGAGAGAATTCTGGAAACAAGGTATCCATTGAGAAAACCTTACATGCATTCATGGAGAAATAATGGCCTATTGGACAAAGTCCCGGAGGAAGTGTGAAAATGAGTGAAAGAGAAGACTGGTGACGTCATGCAGAGCAGAGTTGATGCACCCAGAAAAGATGTACCAGATAAAAGAACATAGATGTTCTATACGTTCTGAAGAGGAGGTGGTAAATAAAGGTGAGCAACATTTCGGGCTTGAGATGAAGATACTCATGCTAAAAAATGCTGAAAAAAATGCAAATCAGTTTACACTTGTACAGACGCAGTAACGCAATTAGACAAAGTGATCTTAAGGCTGGCTACGTAGTGAATAGTTGCAGGGATGCACCAATGTATAATACATAGGAATGTATAGAACCTGGATATTCCATGATGCACTTTAGCAGGGCCTGAAATCCTGTGATTGGATAGAGTTTTCAGTGTAGCACAGTTGGAAAATTACTGAAGGCAGAGGAGAAATTCAAGAAAGGCTTGGCTGGCCCAGCACCAAATAGTCGAGACTACCATGAGCCTGGTTGTCCATCCAGTAGTTACATGAACGTGAGAACAAAACAAACTTCTGTTTGAGGTGAAATGGAAAAACTTGGTTGGCGTCCAAAGTTCATCATTTTATAGAATTAAATGCTGCAAAGAGCTTGAAAATGCAGTCTCCATGTCACATGGTCAGATCAAAATAGACATTGGGTCGAGCTACATCGAAACCAAGAAGATACTCCCTTTTATTCTCAGGCACAGAGAGCTTCTGCAAGGCCAAGTTCAAAGCATTAATTGACTGGCAGACCGCAAGAGTGATGATAGATGTTGGGCTAATTGTAGGGGAGGCATGATCACGCCGACCCTCCCTGCACCTGGTATGGTAGCCTGCGTGCTGCTAGCGTGTGGAATATTCCAGAGGAGTACAAGGGTGCCAAACCAATGGTAGGGGGCCATGTATCAAAGAGCCCTATAGTTTGTGTAACTAATAGAGTGTCGAGTATAAGTGTGACACAAAAGATGACGTGTACTTGGGATGGGCTTAGTTGCCCACCTGATAGTAGAAACCCAATCACAACTCCCATCAGTATGAACGTATACTTAGATGTTCCCTGTAATCCTATCACATCCCCAAGTAGGTTTTTGTAGTTTGCCACATAGTATGACATCACTCATGATGATTTTTTACTATAAAAGTTTTGTTTTTTATAATATGCGCTGAGAGAAATTGAGTGAACATCCATTGATGTCTGTTGTAACTCCCCGTATTAGACAATTGCAAATAAAACAGACCAAGTTTTGCCAATGCCATGAGTCGGTTTGGATTATTGATGTTTGAGTAATATTCTGCATCCCCATCTATCTCTAATTATTGCTACATTGTCTTAAAGGGCCCTAGGTCTATGGGTTCACATGGTAGCAGAGAGACGATGGTTCTAAATCTGTCAACCCAGTAGGCTTTTAAGGGCCTCCGAAATATCGGATGGCCTCTGCCATTTAGCTAGAGGACCGCGAGGCTCCCTTTTGCAAAACAAATTAAGCAAGCGGACAGGTCCCTCTTTCACGGAATTCCCCTCCTGCTTTCTACAGGCAGCTGAGCAGACCGAAGGCTAAGGTGGCCGGTTGAGGGGGAGATGATTGCGAAGGTCATTAGCTGAAAAGCGAATGCTGAGTAGATTGAGGGAGGTGGAAAAAAAGAACTGTGCATTAAATGGGGAAAGTGATAATGGGGAGAAAGTAACAGATGGTTGGTGGGGTATTTGAGTTAATGACGAAGACCGTTGAGTAGAAGTATTTAGTTGTGGATGAGAAGTGATCCATAAAGATAAACCCAGATTCCTACGTCAAGGACTTCTAGAAGGAGTTGTTTTAAAATCCACATGGATATATAGGAGACAGATAGATCTGTTAGAGAGAACAACTCACACTCCGATCAGAGTCATTATTAGGGGCAAGAGTAGCCACGAGAAGTGTTGGCAGAAGTATATGAGGGCCAGCCAGTCTGTCTGTATATTGTATGTATCATATGTGATGAAGTAATGATGAAATGTCGGAGAGCAACAACCAATAGATTGTGGTAAGGGGCTGAGAATAGATAATGTATTCATTTAGTTGTCAAAGATGTTACTCTGCTCATGCACTGGTGCAAACAGCTGCCAAAACACGCACCCAAGATTAAACAATATATTGCAGAATGAGCTAAGGGCACGGCGGATAAAATGTTCATGCCATGGCCACAAGGAGGATAACTGGCAATAGCAGTTTTTCAACATATGACTACATGCCTGCACGCAGTGTACACAGAAAAAAAGAAGTTAGAAAAAAGGTTAGCTAGCCTAGAGCTTTGGAAAATGTACCAGAGGGAATGGCAAGACCCGCCTCCTGAAGACTGGATGCTTAACCAGTGTAAAGGGGGGGATATTGAGCATTCTGCTCCCCACCGCGCCTGAAGTAAATGGCGATAGCACAAAGATGAAGGAGTGCATCCATTAAGAGAGCTTAAAACAGCTGCAGGATATAGTAATCTGACACATGAGCCACCTGTGTATAGTAGTGATGAGATTCCAGAAAAAACTCCAGAAAGGGATGTGTTCTCTAAACGCACACGGGACAAAGAGAGAAGTGAACGGCCCCTGTATGACTCTAGATATAGAAAGAGAAATTAAGCGATGGAAAGGAGAAAAGGATAAAACTGACGCGATAACGCTAAAACAGAACAAATGGATGGGCGGTCAGATATTCCTCAAACTTGATGGGAAGAGCATCGAGGAAGTACAGCAAGGGGAAGATCAAGATGAGCAGGATAAAAAAGACATGGAAAGAGAGAAACGATTAGACTAAGATGAGAGCAAATTTATCAGGAAGAGCAGTTGAGAAAGGAAGAAAGAGCGGAAGAGCAAAGAAAAGATGACAATAGGCAAAGAGCAATTGAAGAACAAGACAGGCTGGAAAAGAGAAGAGAAGAAGAGGAAGAACAGAAATTAAGAGACAAAAGAATACAAAGACGAAGAGATGACGAGGTGCTTAGGGCAAATGAAAGCATGGAAGCAAAAAGACAGCAAGAGGAAAGGATTAAGGAGGCAGTGAACAAATGAAGAGAATTTGATGAGGAAATGGAACGAAAAAAAGGCAGAGAACACGCGACATTGATTGCATTGAAACAGAGTTAATGGAACCAAATCCAGTAGTGGCATGGGAGGACATAGAGGAGTTTCTCCCATCACAAGAACCTATGCCAGGACCCTCTAGAGTAAATCTAGAAGAGAGTTGTTAGATAGGAGATATTGGAGACAGAATAGGAAAAGCCTATCAAGAGATGAGGACAAAAGGTGAATCGAGAAGTAACGGGAAAGATGATCAATCTGAAATTGCCCAATCGCGAGGCAAGGAGGGAGGCATGTTTAGCCTCAAACATAGAGCCTTGTCTTTGAACAGGCTAACTTTGAATAGAGACGAGAAGGAGGATAGTCATATGAGTTGGGAGCAAGATTTGTCAGACGAAGAAAGGGAAACCTTCCGTGGGGAGGAGGGTGGTGCGTGTGGTCCCGAGGGGTGTTTTCAAACAGACAAGCAAGTTAGATGGTCAGATCTGGACCTACCAAAAGAAAGAACACCAGAGCCTATGGCATGCAAAACATGATCTAAAGGGTGATCCCATAGTGAGATGGGGGACTTGCCACCATACGTGAGCAGACTAAGGTCATTACCAGGAAGAAGGCTATCAGGAAACTTTGTCCCTACCATGGGTAAACAGACAATGGAAGCCGATTGCGATTTTGGGATTTCACAGTTTCCCTTATTAGAAAAAGGAGGGGCCAGACCGCAGTATATCCCATGGCCCTAGATGGATAAGGATAACTTAAGGTGTAAATTCCCGAGTCTGACTTCGGGCGCTGGAAAATGGATTTATGAATTAGAAAAAATGACAGGAGGAAACACGTTAGCTATATGGGACATTAAAGGTTTTCTAGCAGCTATCCTTGGGGAGAAGGCTGATGATATTTGGACGAGAGAAGGATATGCAAGTGTCACAGTACAGAACACAGTGCACAATGGCGCCACGTTTAATAATTATAGAGTGGCAGTCTCGAAAGCGCTGAGAGTACAGTATCCTGATACATCAGATATGGGAGCTAACATGGCACGTAACATACAGGAAGGGGAAGATCTGCTTGCTTATATTCCGAATTTTCAAAAGCAGTGGTCTTTGGAAACTCATCAGCCATGGGGAAAATCTATACCTGCATTTTTATCATATATTATGTCAGGGGTTGCCAGATCAGGTACAGAGACAAGTCAAGAAGCTGGTGGGTATGGAGGCAAAACCATAGCCAGAAATACAGCTGACCATTGTGCATCATTGCCGATTGTTACAAGAAAAGAATCAAAAGAGAGAGATGCTAGGAAGCTCGAGGAAGCCAAGTTAGTGCAAACAAAATGTCGACATATGCTATAGAAGGGGCAATGCTGACTAGTGGAGAAGGGCCAAGATCACAGCAAGTATCAGGTATACTGCAGTTGAATAACCAACGGCAGTTAGATCAAGGAGGGAACAGGTTTAGGCCGAGAGGCAGGGGAGGCTTCTGCGGAAGAGGAGGCTTTCAGAATAATCAGGGAAAGTTTCAGAATAACCAAGGTGGGTTTCAGAATCCACAGAATGCCAATCAAAGCATACAGGGAGGGCACGTTAGGAGATTCCCTCCTGTATGTTGGACATGTGGAATGACAGAGCACATCACGTGAACATGTGGGAGCCAAAAGTATGTGCAGAATGGGCAATTCTCGAGAGGGGGGGAACAGTTATATAGCCCACAAAGTAAGGATGGGTTTGCCCAAGATCAAACAGTGTATCAAGCACATGTACTGCAAACACAGCAAAATTTGCAACCACAGCAAGCACCATTGAATCCATCGCAGGGGCCTTCACAGCATGCACCCATGCAGATACAGCAGAGCACAAACATGGGACAGTTATTGACTCCTAGAGTAGGAGGTGTCACTGTCGTGGGAGGGAATCCTTTTAAAGGTACGGGAATAAGTATGTACCCACAATAGGACAGCTCACAGGGTGACTTGATGTGTTCAGTACTATCAGTGATGCCCAATCCTCAAGAGGAACCGAGGGTTGACATTGCCATAAGAAGCAAATCCTTTACTTTTCTGGTAGACACTGGGACGGCACGCTCATTGATATGAGGGGGACAATTTTCATTATCGGGTAATGCCATGAATGTTCAAGGGTTCTCTGGAGCTACAAGTAGAGTTCCTTTTAGTGAGAAATGCCCAGTCTCTATAGGAGAATGTGACATGTCTGTGCCTTGTATTCAAGACAGACACCAGTTAATATACTGGGCAGAGATTTAATGACAAAGTTAAATATGACAATTTCTTTCACTGATGAAGGCATAGTGTGTTCAACACCAGGAATACACTATTTAAACATAGGTGAATATTTCATGGAATTTACAGGACAAATAGCTCTGCGAGGAATGCCGTTATAGCCAGAGGTTTTTCACTACGGGGTACGCCTTCTTTTTAACGTGCCTACCCAGTATAGTGGGCAAGATTATGAGAATATCTGATGAATTTCTGTTCAGGCCACAGATAACCATGGACGAAGAGGGGGGACAGGTTTTTCCTTTGGAATTGCAGGCAGCATAGTGCGAGGAGAATTAGACATGCTTGAAGGTTGGGATCAAGGCAGGCCATGGTGAACGGGGATTGCCATTGGGGAAGGATGTATATTGACGGATGTCACTGACGAAGATATGTTTGGAGAAGACCAGTCAGATTATGAAGTAGTATTTGAGATGAACATTAAATATTGGATTAGAGCAGAAAGACGAGAAGTCCCTCAGAAAATGTTGATAGTGCAGCAGTGTCCCACATTTTTTGATGAAGATATGGCAAAGGTGCCAATTTCTTTATGGACCATGGGCCCTTATGACGTAGGCCTGTTGATTGGGGTGTGAGAAGGTAAGATTAAATTGAAGCCAGGGCAATTTTACTTCGAGCAAGGCAGTATCCCATGTCAGCCATGATGGATGAAGGCATTTTAGTGACATCAGAGACACCATGCAATACTGCAGTGTACCCTATCAAAAAATCAAAAGGGGGGCTGTGGCATTTAATTCAGTACATAAAGCCAATTAACCAGATTGTAGAGGCAGAATTCCCT
The DNA here is from genome assembly GCF_040938575.1 of Ambystoma mexicanum. NCBI lineage: Eukaryota > Metazoa > Chordata > Amphibia > Caudata > Ambystomatidae > Ambystoma > Ambystoma mexicanum. Next base: position 638,838,289 of record NC_090937.1, read on the forward strand.
CTAGTTCCAAATCCGGCGGGGATCCTATGTAGTATCCCAGTTGATGCACAATATTTCATGGTGATTGCCTTGAAAGGGTTTTTTTCTCAATCCCATTGCATAAAGATTCCCAAGACCTCACGTCATGTACGTTTTGTCAGATTAAGCTGAAATGTGCACGGTTGCCCCAGGGGTATTATGAGTCTCCATCGATTTTCAAGAGGGTCCTGCAGATGGACCTAAGCAATATTGATTTGCCAAGTGTTGTGCTGCAATACGTAGATGATATTTTGGTCTGTAGCCCATCAGAAGAATAGTGTAGATGTGACTCAGAGAAAGGATATAAAATGGACAAAGAGAAATTGCAGTACTGCCAAGAAGAGGTGTTGTACATAGGGCAGTTAATCTCACATGAAGGAAAGAAGGTTACTCCTGAAAGAGCTGATGCAATTTTGAAAACCTCAAAACCGCACATGATGAAGCAAATGCAACAGTTTCTAGGATTGTGTAATTATGTTAGGGCATGGATATTTGATTATAGTTTATAAACAAGGCCATGGTTGCAAGCCCTGAAAAAAGCACAGGCGAATAAGGAAAAAATGGAATGGACTGAGGAAATGGAGGAGGGGTTTGATGAATTAAAAAAAACAATATGCACAGCTCCAGTTTTAGGAATTCCCAATTATTGGGAGGAGTTATTTTTATTCTCGCACACAAATGGGACTGTAAGGACAGCAGCGCTTACGCAGAGAACTACCTTGGGGTACAAGCCTTTAGCATATTACAATGGGATTTTAGACCCAGTAATGAGGGGTCTCTTCCCTTGCGAACAATCGTTGGCTGCAGCCGCGTTCGCTATTGAGAAGTCTGCCAGCATAGTGATGGGGTGTTCTATGTTATTTGTAAAGCATGCTTTGTTTGCTGTTTTGGAGAAACCTAGGGGTAAACTAACCTCTCAAAGAGCCTCTGCTTATGAGGATGTCATTTCGAATCCAGCGATCAAAATAGTCAGGTGTGAAATGGTGAACCCTGCCACGTTTCCAGCTGAAAAACTGGCAGAGAATGAACAAGTACACGATTGTTCAAATTATGAGGAGTTCTATGACGAGATCCCGAGGGAAAAGGAGAACGCACTAGCTGCAGGGGAGATTCTCTTGATTGATGGTTCTTCGAAGATCGATCAAACTGATGGAGAAAGGCATGCAGGTGCCGCTGTAGTGAAGCACACGACTAATGGGGAATTTGAGGTAATAACAAGTGCAAGACTACCATCTCACTTTTCAGCGTAGGCTGCAGAATTAGTGACGCTGATTGTCACACTCGAGAATCACGCAGACCAGGAAGTAACAGTGTACATTGACTCCGCCTACGTGACGTCAAGCGTGTATGCAGGGCTAGCGTGTTGGAAAAGGAGGGGCTATCTCAGAGCGGACGGCACACTGGTGCAACATGCTGAATTATTGGACAGGCTTATTAAAGCACTACAATTTCCAGGAGCCATTGAAATAGTTAAGTGTGCAGCACACACTAAGAGAACAGACTTTTTTTCACGCGGAAACCAAGCCACAGGTGAAGAGGAAAAAAGGGTTGCATATTCACCTGACATAATGAATTTTGATACGCCTGATGTAAAGGAAAAAATGGTTCTGATGATGGTTGTGAATGAAAGTTTTCATAACTTATCGAAAATGCAACTAATGGAAGTTCAGAGTGAAGGCCCGCAGGAAGAGAAAGGCCTGTGGACACAGAGGGGGTGTTATATATGCAGTGGAGTAACTTTGCTGAAAATGTTGGGGGGGCATGACATCTGATGAAAAGGTGTCCCAGCCAAATGAATGGGGACACAATGGTGTGCCATGAAAGGTGGGGGGACAAACACCCCCGCACCTCCTACAATTACGCCCATGTATATATCCCCTTCCGAGGCACTGTGGCGACAAGACAGCACTGGTAAACCGGTGATGCCTGTAGCCTTATTAAGGGTGGCATTAGAACAGCTACACTACCCTGCGCATGTCACTAGGGAGAGCCTCGCAGCAACAATTGCGGAGGACTGATTTGTACTGAACTGTTAGAACACATTGCTTTCATTGTATGTCAAAAGTATACTGCTGGGCACATGATGTGAACAGTCAGAGCAGTAATTCCTTGACCAAATGGTCCTTTTCAGCATTAACATATTGATTTTGTTGATATGCTGCAGATTTGTAACGGATATAGGTATATGATAGCAGTGGTGTGCCCCTTCACAAGGTGGATAGAGGAGGGTCCATGCACACATCCTGATGCCACTTGCGCTGCAAAGTTTTTAGTCTGAGAAGTATTTCCCAGATGGGGAGTATGTGAGCTTCTGAGATCAGATAATGCCCCCCGTTTTGTGAATGAGGTTTTAGAGCAAATTAGCTTATTGCTTGGTATGAAACACAAGTTTTCTTCTGCTTATCACCCGTAAGCAAACGGAATATGTGAGTGACTCAACGGTCTGCTCAAGGAGAGAACAGCTAAGTTAAAAGTGACACTGAAAAGGGGGTGGCTGAACTGCCTGCCCCTTGCATTATATGCCCCTTATCTCTTCTCCCTCCTCTCTTTCTACACTCCCTCCCACTCCCTTCATTCTGCTGACCACTTCCTTCTCACTGTTCCTCCATCCCCTTGTGCCCCCTCCCGTTTCTGCTCCTTTCAGCTCCTAGCCCCCCTGCACTGGAACTCCTTACCTCTCTCAATCTGCTCTATTCCTACCTTCTCTTCATTCCGCACTTCCCTTAAATCTCTCCTTCTCCATTCCCTGCCATGAAACCCCTTACCCCTTCTTGTTACCCCTCCTTCCTTTATCTTTTTCCCCTTGATCATCTCCCTCCCCTCCCCCACCACCCCACTCTCACCCTTTCCCCCTCTCCCTCTCAGTCCTACTGCACTACTCTCCCTCTTCCCTTCAGTTTAATTGCTCTTCTTACTGTTTTGTTGGACTGATACATAATTGTAATTTGCTTCTACTGTTATAATGTTATATGTATCAAGTTGTTAAAATGTTCAGCGTTTTGGAGTAAAGCGCTATATAAACAAAATAAATACAAGTATGCATTGAGAAATCAGCCCGGTTCTGAACACCACCTCACACCCCACGAGTTAGTCACAGGGAAGCTAATGAGAATGCCTCTAACTCCTCCACCGAGAACTAGAAGTGATGCACAGCCAACTGCACAATAGTTAGGTAATGAGCTACATTCGTACTTAACATGTATGACAGCTAGTATCTCTGTCATTTCAGATCAAGTCAAGCGGACGATGTGTCAGTCTCAGAACACAGATGAAAACCATACAGCAACCACAGCTAAAGAACTATGTTTGCCTAAAATCTTTGCTTTAGCCCGAAATTTTACACAAAAGTGGCACAAACCCCATTTCAGAGGCCCTTTCGTAGTGGAGGACATTACTCGGTCAGCAATTAAAGTCCTAGGAAGACAAGCTTGGATACACCAAGGAGACGTGAAAGTCTACACTGGAGAGGCTGCAGCGCCCGCAACCCATTCGGAAGCAAGTCAACGAGAAGAAGTTCAGCACGTGCAGACTCGATCGATGATGAGGAAGAAGGATGCAGAGACTGTCCAGTAGACAGATAAAAGTGTACATTTGGACTTGGATTTTGTGTTCGACAACTGGAAGAGAGAGTAGTTCCCGGACTCATTTTTCACTGAATTTCTTTTTGGAGGTGCCTATGGTACTTACCGATGCTGATGTACACAGACTACTTCTTGCTGTCTTCATGTTTATACTCAGAGCTTACTCTGCTCTTGTTGGGAGGAGGACTGACATACATACTTTTCTCCAGGATCCTAAGAATGGCCCAACTATTCGATACTTATTGGCAACAATAATGACATAGATCAGACTATTACCTGAACATTTTACTGGATGTACAGATGGTGCTGTCTAGTGACGGCGCCCACAAACTGCTTGCTATGATCTTTTACTATTTGCTTCAAGTTCATCCTTACCTTGTTTGGCGAGACACCAACACTTTTGTGTTCATGCAAGAGCCTATAAACCATCCAGCAATCAGCCAGTTACTTGTGGAAATCATTGAGCAGATTCAGCAACTACTGCAGCATATGACAAATTTCCCTGAATAAAAAGAGTTTTTCCTTCCTTAAAAAGTACTCACAGGCAAACAAACATGTGGTCCATAGAGCATATTGCAGGTCCAGAAAGTGAGCAGAGCCACAGGTGAGTGGAAAGGCGTCGATGGTGGAGCCTCATGTATTGGTGCATAATATATGCCTGTTCTATGTTTATCATTGTTTTTCTGATTCTACTAATTCACACTGTGTATTTCATTGGTCCCAAGAAAGCAGTGGTCCCTTTGATTTTTCCCACTCCAGTTACTTTGCCAGAACTAGACATTGTGAGACAGCCAAGGCTTTAAGTGATTGTCCCCATTCCAGTAGTTTATGTAGAGACACCTGGGGCCTCATTACGAGTTTGGGCTACCCCCAAAACCGGGTACCGGGTTCCCTGAATGGGGAAATACCAGGCCATTTCGACCTTGGAGGGCCTGGTATTTCCCCATTCAGGGAACCCGGACTCGGTCTATTCCCATTCCCATTTGAGCCCCCATAAGGCTCAATGGGAATGGGGAGCATGCTAACAACGGGCCCGTTAACGAGGAGCCTGTTGTTAGCATGCTGGGCCGCTCGCGGGACCCGCTAAGGACATCTGGTAAAACCAGGTGTCCTGAGCGGGTCCCGCGAGCGGACCTCGTAATGGGGCTTTAAGGGGTAAATGGCTCCGGCACCTTTACCGGTGCCGTTAACCCCTTACCGCCCTCCTCGTAATGAGGCCCCTGGTCTTGTAACAATAGTTCCTAGAAATCCTTATTCAGGAAGAACTATTATAGATATCCTTACTGAATGTCAGATACAGATTCTGAGAGAGAGACACAGAAAGAGACCTAAGAGAATTATAGTGGAGGGTGATTATGAATGAAATGATTATTTGGACTGTACAGCACTTCTGGGGTAAAACATTTGGTATCAGCACATGAAAGGGGTGGGAAAGAGAACTTCTGAGGAGGATTGCTATGTATGTGCACTCCTGCCTTATGCTATGGGGAAGTCTAAGATATTCATAGCTATTGAAATAGATGTTCAAACGGCTCATTGCCTTACTCACCTTGCACTCTGCCTTACAAAAGGTCAATTCAGGACCGAACAACATCTTTGATATGGGTAAAAGAATGGGCAGCACCCCATGAAGATGACTATGTGCAAAATATAAAGACAAGAGCGAGAGCACACATCAGAAATCATGTGATAAGATATGAACAGCCCAGTATGAAGGGAGGAGGACTTAAATGGGAAATAAATGGAAGACTCAATTGTCAAGGAAAAACTGATGAAGAGGTTTGAAATTGTAGAGAAAGAGGTCAGATGCAGATCTGAGGAACAGTGCTTTCTCCAGACATTTGGGAACAAGGCATGGTCATATGCAAAGCACATGCAGTAAAAGAATTGCACAACGCAGCTGTAGAAAATGTGGATTGATTGTGCAAACCTCGGTAGTGCAGAACTGTGCTTCAGAAACAATGGCACGAGAAAAGTTTTTGTGGACAAAACTTTGATGTGCCAGGAATGAAGGACAGGACAGCAGTGATAATGGATTACTACTGGGCCTGTAGATCCTGAGCTTACATGAAGCTGCTGAGAGATTGGGGAGGACTATGTTCTATAGTGATTGTCCATGTTCCAGCATTGGTGATCCCGAAGAGTGACCTGAAGATTGGCGACTTTCCAAAAGCAGATTCTCACTTGAGAAAGAAGAGATCTACTGAGCTCCTGAATCGAATGAAAAGGGAGAACTATTTCTCAGCCAAGTTGATAGAAGCTTTTGATGATATTCCATATGAACACAGATTGTTCAGTGAGACTTCAGCAATATTCACGACAATTTATATGCCCAGGATCCAGGTGATGACGAATGCCAAATGGTTACAGATAACCAGATGATCAACACCACCATAAAGGTGTTCAATGCTATCAAGCAGGAGCTAAGAGCCATAAGACTGATGACTCTTCAGAACAGATATGTCCTGGACATGATCACAGCTATGGATGGAGGTGTAATCATGTTGCACGTTCATACCTTCTCATGATGTTGAGAATGGCATCTTGACAGAGACCACAACGTTGCTGACAAAACTATACGTCAAGATGGAGGATGAAGTGGAAGCCATTGGGGATGACAGCTGGTTTAGGCCAATATTCTCGTGGGTTCCACAATGGAGGCAAACATTTTCAAGTTACTTGGAGCCCTGTTGGTGTTGATCATGTTTGAGTTCTGTTTGATTAGGATAATAATCGCACAATGCAAGAAAACTGTGAATAAATCAGTAGGGATGAATATTGTTATTGATGTTGAATCAGGAATCGAACCTAAAGAGCTGACAAATGAAGAAATCAGACACTACCTAAAGGCCAGCATCCATGCACCTGAGGGAACGAAGTTCCTGTACCCAAAGAACCACAAGAAGTATATAGGGAGATGGATCTATTGCAGTCCCAATGGACAATTCATGCTTATGACCTGGAGTGTTGATGAGCATGTGAATTCAGCAGGATGCCTGAAAGGAGTCGTAAAGATATGTGTCCCAAAGAATCACTTCTTCCGTTGAGGATGTCTTGATGTGAAGATTAATGAGAGAGTGGTCGATGAATCATCCAGAGGGGGTAGTGCAGAGGTGGAGTCAAGTGCCCCCACCAAAAGCTCTGCCCCCATGTTGCCTAAATGTTGGGAACTGGAAATTGCAACACATGCAGTACCAGTAAGAATGCCTGCACCGCAGAGAATCCTGGAAACAAGGTATCCATTGAGAAAACTTTATATGCTTTCACAGAGAAATAGTGGCCTGTTGAACAAAGTCCAGGAGGAAGTGTGAAAATGAGTGAAAGAGAAGACTGGTGATGTCATGCGGAGCAGAGCTGTTGCACCCAGAAAGGATGTATAAGATAAAAGAACATAGACGTTCTATAAGATCTAAAGAAGAGGTGGTAAAGGTGAGCAACATTTCAGCCTCGAGATGAAGATGCTCATGCTGCAGAAACGCTGAAAAAAATGCAAATCAGTTTACACTTGTACAGACCCAGTAACGCAAGTAGACAAAGTGATGTTAAGGCTTGCTATGTAGTGAATAGTTGCGGCGGTGCGCCAATGTATAATACATAGGAATGTATAGAACCTGGATATTCCACAATGCACTTTAGCAGGGCCTGAAATCCTGTGACTGGAAAGAGTTTTCAGTGTGGCGCAGTTGGAAAATTACTGATGGCAGAGGAGAAATTCAAGAAAGGCTTGGCAGGCCCAGCACCAAGAAGTCAAGGCCAGTGTGAGCCTGGTTGTCCATCCAGTAGTTACATGAATGTGAGAACGAAAAAAAAATCTGTTTGAGGTGGAATGGAAAAACACTGAAGGCGTCAAAAGTTTGCCATTGAATAGAATTAAATGCTGCAAAGAGCTTGAAAATGCGGTCAGATCAAAATAGACATTGGGTCGAGCTACATCGAAACCAAGAACATACTCCATTTTATTCTCAGGCACAGAGAGTTTCTGCAAGGCCACGTTCAAAGCCTTAATTGACTGGCAGACTGCAAGAGTGATGATAGATGTTGGGCTAATTGTAGGGGAGGCATGATCACGCCGACCCTCCCTGCACCTGGTATGGTAGCCTGCGTGCTGCTAGCGTGTGGAATATTCCAGAGGAGTACAAGGGTGCCAAACCAATGGTAGAGGGCCATGTATCAAAGAGCCCTATAGTTTGTGTAACCAATAGAGTGTCGAGTATAAGTGTGACACAAAAAATGACGTGCACTTGGGATTGACTTAGTTGCCCACATGACAGTAGAAACCCAATCACAACGCCCGGCAGTATGGAACGTATACTTAGATGTTCCCTGTAATCCTATCACATCCACAAATAGGTTTTTGTAGTTTGCCACATAATGTGACGTCACTCATGACAAGTTTTGACTATAAATGTTGTGTTTTTTATAATATGCGCTCAGAGAAATCGAGCGAACGTCCATTGAGGTCCGTAGTAACTCCCTGTTTTAGACAATGGCAAATAAAACAGACCAAGTTTTGCCAACTTCCTGAGTCGGTTTGGATTATTGATGTTTGAGTAAATTCTGCATCCCCATCTATCTCTAAGTATTGCTTCCTCATCTTAAAGGGCCCTAGGTCTATGGGTTCCCTTGTGTCAAAGCAAGCATGTTTAATGCCTTTGGGTGAGATGGTCATTACCTTTGTCTTCCCCAGGTTAATTGTGAGGTCATTATCCTTTGCATACGCAGCCAATGTTTCAAACATTGCACGTGCCCCCATTTGGGTATGGTTAAACATGACCAGATCGTTCGTGTACAACGTACACAGGATAGGGCAGTCACTAATCCTATGGAAACAATCAACTCCCGGCCTGAAACACGGCGGGAGATCAGCCCTGTACAAATTGTACAAAAATGGGGCTTGCAGGCACCCCTGATTTACTCCTTTTAGAGCCTCACTGATTACATCATGGCATCCTGATCATCCAGGCACACTGTAGCTTGGGTGTTTAAATGCAGGCCTCTAAAGATGTTCAATAACCAATCGGGGCACCCCCATTTCCATTTTTGCCTATAGTTTCCCTCAGTTTACTCCCTCAAAGGCAGCAGGAAAATTTACAAAGATGACGTACAACACAGCCCCGCCATTTATTGAGGCTTCGCGGGACAGCACGTTGAGAATCCTCAAGTTATGTGTCGTGCTACACCCTGGCCTAAACCCAGTTTGAGAAAAATGCAGAACCTTTGTGCGTGCTGCCCAGTTCTGCAGAGTCTCTAGTATAAACATAGAGAAGATTTTCCCTGTGATGTCCAAGAGGTAAAGTAAGCTGTAGTTGTCAGGTAATGCCCGATTTCCCTTCTTTTACACGGGCACCAGTACCAAATGCTGCCATGAGTTTGGGATAGTTTGCTCCATTCACACTTTGTCAAACACACATTTTAAGCAGTGTTGCTGATGTCGCAGGATTTTGCTTGAGGACCACATTGGCCAGACAGTTAGGCCCTGGCGCTCTTGAGTGCTTAAGTCTCAGTATTACTTTTCAATGTCTTTAGTTCTGATCTCCAAGTGCCAACCCTTTATTAGATAGCGAGGCAAAGTGGCGACTACTGCGAGGCCTCCTCTTACATTTATGTACTCAATCCACCTATGTTCTTGTATCGGGTTTAATGTCCTAGTACTGGGGTCGGCTCTTTCCTTTGTTAGTTCTGCCCAAATGTTCTTAAAATGACCCCCCCCCGTAAGGTAACAATCATGTTTTGCCAGTGTGTGTTCTGCAAGGAACTTTTCCAGCCTCTGAGCCACCCTTTGTATTCCTTTTTGATCTGTGCCACCGTAACCTTTCTCACCATATCTGAGGTCTCGGCGTATTGTAGCTTTCTAAATTTACACCACTTAACACGCTTTTCAGTCCCTTATGTCACTATCAAATGTGTTACTACGCATGTCACTACTAATTAAGAGGACTCTAGGGCAACTTCCCGTTTTCTCTGACACGGCCCTGATCTATGCCTCCATATCGTTGGAACTTAACTGCGCCAAATAATCAAAGGTCGCTCTAGATAGATCAGCAATATAATTGCTTACCTGGTAATTTGTCTGGGGTCCCAACAAATGTGGTTATCCTCGTGGTTCGTGGACATCCCTGTCCCTCCCTACCTCTTAATATGAGAGGAATGCAGACTAAGGCCTAGAGCCAGCATATGATGGTCACTATAATCAATAGGGATTGCCTCAAATTTCTCCACTACCACAAGACAATGGTTATTCCCAAAGTAGTAATTTAGCATTGATAGGCTCTTGTTCCAAGTCCATGTATAATTATCAGGGATATCCCCCTTAGTCCGATCATATTAACATTACCAAATCCCAGGAGCACATAAACGTAATCCACCTCCTTCCCTTATCGTTACCTTTGTCTTGTCGCATAATGCATTTCTGGGCCACATTCCACTGAGCGGGCAGGGCAATTCATCCACACATTTAACATTAAAATTGCCACACAAAGGTACGGGGTGATGTAAGGAAAGATTTCATAATTGTAGGTAATTTTCCTTCCATGTGGCAACCCCCAAACTTTTTGCTGTTGTTTTACACCTTGATCTAGACTTTGCCAGAGAAGCGCAGCCTTCCGCCGCACTCCTCTGGGCTTTCGCTCACTTCTTCTGGGGAAACTGACATGCCCTTAAAACAGTCAGTACTGGGAGACTTCATTTCCCTTAGTCCTTTCTTCAAGTTGCAGCTTTTGAGCAACATGAAACAAGAGTGCACCGTAACTTACATTACCACACTCTTGGGTCTCTAGTCATTCCAAAGGCCCTAGAAACTCTCGCTGGACGTATTATGAAATGTGCAAGTGTGTCACGGACGGGACTGGTGGCAGCTATCGTTTCTTTGTGTTTTCAACCCCTTTTTGGCATGTTAACCGCACTTCCCCCGTTTGGCCCAAATGGGGGGCCTCGCCTCCAAAATGGCCATGCCACGAGGTTCTTTGTCCTGTCCGCTAATCGTCTTGCCCATTCACCTTCACCCAGGTCGAGCCAACCCAGGGCAGTCGTTATTTGGTCATGCTCTTTACCGCGAAACACAACACTTTCGCGGGTTTCTGCATGCCTTGTGTGTGCCTCCAGGATGTGGGCTGGGATGTCTGTTCCCAATACACATCCTGGGTGCCAGAGAGTCTAGAGTGTCCTGAATGCCTGGGACCACTGTGGTCTGTGATAGGTCCATGTATGGTGTGAGTGTTTGTGAGTGGATCTCCCATTGGGCCCTCTCCGTTTTGGCATGAAGGGAACTTTGGATAAGAGGAGGCTGAAAACCCCACTACCATGTCGATCTCCTGAGTTCTCACGAACAAAGGATAAGGAGCCAAGTATCCTGCAACTAAGAAGCTGAGTCAAGGAATCGCTGGTGACCCACTGAAGGTTTGGCACCCTGCACTGCTGTCGTCCTGCGAGACCACTCGGCCTCTGATCGTACGAGAAGGTCTGCAAAGGCGCTTCGACCCTTTAGAATAGTTGGAACAACTATTCTTGGCATCTTCACCAAATCCTGTATGTAAGCCTTTGGAAGCGTCCCTGGGCCATCCAGTGGACTGACCAGCCTACACAGGAACCTTGCTCTGTCACCGCCGTCTGGCTTACTGCTAATCATGTGTGCTCGGCACTCTCACACGATTCGTACACTTGGCGTTCCCAGGTCTGAAGTGAGACGTGTGCTTTGGGACCGGAATACACGCGGTTGCCGAGTTGCCCTGCTGTTGTAACAAACCTGTGCTTGTTCGCTGCATCTGGGACACCCTCGACCCTGACTCCTGCTGTCGCGGAATCTACACGGCGTCGAGACGTCCCTCTGATCGCATCTAAACCTGCCAGTACCGAAACTGAACCAGAGAAGCTTGGGTCTGCCTGCATCGGGGACCGGTGAGTAGTCAATACCCTAACCGGTCGCCCTCCGGCAGGAGCCTGTGGCTTTCCATCGCTACTGTAAACTGCAAACCCTTTCCCGCACTGACACACTGCTTCTGCCCCCAAGTGGAGGCCTTGCCTGAGTCACAGGGATTTGTTCACCATCTTTTCGTCCACCTTTCTGAACTGCCTGATTTCCCTGAAGAGACTCTCCTTTGCCCGTTGGCACCCGCGTGTGCAGGTACTTTTGAGCACAAGGCTCCACTCTTAGTAGGGCTCGGACTTCCTTCTAGTTAGGTGGCCTTTGATGTCGAACTGGGTCTAACGATTACTTGCACTGCCTGTTTTCCTCCCCATCTAGGTGGTCTGCATATTTCGTGCTTCTAACTCTTTAGACCCCTCTGTCTTGTATATATAATTTATTGATTGTGATGTGTTGGTTTACTGGAGTTTTACCGTGATTCTTTACTATGGTCGATGTTACAAAGGCCTTGTAATAAATGTGTCTATATTTTTAATATAACACCTGTCTGGAGTAATTTGTAAGCGTCCTTGCTTTGTGTGCTGATTGCGGGCTTTCACCCCTCTTGAGACCTAGTCTTGACCGCCGCCATCGCTACCCTGATTGGTCTGGCTTGTCCAGAGGTTACCCTGTTCCAAGAAACTAGGCTGGCCTTCTGAACCTCTGCCCCTCCAGGACAGAGTTCAGAAATCCATCTTAACAGGTGATCAATACAAGGGCCACAGTCAGTAACAAAGACCTCTTCAATAAGGTCAAACCATTTACCCATGATCCCCAGGCCTGGTGGCGAGTATATATTAATAAGCAGCATCTTCCATTCATTGCCTAGGAGGTCACGCCCCAACTCTACTGCTAAAACATTGTCCCCAACTAACATCTTACTAGAAGACTTTATTTTATGACTGACTCCAATCACTAAACCCCCCAAGGGGCACCCGCTAAGCCCTTTGCTGGCTAATACTTGGTGAACATGAAAACCATCGACCACCAATGCGCAGTCCAACCAGTTTCCCTGCAACAAAAATATATCATAGTCAGCCAGCTCAAAGCATGATCCCTTGCCTGCCAGGAGGTGGTGGCACCCTCTTGTGTTCCAGCTTACAACTTTGTGACTTTGTCTGATTTCCTTCCCTCCACACGTTGTCCTGGGGTATCTGTGCCCACTGTACAGATTCAAAGTCAAGGGAGGGAAACTTAATGAGTGAATTAGGTGCTGGGCTATGTCCAATATTTCTCACAGCCCTATGGTCACATTGTTGCACTTTTCCCAGAGAATGTACAGGTTCCCAGGTGGGTCTAAAATGGGCCTGTATATCATTACATCCAGTTAATTTGAACCCAAGTGTGAACAGAACATCAGCATTAGCACAGAATAGTGATACCACTGAGGTGGAAACAAAACGAATCAAAACCCAGTTTGTGCTACCCCCCCCATTTAGGTAACTCAAATTGAGCCTTGTCACAGGAGGAGATTGAAGATAACCACTCCATGCGTTCCCAGAGTTGGAGTAGGGTCGATCTGTTCAAAAACAGGCCCCCCTCCGTGGTCTGCATCTCTTCCAATTTTACAGAGTTTCCTGATCTGATGGGGCACATGATCCTGTCCCCCGTAGTTATGCTGTATGGATGACATAACATAGACACACTCGTCTCAAGACACCTGTCTCCAGATGTGCCATTTACAATTACCTATCTAAACACCACAACATAACGTAGTAGTTATGTCTTAACATCGGACACCAAATGTCAACTGCTTCTTTAAACATGTCACCGTGGTTACCATTTCCTTATGATTTTAGAGTTGGCATAAGGAACATTGTAACATTGTAACCACGTATCCAGGGACAAGTTAGAAAAAGTGCTTCTATCCTACAGAAACATGATGGAACAATTTAGAATAAATCATTACCAAACTGATGAACTTGCGTGTCAAACACCCCAGCAAGATCTTGTTCTACAGGTCAGCACTCAGCACATTCAGTCCGTGGAACTGATGACTGTGTGGCAGCGATCAAAGACCAGTTTGGTTTAAGAACCAGTGAGCTTGCGACCTGGCGTGTGTCTGCCTAATGGTGCACACTATGCTGGCTGGAAGCCGAAAGAGAACTGTGGAGATTTCCGGGTAGGCCTCTGCAACTTGGACCTCTTTGTATGGTATTTTCACACTTTCACATAGGAAAAGCGTTGGGCTTGCTGAAAATGTGTAATAATGGGCCACTTTGAAAATTATTTCCAGGACCTCTTTTTGTTCCCAGTCTGCCCATGCACTGGCCTATACAAGTGGCTGCCAGCCTGACTCGGAACTTGTGAGCTGTGCCTGGCACCATAGTTGCATGGCTGCTGCCCATACTGCACGCTCTAATCACCAACCCTGTTGTGTCAATGCTGCCAGTTATTAGAATAGCGCAGCAGCCTCATTGTCATATAGGCTGACTAGAACAGTGTGCTGGCATGAACAGCACGAGCGCCCAGTGCTGTCACCTCTTGGATCATTGATATTCATGAATCGCCAACCCAGCAGAGTCTGTGTGGCTCACACGCTTGACGCCTGCTGTGGAACTTAGACTGGGTGACCTTTAACTATAAAAAAGAACATTTCTCAGACACTGCATGATAACTGAATTGAGTCTGAAGTAGTGCATGCCAGTGCCCAGGAATACATGCCAGGCGCAGCCATGGCAATCACCTCCACAAGTTAAGAACCCGGTGCAGATCGACTAAACATGAGATATTTGCTTTTTAAAATCCAAATAATGTATCTTTAATTACACACACACATACGCACGCACGCACACCCCCTCCACCCCCAGATAAAGCCTACAAATGCGTCAACAGATAAATACATGGGCAGAGAGGGATCTGAAATCAGTTTCATACACACGCACTGGAAGTGGCTGGAAAGTAATCAGCCCAGACACATGCATAGGAGGACCCAGCCTAGGAGCATGCAGACACACGAATACATAAGCAATGAAACGCATATACCGGGCAAAACTCGAAATCCAAGGACATGCTGCCATGATCCTTCTTCTTCTTCTTCTTCTAAATTACCGAATGCGCGGGTGGACCCACGCAGGCGCTTCCCCATCCAATAGGATGATGTGCACCAAACCACCAATCAACACATAGCCCACAAAAACTCACAACTTCTCCGCCTGAGCTCCCAGTTGTAGGTCAATACATCTTTGTAAAACTACCAAGACACAGAATAATAGAGGGCTAACCTTTAGGCTGGTAGCTACTTTATGGTTGTTTTCAGCCTACACCCCACTATTTCCAATGAAATTGTAATAAATAACACATAGATGTTTACATACAAATGTGTATATACATTAAATTCATTCATTTTTGTCATTTGTATAGCGTCTTTTACCATAATTATGGTCCCAAAGCGCTTATAGATTGAACACCCCCGGAGGGAAAGTTGGGAGGTGCTATTGTGTGTGTGCATTTCAGCCATTAAAGTTATGTGAGGGAGGCCACCAGGGGGCGCAGGCAAGATGGCTGCCTGAACTTCAAGCTCCCCACATGGCCCCGGGAAACAAGCTAAAAGACGTGCCTTGAAAATCTGCAAGCCCTGATTGCCAGCACAATCTGAGAAAGGGAACCATTGAGGAATGTGAGGGAGTTTACGCGGACTCCAGAGGTGCCTCCGTTCTCCCGCTGGCTGCTTGTGGACCACAGCCCTCCCTCTCCCCCAAGCGCCCTCGTGGAAGCTCCACGATGGGAACCGTGTGTTAGCCAGCAGCGATGAGGGAGGAGGAGCCGGGCCCTCTGCCTGTGCTCATCCGCGAAACGAGCGCTGCCCGACACAACATCATGGGGCCAGGCGGGCCCCCAGAAGATTTTTACTGGTTGCCGGAGGCCGCCCCCCCACCTCAGGAGAAAAGCGGCGCATGGCCGCCCATCGCAGGGGAACGGTGAGAGCACCGAATGCGGCACCCTGCCGTGCGGAGCATGACCCAGGGCACGCGGGGGGCCGTGTCCCCCCCACCGACTCCGGTACCACAGGCATGATCTGGCCCAGGCCAACGCGGGAGCGCGCCTGGGCCCCACCTCTGTGGCCTGTCCTCTTGCGTAACACCGCCACCATAAGGATAGCAGGGGCCTGCCTCTGTGGCCTATACCCCCGCATAGCAACACTGCCATAAACACAACAGAGGCCCGCCCTGTACAACCCCCCCGGGGGCAGCAACAGCAGGCAGAGGAGCACACGAAAACACTGGGGCAGGCTCAGGCCGTTGCAGGAGCGCGCCTGGGCCCCCCCACCTCTCAGCCTGCCCATCCGCCAGATCGGGCTCTACTCGAAGGGGTTTGGTCACTGGGCCTTGTGGCTCCAGACCCACACCACGTTGTAGAGCCATATTGGGCCCCCTGCTCACCTGCTACACCCTGCTCCGCGCCTTGGGCACTGCCCCACCCGACTGCCACGCAATAGCTGCCCCAGGTGAGAGACAGTGCCACCCCCCACCCAGGGGGCTCCCTTAGAGTCTGCACCCCCACCAGCACCCCCCGCAATCAATACACCAGCACGGGAGGCCCACCACATCGAGGGGGCACAAGGAAGCAAATCAGGCCAGGCCCGCCCCCGGGTAGTGGAATCTCCAGTACCAAACCACCAGCCGCCTGCCAAGGCCTGCCCGGACTCTCTGGGTGAAATGCCATAGTGGGCCAAGGGACCCCAGAGACCTAGGGCCAGGCTAAGGGAGACTGCGCTCCTGGCGAATATAAAGTGGTGCACCACAGATCGGAGCTCACACACACACACATCTCCACCATCTGAAGATAACCCCAAGGACTCGGGCTAAAAAGGCGGGGCTGGCGATTAGGACCCTCCCAGAAGACACCCTGAGAGGTCCCGGCACCCCGAGGCGATCGACACCCCATGAGCTGGAGAGACACTCTTTCAAAATACCGGTTTACCCCAGGGCACCCCACAATGGAAACCGGCCCCACCACCGGCAGCCCCCAGATATGAACGCCATGCAGTGTAACATTCAAATGATCCTTGAGGAGATCACGGGCATGAGGACAGACATGGGGGCTAAACTGGCTTACGGGTGACCTCGCAGGATCATCTGGAGACCAGAATGGAACCGACAGGGATCACGGTCGGGTCCCTCGGGGCCTGGACACCTCTCAAGGGAAGCTAAGAGTCAAAGGCTCACGCAAATTTCAGAAGACCAGACACCCCTCAACGGATAGGGGGGACCCCACATGATCACACACGCGGCAATCAAAGCTTAATGGCTCGATTCATGTCCTTTTTGCAGCCCTCGTAGACCTGAGGACCTCGCTGGGCACAGTATGTTTTTCCCACGGTTGGCGGGGAGGTCTTTGTTCAAATGACCTAGGTAAGAGTTGAAATGTTGCCCATTCTGAGGCTATTTTATGGTTCCATAGTGTGGCACTTGGTGATTTTCCTTAGAGAAGTGTTGACGACTTGCGACCCCGCGCTGTGGCATGCACCACGAGGGACGAGGGGTGTTGACCATATGCCAAGGTCGGAGGGCATGAGGGGGAGGGGGCACCACCGCCGGATCCCCACCACCAGCACTGGAGGGCTGACACTTAGTGGAGAAAGGCATGACGTAAGGTGTCATACTAAAAATCCTTTTTCCCGGGGCCGGGGTAGCGACCCTGGCAGTTCGATGCTCGCTTCCTGGGGAGCAGGTGGCGAACGCCCTACAAAATGGGTAAGGGAGATAGAGGGGGTAAGGGGAATGGGGAAGGGGGAAATCCAGCTCAAGCCAGGGACACTTGTTTTGCAACGGGCTCTAGGTAGCGGACACTCAAAGGGGTTTAGAGAGCACAAAATGAAAGACGAAAATGATTGAAGGGAAGATAGGCACGCTGAACATCAAGGGCCTCAACTCCCAGAACAAAAGGTCCCTTACGAGTAATATGTTCTGCAAACAACGCCTAACAGTCCTTTTCCTACAGGAAACATACTACAGGCAAGGAAAGGAGTTAGAAAATAAAGGGGAAAGAGATCGGTAGTAACTACTGGGCCTCCCACAGGAGTTCTAAAAAGGAAGGTGTGGGCATTCTCCTGGGCAAGTCATTTCTCACGGGAGTAGAAACCAAAAGGGGCTTCGGGGGTCGATTCCTAGGTATTAAAGGAACCTGTGAGGGGGAACGCATCACCCTGGCCACTTTATACGCACCCAACTCAGGACAAATACGTTTCCTTACCCAGATCTTTAACCTCATGGATGAATGGGCAGAGGGGGCCATGATGCTGGGTGGGGACTTCAACCTGATATTGGATCCCCATCTAGACTGGTGGGCCGCAAAGGGGGGGCACCCAAGGGGACTTCCAAAGATAACCTGGCCATGCAAACCCTTCTCAGGGAACACTACTGGGAGGACATCTGTCGTAAAACACATTCAGGCCAGGGCGGATACCCCTTTTTCTCACCCCCGCATTGCACCTACACCAGAATTGATCTCTTGTTGATTTCCGAAGAGGGGAATGGGGTGGTGGAACAACCGAAGGTAGAAGCTATAACATGGTCCGACCATGAACTACTCATAGCCAATTGGTCTCTGCCCGTCTCCCCAAGATCTTCCCGATGGCGATGCAACGACACACCCCTCAAGGACCCTGTATTTCGGGATTTACTGAGGAAAGAAATGTTGGCCTACTTTGAGATAAACGACAACGGTGAGACTGATATGTCCATGGTGTGGGAGGCTGCAAAAGCCACCTTCAGGGGCCTCCTTATCGCAGAGGGTTCAAGGTGTAAACGGGAAAGGGGCCTAATTGAAAATAAGATCTGTGTGGAATTGGACGGGCTGCGAGCCAGGCTGGGCCTCCCAGGGGTAGACTGCGGGGCTCTCCTGGAGGAGATGCAGGGCAAAAGACAAGAACTTCACACGGTCCTCATAGGGGAAGTCATTAAGAAAATGCGATACACCAAGCAAAGGTACTACGAACGGGGAGATAGGGTTGGGACGCTCCTGGCACAAAGAGCCCGAGGCTGTCGAGTTGAGAGAGGAGTTGCTCACCTCAGGGACGGGGAGGGCAGGACCTATGAAGGCCAGAAGGAAATAGCAGAATGGTTTGCCGACTACTATAGCAAACTCTATTCCAGACAGACAGGCGAATCACTAGAGGACATCCGTACCTACCTGGCAGAACACCCTCTGCCTAGGCTGTCTGAAGCGAAGCTAGAGGCCCTGGAGGGGGAGATATCGGAGGAGGAGGTGGAGGGGGGCCATCAAGAGAATGAAAGCGGGAAAGGCACCAGGGGGAGATGGCTATACGGCTGATTTCTATAAGCAGACCCAGTCTGTCCTGCTAAAGCCACTGGGCAAATTATTTAACCAAATCAGGAACCGAGACTCAATCCCACCAATGTTCCTACAGGCCCTCATCACTGTAATACCTAAACCCGGTAAGGACCAGATAGAATGCGAGTCCTATAGACCTATCTTGCTCCTAAACCTAGATGCCAAGATTTTCGCAAGAATCCTGGCCTCCAGATTGGAATGCTGCCTCCCTCGCCTGATACACCCCAATCAAGCGGGATTCCTCCTAAATAGACAGGGCTCTGATAACATGCGGAAGACTATTCACGTGCTTACCTCCAGGGTGGTTCGTGACGAGGGAGCACTCCTACTGGCCCTTGACGCGGAAAAAGCCTTCGACAGGGTCAGCTGGGCTTTCATGGGGGAGGTCTTCGCGACTCTGGAGATGGGCTCGAGGTGGCTGGGCTGGATGTCCACGCTCTATTCCTCTCCCTCCGCCAAAGTGGTAGCGAACGGGACAGAGTCGAGAGTATTCCCTCTCGAGCGCGGCACACGACAGGGATGCTCGTTGTCCCCGCTAATTTAAGCACTTGTGATGGAACCATGGGCAATCTCAGTCCGCAAGGATGAGGCCATCATGGGAGTACAGATAGGAGACATGCAATGTAAAATCTGCCTCTTCGCAGATGACACACTGCTTTACATCACAACACCGTCCCAGACAGTCCCCAGGATGCTACAGGGTCTCTCACGCTACGGGTGAACTGTCAGGGTACAAGGTCAACCTTGAGAAATCGGTGGCATTCATAGGGGGAAACTTACCAGACCCAGAGGTAGCTTATGTGAGTGGGCTCCCCTTTAGTCTAAGGGAGAAGGGATTCCGATATCTGGGGGTCCAGGTGACGCGTGACCCTGAAGGCCTATACTCGGCCAACTCCCCCCCCTTTGGTCTGTAATCAAAAAAGACATGGAAAGGTGGGCAGGGTCGGGTATCTCCTTGATGGCACGCCTTAATCTAATAAAAATGTTAATCCACCAAAAAGTTCCTATTTCTCTTCAAAATGCTCCCGGTACTGATCCCCAAAACATTCTTTACGGAAACAAAACAAGCCCTTCTCAACTTCCTCTGGTCGGGCAAAAAACATAGGATCACTTACGAGGTATTGACCAGGCCAAAGGAAGATGGTGGGGTGGGATACCCCGACCTGGAAACATACCACAGAGCCTCCCAGCAGAGGGTCTTGGTCGACCACTTCACCCCAGGTACAGAAAAACAATGGGTGGCCATGGATAATAGGGTTCTCGCGCCTGTCACAGTGGAGGAATGGCTCTGTGTCCCTAGGAAAAACATCCCTAGAAGTGTCCTGAACCACCCAGTCCTAAAAGTACTGTGGTCCCTGTGGAGGGAAGGAAGTTAATATCGTTGGCTCACGACCTGGTCTTCTCCACTGAGCTGCATCTGGGCCCCCCCTTTCTTAGCTAAAATAGCAGAGCCAGCGGCATACCAAAAGTGGTTCGAGGCCGGCCTTAGCAGGACCGGCCACCTCTGGGTGGGAGGCACATTCCTACCCTTGAGAGATTTGTAGGAGGCCCTGGGAATGGGTACCCTATCCCCCTTCCGCTATCTCCAACTTAAGGGAGTCCTCACTGAACCATCATGGGGGACACCCTCAGGAGGGACCTTACAGATTTTGGGAAACTCCTCCTCTCTGCCAGGGGCTCTAAGGGGATAATATCTCATCTTTACAAACTCTTCCTGCTTTCCGCCCCAAGAGACCCACCACCGGCACACACACAATGGGGAAGGGACCTGGGAAAGGAAATTGATGATGAAAGATGGGCAGAAATGTGCAGGCGGGCCAACCGATCCACGGCCTCACTCCAATATCGCCACCAGGCCCTCAAGGTTTTACATCTATGGCACTACCCCCACAGAGAATTGCTAGAATGAGGCCAGGATACGACCCACACTGCTGGAAGTGCAGGACAGTGAGGCGGGATTATATTCATATGTGGTGGGGGTGCCCAGTGGTCCAAAAGTATTGGGGAGAGGTATTAACCTGGATCAAAGGGGTTGATGGGGTTGAACGATCTTCCTGCCCCTGGCTTCTCCTTTTCGGAATAGTCTCCGGAGATGGCCAGGAAGACACCCAGGACCATATGCTACAGGTCATGTTGGTGGCGGCCAGGTGCTGTCTGGCACATAAATGGAAGAACCCCGGAATGCCGGGGGAAAAAGCATGGGTCACTAAAGTGCGGGCCATTTATGATATGGAATTCCTTACACATCTACTTGACGAGGCTAAATCAAATATTGAAGAAACATGGCTGCCTTTTTTTGACAAATACGGATGCCCCGCCTAATGTGATACACCCAGGCTGGGGGCTCCTCCCCCGGGGGCGATAGGCTGCCCATTAACCTGATTGCGAACCTCTCAAAGCTTGGCTCATGACTTTGGCGTGCTAAGTGACACATCTTGACGACACAGCTATGCTCTCTAAGAACCCGTCAAGCAAGCAGCAAACGAGAACTTGAGCTGGAGGTGGGTGAGGGGAGAGTTAGGGGGGGAGGATCGGGGGGACGTGTTATAATTGGTTTTCTGTAAATCCATCCTTAAGTATGCTTTGTAATGTTATATCACACACAAAACTTAATAAAATATGATTTTCAAAAAAAAAAGTTATGTGAGGGTGGACAAGACCATGCTAGTCACCCATGTTCGACTAGTGTGTGGATGGGTGGTGCAGAGTTATACTATGAACTAAACAGGGTGGATTGTCTTTAAGGAGATAGTTATGTGGGAAGCTACAGTTCAAATTTTTGTCGTTAAAGTGTGCTTCATTATTATAGCAGAGGGGTTGAGCAATAGTGTTTGTGTTATATGTAAGTGCAAGGTGTGTGAAATGAGCCCATGCCTTCTGCTAAGTTACAAATGTGCGGTGTGCGAGAGGAGGAAATGGGTTAGCTAAACAAGCAACGTCTACATTCTGGGTCCAACAATGTACCAAGCAGTGCTACATTTCACAGCCAATCTAAATGGTAAATGAATACATAATACCCTATGAGAAGATCATAAAATTATAAATTGCCTTCCTAGCTCCTTCTAGAGCCGACATGTTTTCGTACGGCGGCATGGCCCACCCACATATGCTTTAGAGTTATATGCATAGATGGATATAGAGTGAGCAATTTTAGAAAAACAGTGAGATTCAAAAAGAGAGCTGGGCCTAAAATGTGCATATAGACATAGAATTAACGATCGTAGAAAGACACCTTATGCAAAATATGGCTACTCTACACAATTAGGTTAAGAATGGTTATCTTACACAATTAGGCTAATTGCAAAATATGGCTAACTAATGCAGTACATTATACATTGGTACAGTAAGTCAAGATAGCCTTCTTTACCATGGCATGGTATTTTGTACTGAGCATCCAATTTAAAGCAAACGTGGTAAGTGTTATTAGATGGCTAAATTGGCGTACATTGGATGCTCCCATTTGGCCATATGTCCTGGCTGTAGGTTGGTATTTTCTTACTGGGCATCAAGGTTAAAACAAACATGATATGTGTTATTACATGGATTGACTGGCCTACATTGGTGAAGCCAGTCATGCCATGTTTCCTTACTGTGGCATGGCATTTTTTATTGACAAGGACAACAGGAGAAAATTCATATATGTTAAAATTGGCATTTATTGGTGCAGCCTGCATTGTATTATTTCCTTTGCCACCATCAAAAACAATTTCAAACTCTGTGGCTTTTTGCTGCATTTTTCACAGCAAGTGTGCTGTAAAACACACCATTGTATCCCATTATTGTAAAAATATTCGTGGACGAACCCTTCCATAAAACCTCCTAGGCTGCTTTGGGCCGCCTCACTTTGCTCCATCACTCCTGCATGTTTGAGGTGTGCAGTAGCACCTGGAGCGGTCCAAGCGCCACATGGAATTACCAATAATGGTCCCATACCAAAATAAATGGACAGACTCAAAGAATATGGCAAAATACTACTTTATTATCAGCTCAATAAAGTAGGGCAATTTGGCGAGCAGCAGATCGTAGTCCACCCACTCATGATAATAATTTGATCATACCTCAATGTACATCAACTATGACATCATCCTACGTAGCAAACTTTAAAACCTATTGACAGGAGGGATTTGTTAAGGGAACATATGTACCTATAGCTTCTATAAGTATAAGTGTCATTATTGGATGCCTCTTATCTGGTAGACACACCGTGAACTACCTCTAAAATACATATAATACAGATAAATAACAGCAGAGGATTGACATCTGCAACAATGTGTAACACACTCCTACATAGACCTTCATGATTGGTTGACACACTCTCCCAAACTTGGACTTTCAGGTCGTTAACAGCCCGTAAGCAAAATGAAAGCGAGGTGCAGAGAACAACTACTACTCACTCGGCCAATTAGAACATCATCTCTCATCAGTCAGGCCCTATATCAAGGCCTCTTCTTTTCAGTGGACTTAGCGGACCGTTCTCTTCTCTGGGACTTTTAAGGGAGTGTAGGTACACCATTATCTTCAGCTGGAGCTTAGTGAATAGGCCATGTTTTCAAGTTCTGAATCACATGTGAGGAGACCATGATTTTGTCCATTTCGACCTTTTATTTAATGCTATTTAATTCAATTAGGCTGGGTGTCTTTACTCCTCTCGGCCCTTGGAGACTTGGTTGCTTTACCTCACATATGCTTTCTTCATCTTTGATTGTCCAATACTTGGCACCTGCAGATGTTTTCTTCTTTGCTTAATCTAAGAGAAACATGTCTTACATACATGGCTTATCCTCTTGACTCCTTTTGTGTCTTGCAATTATTCCTTGATGTGCCATCCCTGATCTTCAACCAATAGGTATTCTTTGTTCCTCACACAGAGCTGTTTTCCAACACCTCTTAGCTCTGCAGCCCTGGTCTGTCTCTGAGGTAGCTTGATTGATTTCAACACAAGTCCAGTGTCCATTTTTCATCATGGTCACTTTAATCACATTAAATTTTCTTGGCATCTGTGCTATTTGTTTCCATTGGAAATGTAGTGGCAAACTACGAATGAATCCAATACTTATTGGTTAAATAACAAAAGAAAAATCTGATGAATTAAAAATAACAATAGGGTGAGTGTAATTTAAATTCAAATGTACTCCTGCTTATAAAAACTCCAATGGGTGAGAAGTGATGACCCATCTAACTTATGCTTTACTTAAATAATTGTTCCCTTTCCTTTTGGTTATTGTTTATTTTTTGGGTTATAGATTCTCTCCTGATGATCTGCAATAAAACTGTGGAGAAACACATGTAGAGAGAAGGAAATGTGAGAGATGAGAACGATGGAAATATGGAAAGGAGATATGAAAATGAAATAAATCACTGATGGAATTATAAACTGTTTAAGTTATTGAACCCACTCTATTGTTTCATTGAAGACTAACTTACGGTTTGTTGCATAAAGGTATATACCGAAATAAGTAAACATTAGTTGCACTATCTGCACTGGTGCTGTCATATAAAATGTGCACTACAGGCCAGCATTCCATCTTCCCATCCTGTATTATTTGCTACTCATCCAAATATTAACATCTAAGCCATTTCCCTACGTCCTGGCAATCCTGTTGTTTGCCTTACATCTGCACATCATAGTCTCTTTTGCTCAACAGCCCTTATCTGGTCTTCAGTCATACCAGAGAGTACTTGAGCATCCTACTCATCTAACCTCGGTCCTTTCCCATCTGCTGCTTTTTTATATATCCATCTTCCTATGGAAATGTCTTTCTTGACCTCCATTTTAAGGGTACCCATCTTCCTTCAAATTATCCTTTTGTTGTGCATGCTGCGAAGTGAGTAAGACGTATTGCATCTTGTTCAGTTATTTCTCTTGCAATTAATGTTCTGGCTGTGCTCATGGCATAAGGCTTGAGAGAACATATGTAGCAACTTTCATCTGACGGTCTCCTCCCCACCTCCTTCAATTGCTAATACC
This sequence comes from Ambystoma mexicanum, assembly GCF_040938575.1. NCBI lineage: Eukaryota > Metazoa > Chordata > Amphibia > Caudata > Ambystomatidae > Ambystoma > Ambystoma mexicanum. The sequence continues at coordinate 638,863,052 of NC_090937.1, forward strand.
ACATGTTATTCTTTAAGTGGACTGAATTATATGGATTTATATCTTCATGATCTTCATGATCTTCATGATCTTCACCAGCATCTCTTTTAAGTCAAAAATATGTTTAGCAAAATCAGGGAAAATGCTACTCATGCTTTTGTTAGGGATAATGAGAGATGTGTCATTGCAACCACTGTATCTGTATTTTTTTTTATCATTGGGCCTCATTACAAAGTTACTGGTCTGGAAACAACGGTGCCAGTAAGCTTACCAGCATTTTTGTTTCTGGACTGGCAAAGTACAAGTCTGCCTGACTGAGCCGCTGTTACCGACAGGTCTGACACTGCCGGGCACAGCGGCCACGGTATGCAGACTTACATGGAAGCACCGGCTCTGTTATTAACTGTGCTGGTGCTTCCATGGTCTCCACTCCCATAGAGTCCTTGTGGACTCTATGGGAATGGGGCACAACATTTTACTGGTGCCCGACTTCACGGACCGGTGGGGTTGGAATCCCCTGGTGTTACTGGCAAGCCAGGCGCCAGTAAAATGTACAAGTCCGGCAGCAACCCGCCGGTAGCACCGGCACAGTTACCGCCAGACTTGTAATGAGGCCCATTATGTGTCTAAATGCCATAATAATAAGGAAGAACAGACAAATCATTGTACACAATGATGTTACAATTAGTATTCCAAAGAAACTTATTGATTTTCCTGTTGGTAGTGACTCTTATATTTTGGAACATTCCCATTCTTTTAATTCAATATGTAATTTTGTTAATCACAGTTTGAGATCACAAAATGAAGAATAATCACAATACTGATCCTGAAAATCATATGACTGTGATTTAGGATTGCCGAAAAATGTTACAATGTCCACATGTCATCTTACTAGAGCTGGATAAGACTGCAATATGTAAGTAAAAACAGCATACAAGGATGTGTGTAATGTTATGGTTATTGGCAGTATAAAAGGTATGATGTGTTCTATTTCTTTGGATACAATACATCAATGCATTGTCTCCTTCTCGTATCTAAAATAGTTCTGGAACAGTTTCAAAAGTTATTTGTGCTTTTCCTCCTTTTCCATGAAAAGTTCTTTAAAATTCAAAGTGTCCTTATTTCAATGAATCTTTGTCTTGGATCCTTGCAGCCAATCTTGTCAGCATTCGTGGAGCTTCTTCTCTTGGTTCAGCCTCAGCGGATGCAGGAGGGGTCAAGGTCTCTCCTTTATAGAGCTTTATGTTGTACCGGTGCCACCAGGCTCGTCTTCCTTGTAGCTTGACAGCTGTTGAAATAATTTGCTCTAGTAGGTGTGGTCCTTCAAAGCAGGGTTTATTCCAAGTGCGGACAAAACGTTGCACCAGCACCTGGTCCCCTGGTTCAAACTAGGTTAAATCAATAGATAATTATGATTGACTGTTTGGCTGTCTTCTTATATCCTCTTTGACCCCTCCTTCTGGTTTTTGATCTGTTGAGACATAAAAGAGACACTAGCAAGTTATCATGCATCACATGACCTAATGTTTTTGCTACACTGTGGGCATCAGTTTCTACCCTAGTAGGAGGAGCACGGGGTATTCTCATTCAGCAGCCGGTCACCAAATCATGAGGAGTCAAATGGTGCTCTGAGCCAGGCTGGATTGTAAGTGCAAATAATGCAAGGGGTAAGCATTGTAACCACCCCTTCTTCAAAGTGATTTTAATTAGAGCTATCCTCTCTTTAAGAAGTTCATTAAAATGATCACAGATACCATTCTCCTGTGGGTGATAAGCAGAAGAACAATTATGCTTTATGCATAATAACAATGTAACATGCTCAAATAGTTCATTTTCAAAATGCGGCCTATTCTCAGACTACAGGACTTCGCACACACCCCATCTAGGAAACGCCTCATGTACGACAAACTTGGCAGAACATGTGGCTTGGGGTGCGTACATGGACTTGCCTCGATCCATCTGGAAAAGGGGCATACTGCAACTAGCATGTAACATATCGACATAATCTATATGTAGATGTTGGATGGGACCATTGGGTCTTGGGATTGCTTCTCTTACTTTGTGTCAAGTTTACCCTGCTGTACATTTCTGGAACACAATGCTGTTTACGATAAGCTATGCCACATGTTCTAATAAATTTGGTGAAAACCAATCTTCTGCAATTATGGCAGTAATGCTCTCTCGAGTAGTGTGCTCGTGGTAGTGAAGCTGCTCTAGCATCACCTTCAATAATGGTAGAAGCATAACTGGCTTTCCAGTACTAGCCTGCCTCCATATAGCCTCAGTGGGGGATAAAGAACAGCCCAGTTTCCTCCATAAAGCTTGCTCCTCTTGTGGGGCTCAACCTTGTAACTCAATTAGCTGGACAATAGACAAGATATTGTGCTCTCGCACCTTGAAGCATTTCATGTGGGCACGGTTAGTATAGCTCAGTGGCAACACACTCGTCTTGGAAGCAGGACGATGCAGAGCAGCAGAGATTTGAATCCCACATCCGAGCTTAGAAACCTCTTCATTATTAAGAGCGTTATAAATAACCAATTATCATTATAATGAGCTAAATGGAATTACCAATAGCAATCTCTGACCCAAATAACTAGACAGACTTAAAGAACATGGCAAAGTACCTTTTTATTATCAGCATAAAATAAACTATGGCAATCTGTTGAATAACATTCAGTTATTCAAACACTCACCCCCAAATGTGATTATACAAAGGTTTTATACTGTGCGTCATCTATGAGATCATCCTATGTGGCAAACTAAAACCTATTAAAGGGAGGGATTGGTTAGGTGGACACATGTATCTATAGCATATATAAGTATTAATGACTTCATTGGCTGCCACTTATCTGGGGGGCACGCCTTGAACAATACGCATAATACTGATTATAGCAGAAAACATGGCAGCAGGCTGGTCTTTGCAACATTGTATAGCATGTTGCTACATAAACCTTCTGATTGGTTGGCATGCTTTCCAATCCTTGGACGTTTGGCTCATTAGCAGCGCATAAGCAAAATGAAACTCAGGTGCCGCATGCAATGGCAGACTACTCCCCACTTTCCCAATTAGTCCATTGTGTCTCATCGGTCAGGCCCCAAGCCAAGGCATCTCCTTTATAGTTGGCCTCAACACCTGCTCTCTGTTCTGGGACATTTAAGGGAGCGTAGACACACTATTATCTTTGTTTGGGCTTAATGATTAGCCCTTGTTTTCAACTTCTGAATCACGTGTGAGGAGACCACACATTTGTAAATCTCGACCTTCTATTTATTGCTTTTTGATTCAATTGTGCAAGGTGTCATTACACTTCTTGGCCTCTGGAGACTTGCTCACTCCATTTTACATAGGTTTTCCACATTTTTAATTGTCTAATACTTGCATACTTGCCAACCCTACCGATTTAGGTGGTAGGATACCGCTTTTTAAGCAGTCCTACCGCCTACTGATTTTTTGACACCAAATACCGATTTTTTTACATTTTTGTTTTGCCCACGCCAGCTCGGGGGAGTCTTTCAATGGCTCCCCCGAGCTGGCGTACCGGGAGAATGCGTGGCATGCAGGCTTTTAATGTCAAAGGCACCCACGGCGGTGGGCTAAAGCGCCCCTCCGCCGCAGGTGCCTTTGGGCAAAGGCGCCATTAGCCTCCCACCACGCCAGCTTTGGGGAGTCTTTCAAGGACTTCCCCGTGCTGGCGTAGCGGGAGAAGGCGCAGCATGCAGTCCTTTGATCTAAAAGGCGCCCACGGTGGTGGGCTAAGGGCGCCCCTCTGCTGCTTTTCACAAAAGGCGCCATTAGCCCCCCACCACGTCAACTCCGGCGAGTCTTTCAATGGCTCCCCCGAGCTGGCATGATGGCAGAAGGCGTGGCAGGTGCCTCATTGTCATTGAATGCACCCGCGGCGGCAGGCTCATTCAATGACAATGGGCTGCTGACACGCCCTATTCCTATCATTAACTCCTCGTCTGACCATTTTTGAAACTTTAAGATTCCTACAGATTTTTGGTCACAGAATGTTGGCATGTATGTACTTGTCAGAATCCGAGTCCTCGGATTCGTGACTCACCTGTTTGCTTCTTGTGGTTTTCTTCTTTGAGTGCACAGGTTTCTTTTTCCTGGATGAGCGTGCCTTGTAAAGGTAAGCTCTGGAGTCTTCTGAATCCAGTCTGCAGGACTTCGGAGATGCGCGGAGGTTCGCGGTTCCCGGTCGCGGAGACGCCGAGGCTCGGGTACGCTCAGTTGTTCCAGGAAGAGTCCAGGAAGAGACCAGGATGGAACCAGGATAAGAATACAGGGTAAAAGGGTTCCGAATGAGCACTGGGAAGAAGGGGTAACCAGGAAGGAAAGGAATTGGAAACCTGGGTTTACGAAGGGAAAGGGGATAACACGAGAACACAACTTGCCGGGCGAAAGGCAGGCAAGCAGAGCGTTGAGGCGCATGGAAGCGCAGAGGCGTGACTGTTTTCAAGGGAGCATGAGGTCCGCATGGACAACTAGACCGCTCCTTAACATAGCGTCGGCCATGTTGAAGGCGACTGCATAAAGTCTATTGACTGAAGGACCAGGCAGACCAGAAGGGTTGATATCGTCGATACATGACAGCATGCCTCCTCCTAAACTCCAGTCCACCCGGCTTGCCTGGGTGAGACCAGTGAAAACATAGCAGCAGGCGTGGTGCATTTAAGTTGGAGACTGGTTACAACGTTCGCTCGCTAAGCAGATAGCCTTTCCGTTCCACCAAATATTGAAGACAACCTCTTCTGTATCTGGAATCACAGATCCGGGACACTTCAAATTCAATTTGGTTGTCAACAAGAAGTGGAGGAGGTCGAGGACTTGGCTTACTTGACTGATGGAAGGGTTTTAACAGTGATGTATGAAAGACAGGGTGGATCTTCTTCCAAGTGGTGGGTAATTGGAGTCGAAAGGCGACTGGGTTGATAACCTCAATTATCGTGAAGGGTCCGTAGAAGCGAGGAGCTAACTTGTTTGGCCTTAGGTGTCTGGGTAGATAACGGGATGAGAGCCAAACTTTATCTCCTACAGTGTAAGAAGGCCCAGAACGTCTTTTGATATCCGCAAATCTCCTTATGTCCATCCTGGCCTTTTCTAGATGTTCCTTAACTTGCTTGTGGATGGAAGTTAGTTGAGCAATCCATGCGTCTACTGAAGGAGTTAATGTGGGGGGAGGCAGAAGTGTGGGTAACACTGAAGGGTGAAATCATTGAGTACACAGAAATGGACTTATCCTTGTCGTAGAATGGTCTGAATTATTGTAGGCGAATTTGGCTACAGGAATAAGGAGCGACCAGTCATCTTGTACCTTAGATGCAAAACAACGTAGATACTGTTCCAGGGTTTGGTTTACTCTCTCAGTTATCCCATTTGTTTGTGGGTGATAACCTGATGACAATGCCCGTTGAATACCCAATTGCTTACAAAGATGCTTCCAGAACTTGGAAACATATTGAGGTCCACGATCAGAGATGATTTTGGAGGGTAGTCCATGTAATTAGAATATGTGAGAGTCAAAGACCTCTGCCATATCGGGAGCTGATGGAAGCTTGGTTAAGGGGGTAAAATGGGCCATGTGAGAGAAGAGGGCTATAGTGACCATTATAGTGGTAAATCCTCTGGAGGGAGGAAGGTCCACGATAAAGTCAGTGGTAATGAATTCCCAGGTTCGAGATGGTAATTCTGGTTGTTGAAGCAAACCTACTGGTTTCCTATTGTTGATCTTATTCTGGTTGCAGACTGAACACGCTTGTATATGAGCGCATACATCAGAGCGCAACTGAGGCCGCCAAAAGTTTCTTCTGATTGTCTGATAGGTGGCGGTTATACCACGATGCCCGGAATGAAAGGCGTCATGACAAAGACTCATGATCTTGGATTGAGTTTTCGGGGTAGGAACAACCAAACATTTATCCTTAAAGAGGTATCCATCCGTGATTGATAGAGCCCAAGGATTATCGGTATTGAACTCCTTCCAAATATCCAAAGTTGCAGTCTCTTTACGTATCAGTATCAGTTCCAAGAGAGAGGTAGCCTGTGCTATGAACACCTTGTCGGTAAGCATCCTGGGAAGGACTGGATCACCCTCTTTTATGTAATACGGTCTTCGGGACAGAGCATCCGCTATTACATTGGATGGGCCAGGGATGGGTTGGATGTTGAATTGATATCGGGCAAAAAAGTAGGCCCATCCTGCCTGGCAACTGTTTCAGCATTCCATGGCCTGTAGAACCTGGAGATTCCGATGGTCGGTTCTTACCACGACCAGATGCCTTGCGCCCTAAAGGAGGTGACGCCAATCTGTGAAGGCTTGTCTGATGGATAGTAGTTCTTTCTCCAGGACTGAGTAATGGGTTTCACTAGGTTGTAATCTGCGTGATAAATAAGCAATTGGGTGTTCCAATCCGTCACCCGTAGCTTGCTTGAGAACAGCCCCAATAGCATGTTCGGAAGCATCAGTTTCTACCAGGAAGGGCTTGGTAGTGTCTGGTTGTGCCAGGATGGGTTCACTAGTAAACAGATGTTTGAGTCTCTGAAAGGCTGCTTCTTGACTGGTAGTCCATTGAAAGGGGGTATCCTTCTTTAAAAGACGGACAATCGGTTGAGCGATGGCTGAAAATCAAGGAATGAATTTCCGATAAAAATTTGCAAGTCCTAGGTACGACTGGACATGTTTCGCTGTGGTTGGGACTGGCCAAGAAAGGATTTCTTCCATTTTAGACGGATCCATGGCTACTCCGAGAGGACTCAAAACAAATCCTTTACTGTGGACACGTGGAAAATAAATTTCTTGGGTTTGGCCAACAGATGGTGTTGGCGTAACCTTTGTAAGACCAAGGAGACATGTTTCTGATGTAAGGTCAAGTCCTGGGAATAGATCAAAATATCATTTAGGTACACAATCACGAAAAAGAAACAACATGTCAGAAAAGACCCGGTCCATGAAACGCTGGAACACGGCAGGAGCATTAGCTAAGCCGAATGGCATCACCAGATATTCGTAGTGACCAAAGGGGGTCCGAAACTCCGTCTTCCATTCGTCACCCTCCTTTATGCGAATCAGATGGTAAGCCCCTCTTAAATCCAACTTGGTGAAAATGACGGCTCCACGTAGGGCTTCCAGGATGTTCAAAATAAGAGGAAAGGGGTACCTATCTTTCAGGGTACATTTATTCAAACCTCGGTAGTCCAAGCATGTGCGGAGTTCTTTGGTATCCTTCTTGGGTATATAAAATAGAGATGCTCCGGCTGGGGACTTGGATGGACGAATAGTTCGATTGGAAAGATTGGTGTCTAAATACTCTCACAAGGCAACTTTCTCGGGTTCTGATAGAATGAACATCCTTCCAAAGTGAATAACTGCATTCTCTTCTGTGTCAATTGCACAATCTTCAGGACGATGAGGAGGGAGTGATTGAAAATTGGCAGAAGAAAATACATCTGAAAATTGACAGTACTCCACGGGTACCTGGGTAATGGCAGAGACCGTGAGGTGTTGTGGTTTTGGAAGCTTCACTCCGGTCGACTGTTTGGGTTTCCCAGATAGACAGTTAGTGAGGCAGACTCGGAACCCAGGAACAAGGATCCAGCTGTCCAGTTGATATATGGATTGTGTTTCCTTAACCATGGCATGCCAAGCACTATGGGATAGTGAGCTGCTCTGATAATGTCAAAACGCAACATTTCCCGGTGATTGTGAATAGACAGCACAAGCTCTGATGTTTGTTGAGTTATGGGACCGGAGGACAAGGGTTTTCCGTCGATTCCTTCCACTGCCTGGAAAACCTCCTTATTCTCTCGGGGAATGTGATGTCTCTGTGCCCACTCGTCATCCAAAAAAAGACCCATGGCACCGCAATCCACCAGGGTCAGTATTGAATGTATTTCTTGCTTGTGTGTTGAAAGATTTACCTGGAGTAGTGGAGTAGCACCAAGGTATTGGTCAAAGAACAGTCTCGTGAAGGTGAAATGTCAGAGCAGGATTCCTTTTCCCGAAACTGGGCTCTGTTCAGGATCGGGAGCTGGGGTTTCCCGAGCGACGAGGAGGGGCAATAGGGCAATTACGCACTAAGTGTTTATCTGACGCACAGTACATGCAGAGACCACTATTGATCCTTCTTGTTCTTTCCTGGTCAGATATGGGGCCTCTCAGGGACCCTAGTTGCATGGGTTCAGGTTCGGATTGAGCTTGGAGTGAGGGTTCCTGTTCCCCGGGACTATTGTATTCAGGTAGAGGTTTTGGTGGCAGGTTCTGTGTCTTCTTTCTCTCAGCCTTTCTCTCTTGTATCCGTAAATCTATCTGTAAGGATAGATCTAAGAGAGCCTGATAGGATGCTCGACAGGCTACTCTGGCTAGTTCATCCTTGACTTCTTCGCTTGACCCTTGCCTGAACAAGGTAAAACAGGCTTCTGAATTCCAGTTAGCATCCTTAGCCAATTAGTTGAAACGAGTAACATATGTCAACATATCCTGATTTTCTTGCCGAAACTCTAACAATTTTTGCTGGGTGGAGTACACCTGATCTGGGCAGTCAAACATGGTCTTGAGGGCAGAAACAAATCCATCGTAATTATCAAGTACCGAATCTCCCGCAGAGACCAAAGGAGTAGCCCAGACCAGTGCGTTGCCAGACAGATGAGAGATCATGAACCCCAATTTAGCTCTGCGGGTAGAGAAGTAGTATGGTTTAAAGGTAAAATTAACAAAACAAGAGTCTAGGAAGCAGCACAAGGTTTTTGGATTCCCATCATACTTGTCCACAATGACCCTACTGATGCACTTTCCTGATATGCTGCGTCTCTGGATAAAACAAGCTGTTTTAGGGTGGCATTTTCAGCCGCAAGATTCTGCACTTCAGTAGTGAGTTCCTGCATGCCTCTCATTAGGTCTTGAACGGCTGCCTCCATGACGGTACGGTTGTAGTCAGCTGGCATCTCAAACTGTCAGAATCCGAGTCCTCGGATTCATGACTCACCTGTTTGCTTCTTGCAGTTTTCTTCTTTGAGTGAACGGGGTTTCTTTTTCCTGGATGAGCGTGCCTTGTAAAGGTAAGCTCTGGAGTCTTCTGAATCCAGTCCGCTGGACTTCGGAGAGGTGCAGAGGTTCGCGGCTCCCGGTCGCTGAGACACCGAGGCTCGGATATGTTCAGTTGTTCCAGGAAGAGTCCAGGAAGAGACCAGGACGGAACCAGGATAAGAATACAGGGTAAAAGGGTTCCGAATGAGCACTGGGAAGAAGGGGTAACCAGGAAGGAAGGGAATTGGAAACCAGGGTTTACGAAGAGAAAAGGGCTAACACGAGAACACAACTTGCCGGGTGAAAGGCAGGCAAGCAGAGTGTTGAGACGTGCGGAAAGCGCAGGGGCGTGGCTGTTTTCAAGGGAGCATGAGGTCCGCACAGACAACTAGACCGCTCCAGGGCATAGCGTCGGCCATGTTGAAGGCGACTGCATAAAGTCTATTGACTGAAAGACCAGGCAGACCAGAAGGTTCGATATCGTCGATACATGACAATACTGAGCTCTTGCAGATGTTTTCTCCTTCAATTAATCTAAGAGAAATATGTCTTACATACATGGTTTATCCTTTTGACTCCCCTTGTGCCTTGCAATTATTCATTGAAATAGCATCCTTGATCCCAAGCCAATAGACTCTCTTTATTCCTCACAAAAAGCTGTTTTTCCAGCATCATTAATCATTAATCAGCAGGTTATTTTATCTTCTTTGCATATACACTTTCTTCATATTCCATTACATGTTCCTCTTGTTACTTCAGCTACATCTTTATCCTTGAGTATTTGCATATCGTTTCAGTGAGTCTCAGTATCTCTCCTCTGTGACAGCACTCTGCTCTTGTCAGATTTCACTTATAGCTCTATGATGTCCAGTGGTGTGTGCAGATGTCCTTTCACCCTCTCTGTGCGAGGGTACATTCGATCATTTGTTACAATCCAGTTGAGGCAAGTATTCACTATCGTTTGTTACTGATCACCCATAAGGGTTTCACGGGATCTATGCCAGTCTATCTGAGGGAGGTGCTGACTGATAAATCAAGTGTAAGGACCCTTAGGTCTAACAATACTGACCAGCGCACAACGCCCGCATGCAAATCTAGCAAGGCCATGAATTGTGCGTTTGCTATAGCTGCACCTAGGGCATGGAACACCCTGCTGCCAGATCTATGAGAACTGAGTTCAACAGCAATATTTAGAAAAAGGCTGAAAACATTTTTATTTCGATAATGATTGTTTCTATGCTAGGGCTTTCTTAGTCCATCATTTCCTGTCTGAGTCATTCAGACTGGCTCTCAAATATTTGTATTTCTGTCCTGTTTTTCTTATCTATTGTATGTTTCTTGTGCCCCTTAAGCCCCAGGGTCCATAGTGCATGTTACGAATGGATTAAAGTAAAAAGTAAAGTAAAGAAACATATGTGAACAAAATAATTCCAATGGAAATCCATGCTAATAAACGTGACAGACAGAAGACTCCTTCTTTCAGATATTTCTCAGGAAGGGTAGGGGCATCCTGCCTCAGGGGATACTCAACAGGAATGAAGATGGGCAGTAAGGGCACCAATATTTTGGCCTTAAACATGGTTGGGGGGCTCATTTTCTTTGCCATCAGAATGACCTTAGTATAGAATTCAGACTTCCCTGGAATTGTGCTCTACAGAATCTCAGTTCCTCCCTTCCCTCCTACAATGAACACACACGTGTTAATTCAAATCTGTTTTCGCAAAAAAATGTTGCGAAATAAAAGCATATTAGGTCCTCCTCATCTCCAACTCTGGCCTCTGGCTTCCTGGCACCCTTTTGAAGCAAACTGTAATTAGTTACTCTTTTAAAAGAGCATGAAGAGAACAGTTGCACACTGAGTCTTGAGTTCACATTGGGAAAATTGAGAGTGAACAGTACTGTTAGACCATACCACAGGGGCGCCTATGGACTATTTTTTTTTTTTTTTAAGGGACTTATGTTTAGTCACCCTATGTTTCCTAGGGTCATCCAGACGTGGACCCCTTGCTCACTGTGCTCAGAGAGACACAGCTCCACCTCACTGATGAGGCCCAACAAGGATGAAACACGTGTATGGGGTTGCTGTTGGTACTCTTGTTTAGAACGTAATTGCCATAGCATTTCAGTGCTGGACTGCCCATGTGGGACAAAGACTGATATGCAAATGGATATTTCCCATATGTGAAAGGTACAGTGAGCAAAAGGCGTGTGCTGCAAACTCTCATCTCAGAACAGGTTATCATGTCATGTTCTTTCTGGAGAGGAGCGCCTGCTACCATTTTTTAATATTTGCAAGGAACTTGGGGTTGGTCACCCTGAGTTACCTGGGGTCAACCAGACGTGGAATCCCTGCTCACTTTGCGCAGTGAGGCACAGCTCCACCTCACTGATGAGGCCCAACAAGGATGAAACACGTGTATGGGGTTGCTGTTGGTACTCTTGTTAAGAACGTAATTGCCATAGCATTTCGGTGCTGGACTGCCCATATGAGTGGGACAAAGACTGATATGCAAATTGATATTTCCCATCTGTGAAAGGTACAGTGAGCTAAAGTGTGGCTTCAGACTCTGGAGTGGGTACCTTCCCATAGAACAGGTCAATGGGCCGTGTTCGTTCTTGCAGAGGGGCACCTATGGACTATTTTTTTTATTCTGTTAGACCATACGACTTGAAATCAAGAGCCCTCATGAGTTTGCTGTAAATCTGTCAGGATACCGGCAAACTGTTTTACTGTTGCCGGCACTCTGTTCAGTGGAATGTCCACTGGATTAAGAGTGCCAGTGAAAGTGTCAAATCACCATTCCATGGAGTCCTGTTGGACTCCATGGAGGGATTTGCCGGCATTGCTGGCACCGGTGCTGGTAATGCCAGCTATTTATGGGCAGTAAGGTGGTGAAATTACCTACAGCTTTTAGCTGGTGCTCATTCCCGCCATCTCACCGGAAAACTCATAGTTGGCAGGTGCGGTAACGTACCGGCATGCGTCAATACCCGCATGTTAATACCAGCAAGTTAATACCGCACCAGCCAACTCATAATGAGGGCCTTGCCATGCGAGTATTATCAGTTACATTTTCATTGAAGAACTGAAAAGCAGAGGAATCAAAATATTCTGGGCGCTTGAAGTCAAGGTCTCTGAAGACATTGACAAAGAGACTGAAGTCCCGGAAGAAAATTAAAAGATGGGAAATAGGGTTCTGACCACCGAATGAAAGAGCCTTAAAATGCTTAGCTCGAAAGCTGCTTCAAACAATCAAAACAATTGTTAGATTTGGCTTGAACCATTTACGCCTTCATAAAGATGGTTCATGAGTCGAATCGAGCTGTGTCTGTAAATGTCAATTTCGATTCATACAGGTATCGAATCTGCTCAATCCAGTTCAAGCCAACATGGCAATGTAGTATGAATTGGGTTAAAGCATTTTTGACCAAAGACATATATACTTGCTGTCTGAGCACTGGCCTGATAGATTCATTATGGGTTTGGTGGTGCAGTGAAACATGATAGCACCATTTTCTTCAGTAGGAATGGAAATATTGCCACTTTTACCACACTGCCAAGTCTCAAGTGTTATGTTAAAATTGAGGAAATTCCTGTTGTCGAGTGCTGGAAGTGTAATCTCCACTTTAATGCCAAATAGTCATGGAATTTCTGCAGGCAGAATTACTCCACACAGCAATTAATTAATTAATCTTTGATAACATGTCTAAACTAGAGACCAGTCTCTAAGCGCAGTACCTGGAGTTGATCCTATGTTGCTCTGCTTGTTTTGCTTTCAAGACAAACGCATTGCACCTGAGCTATCCTCCTGACCCACAGAATTACCTCCAAAATCCACCTGGAGCAGAATGTACTCTAAAAATGGGCTTAACCCCACCCTTGACACACTTACAATCGTGCAGTAATTCTGCCAAACCAAGTGCTTGTAACAGCAAATGAGTTTGACATTATTTTCAATCAAAACACCACCAAACTAACAATTAACCTCAACGAACCAATCCCAGATTTCTCTTTTCTTTCTATTAAAATAAATTAAACCAAAAGGAAACAAAAAAAAGGACATTTTCATAAAAGAAAGGGAATTTTAAATTGTAGGTGGATTTTGAAAAAGGAATGCATTAGATGGAGCACACAAGGCCTTAACGTCTCCCGCTCTCTTCTATCTCAAACAGTGGAAGTAGGCATATGTGCTGCTACATTGTGTGTATGCACACAGTGCGACTTGCTTTATTGTGCTCGCCTCGGCTCGTATGAAGTTTGATGCCTTAATCAATGATGCCAATATCAGCTCTTTTAGACCTGTGCCCCCTTATGATACCATTCCCATAATTGCAGCACTGTGGGCAGCAGGAAGCAGGAGTCTGAGGTGATGAAGCCAGGGCAGTGCTGCTTGCCAACCACCACTAATGCCAACACCACCTCCAAGAGCGTGTGAAGAAGCCACAGCAAAGTAGCAGGGGTTCCAGTGTTTAAAGACTGTGGCTGGGAACAGTTCACCTGTGAGCAGTTGCTTGCTTTTTTAGGCAGTAAGATGTAGGATACCTGATGGTTTCTGTGTGTTACTTGTTGTCTGCAGTTTTTGCAGCATTGTTAGCAGTGGTCGAAGTGTACAAAAAGAAGTAGTGGAACTATGTTCCCTGCTGGCCTGCACCCACTCCCCAAAAGCCCCATCACCACGTCCCTTCCCACACACAATACACACACCCAAACACTTGCACCTGCTGTTTAAGGGAACGTGCACTGAAAGGGCAAGTTTCAACATCTTCCTACACTTTTATTTTAAAACAAAACCATTCCGAAACGGTTCCTTTTTAAAATAAACGTATAAGAGCTGTAAAAGATCATTTAAAAAAGTAGAGGAGCACCGCTCCCGACCGCTCCCGCTCACTTCGACCACTGGTTGTTAGTCTTTTTTGTGCTTGTGTTCTGGGGCAGGTAAAGGTCAGGCTGTGGCATGCACTAGAACAACAGCCTCGCTCTTTTAGCTAATCTGACCTTTTACATTGTTTTTAAATGGAAATATTCTAGGTTCACAGACAGACTTTTTTCGTTCAGCAACATGTTTGGGGTTTGTGTTGGACCCCAGATTATCCCTGATCCCTCACATAAATGCCTTATTGAAATCTCCAATTATCAGCTATTTTGTTTGAGATGAGTCAAACCTTTCACTACTCGATGCCGCTTTCGTAAGGTGGCACAGTCACTAGTTTGATCTCAAATTGATTATGGCAAAGCCATTTTAACAGGTGTCCCTCATTCCTCTTTAGCCCCTTGTTCCATGCTGCTGCATGTTTGGTTTTGGAGCATGTACATTTGAACATATTAGGGCGATTTTAAAATACCTCCACTGGCTTCTCCTAGATGCTAGGGTAATTTTTAAGCTGTTATGTATTACGTATAAAGCAATACACTGGGAGAAACCTAGTTACTTGGCAAACAATGTAAAAATATCAGGGGGTACAAGAGGTCTCCAGAAGGAAACACTTTTTGCCTGGAGATCCGCAATTGTAAATTGTGATTACCCCTAGAGGAGAAACGCTTCGTGAAAACAGCATTTTTCTGCCAGCTGAATGCAAAGGTGACCGTGCAGAACAACGCTCGCTTCCTGGAGGAGGCGGAGCTTGGGCACGATCACGTGTCTGACAAACAATGGTCGATATCATCGATGTAATTGTTATTGACTGGAATATTATGTCCATAATAATCTGTGGAGACTTCAATGCTAACTGTGTGCATCCGAAAGAGTAATCTATACCTACGATCTATCTGTCGCAAGCAGATTTTAGAGGCCGAGCATGGATAAACTTGATGACCTCAAGAAACTTTCATAATGCCGCTTGGACAAAGGATTGGAACATACAAATCCCGACTTGGGAAAGGGGAACATCCATGGTCACCTTGGACTATATCTTCATTTCTAACGCTATGCTGTTAGAAATCAACAACTACCAGGTGGATAAAACACAGGCAAGTGATCACAACATACTGTCTATAGCATGGGCGGCCAATTTGCACCAAACCGAAGTATACTCAGCGTCGGTCGAGTCTAACAGCCAACAAACTCGTCTGCGTCTTTCAGCAGCAAAGGTCCGAATTATTACGCAAGAATATGCAACAACAGCTGTCGATCTTCAAACAACGGACGCTACACCCAGACCAAATTATATTCCAATCCTGAGCAAGTTTAAGGCTAAACAGAAAGATGCGACCGCTATTCCAGTCAACCATAGTCATGCATATGACAAAGTATTAGCAGGGAAAAAAACTGCATTGAGAAAATTAAAACGGAAGGCAAAAGCTGAAAACATCAAGCAACATGGGAGCAGTATGCAAAAGAACAAAAAATATACAAGTCATGGTTGAGAACACGCAGAGCCGTTTTATATGAAAACGACGCACAAACCATGTTAAGAGCACTCTCAACAAAAAGGTCAGCAGACTTCTGGGCCCTAATTAATGCCACTAGAGGCAATCTCGGAGTCAACATGGCAAATTCAGTTACTGAATCTGCGTGGGATGATTTCTTCACAGAGCTCTTTGCAACCCCATCGATCAACCATAATCAACATCTGGAGACTAGCCGCCATCCATGGATAGATTTATCATCAAAACCTGATATAAGGCTAGTTATTCAAAACCTGAAAACTTCTAGAGCTCCGGGCCCAGATGGCCTGACCAATATCGATTTAAAAAACTACATTGATGAATAGACAGAGTTCATCAGTCTTCTATTGAATCAGTGCAGAATCAACAGACAGATCCCGGAGTCATGGACTAAAGCAACAATAGTCCCGATCTTTAAGAAAGGCTCCAGGGAAGATCTGGCGAATTACCGCCCTATAGCCCTTCTGGATATCCTAGGGAAACTGTTTGCAACTCTTCTCTTACAGCATTTCCGATTCTGGGCGAAAACGGCTCCTTGCAACGACCATCTGCAAACAGGTTTTAAGAAAAATGGCAGTACATCAGTAAATATCTTCCTTCTGAACATCCTGAAGGCCAAAATAAACCAGGGCGCCCCAACTGTCTACGCCACATTTATAGACCTGTCTCAGGCATTTGATAAAGTTGATAGAGCCCTCCTATGGGGTAAACTAAAACTTTGGAAATGCCCAGAAGATATCTTAAATCCGATAATAGCATTGCATACAGAGACTTCTCTCTGTTTCCGCCTGAGCAGGCAAGGCACACTGTCCAGAAAAATTCAAATAGAAAGAGGCGTGAAGCAAGGTTGTCCCCTGGCGCCGGCCTTATTTGTGGCTTTCCTAGGAGACTTTAAAGAATCTGAAGAGGATGTCCGCTCCTTTCCACCAAAAGTAGGCAACATCAAGGTATCGCGCATTTTATACGCAGATGACATGATCCTCTTGGACCAGATGCCAGTAGGTCTCCAACGACAGCTTGACAACCTTGCCAGATATATGGAAACAAATAATCTCTAAATCAACAATACTAAGACCAAAATCATGATTTTTGCCAAAAGCCAACAACTACGCAAACTTTCTAAAACTTGGTCAGTCAACATAATTAAAATTGAAGTAGTGGATCATTTCAAATACTTGGGAGTCATTATTGAGGGCTCGCCCAAAAAGACCAAAATGCAGCAATATCTGTGGGAGAAAACAAAAAACCTGACCTCACAAATGAAGGTGATTGACCGAAAAATTGGAACATTTTCATTGATACCAGCTATCAATTTTTACAAAGGTAACATTGTTCCATCTCTCACGTACGGCATGGATGCAACCATCTCCATGCCGACAGCGATCTGGCAGAAACTGGAGGGCTACATTTGGAAAACAGCTTTGGGTTTGCCTAACTCAATACCAATATCAGCATTAAGAAGAGACTTAAGACTTTTGTCTCTGGAAGCAACTGTAAGCATTGCATCTATCTCATTGTATAGGAAAACACTCCTACAAGATGACCTCCCTATCTTTCGCTTCATTGGGGACGAGCTAAAAGCTTCAAAATGCAAAGCTATCCATCTCTGGAATGACCAGCAAAAAAATAAATGACATACTGTAGCCTGCACAGATGAAGATCTGTTGACAAATCCTCAAAGAGTTATCCAGAAGCTTAAAAACGAAGATTGGATACCCACAACGGAAAAAGCAG
Organism: Ambystoma mexicanum; assembly: GCF_040938575.1. Taxonomy (NCBI): domain Eukaryota; kingdom Metazoa; phylum Chordata; class Amphibia; order Caudata; family Ambystomatidae; genus Ambystoma; species Ambystoma mexicanum. The sequence continues at coordinate 638,880,182 of NC_090937.1, forward strand.
TGGCTATTAAATTCTTGAAAGACTTACCCCCAACTTACAACAAGTTAAATTCCCCTTGGCATAATGTAAAAAGTTCCCAGATAAAAACCTCAGCAAAACGTTCTTAAGAGCGTGTCTCAATCCTTTGCACACAAGAGAAATATTAGCGATAAGAAGCCAAGCGGAGATGACAACCTGCAGACTCTGTAAAATTTCAGAAAATCAAGAAACGGTGCGCCACCTCTTGCTAAACTGTCCAGCCCTAAATAGAGACCGTACAGCCTTTCTAGCCCCCCTGTGGGTCAACTCAATACTGGTAGAAGAAGACACATGGTGTTCACGGCTGATCTCTGGCGAAAAAGTAAGATGGGCGATGGCAACAGCTAAAGTGATGGAAGCCGCATTTGAAAAAAATAATTTTTGTAAATTAGCTGAATAAACTCTTAGCTCGAAAACCCCCCAGCGATGCCAGAGCGATGCGATCGATGGACTGATTAGACCTAAGCAAAAGCCAATTGCGCGCGGCACTGGTTCGCTTTCATCAGAAGATACCGCCGTCGATATTTACTTGATTTTAGTTATTAGACTCTACCTGAGGAACATTTCGTCCGAGATCTGATCTTTTTGTAAAAATCAATTTCTTTTTGATTACACACAAATAAAAAAAATAAAAAAAATAAAAAAATAGAGCCTTCTCTGCAAAAAACCTGACTATTTGTTTGGTGATTTTGGACCTAATCCGCACAGTGTCACGGCCTGGTCTTCATTGACCAGAGACAACCATGACATGGATGCATGCCCCAGAACCCCCATGGTGGTGAGGTCTCAATGCGCTGCCTCACGAATGGACACAGAGTCTGTATGCGCACTCACCCGTGACGCATCGAGTTGCTAAGACAGTGAAAACACTGAAAGCCTGTTTATGGAATGCTTTATTTGAATGGACATTATTTTTATTTTTTTACGTTTTAAACCTATTTTGAGATTGTTTCACTTGCTTTTTCGACTATTGTCATTATTGTTGTTTTTTATGTGATGTCATTATGATTGTAAAATGTTTGTATCTGTTGATTTGTGAAGCGCTCTGATGCATGTTTGGCTGGTTCGTCTTATAGTTATGTGTTTTAATAAATGAAACAGTGACATGTGCCACGAAAATCAGTTGAACCTGCGCCTAAAAGTGATAATCCCTCCAATGAGGGTTTTCCAGGATAATTGGTCTGTTTTGTTTTACCATTTTGTTCCATTGTTTATGCACGCTGATATTCACATACTTTGAGAAGTGAAACAGGCCCAAACATGCCTGCTACAAGGGCATCAATCTAATTTCACTTCAGCAAAAATCCATTTCAGTAAAACAAGCAAAGAACGTGCAGTTATGGGAGTCATGGAGGTGCATACAAGAGTATACAAAGTTGTTGGATAATGCTGCACCTCCATATATAGAGAACCCCAAAGAACATGTTTGGTACATTTTTAAAAGCTGCTCCCCCGCCCCATCTTTAAACATTATGCCTTTGATAGGCAATTTGACTTACTGCCTTGATGTTCTACACAGAGACATGGAGAAAGAAGAATACTGAAGTAGAGCGAAGTAGATTAATGTGTTTAATCCCAAGCCACAGAGTGGGCCAACATGCTTCTGATACCTTTATTGTTGGAAACAGTCTCTGTATGTTGACTATTAAGAGTTCCAGGGGAAGCAAAGTGAAGTTATTTGAAGTATTAGCAAAATGAAAATGACTGGCTGAGTGAGAAACACATGGAAGATTGTTTTTCTTGATGGGCTGAAATTCCATTGACTTGCCTATGTGCAATGTAACTTGTGCACTATAGGTCTGCCTCAAAGAAGATGCCTTGGCACCCTTTGCAGAAGAACTGCTATCCAAATAAATGTTCTTGAACTCCCTTATAGAAAAGCCACTATCTGTAAAGTTGCTCTGGCTCTCCCTCGCAGAAAAAACTGGTCTGTAACACATTTAAGGCCTCGTCATTACAGGCCCAAACCTACATTGCTGTTCAACAAATCTGCTATACATATTTGTGGTGGGTTTGCGGGACCTCTTTCAATCTTTCTCAGGCTCAAATACGTTTTTTGGGTTTCCATCAGTCATTGCAATGGCTCATACTGATCATCGTCCTCCTTAACTGATTCTGCCAACAATTTCCTTGGGCAGCAATGTTTGGGGAAATTCTTTAGATTGCTTTTCATGATAACAAGGCACTGAACAATTTCAGCACTGAGGCAAGTACATGTTTCAGACACAATATTTCCATCTGTGCTAAACATTTGCTCACTCTAAATACTCTAGCTCACCACACTATGATCTAACCTGGAATGACTGGGTCACATTTGCTTCTATTCTCTCCAGTACTGGAATGGATCAGTGTTAAATGCAACTTCCCTGAGATAGATGTCAACACTGTACTATACAGAATGCTGCCAGGGCCATAGTGCTGTCCTTGGGGACATGAGAAGCTTGTCCCAAACGTTTGTTTTGTCCACTGTGGAATACCTTCAGACATAAATGTTGTATATAAGCTAGTTGACTGGTGATGCTGTGCGGAACTGGTAGGTTGGCCACCAGTGGTATGGTCACAATCCCCCAATAAACCTTCCATATCCTCTAGAACAGGAGAAACAAGCATGTTTTAAATTATAAATCTACCAGAGACTTTGGTAGCTATGTTATTTTAAACCAAGTAGTGTTGCAAGCTTACAGTGTTACTGTCAAAGTTTGTTAAATCGTCCACAATTTGAAGCAGCTGAAGCATTTGATCAGCCAGGGGTATGCCAGATACACCTCCACCACTTTAAAAGTCACCACACAGAGTCTCAACCTGTTGCTTTAACCTGATGTATTAGTGTCATCACTTAATTGAGTGTGGTATGCTTCCTGCAAATATTGTGAGCAGCTTTTCAAAAGGTCTTAGACGATGTCTAAGGTGCTCTAACATGAACCACAGTGATTAATTTATCATAACACCATCTGCCACTACATGTTGCAAGGTGCACCTCCACACTGTCTTCTTATGTACTAACATTCTTTGAAACATGTAATGAGTGGAGTTCTACATTCTGGGCACATCTTGCACACGTTGTTGAAATTGTATTTTGTGTCTTGCCTGAATCACCTCCGGGTGATGGTTGCAAGGTCTGCCAGGGTGGTAGGTGCTGCTGGACGGTGCGCCCTGGTCCGTGCTTCTGGCACCCGGTGAGGACAGCTGAGGGCTCCATGCACCTTCTACAGTGTGAGTGTCATGTGCTGCCTGGGTAGCAGATCCGGACTTTGCCCTTGGACTCCCCTCAATGGACCATGTTGGGCTGGGGTTATGGATGAGTTGTAGGACGTCGATTGCGTCCTCCTCGTCAGTGGCCGGTGCGGTGGCTGCTGCCTCCCGAGTGGAGCTGGTGGCTGCGGAGTGCGTGCCCTCCGTGCTCATCTCAGCAATGATGGGGCACACTTGCGTGGGTTCAGCTACAACAGGAGCCGTGCCCTCAGGCTGTGATGAAATGGTGCTCCTGCTGCCATTGGCCCTCTGCAGATGGACTGTCCTCCCAGTTCCCCTGGAGGTGGTGGCGGTGTCACCTCTCTCATGCATTCTGGCTTTTTTGGCTGCTGGGGGAGTACGTGCTGCAGTGCTTGTGTCTCCAGTGTCTGTCGGTGATCATGTGGAGGACATAAATAGGGTACATCATTGTTAATGGGTCTAGGTGCCTCATGCAGAATGTTCACGTCATGCTGCTCTATGCATTGGGGCCTATTCATCAGTGATTCTTGTAATGGGGATGTCGGGATGGTCATGCATTGATGGGTCAGTATTGCACGTGTATATGGTGCTGCATGCATGTATGTGTGTGGCAGGATCAATGGCCTGGTCATCGACACATGTTTGGGGTACCCCCTCAGCCTTCACTGTGCATTGTTTGACGTATACACTCACCTCCATCAGATGAGATGGCCACACCATGCTCCATGTCTCCGACCCCCTCTATGGCTTGACTCCGATTGTGGAGGCACATGTCTCCTCCCACTCCTTCATCTTCAGAGGTGATTCTGCGCCACCTCCTGTGGCCATTGCAAGGTTGCGGTTGACTGATAGGATATTCCGCACACGTAGCCGGAGGTCGTCCCACCTCTTGCGGCAGTCCATCACACTGCTGGTGGTAGTGCCCACCGCACTAACTTTGCCGGCAACTTCGTCCCAGATGGCCTTTTTCTTGATGATCGCCTCCCGGCGCATATCATTGGCGAAGACGACTTCGGCATTGGCTGCAAGTGTGCTAGTCAGCATTATGAGCTCCTCTGGTGTGAATTTCTCTTTCCCCTGTCTATCAGAGGTTTTTTTCAGGGCCTTTGACATCTTCAGGCAGTCCTGGATGGTTTTTGGTCAGAGTTCTCCGGAAAGATGTCCTGGATGCAGAGGATGGCAATGGATTGTGTTTTTAAAGATGGCCGCCATTCTCTTTCCCGTTCCTGTGCGATTACGCTATTTCCGGTTCTGCTTTTTAACGGTGTCCACTAATAGCGGTGACCGCTATTTGCATGTTGCGTGAGGGAGGAGGTGCTATCAGCACTGTGGTCGAGGCCGGTAATGGGCATTTTGTGGACTTTTGCGGCTTGGCGGTAATGTCATTTACGGCATGGCGCTATGCTCGTGTCCGCGAACTCATAATGGGACGCTATTAGCGGTCTTTTGCGAGGGTGGAGACGCTAATAGCGCCATGCCGTAAAATTCCGATTTTTACCGCACAACATGTAATGAGACCCATTGTTCTACTCGTGTTAAATAATCCATATTAGGTAATAAATCTCTGTTTTGCTCAACGCGTTTCAGGATCTATTCCCTTCTTCAGGAGCTGTTAGTTCCTATTTGTACTTCTTTCTTATCTACAAGTAATTAAATCCTGAAATAATATTTCAGTTATTATATTCATATATAGTTCCAAGGTTCAATATATCTGTCATAACATACTTAGGATAGAATAGTCACCTGGATGATGCTCCAAAATGAGTATGTTTCTATTGCTTAAGGACGCTGTATGGTATAGCTTATTCTGGATAAGAATCCCTGACGGGTCTGTATCCACCTGTGGGTATATCAATTTATAAAGTTTTCTTAAAAAGGAGGAGAGACTTCATCTTCAAAAGCCAATTACACTAAAAAGGTTTAAAGATTTTAAATAGAGAGAAAGGTGGTGATTATACCTCTCTCGAGTAGAAATTCAGGAATTCTCTTCACACAGAGGGTTCCACAGTCAGCTGCCTCAATTGATCGGGTAGTTACTTCCCGCTGTTCCCCAGTTAACACAGATTCCGCTTTTCTCGTTCTCGGGAGCTACCAACACTCGGCGCGGGTGGATATATCTCCCCTCTAAAGTATAAGTAGGCATTCTATCACTCTAAGGTTACACACCCTTGATCTCATTTATACATCATAGTTGTTAGCCTTTGTCATAATTAGTTAACTTATACCAAGTAACCTCCCTTACCTCATCATGTAGGATTAGGACCCATCTTGTTGACTTATGTTGCCCATGTTCTATCTTAGTTATCTTCAGTTTCTTGTTCGTACACCAATGGATATTCTGTAATATAACCCAGATGTGTAGGTCATAATGGTAAGTATATACTTAGATTCTTCCCATGCTTACCTCCTTTATGCAGTGGTGGCCGTTGCTGTACTGCCGCAGGAAAAGAGCGATGTTCAAATGGCCACTCTATTTATTAGAGCGTAATCACATTGTAAACGTGATGATGTCATGATTGTTTATCTACATCATGACGTGACGTCGTCATGATGTTTTTAAAAAAATGAATATTAGATTGGGTACTGAAGTAAATTATGTGATAATAATCTGATTCTAATCAGTAGTTTGAAGTGTGTTACTTACTCTGTATTAATCATATATTTGTCTTCTTGTATCAAAGTACGAATACTTTTTTGCTTCTCATATTGGCGAAGTGTAAATGGAAAAAGATAACACTCCGTTATTTTGTAGCTGACACTTTAGATCTATTTTTAGAGCATCATGCTAATGCACATCCTCCCTTTGTAATGCTCACAATCTAGTTCTTGTCACTCGAGGCGAGTGTTGTCTTACAGGTGATGTTATATGCTTTTCTGTTGGTACCATCTTGAATATTGAACATTAACACATTGTTAGATATTTGGCATTATTTCTTCATTATGATACAATTTTGAACATAACCACATTGTGGAATTTCTAACATGATTATGTCACCAATCACCAATGTTACATCCTAGATATTGGTCCAATTTCTTTTTCATGTGGTTTCCTTTCACAGTAACCTTCCTGTACATTGTGTTGCGGTACTAGATATACTTGTAATTTGAAATCCTACTTGATTTCCAATGATGATCCCCCCATTCTATTTCTTAGACAAATGGACTGAGTCTAAACTCTTCATTCATCCCATCGGGTGTAAGGCTGTTCAGCATCTCTATCCAGTGAATCTCTCTCTGGTCGATCCTCTTTCTGTGGTTGCCTCCTCTGGGAGCTTTCCTCACTAACTCCAGTATAATCACTTTAAGTTGTGCAACTGTGTGTCTATTTGCGTTAAAGTGTAACGCAACTGGGGATTTTATATTATTGGTTCTGATGGCGCTTTTGTGTTCGTTCCACCTGTCTTTTGCTTTCCTGGTGGTTTAGCCAACATAGAAAACACTGCATGGACAACTAAGCCCATATATCACTGATTTAGTGTCACAAGTTGCAAAGTCCTTAAGTCTCATTTTGTTGCCCTTTTTCAGATATCTTACATACCCACCCTTCATTATGTTGTTGCAATTATTACAACTTAGACTTGGATATGTCCGTGTTTTCCTAGTGCTCAATGTCATTTGCTTTTCTTTTGGGTGTCTTTCCGCCTTCACCAATTGGTCCCTTAGATTCTGACCTCGTTTATAGGCTATAAGTGGTCGTTGGGAAAAAAGTTGATGTAGTTGCGGGTCTAGTTCTATGATCCTCCAATTCTTCCTTATTAGCCTAGTCACGTGATGGCTTTGTCCAGAATATCTCAGTGTATAAAGGAACAGTATTTCTTTTGGTTTGTTCTTTGGTTATTTCCAAATTCCTTGCTTTCAATCTTGCCTGATCAATTATCAGCTTTGGATAACCCCTATCCATATACTTGTGGTCAATTTCTCGTTTTTCACTTCTTGTGCGCTATCTGTGGAAATTACCCTTTTTAACCTTAAAAATTGGCTATAAGGTAAATTGGCTCTCATTAGGACCCGGGCGTTAAGGGGTTTACGGCGCCGTAAACGGCGCCGACCCTTAACGCCTGATTCCAAGGTCCCTTTGCGGGATGGTGATTTTAACGCCTGCTTTTAAACTCATGCCGCAAAGGGACCTTGGTGCTAATTACGGCACCGTAATTTACGGTGCCGTAATTAGCGCCTTTCCCCATTCCCATTATGCCGTATGGGGCAAAAATGGGAATGGGGAAGGGGCCATTGGTGAATGGGGAATTACCGCCCCACTCACATTGGAATGGGGCGGTAATTCCGCCATCCACCATGGCGGAATCCTGACCTTAGCGGCATGGACCATGGTGCTATTAGCACCATGGTCCTCCGCCAAGGTCGTAATGAGGGCCATTGTCTTTTAAGTGTTGTGGATGATGGCTCAGGTAATGTAATGCATTGTTAACATCTGTTTTCTTATGGTAGATATTGGTTACTATATTACCATTTCTATTTTCGAGTTCCACATCAAGAAAGAGCAATAGTGGTGTACCTACCTCCATTGTAAATCCAATCCTCTCATGAATGGAATTGATGAATGTTAGAAATTCATCCAATTCTGTTCTGTTGCCTCTCCAAATTACAAAAAATGTCATCTATGTACCTTTTCCAGACCAGTATTTTCCTGGATCATTGCTCATTGTTCAGAATTTTGGTTGTTTCAAGGAGGTGCATAAACAGATTAGTGCATGCCGGGGCCATTGATGAGCCCATCGATGTCCCTGCCGCTTGTAGAAAGAATTGTGACTTATACCTGAAAAAGTTATTGACCAATATGATTTTGCTTAATTCAAGAATCAGAACTTTGTTAGCCTCACATTTGTTATCTTTCAGTAATGCCCACTCCAACGCTTCCAACCCATCTTGATGATGCGCTAATAAACAGAGCAGCCATTGTGATCATCGCTCTTTTCCTGCGGCAGTACAGCAACGGCCACTACTGCATAAAGGAGGTAAGCACGGGCAGAATCTAAGCATATACTTACCATTATGAATGAAGAGGGATCCATTTTTACCTACACATCTGGGTTATATTACAGAATATCCATTGGTGTACGAACAAGAAACTGAAGATAACTAAGATAGAACATGGGCAACATAAGTCAACAAGACGGGTCCTAATCCTACATGATGAGGTAAGGGAGGTTACTTGGTATAAGTTAACTAATTATGACAAAGGCTAACAACTATGATGTATAAATGAGATCAAGGGTGTGTAACCTTAGAGCGATAGAATGCCTACTTATACTTTATAGGGGAGATATATCCACCCGCGCCGAGTGTTGGTAGCTCCCGAGAACGAGAAAAGCGGAATCTGTGTTAACTGGGGAACAGCGGGAAGTAACTACCCGATCAATTGAGGCAGCTGACTGTGGAACCCTCTGTGTGAAGAGAATTCCTGAATTTCTACTCGAGAGAGGTATAATCACCACCTTTCTCTCTATTTAAAATCTTTAAACCTTTTTAGTGTAATTGGCTTTTGAAGCTGGAGTCCCTCCTCCTTTTTAAGAAAACTTTATAAATTGATATACGCACAGGTGGATACAGAAACGGCAGGGATACTTATCCAGAATAAGCTATACCATGCAGCGTCCTTAAGAAATAGAAATGTACTCATTTTGGAGCATCATCCAGGTGACTATTCTATCCTAAATATGTTATGACAGATATATTGAATCTTGGTACTATATATGAATATAATAACTGAAATATTATTTCTGGATTTAATTACTTGGAGATAAGAAAGAAGTACAAAAGAGGAACCAACACTCCTGAAGAAGGGAATAGATTCTGAAACGCGTTGAGCAAAACAGAGATTTATTACCTAATATGGATTATTTAACATGAGTAGAACAATGAGTGTAATTGTTACTAACTTAGATAGATCTCCAGCTTTAAGGCTATTAATTTCCACTTGAAGAATGTTTTACTTGTCACTGAAATACTACAGTTGATGAAAAGTCATGTTTGAATATTTTGTTTGAAGATTATGTTTGAAATTTATAAAAATACACAATGCACAAGTTACGTGTTATGTACTAAGAATTTTTATTGAACAATACAAATATTTGGTTGTATTATTACAACACATAGTGTGTGCGAAGGACGGGAGTGTTCCACAAGACTGTGGACATGTGCTGTTGTTTTACTTTTGTATACCACCTAGTGTCAGGTTGGTTTATCTCCCTTGCACCCCCCTAACACTCTTGAATATAATTTGTTTAAATATCATAAGTGTAAAGGTGTGCTTCCAGCTACCAGGGTATTAGCGGAGCACATATACCGCAATCACAAGCACTGGCATTCCATTAATGTACAGGTAGACTGTGATGCTAATGGACTGATTATGGAAGTGTATTCCAATTTCCCTGGCAGCACACATGATAGCTACATCTACAGCCACTCACCACTCCACCTGACCCTGGCATCGGGAAAATATGGCAACACCTGGCTCATCAGTGAGTCGGAACTGTCATGTACATGCAAGCAAGTGACACACTGAACAACAGACTATGACAATAAATGGCAATAACAACCATGTACAAATTGTCAGGTGACCGTGCTTACCATTCATGATGATGTCATAGCGGAATCGTGCCACCCCAGCTGAGGCAAGATACAATTCAGCACATGCAACCACTAGGGCCATAAAGGAGTGAACACTCAGGGTGTTTAAGTAATGTTTATGCTTCCTTGACCACTCTGGTGGGGTTTTGCTATATGCCCCACCAGTAGTCTGTAAAATCATAGTGGCAGCATGTGCACTGCATAATGTCGCAACACGGGGTGATGTACTAGTGGAAATGCAAGTGGAACACCGCCCTCAGGCACGGCACCAGCCTTGCCCTTGGTTGGCCAAAGGGCATGTGAAGAGGCTGCATGCACCCAGCTGGTGCAAACATACTTCACCTACGAACCTGGCCCTGTGGAGAACACACAGTGAGGCCACATCTCAGGTGCCATTCAGTGATGAATTGGGGACTATCCTCTGTGCCCATAACAACACCCTCAGAATGTGTGTCTGGGAGAGGCAAATTGTGTGCATCCATTATACATAAAAGAACATGCACAACCAGTGCTCCTGATAAGATTTGTAAGTGGGAGTATTGTACTCCCTATTTTTTAAAGTTGGGAATAAAATGATTTTGTGGGTAGTACAAATGTAAGTCCAATTCCTAATGAGAGTAATTCCAAAGAGAGTCAAAATATGTTTTAACTGAAAAACTGCATGTTTCTGCTAACATACATTCCTTTGCGCCTCGTCATATATGCCCATCAAAAGAAACATGTTTCTTCCAATTAGTCAGTTAAATTAGCATTGTACACCTGTGTTACTATGTGCGACACTTGGTCAAACATATCCATGTCGCTGTAAGGGTGAAAGATAGGGCGCAAGACTCCACATGTCTTTTTCATATTTTTTGTTGGGAGTATTTTTACTCCCTATTATCATTTTACATGGGTATGTGCCATGTTTTAGGGAGTAAAAGTGGCCAATATACCCCTTATCTGTAGGGCTGTGCACAAATTAGCAACACAGTCATAGCAACTGGAACCAACAGTGTCCATGTAATCCACCGAAAAGCACACAACACAAGCAACGAAGTCCCTGACCACCGTCACATGGATACCAACCACCTTTCTGCATTTAGCCCCCAACTACATACACGAGAACACAAGTAGAAAGGCACAGTACAAAACGGTAAGGAGCAACTAACACATGTGATGAGGGCCCTGCACACCCTATGTGTGTTGCACAACAATATACAGGTTGAGTAGCCAACCCATTCCATGACAACAAGTATGTTCAGAATATACATTCACATCAAAATTGTCATGCAGACTTTGAGAAATACAAGTGCACTGCAATAAAGATGCACATCTAACCTTTCAACTTGTGAGCTTGCACCAGCTGTACCCTGGAATGCAACAATGTCCCCCTCTGTAGGCCAGCAAACGTCCCAGCTCTGATGATGTGTCCTGTACACGCATACAACAGCAACGTTCCCTTCTATCGCATCAACCATCTTCCCCCAGCAGAATGCCTCTGTTGAAAAAAACAACACAAGGTCAGGGCAGGCAACATATTCATGCACCCAATAACACTGCAATATGCCACTCATCACCATATGTCCCTGCATCCATGCAGCCAAATCCACCCACCTCACACTAATGCAATGAAAACAACCCACACAGTGAAACCGTACCCCCCACCCCCACAGCACCTACACTGCCTGCCCCCCAGAGTGCCATGCAGTGAAGGACCAGGTACCACTTACCCCTTGCCATGCTGAGGGGACATTGTGAACACTCTGATCCGCCCAGAGTCAGAGGACTCCCAAAAAGAGATCACTGAGAGGTTGGAAACCCAGGATCTCCTTGGAAGTACTCCCAATGCCACAATATGGCATCCCCTGATTAACATGGCAGTGGGGAAGTGCAATAAACACTGCCAGGGCCGACGATGATATAAAGCTCAAGACAATGGGATGCAAATATATCAGCAATTTCATTGAAACAAGATCTGGCAGAAGGCAGATGTTCACAGAGGCAGCAATCATACAGTAAAGTAGGGCACAGAGGCAACTGGCATGAAAGAGACAAGCAGACATGAGAAAGGAATGAGAAACAGAAGCAAGGACTCTTCCACACAAAAGGGAGCAGGCAACAGGCAAGAGGAAGGGAAGGCAGACTTTGCAGTGACTGGATTGAATGGGGACCAATGTGTTTGGAACTGACGGGAGCATTGAGATGCTCTGAGCAGCTGTCAACAGACTTCAGAATATCTGCTGGTGTACCGTGCATGGTACATGTTCACCATGGCAAACAACAACACCAGGCCAATGGCATGTGCCTGGTGTTTGTGGTGAATATGGAATCCCACAAATGGCCATCAATGCTGTGCTGTGTGTGGATTTGTGTCTGGACAGCACCCCCAGAAGGGGCAGAAAGACCAAGAGTGGACTGCTTGTGTGGGTAGACATAACTACAACATCTCAGTGAACGGGATGCTGCGTGGCAGGCAAGACACATGCAAAAACTGCAAGGAAGCACTCACCATCAATACCATCACCATGTGTCCCAGCACACATGTAGCCAGGCTGACCACCATCATGACAACTCACCAATCAATGCCCTACAGTGACAGCCTCCCTCACAACAATCACACTGCAATCAGTGACACAATGATTGTCTTGATAAAACAGCATGCATAGACACACCAGCCTACCATCACCATGTTTAACATGCACCCATGAAGCTGTACCCGTTTACCTCAGTACAAAGAAAAGACAAATAACCCTACACAGTGTCAGACTCCCTCTCACCAATGACACCACAAGTGTCACCCTAAGTGCCCTCGACTTACCTGCACAAGGTACCCACCTGGCTCACATACACTGCATCTCGCCTGAAACAACATTTTGAACTTACAAAGACATGCATTGTATCAACTTAAAGATACTGGACAGTCATGAAAACCCCCGGAGGGAACAAGGAAATAAGCATGGACCGCTCAGTGTCAACATCTAAATGCACAAACAACCAAGCGTGAGCAACAATCAACATCACAACTGCAAAAGTGACCAGCAGAGAAATCACTGACAGCAAAGCAAACACATTACAAGCACAGTATAACATGCACCCTGGAAACAGGTGTCACTCAACCCTGGGATGTGGGCCCAGGTGGGGACATTGATTACAGGCATATAAGTTCTGCACATCCACTGTTAGGTCTCATGTGTGCATTTGTGGTATCCATGGATGCAGGGTAAGAAAAGGACACCAAGTGAGGAGATGTCCCGGGAGTGGAAGTACAAGTGTGGTAGCTGATGAGAAAGATGACAGAGGGCAAGAGGGAGACAGGACACTTAGTGATGAATGCATAGCAGTGGAGTGGGGAGAGAGAGAGAGAAAGAGAGAGAGAGAGAGAGAGAGAGAGAGAGAGTTAGGGGAAAAGTGGTGCAAGGAGGAGACTGGCTGGTGGGGAGATGGGGATGGATATGTCTGACATCACAGTGATGAACGCAGAGAGAAGATGGCCAAGAGAGGAAGACAGAGACATGAACAACTGTAAAAGAAGCAGTCTGGTCAGAGAGCCTGGAAGCTATATACATGGAAAATTAGCACATGAAGTGGGCGAAGAAGGACACACGTGGGTGATGCAGAAGGGCAGACTGGCAAAGCAAGGCCACTTGTGAAAAGTAAATCAGCAACTTCACATCAAAAAAACATGCACAACCCACCATGGCATGCACAGCAGAAAGACACCCATGTCCGCAATGTCCCTGCAAAGAATTGCCTACATCCACATACCCATAGCATGCACCAACCACCAACTGTGCTGGTTGGACACCACTGTAAATGGACCTCAGAACAATATGCAGCTGTTCACTAACCCTCTAACAAACCACACCCTGTGCGAGACAGTCCCAGTAAGTGTGCATGGATCCCAGGTGCACAGGCAACACCTACAGGGACAACAGATGAACACAAGCTGGGGGAGTGGGTGATATACTACATGTATGGGGCCACAATGCGCACAGACACTGTGAAGTCACTCACAATGCTGGATTAGACCAACACGTAATGTAGAAAAAGTCCTGCAATACATACAGGTGTAGAAAACATACAAAAATAAACAATTAACAACAAGTGACCTGATTGAGGAACACCGGGGCAGTTCGTCACGGGAACACATGCGCATATCTGTACAACGCTACATGCAGCAAGTGTGACAAACCTGTCCTGTGGAGTCAATGTGCACAAAAGCCCAGAACTCTGTCACCAGAGGTATTGCCATGAAGTGAAGCAGCCGATTATGTGTAGACCTGACAATGGAGGTGTGTGTTACATGTGGAATAGTAGAATGGCAGGTCATGTGAGCTGATAACAGAGTGGAGTGGGTAGTGGCATAGGTCAAAGAGTGGAGTGGACAGGGAGTACACCTGCAGGGCCCCGTAGGAAACATGGGGCATGGCGACTGGAAGGGTGTCAATAAGGAGACATCATCACGGCCTGTGAGGCATGTTTTGGAGAAGCAAAATACAAAGATTACAGATGCACAGAGAATGCATGTCGTTAATTAGCAGGTACATCCAGAATGCAGAAAATACTGCCATTGGCTCAAGTGTGACAAGTGATGCACAATCCCTTCAAGTGCACATACACACACATGCATGTGTACGGACATACATCTGCAGTGACATTTACAGTGAACAATAAATACACCCACAGCTAGCAATCATGTGGAATGCATGCAAAGACCGTGGTGACCAATAATACAGACATAACACAAGAGACAGTGCACATCATTGCCTGCTGACAGAGCTGGCCTGATGTGATTCCCCCGTCACCTCCATCAGAAATTTTACCTCCAAATTTGTGAAAGGACGGCCAGTGCCTGGCAGAGGGCATGGGGATTAGGGATGTGAAAGGGTGCAGGGTGGACATCTCATGAAGTTCAGTCAACATGGGACATTGTATTTCACCAGCCATACAAGCTAATTGTGCATACAACACATATGTGTCAATATTCCACCAACCCATTATTACCTGCACAAGGCTCCCTCTCGTCCTCACGGCAACCATGGCAGTTGACACCACTGTGCATGGCTGCATGTCCACTACTGCGCTCATCATTCCTTAGATAGGGCAACAGCACATCCCTCAAGGAAATAACAACTAAACGGAAATGAGTCCATCTTGGGTAGGGTGTAATAAGAACACATGCCTCCATCCTCGACAAGGGTCTAGAAAAACATGAAAAAAGGGTTCATCCCAATCAAGGGGTAAAATAAATATAAATTCAGAGCACACCGGTCAAGTAAAAATAAAAATAAATCCATGGATTTGGGGAAAAAGCCTACCATGGGTGTGGGGGAGGGTGCATGTCAACATCCACATAAGTAGAAAAAGAACATGAAAAATTCCCTCCATGGGCTCATGGACATCACAGCAATGGTGGTTCAGGGTGCATTTGTCTGCTGGCCCCCAATCCTGTGGTTGACAGGTTGATGGTTGTGGTGGTGGAACTAATCCACACAGTGTCAAGGCCTGGTCCTCATTGACCAGGGACAGCCATGACATGGATGCATGCACCAGAACCCCACTGGTGGTGAGGTCTAAATGTGCTTCCTCACGAATGGAAACAGAGTCTGTATGCGCACTCACTTGTGATGCATCAAGTTGCTAAGGCAGTGTGTGCCTCAAGGCAGCCATTTCCTGTGGAGATGTGTTCTTGTGGCAGAGAGTTCATCATGCATTGCTGTCCTCAAAGCCTCCATCTCACAGTGCAGGGCCTCTCTATGTGCCTGAACATCTGCATGCAGGGGTGCCTGCAGAGACCTCAGATCAGCCCGTCAGCCCTTGATGTTGGTCTGCATGGCCGGTCTATGGGAGTGGCTTGAGGACCGCATGACCTGGAGCCTTTTCACTTCCTGGGCCTCTGGTGGTGCCATGTTCTTGCCCATTTTAACCATGCAGGAAATTTGTCCAACACATTGCCATGTCAGATAGCGGCACGCAACATTTGCTGCTCCCACGCTGTCTCTCCAGCCTGCACATGTCCACCACGTGTGCGGGCCTCATGGCAGCCTGATGCAAGGGACCATGCCTGTTGCTGCACTGCCCCTGTCATTGGCTGCAGGTCCGCAACCCTCCATTGGACATCAGCCCCAGAACCTGATGCCAACTCATGGGAGGGTGGACTTGCAGCTGTAACCACTGCAGACGTGGGGCCCACCACTGATTGGCTTTGTGAATCCAGCTGCACATCCGCAGACTCAATGACCTCATCTGTTCTGCCCATCGGATCACTCACCTTCTCCCTCTGTGAGGCAAATACATCTGGTTCTGCATCCAAATCAGCTGAGTCTGAAGAGGCAGCAGCATGACTGATTATCGTCTGTAGCACCAGTGGATTTTCATGACGAACGACACACCGGCCTCCACTATTGGTCTGACGTACCAACGCCTCTTCTTCCGACTCCTTCTCCTTTGCATCTGGTGCATCCTCACTTGCACATGAAACGAGGATGCCAATTTGTGTTATGTTCCTCCAGACAAAAATGCCCATCTGAATCAAACAGACACAAAATTGCAGGACACATAGGCAGGTCACGCAAGGATCTGAGATTGCAACTTCCTACACTGTGAGCTGTAAGACACAGATGCAGGCCTTGTGCTGACAATTCAGCACCCCACCTCCCCCCAGGTTCTGTCCATGCGGTCAGTGGATACAATGACGTTCAAAAGTGTCTTGCACATTGACTGATGGTCCATGCAACTGTTATGTTAGCACACAACCCAGGGACAAGTACTGCACATGGGGCATTGTAATGTGGAAGGCCATCACATGGCATCAGTAAGCCACCCAAATCCACAGATACTACACCATGAAAACATGACACACAATACATGATTTCAACTGAGAACTGGACAACCATGTCCAGTCAATACAGACATTTAGACTTTTCAATAATTTTGCACCATCACTACATATGTTGCATGCCTGAGATAGTAAGCTGTCAAATCCTATTAAAAGTGCTCTCATATCTGCATTGGGACATGGCATACATGCATACCTTTAACATTGGCATCCACTCCATCCACCCAACATGACAACCACTGCCACATGTCACCTTAATGCCATCATGCACCCTGGCCAGGACAGCACTGTTCACTGCATCGTTGTTCGGAGTGTAGTACATGTACAATGACCAACATGATATGTGTGCAACAAAGATGTGTGCGCTGTCAAAATCACAAACCACTCAGTGTAGGGCTCCCTGTGTTCAGTAGTAAGGTGACCTCACATATGACTGTTGCCACCTGCTGTGGCACATCAATGACAACACCATGTCTCCCAGTTCCCTTTGTGGTGCTCCATGTTGGTGTGAGTCCCCTGCTGTATCCCTATCAAAAATCAGGAACATTCATTGTAAATTGACATTGTGAGTGATGACAGTGCCATTCACATGACATTGTCATATGAAGCGTCAGTCGATGGCTAGCCATGGGTGAGTGACCAACAGTCGTTTAGTATGACCCTGTCAGGCAACGGCCACTGTCATCAAATACAATGCAAACTGCTACTGCACATCATGGGTGTATGTTGAGCACCATATTTGTCCTTGCCATGTGTGGCCGCACAACTTGGTATCCCCTTGCACCAGCACTAAGCCAATAGTGCCTGAAATAGTGAAGTGGGAACGTTGACATATGGCTTTTACACAAGTGTGCCATAATGTACATGCAGTCTATGGCATGCATCAATCACGTATTTCTTCTCAAATGCAATACTCCACTGTAACACATACGCTTGCTACACCACCACTATATGGGAATCATTGGCTGCAGGCCAGCACTAAGTAGAGACGCAGATGCCAGCACTGTCAGTAGAAGCATGGTCGTGCTCTTTTGCTCACACTCCACCCATGATGATAAGGAGGCTTTCTCTGCGCAAATGTGGGGCCCATATGACATATCCTGAGCCATCTTTGTCAGACATACCTATGAAGGTTGTACAGTGTCCAGGAGTAACATGTAGGTGCAACAATCATTCTCTACAGTAATGCCTCCCGGATAGTTGTCATTGTTTGTGAATAAGTCCCTGTCTATCTACATAATCCCACGTTGATGGGTCATTGTGAATTAACGTGCATGCTCGTACAGTGTACAGAGAACCTGCACCTCCTGAACTACATCTCATATAACACAAGGAGCAACAGGGCCATCATGCCACATCTGAGTGTGTGATGTAGCTGTCATGTCTTTACTCATCAAACAGATGACACAAGTGTGGACAAGTATGCATGTCTCAAGTACACACACAGGCCAATGATGCAGGTGGCAAGGCATGTGTCTGTCATGTATCAAATGATGGACAAATACAGGTCTTTCATGTCAAATAGGTGCTTCTAATATGAAGTGGATAAACATGATTAAACTATCATGCACATACATGAAATCATATGCGTACTCATTGGCATTAACAATGGCTGTTACGGTTCACATGGGCTGGCTACGGGCATATAATTTTCAGATTGCCAGAATGCTAATGGTCACCATGTAGAGTATAGTATAACCCCTTACACCATACAAGTGTAATTGCTTCAACATCATGCCTGCCACTCGGGGCAGTGGTCTGCGGGCACTGATGCACCGTCAGTCTGGTCCCACTACAGGGTGTCATGACAGACAGCTCTAGTGTGCATCATGACAAGGCATCCCATAGGAGCAGGTGACAATTTGAACATGCAACTCAGCATCAAATCATGTGATTGGTCAACATCTATCGTGTATACCTGTTAAGTTATGCAAAGTGACAAGCCGCAAGAATGTAGCAAACAACAGTACATGTAGGTCTGTCATTAATTGGCCTGCGGGTGATGTGTGCCTGTCAGGAGGGCACATCATGAGGTCTGGCAATTTTCACACGTTCTAGACATTTATACCCTGCATGCATGTACTGTCACTGATGTGTAGGCCAGCAGAAAGTGATATGCACTATCACCCGAACATGTACCACACACGTCCACCACACTCCCAGAATGAAGGCCATGTGACATGAGTCTAAACGTTAGCAAACATGCATTCCCCAAGGAAGTTATACAACTGCAGCGAGAAGTACCACTAAACACATATGGTGGGTCACTCTTGATTGGTGAAACATATGATGCACAAGAAAGGCCACTGATAGATGTGCCCTCATAGTTCTCCAGGACTCCCACGCCTTGCACCTGCTCAAGGGTGATGAAATGACTTGTTGCTTCTTCATGCAGTGTCAGCAGCTCCTCCTGTGCCCCCCCTCCAGTGGCCAGTGCAGAGGCCACGTTGATACTGAGCTTGTGCTTGGACCAACTTGTGCTTGGACCAACGTGTGAGATCCTTCCACCACTTCTGAACTGGTTCAGCAGCGCTCATCTCCACACCTATGGCGTTGATCTGGTCTGTGACCTGCTGCCAATGCACCATCCGTTGTGCAGTTGTATGAGTGCTCCCCGCAGACTGGCACATCTTACAATAGTGATCGGTTAAGTAGTCAATGAGGATCTGGAACTCCTCATCAGTGACGGGCCTCTTCCTCTGCAGACCCATCTCCTGTGCTGTGGCTTGGGATGAAGCCTCTTCCTGTTCTGCAGGACATTCCTTCTTGGCGCTAGGGTCGTAGGTGGTGGTGCTTCACCTGTCTGTCTGCTACCATGTTGGCGTCTAGGTGCCGGGTCACCTGTGGCCTGAGGCCTACCATGTTCTCCTGGCGCTGGGGCAGATGTGTCCTCACCATGTCCCTGACTCCAACCCTGTCTGCTCCATTTCCCTCTTGGGGCATTTCCACTCATGTTTAAGGTGTAAAGGATAAATGGAAGGCGCACCAAAATATTGTTATGGGCAATATGCGGAAGGGAACAGTCTACGTGATGTGCGACGTAGATGTGTGGTCCAGAAAGGCCCATTGTACCCCAAAAGCAAAATGCATGGTACACGATATACAGAGACATCCCTAAACTCACAAATTGCATACATGATACCCGTAAAGCTTCCGAAGAGTAAAAAAGCAGTATGAGACACGCAGAGGCTTCCCTAAACTCAAAATTGCATATGCAATACACCGTAGGCCTCAGAATGGACATAAATACAGGCAAGTATGCACAGAGGAGACTCCCGAAAACATTTTTTTATGGTGCACATTACCTGTAGGAAGCGTCTAGTGTAGCACCCCCAAACATGTGTTAGCAACACTCGTCCGGCTCATACTGTGAGTCGTGTTAAGGGGCTTTACTCTGTTATAAGCTGCTATGGATGAGAGACACACACCAAAGTTCCTCCTGCCTGCGAATGGCTGACTTTGCCTCCTTCGGGCCCTGCTTTGCCTCACTCACTACTTATCTGATGGTTCCTGCATGAGTGTGAGTGCCTGCTTGCAACCAGCACTGACTTGGAGTGCCAGCTGGCCAACTTTTACCTGTACTCCTGTGTTGGGCCTGTGACCACCTCTTCTGTATTTGGGACTTCCACCTCTACACCACCACAGCTTCACAGCATCTACTGAGGACCCTGCTAAGCCATACCTGCCTCGGGGGTGCCATGTCAGGTCCATCAACATCCTCGGAAGAGTGCAGCACCCCACATCGAGGCATTAGGCTGCCAACTTCACCTCCACCAAAGTTGGCATCCTGGTGGATAGGGTCCTGGGGGCCTATGATGCCCTCTTTATGCCAGCAATGCAGGTGGGAAATAACACAAGGCTGAAGATCTGGGAGGACATTGTGGCTGCCATCAATGCAGAGGGGGCGGCAGACAGCCCGAACACCACGGTTCGGAAATGTTGGGACGGCCTAAAGGCCTGTAGCCTTTCCCAGGTGGTGGCAGCCCTCGCCAAGGAACCCACTGTGGAGGTGTACTGTGCATGCTGCCACCGGTTCACCCAGGTAGAGCTGTGGGTCCTTGAGAGATTCTATCCGGACCTTCATGTCCAGATCTGTGCCTGGAGAAGTCGTCTGGAAGCTGCTGGTGAGTACCCATGTGGAGCGATGCTCTACAGTGCATGTGTTCGATGCATGTTTGCAGATTCTACATTCTGTTTGCAGCTTGTGTGTGGTGTGAGACGCAGCAGCTGGGTATATGTGGCATCAGAGCTAGTATACCAGCATGTGCATGGTTATTGGCAGTTTTTTTCATCAGTGACTGGTTGGACTCGGGCACATCCTGTGTGAGATCATGGACCAAGTGCAGTGACAGTACGGATGCAAGCATGCTATGTTGTGGACATATGAGGGACGTTCATGATGAACACCTCCATGTGTGGCACAAATGCCAGTTCTTCCATGCAGTTGAATGTGCTGAGGGTGACACATTTTCATGGATGTCTGTGAATGTCAAGTTGTTGCACTGACATCTCCAGGACAGGGATGTGACAACTCACCCCACTGCATTGGGGGCACATGAGTACATGCAATATGTGTATGCTGTGATCCACAACAACATGAGAAATTGATTTACAGATATGTGTGGCAGTACGTGTTGCTTGGTTGTGACTGTGTTTGTGTGGGCAGGTGCCCTTGTGCTGTTCCTATGCCGTGGCTACATGTCATCCTTGTGTTGGTTGGTCATTGGTATGTTGGCTTTGCTTGTTTTGTGTGATGTATTGGTGGCCACACAACAATGTGCTGTGTTGACGTGTGTGTATCATGACTGTGATTCAACCTCCACACTACATTCATGCAACAGTTGACCAGCAGTTTGCATGGGCACATGCATGCGTGTGTGTGTGTGCATTGAATTCCTGGTTGCAACATGCTGCATTATAGGTGATATTGATGTTGGGTATGCCACTCATGCATTCACAGCAATGATGGATGCCAATGGGGCTCATTACGGGTCCACTGGTAACTGTGCTGGTGCTACTGGCGGGTTGCAGACGGATCCGTAAATAATTCCCGGCACCTGACTTCCCAGTGCCACCGGGCTATTCCATGTCTGGCAGCCAGGAAGTCAGGTGCCAACAATTTTGTTAATTCCCATTCCCATAGAGTCTCATAGGACTCTATGGAAATGGGGACACGGAAGCAACGACACTGTTGTTAACAGTGCCGGTATTTTTGTGATGGGTCTGCCGACCATGGCCGCTGCGCTTGTCAGGGTCAGACCTGTCAGGAATAGCAGCTCTAGCAGTCAGAGCTGTAATATGCCGGTCTGGAAACAACGGTGCCAGTAAGGTTACCGGCACCCTTGTTTCCAGACCGGCACAGTCTGAATGATGCCCAAAGTCTTTTGTCCCATTTCCCACAGTTGCTGCAGCATGTGGAGGCATTGCTGTGGAGCATAAAGCCAGGGACCGGCCCACCAGACCAAAGTGCATACCCTGCCAGCCAACATTGAGACCACCTCATCTGAGGGAGTGTTGGCTGGAGGAGCACATGTAAAATTGGGCGGAACAGCTGAGGGTATCTACCACAAGGTTGTTGTGGTAGGGGACTCCTCAGTGGATGTTGGCCAGGGTGCAGTAATAGTGAAGCCATCTGGTCATCCAGGGAGTTGAAAGGGTTGGTGGAGGAGGAGGAGGCAAGTGAAGTTCAGCACACAGAACCTTGTGGGGATATGCAGGAGGGTGTTCAGGATGCACCCCTAGGCCAGGGACACAAGAATGCGCAGTGCACCATGGAAGTAGCTGCACGACCTCCTGTCAATGGTCCATCTGCTCCAGCCCTGGCCACCATCGTGGATGCCTCCACCCAGACCAAGCCCCCCCTTGTGTCCTAGGAGGCCAGCCCTGAGTTGGTGCTTGCCCTGCTGGCTGGTCTGACGAGGAGGATAGGCACGATTTGTGATGCTGTGATAGCTACTTGTGAGGAGCTGTCATAGCATCACAAATCGATTTGTCTCTATCTGGGTCAGCTGGCACATGCTCTACTCTTGGGTGGTCTCTGTTCAGTGGCACATTCACTTGCCCCCTCCTCCACTGACTCCACTGTGCCCCAGTCGTCCTCCAGGGAGCCTTCCTTGCAAGGTGACATCAAGGCCCCTCTGTGCCAATCCAACCCACACCGCCCTGTCTGGTGTCGAGCACGTCCCTATATACGGTGGAAGTGTCAGCTACTACAGAAAGGGTGGTCACTGTGTCTGCCCAGGCGCCAACACAGGAACAGGCATCAGTGGGACAGCTGGCACCTCAGGACAGTGCTGGCACTGTACCCCCCAACATGTAACATCCAAATGGCGGGGGTACCTGCGCAGCATACGCTCAGCCAGGCAGCAGCAGAAAAGGAGTGACCAGAGGCAATGCTCGCAGGCCATGCAACATCGAGGAGGGAAGACAGGCAGGGCAGTTCAGTCACCTGGCAGGAGGAACGGAGGAGACTCCGGCGATTGGTGTGTGTCAGAATGGCTATCCGAACGCAGCTGATGGTGGAAAGGCAGTGGATAAGTATGGCAATGGTTGCTTGGGCCAGAGAAGAGGTGCTGGAGAGAAGGACTCTGATGCGGGCTGCCATCCTGGAGGAGGCTTGCAGGGATGTGGAAGAGGAGGACAGGAGGTTGTTTGGGGGCTGCAGGCCATCCAGGAGAGAACATTGGTGAACCTCCAAGTGGAGGATGAGGAATGCGACTCTGCCGTGGAGGACCTGATGAGAGACTATTGAGCCCACTTCCTGTGTATATAGTTATTTGTGTGGATATTCTTTATCACTTTTGTTCATTTTGCCCTTGGCTATTTCCCACTTCCACATAGTAGTTTTTCACAGTGTACATATTTTTTATACAGAATTGAGTTTCTTGATCACACAGTTGTTGGTGTTTCTTTGTTCATGTGCTGCATTTGGTTTACTTTGGTTTTGATATGTATTTGTTCTGTGACTCTCACATGGGTTGGGGGCCTCACTGTGGATGTGTTGGATACGCTCATCCCTTGTGCAATTGTTATTCAGTTGGTTTGTCCATCACGATGCATGGCCACCCACCTACGCACATCAGCTATCACCCAGTGGATGCTCTCATGCCATGCCACTCAAATGCTTCATCTTCACATGTGGATTTTTTAAGTCTGGCTGTACACATCATCCATCTCCTTGGCTCACACACTCTCAGACATCCTTCACATCATCCTGTTAAACTTGTGTTAGCTGCAGGGGATTTGCCTGCTATGCTTTTCTACCGGACTCCCTTCATTCATGTATTAGTACATGCTACTATTCACACACATTACATGTGACTCTGTCCTATCAGTGATGTCTTAGACTTGTGTACACCTTGGTCATTCACCTATTTCAAACTATCGTCCGATCTCTATCACTCCTTTTCTGGGCAAACACCTTGAAAAGCTGGCCATCTCTCAGCTTACTTGCCACACTGAATCTATTGGTTGTCTCCATGACCATCAGTCTGGCTTCAGAGCAGCCAGAGACACAGACAATGCTCTCCTGAACACTGTGAAGATCCGCTCACTAATCTTGACTCTAGCATTCCTTCTGTCCTCCTCCCCCTTGATATTTCCTCTGCTTTTGACATGGTCAATCATGCCATACTGATCAATCGACTCTGTGAGAACCTGGGCATCGTGGATCAGGCTCTGGATTGGATGACTTCCTTCTTCCTGGACTTACCCTCCCAGGTCCAACTTGGGTCCTTTCTCTTCACCACCTCTCTCTCCACATGTGGTGTTCCCCACTCTTCACATTACAGACCTTGCCAAGAAGGCCCACTACCAGCTGCACCTCCTCAAAGGTATTCCACTTTTTCTCATGTTCCACCCAAAAGCTCACAGTATACAGAGCCCTAGTTCTCACTAGGCTGGACTACTACACCAACCTCTTTCTTAATCTGCCTTCCTCTACTCTCCACTCTCTGCAATTAATCCAGGACTGTGAGATTTGTCCTTGGCCTCAAGCCCAGTGACTATATCTCTCCAGCCCTGAAATCTCTCCACTGGCTCCCGGTGGCTGCAAGGATCAATTTCAAGACCCTCTGCATCGTCCACAAGGCTTTCTGGGGTCAGGTTGTAACGCTCACCTGGCTCCCACGGAGGCGCTGGTCTGGTCTGGGTTGCTGTGGCCTCTTCAAGCGTGATGCGCAGAATTCGGACCACCGATTGAACAGGACCCCCAAATCTTGCTTGTCTGGCCCGTAGGAATATCCTTCTGCAGATGAGAAAGGGGATTAACTGTCTGCTGAATAGTGTGCTTGCTCCCCCCTTTCCCCTTTCGTTCTTCTCTGACTTTCTCCAAAACCCCCGGTTTAAGCTCACCTTATGGTTTGGAAGGATGAACTCTCCATCCTGCTTCTGGTGCAGAGGCGCGCGTTCATCCAGTTACTTCACTGGTTTTCAGAATGGCGCTGGCACATCTGCTTGACTTTTCTGAGCGATACGCCGTAAGTATGAAGATGCAAAAGTTCAAGTGTGAGCCTCCTTTTATGTTGTTTTTTCTGTCCTTTATTTCAGGTGCAGAACAAAGGCGATGCGTTGAGGGGTTAAATTGCCGGTGATAAAATCAGGTGAGTTAGTGATGAGGGCGACCCCTCTAAATGTCTTTATAATTCCCCAGTAATGTCTTTTGTCCTTTCCCCATAGGGGCCGGGGTGCGGTACCTGCCAAAGATGCAGCGCCGACCCGAGATGTGGAATGGTTCACCAAGAAAAGCCGGTAAGTAATATGGCTGAAAATTCGGCTTTCCTCTTGTGTTCCCTTGCTCACCTTTTGTCTCTTCTTCTCTCCCCTAGGTGCAGAGATGTGGCGACCGGTGCTGAGAGCCGTGATGGAGCCGGGCGTCGTCTCGGGAACAGGTGAGTGAAGCGTGGTGCTGCAGCGAGCAACGGGGTGCTTTTAAATGGAAGTCTTCTTTCAGGAATGCTGGCATGAAGATTCCGGATGCAGGTAAGAAGGTTGAATAAGATCTTGGTTTTCACCTTTCTCTTCTCTTATTCCCTTACAGGTGTTCCAGGTTCGAGGCAGGCGTGGCTGGAGTCCAGGTGCAGGAGCAGACACGATGAGCGTTCAGCTGCTGGGATGCAGATCAACGCGAAGCACGTGTGGCTGTCAGGGCGTGGCTTAAATAGCATTGGAAGAAGTTCCAGGTGAGTATTCTTCCACAGCCCCACCCAAGTAACAAAATAGTTCCTTCAGAAAAATAGTCCCTTCTAAGCCTCATTTGGCTTGGTTCTTCATGCAGCATGGTCTGCATCAGGTGAGTGTGCAGCATGGTCTGCTTCAGGTAAGTGCACCAAACACTTCCCCTTATGAGCCTGGCGCCTATGGTGCCAGGACTGATGTCCAACATGAGCCTGGCGCCAACGGCGCGAGGACAGAGTCCAAAGAGCCCCTATAAAGGGCCGCTGGGCTTTTACCCGGGGGCGTGATGCCTGCTCCCGGGGGTGCTGGGCCTTGCCTGGTGCTCCGGGGGTAGGCATCATGACAGCGCTCTCCTCCAAGGCCCCTCCCAAGGTCGTTTCCCCAGGAGGTTTCGGTTTGTTCGGGAAATTCCGATGGAACCTTTTTACTAGCCGAGGTGCATGTACGTGGTCGATGGGTTCCCAAGATCTTTCCTGAGGCCCGTACCCCTTCCAATCAATTAGATAGAAAAGTTATGATTTTGAGATCTTAGAGTCCAAAATGTTCTTCACCTCGAATTCAAGATCCCCATCTATCTGGATTGGTTCTGGTGGCTTTATTAATCTGGTTCCTGGTTGCACTGGTTTCAAATGCGACACATGAAAAACGGGGTGAATCCGCATGTTAGCTGGTAGATCTAGCTTGACTGCCACTGGGTTAATTATAGCTTTGATCGAGTAAGGGCCTAAATACCTTGGATTAAAAGTCTGAGGTCCCTTGAGCAATAAGTGTTTGGTAGCCAACCATACTTGATCCCCTATTTGGTATGGAGGCGCCTCCTTTCGATGCAGATTCGCATTCTTTTTGTATTTCCCTTTCGCATGTTGTAAGTGTGCAGTAGCATCCTTGAAGGCTTGAGTAATCGTAGAATGCAAATGGTCCACTGCGGGCATTTCGAGGCTCAAAGGTGAGTCCAAGTCTGAAGTACGAAGGTGATGTCCATATAGGGTATAAAAGGGGCTCTGACCAGTTCCAGAGTGTATCGAGTTATTGTATGCCTATTCAGCCACCCATAAAATATCCTTCCAATTACCCTCCGATTGGTGCAACATACATCGTAGATATTGTTCAAGGGTCTGGTTCGTTCTCTCCGTCTGACCATCGGTCTGTGGGTGGTGGCTGGTTGAGAGTCTTACGTCGATTTGTGCCAGTTGACAACACTTTTTCCAAAAATGGGAAATAAACTGGCTTCCCCGATCGGAGATTAGTATGGATATGAATCCATGCAGACGGATGATATTTTCGAGGAATTCCTTGGCAAGAACAAAAGCTGAAGGTAATCCTTTCAACGGAATAAAATGGGCCATCTTGGAAAATAAATCCACCACAACCAGAATAGTATTGAATCCATTACAAGAGGGCAGGTCCGTGATAAAATCTAGTGACAAGGTGTGCCAAGGTGCTGGTGGAATGTCTAAGGGTTGAAGAAGACCGGCGGGTTTTGTTTTTTGACCTTTGTTTTGGGCGCAAACTCCACAGGACATCACGAAAGATTTAATATCCTTTCGCCAGGACGGCCACCAG
Organism: Ambystoma mexicanum; assembly: GCF_040938575.1. Lineage (NCBI taxonomy): Eukaryota > Metazoa > Chordata > Amphibia > Caudata > Ambystomatidae > Ambystoma > Ambystoma mexicanum. The sequence continues at coordinate 638,907,558 of NC_090937.1, forward strand.
AATTGTCGTTTAATTTTTTCCTCTGTTTTGGCAATGCCAGGATGTCCTTCCATCAGAGTATCGTGATGACGGGAAATAACCAGTTCTTGCAATTCCTTTTCTGGCAAAAATAAGCGTCCTTGGAAGTAAGGTAAGCCATCGTTGATTGAAAAGGCAGACCCCCATTTGATCCAATCCTGCAAGGCTGAAGAGTCCAGAAATAGTTTTACCCGTGCTTGAATGTCTTCAAGGGTTTGTAAAGTGGTTATCCCCAAGATTCTTTGTTCGGGAATTATCGGCACAGGTTCTGAGTTTGTGTCCATTTCTCCCATTCCAATTCGAGATAGCGCGTCCACTTTGCCATTCTTACAGCCGGGACGGTAGGTGATTACAAAATCGAACTCGGCAAAGAATAAAGCCCATCGGAGTTGTCGTGAAGACTGAGCCTTGGCAGTTTTTAAATATTGTAAATTTCGGTGATCAGTGATCACGGTGATGGTATGCCTGGCGCCAAGAAGATAATGCCGCCAAGCCTTAAAGGCGGACTTAATGGCTAATAATTCCTTATCAGTGATTGCATAATTTATCTCCGGCGGCGAGAACTTTCTGGACCAAAATGCTACAGGGTGCAGTTGGTTGGTTTCGGGGTCTCTCTGAGACAGGACAGCTCCCATGGCTAAGCTGGATGCGTCGGTTTCGACTATATATCGGAGATCAGGACGCGGGTGTTTCAAAATAGGTGCGGACGTAAATTTAGCTTTTAATTCCTGAAAGGCCTGTTCAGCTTCCTCGGTCCATTCAAAACGTTTATTCTTCCGCAAGAGTGCAGTGATGGGTTGTACCACCCGTGAAAATTCCGGGATAAACCTGCAATAAAAATTGGCAAAACCAAGCATGCTTTTGACACCTTTCACCGAACTAGGTGATGGCCATTTGAGGATGGCATCCACTTTCCGTGAGTCCATTCGGACCCCTTTAGGTGTCAGGATGAATCCAAGAAACTCAACCTCGGTGGTGTGGAAAACGCATTTTTCCAGCTTTGCAAACAGTTTGTGCTGGCGAAATTTCTCAAGGACGGCCCTGACATGTTTTCTGTGATCAGATTCCGAAGAGGAGTACACCAGAATGTCATCGATATACACGACAACACAGACATCGATGAGTTCCCGAAGGACATTGTTCATGAAGAGTTGGAAGTCAGCAGGCGAGTTGCACAACCCGAAAGGCATCACCTGGTATTCGAATAGTCAATATTTTGTACGGAAGGCCGTTTTCCATTTGTCGCCTTCTTTTACTCGTACCAGATGATAAGCCCCCCGGAGATCTAACTTGGTGTATATGCAAGCGTCCTTCACCTGGTCAAGGAGTTCAGGTATCAAAGGCAGAGGGTAACGATTTTTAACAGTTATCTGGTTCAATGCGCGGTAATCGATACAAGTTCTAAGGTCACCTTGTTTTTTTGGCACGAAGAACAAAGCCGAGGATGCCGGAGATTTTGACGGGCGAATGAAACCACTGGCTAGGTATTGATCTAAATATTGTCTCAAATGCAGATTCTCCGGCTCCGTAAGGGCATAAATCCTGCTACAAAGGGGTTGTGCACCGGGCACCAGATCGATTTGGCAATCGTACGATCTGTGAGGAGGTAAGATGTTGGCCTGTTCCCTTTGGAAGACGTCCTGAAAGTCTTGGTATTCCGGAGGTAGTTGCATGGAGACAGAGGTTACTGATGCTAGACTGATCTCCAGATTTTCTGGGTAGCAGGTTCGTGCACACTCCGGAAAGGTTATTCTCTTCGCTCACCAATCAATTCGAGGATTATGTGTCTCTAACCAAGGGATTCCGAGAATAACCTGAAACTGTGGAGCCTTGATTACATCAAACACAACTGCCTCCCGATGGCCGTCCGGACCTACAAGTGTCACCTCAGCTGTGGAATGTGTTACCGGTCCCGAGGCAAATTTGGTTCCATCAACTGTGGTGATGACATCTTTGCTGGTTTTAGGACGCAGGGGAAGGTTAATCCTGGAGACCAATTCACGATCCACATAGTTTCCTATAGCCCCACTATCGATGTATGCCTTTATTGCATGCAACCACTTAGGCTGTTCCGGATCTACGAGGACCATTGGCACAGTGAAATGCGAGGTCTGAGAGTTCGTTTTTAAGCTCGGCAAGGGGACCCTACGCTTGTCGGGCGGGGTTGTTTCCCGATACAGAGGTTTCATGGATTTTATCAGCGGCTCCTACCACCTGCCTGGGCGGCCTTGCCGGGGAATCTCGTAGAAAGTGTCCAGAGAATCCACAATAAAGACATAAGTGCATCTGTCGTCTTCTTTCACGTTCCTTTTGCGTTAAAGGTCCTTTAACTCCTCCGATTTGCATTGGCTCAGAGGCTTCAGCCCCCTTGAGGTTAGCGTGGGTCTTGACTAACACCCGGGTCTCAAACTTGGACCGATCTGCTTTTCTGTTTTGCAGTCTGTGATCCAATTGGACCACTAAGTCTATATATTCTGAGCATTCTTGGGGCGGATTTACAACTTGGGCCAGGACATCTTTAAGATCTCCGCGTAGACCTCGATAAAATAACGTGATTCTTTTGTCCTCTGGCCACCCATTTTCCACAATTAGTCTATTAAAGGTTGCAATGTAGGAAAGGAGGTCTTGAGTGCCCTGTAGCAGAGATAGAAGTTCGTCATCCAGAGCCTGCCCCTGGGAGTGACGAGCAAATAACTTTTCCATGCTTGCTTGAAATCCTTGAAAATCACAAAGAATCGGGTCATCTTGAGTTACCAGTGGAACTGACCAATCGGCAGCACTGCCGCTGAGATATGACAATACAAAGGCTACCTTGGTCTGGTCAATAGGGAAGGCCCCAGGTCTGCACAGGAAATGCAAACGACACTGATTCATGAATACGGCGAATCGTTTGGGGTCCCCAGCAAAGCGTTCGGGTGGGGCCAGCGGCATGTTTCCAGGTAGATTAATCTGCACCGTGTTACTGGAAAGCATAGGAGCGGGGTTCCCTCCGGAAACGGGTAAATGAGTTTGTCCAGCTTGACTTTGCAAAAGCTGTCTAGCCAGGTCATCAGCTCTTTCCTTTGTTACAATCACTTCCCTCCTGAGAGCATTAGTCTCTTGACGAGCGGCGTGTACTTCGGCCCGTAATTCCCCAGTAGTTGGGCCAACTGGTCAGTCTCGGAAGTTTCCATAGCGCCTGGGTGGGAATTTGTAGGATGGCTTCGCGTTCTGTAACGCTCACCTGGCTCCCACGGAGGCGCTGGTCTGGTCTGGGTTGCTGTGGCCTCTTCAAGCGTGATGCGCAGAATTCGGACCACCGATTGAACAGGACCCCCAAATCTTGCTTGTCTGGCCCGTAGGAATATCCTTCTGCAGATGAGAAAGGGGATTAACTGTCTGCTGAATAGTGTGCTTGCTCCCCCTTTCCCACTTCGTTCTTCTCTGACTTCCTCCAAAACCCCCGGTTTAAGCTCACCTTATGGTTTGGAAGGATGAACTCTCCATCCTGCTTCTGGTGCAGGGCGCGCGTTCGTCCAGTTACTTCACTGGTTTTCAGAATGGCGCTGGTACATCTGCTTGACTTTTCTGAGCGATACGCCGTAAGTATGAAGATGCAAAAGTTCAAGTGTGAGCCTCCTTTTATGTTGTTTTTTCTGTCCTTTATTTCAGGTGCAGAACAAAGGCGATGCGTTGAGGGGTTAAATTGCCGGTGGTAAAATCAGGTGAGTTAGTGATGAGGGCGACCCCTCTAAATGTCTTTATAATTCCCCAGTAATGTCTTTTGTCCTTTCCCCATAGGGGCCGGGGTGCGGTACCTGCCAAAGATGCAGCGCCGACCCAAGATGTGGAATGGTTCACCAAGAAAAGCCGGTAAGTAATATGGCTGAAAATTCAGCTTTCCTCTTGTGTTCCCTTGCTCACCTTTTGTCTCTTCTTCTCTCCCCTAGGTGCAGAGATGTGGCGACCGGTGCTGAGAGCCGCGATGGAGCCGGGCGGCGTCTCGGGAACAGGTGAGTGAAGCGTGGCGCTGCAGCGAGCAACGCAGTGCTTTTAAATGGAAGTCTTCCTTCAGGAATGCTGGCGTGAAGATTCCGGATGCAGGTAAGAAGGTTGAATAAGATCTTGGTTTTCACCTTTCCCTTCTCTTATTCCCTTACAGGTGTTCCAGGTTCGAGGCAGGCGTGGCTGGAGTCCAGGTGCAGGAGCAGACACGGTGAGCGTTCAGCTGCTGGGATGCAGATCAACGTGAAGCACGTGTGGCTGTCAGGGCTTGGCTTAAATAGCTTTGGAAGAAGTTCCAGGTGAGTATTCTTCCACAGCCCCACCCAAGTAACAAAATAGTTCCTTCAGAAAAATAGTCCCTCCTAAGCCTAATTTGGCTTGGTTCTTCATGCAGCATGGTCTGCATCAGGTGAGTGTGCAGCATGGTCTGCTTCAGGTAAGTGCACCAAACACTTCCCCTTATGAGCCTAGCGCCTATGGCGCCAGGACTGATGTCCAACATGAGCCTGGCCCAACGGCGCCAGGACAGAGTCCAAAGAGCCCCTATAAAGGGCCACTGGGCTTTTACCCGGGGGCGTGATGCCTGCTCCCAGGGGTGCTGGGCCTGGCCTGGTGCTCCGGGGGTAGGCATCATGACACAGGTCCCGCACTATATCCAACTCTATCTTCCAAAAGACCTTCCTTCTGGAACCATTTGTTCATCTACCTCTAACTCTCTGATGGTCAGACGCTTCTTCAGGCAGAGAGTGGGGATATTTCTCTCTCCTCTGCAGGAGCCTCCCTCTGAAATGGCCTCCCTGCCCCTCTCAAACTTGATCCGGACCACCTGAAGTTCCGGAAGCAGCTCAAGACCTTCCTTTTCTCCTCTGCTTTTTCTCTCTCTCCCCCTGCTGACCTACCTGTCTGCTGTGCTGACTGGTTGCTTAGCTACCCTCTGATTCTCATTGGGTACCAGGCTCCTCCACGATATGTCTTCCCTGCATTGCTTCGGGGCCTACAGAGCACTTAGGAGCAGTAACTGTAACCCTACAGTCCCCTGCCTCCTTGCACTTACCCAGAGCCTTGCTGCCCTGGATGCATTTATTCAGAGCAATGCTGCCCTGATTGCCCTTCCCCCTTCCCTCCCTGTGGCACTTCCCCCTTACCTTCCCCCTGCACTCTGCATTGTCGCACTTGTACGATCTGAATGACAAAAGGCCTAGTAAGATCGTATGTCTTGTCACACCTAGAAACACTTGTGTGCAGGTGCATTATAAATGACTTATCATATCATATTATACCTACAGCAATTTGAAGCCATTGCAATGGCACTTGGACACAATGATATGTCAGATTGCATTACATTGCTTTACTATGTTGTATGTATATGGTTTATTTGATTGTTTGTGTGTTTGTTTGTTTGTTTGTTTGTTTGTTTGTTTGTTTGTTTGTTTGTTTGTTTGTTTGTTGATTTGTATTGCGGGCCAAACCCGGGGGTATCGGGGCACATTTGCAAAAGGATACAAGTATACTTTAGGCATGAGTTACATTAGTTACAATTGGATGAGTAGTAATAGTTACAATTTGCTTGTACATAATAAGAACAGAGAATATATATATTTAGTACACTAACAATGCACAGGGGAATGCAATACAGTTGCAGAAGAATAACTGTCAATGGCAGTGGTTACAATGCCAGAGATTCATATAGCGACAGATGAATAGGCTTCTACGTCCGTGTTTGTCAGTGGTCCTTAGCTACGAGCCAGTTCATGGTATTTCGCCTAAAGTTATGGAAGGGTTGGGCCGCTCTCAAGGAGGGAGGGAGGGCGTTCCACAGCTGCGCCGCCATCACAGGGAAGCTCCTCCCCCCTGCTTTTTTTTAGTTTGAAACTAGGAACAACCAAGCAGAAAGAGTTAGCTGTCGGCGTAAGGTATATTTTCTGACAATTCTCACTGATAAAGTGGGGCAGCTTTGTTGAGACATCTGTGGGTTAGGGAGATGGTTTTAGCACAATTTTGTCATTAATGGAAAGCCATTTGTTCTGTCTCCTTAGCTCCGAAATATGCTCTCTCCTAGGTATGCCAAGAGCTGTTCTAAGTGCATTGTTTTGGATAATTTGGGTTTTATTAATGTAATTGCTCACACCCAGGTAGAATGCATTGCAATAATCCAACTCAGAGGGAATGAGGGCTCTGGCTAAGATAGTACAACTTTCTTTGGCCCTGATCAGATTACAAGTATATTCTGGCGAGGAGGCCATGACATTAAATTGTTTGCTTAGTCTGAAGGTTGAGTCAAGGTGAAAGTCTACGGTTTTTACCTCTTTTACCACTTTAATATTGTTCCCATCAATATTGAAAGAGGTGTATTTTGTACTAAGTTTGCTCAGGTTGGTTGCCGATCCGAGTATCAGGAGCTCAGTTTTATCGTCATTCAGGCACAGGCCATGGGTGGCCACCCATGCCTGAATGATTAGGTACATTGTATTCACTAAGGCCATATCATTGTCGTAATCCCCAGTTAGAGGTATGAGGATCTGGTTGTCATCTGCAGTGTAGGTGACACCCAGATGGTTCAGGTCATCGAACAATGGCTTCGTGAATATATTATACATTGTTGGTGAGACACAGGAACCTTGTGGGACACCACAGGTTATTGGAATAGGCTCAGCGGCATCTGAGGGAGAGAAGACTCTCGTGGTCCTATCAGTAGTCCAGCCTAGAGAGATCCAGAGCTCTGGAGACAGTGAGCTTCTGGGGAAGGAGAGGAAAGGAAGAATATCTCTGAGGAGGTGCAGATGGTAGTGTGACTTCTTAGAGACGTCAGAGATATGAGGAGAGAAGGAAAGTGTGGAGTCGAAGATGACCCTGAGGTTTTAGTCTCGCAGGTGGGAGCAGGGAGAGGGCCAAGAGAGGCTGGCCAGAGAGTGACAGGAAAGGAGGGGGCAAGTGTGCCAATGAGGAGAATCTCAGTCTTACTGGCATTGAGGCAGGGATCAATAGCGGCACACCGCTCCTGGATGGCGGACAGACAGTCAGAGATGAGAGAAGGAGAGGAGGTGGCTGAATGGAGCCTGAAAATGAACCGAGTGTCATCCGCATATCACTGAAAGTTGGTGCAGAGAGCAGCAATTCGGTGAACAAGAAGTGCAGATATTGGTTTAACAGCCAGGGAGAGAGGTTAGACCCTTGGGGAACACCACAAGTAGTGATAGAGATAGAGGAGAGGACCTCGGAGGGTCGATCAGAGAGGAAGGAGGTCAGCCAAGCCAGAGCCAGATCAGTGATATCCAGGTTACCACAGGGACGGTTTAGCAGGATGGCATGGTTGACCGTATGATCACAGTTTATCATGTATTTGGGGGTGGTGGTGTGGAGCTCTTCTGTTGTTTTTAGTCAGAGAGGGCCAACCAGTCTGAGGGAAACTCAATGCACCTGAATTTCAGGCAGCTTGAGGTCCCCGAATGTATGAAATGCTATTTCAATATGACAAAAATTAGTGTGAGGTTCAGCCGTGCTGAATGGCTAGTTCAGCAATTTTTTGGGGCCCCATTCTGCTGCTTTCTTTTACTACAAACAGCAGGGGGAGACCCCCTGCATGCACCCCTTCTGCCTCTGACTCCCTTACTATATACTTAACCCAACATAACATCTACCTGTTTGTGGTAAAAAAAGTGGGTTGAATATGCAGCAAAAATGAATTTAGTGAAGTTGCCATTAGGCAAAAGTGTGTAATACCGGAAACCATCAGGCATGGGAAGGAGTGGGGTAGGGTAGTTGGAGAAGGAAGGTAGTACTGGAGTGGGTTCCCAGCATTTTGGTTTCTGTAAGGACTTTCTTCCTGCATTTCCTGCAGGCAAAGTGTTCCGTGTGTGGTATCATACGGCAAAGGGCACTTGTTACAACAACAAGAATTGGACCCCTTATAGTAGTCATGCTTAGGATCAACCCCCTGTGGCATTGTGACTTTAAAGGTGGTGGGGCAACCCCTCATTCTTTGATACATCTTTGGGCCCGCAAGAGACTAAGAGGGAGACACTTTTGGACTACTTTTGGGAGTCCAGTTCAGTCCAAATACAGCTGCCATAAAGGTGAAGACAGAAGGCATCAAAGGCAGGTGAGAGTTCCGTCTCAAAAGCCTCCCCAGGGTATATTGGGGGTACCTGCTGTTGGACAAAGGCCTTACTGCTGGCTGCACCACAGCCAGGACCCTGTTTCCTGGGGGTGAAGGATCCCGTGCATATTACGGCTAAGCTTCCTGGAGTGGGAATGCAGATCAGAAGGACTCAGCTGGTCCCTGGATACCTTTTGCAGCAACCTAGAAGTCAAGGAACAACACTGGGCCCTGATTTTTGCATTAAATCACTTGTGAGCTACACTAAACCGAGTAACGGCCTTGTCCACCTGGTAAAAGTTTCGGACTATATTGACTTTTAAGCCCCCCTTCTATACCTTTCCTTTCTGAGCACACTGAACATTGACATTGTAGCCCAATCTGGTTGTCTGAACACCCCTGTTAATTTACACTGAGTGCCCTTTCACAATGGCCTGCTTTCTCTATGTGTTCTGTTACACAATGGGCCTTTCACATGTTTTCTAGTGTTATCCGTAGATTTCAATGAATATCATTTAATCTAATGAGATTTCACTTAATTTATTTCACCAGAAATGGTAGGTGAATTGGTATATGTGTAATGCCTACTAGGTGGGGTGTGGGGTAAGGGTATAAGTTAGGGTAGGGAGGGCTGAGGGGTTGCAGGGCGTCTCAACCCGCATTATAAAAAAAGAAAAATAGAAAAAGAAAAAAGTTAATTTAGTTTTTCTGGGGAAATGGATTTAGTGAAATCACATACATCCTTTTATTGTAAGTTGACTGCATTTTTAGTGTTTGATTAAAATTATATACTTTTATAGAATCTTGGATGAACATGCCCTTTTGTTGGACCTTTGTACTACTGCTCTTCGGTTTGCTATTGTTATCAGCTCACATACCCCCTAAAGATATGGCCTGCCATCAGCTTGTGCTAACAAAGGAGGTGAAGGAGTAATAGTCGCTGTTGGTTTAGTGGTAGTCACCGGAGGATAGCACAGGGGCAATGTGCTGTTCTTGGAAGCATGACCACGCAGTGCAACAGAGGTTTGAATGCCATATCCACGATTAGAAACCAAACTCATGTTTAGTATTAGGCATGTTATAAAAAAATAAATAAATAATTGTATGGGCCTGAGTAGGCAGTTTATCCACTACTTGTCACTGTACGTATACGGAGCAGTAGACAATTTGTCACACTCACCTATGAATGACCGAAAAATGTGTCCTGTTCACCGAATTTTCCAAGGAGGGACACACGAATATTCTCTCAAGCAGACACATTAATCCACTGAGCCATCTTACTTGGAGGAGTAAAGTTGAAGGAGATGAGCAGTGTCATATGCATGGGTACATTACTACAAAGCCAGACCTAGAGACACATGGGCGAAGTTCCACGCATACTTAGCCAGCCTCACCTCGGCCTGATCATCCGGCTGTCTTGCTGAATTGCCCTTTAATCACGACTACCCCCATTTGCAACTGCTGTGATTTTGAATTGAAAACCCTACTGCATGAATGTTATTTCTTTGCCACGGATATGCTATGTAGCTATACATCTGTATGCTAAAATGTGTTCTCGCTGCTGTCCGGTTTCCTCGGCCTCTTGCTTCTCGTTGTTCCTGCCAAGAGTTAATACATTTTAAAAAAATGTAAAAGAGAAGTTTTTCTTTAACCAGTAACTATAGGTTTTTGGGGGGGAGCACAGATGTGATTGCTGGACATCACTGTGGCAATAAGCCCCGAGAAGGTGGGCCATTACCTCATGAGGTAATTCCCCCAGTGTCCACAGTTACAGGCCCGAGAGTAGTGAGGGCCTTAATGAAGGCCCTAGGGGCATACCTTAGGTGGTAATGGCTCGCTGTCTTGGGGCTTATTGCCATTCGTACCCTGGCCCATTAGACCGGGGTGCTAATGTTTTTTTTCTCCGGCTGCGAGACGCGTTGCGTTTCTCAGGTGAAATAAAAAGTTTTAAAAAGTCATTAAAAAATGGCCACCGCGGACAGTAAACATGTGGTCCCTTCTCTCTTTCCATGGTGGCCTGAAGAAAAAAAAAAGAAGACGACGACCGGTGCGAGGGATGCGCAAGTACGTGAGCAGGATCACCGTTTGGTAAGGCTCGCAAATGTACCAATCGGTACATTTGTTTCGAGCCAAAAAACCTGCGCCGGGTACTAATGAGAAATGGAAGTCCCGCAATGAGAGGAGCTGTTCCACTCAACTTGTGTTGACCAAGGAAGATTTTCAACAATAGGACAACAGGCCTTTTACACTCTCCATCTTCTCCTCGCCTTCATTGCCCACACACACACGCCTACCAATGATGAACACAGGGGCAGCGTCAGGCATGGGCTTGGGAGGGCTAAAGCCCCCCACTTTGACGTAGCAGGCATCACTATGCAGTTACCCCCAGCCTGGGGGAGGGGCTCAGACCGCTAGAACCTGTCACATTTCTCAACTCAAAGAGCAGTGTATTTACTTAAGCAAATACACTGCTTTTCTAGGTGAGAAAACAGGTATTGAAGTGAAGGTAGAGACAGAGAACAAAATCCTGCCAAGGGGATGTCAGTAGCCCCCCCCCCCCATGTTGCAGATAAAGGCGTAACTGCTGGTTCAGCTTTTGCACCTATGAATGAATGCAATGTGAATGGTGTACACTGAAGGTGTCAGTGAGCGCACAGTCCAAATGTTATGGGTGCTCCTGTTAATGACAGATCAGCTGTGTGGGTGCGTGACTGGTGGGTGAATGTGTCTGAATGTGCCTATATCTCTGTATATCTCTCTATATATCTCTGTATATCTCTGTATATATCTCTGTATGTATCTATGTGTATGCAAGCTGGGACCTCGGGAAGGGCATTGGAGGGGCATTGGAGCATGAATATTTTTTGACAAGAGCATGGCATGTTTTACTGCCGTTTTTGGGCAAAGAAAAGCCAACTTCAGTGTTTTTATGTGATGGTGGGATTGGAAGGGGGATTAGGGGAAACACTACAGCGGGGCTGGTTTTTTCTGGGTCCTATGGTGGCATGGAATGTTGTACTCACAATAAGGGCAAAGCCAACATGAGTGTTCTTACATGGGGAGGGCATGTTTCCTTATTTTGACTTGGCTTTTTATTTTACTGGTGTTAAGGTCAAAGGCAACATAACTATTCTTACATGGGGGAATATGACATGATGAGTGCAAAATAAGTGTTCTTATATGGGGGATGTGTGTAATTATAATATGTTATTTATATAGCGCTTTCGCCTAAGCGCTGTACAGAGAACATATTTACATAAAATGTATCACCCAACCGAAGTTTGCACTCATTTAATGAGCTTTATTTATTGCATTTGTTGACAGCACCCAAACCTGCAAGTATCATGACGCTCGTACAACTTGGTGAGCAAGAAAAACACAGTACAGTACAGAGTAAGAGAGAGGTAACAAGGTGCAAAAGCAACTTAATAGTACAAGGTCCGTAGAGGAGGGTTGAGATCAGGGAGGTCACTTTGAAGTATGAAAGGCTCAGTTTGCCTCACCAGGTTTTGAACCTACGAATCACGCTCAGATTGCAACAGCATGCGCTCAGCCCACTGAGCTACTTTACCAGCTAGCCAGCAAGAACATGTTTTCTTACTGTGGCATTTCAGTTTATTACTGGTGTTAAGGGCAAAGCAACATAAGTATTCTTACGTTGGGGTGGAGGCAATCGTACAGCCGCAAGGCAATGCACTTTTTACTGTTGCATGACATTTTTTACAGAGAAAATACAACATGATGAGAGTTCTTATATGGGGTGTGGGGGGTTTGTGTAGCCAGTTTTTTTGTAGTGGCATGGCTTTTTTTCACTGGCATTAAGGCAAAGCCAACAGGATTATGTTCTTACATGGGGATACTGGCATGTATTGGCCGAGCCAGCATAAACATGCTTGGTTATAGTATCCTTACCGGCATTATGGACAAAGCAAACATGAGTATTTTCCTATGTGGGAATAGTGGCACCAGAATGGACATGTGTGAGCACAATCAATGTGAAAATGCTTTTCTACACTTGAAGAGTACTGGCATATAGTGGGCAAAGGCATTATGAAAATATGTTTGAAAATGCTCCTGTGCATTGTTGGTGGCTTGGCATCTAATGGACTGTTGATGTCTTACCCCGCAAAACCGATTCTAAACTGTGTGGCTTTTTACCTAATCTATCACAGAAAGTGTACTGACAAATGCGCTATTTTAACCCATTATTTTAAAACTTTTCTCAAGGGGGCAAACAGTAGAGCAACAGGTTTAATGTCCCGTCTCACTATCACTTTTCAAAACTGACATCCAGCCCCCCAAAAAAAGTTAAGCTGGCTCCGCCTCCGGGGTGAACAAGGAATTTAGGTTTTTTGTTTTCGACTGCTGCTGTTTCTATTTGTATACTGTGCATGGTGGCTCCCACAACCATTTGCTTGAACTCTATTGGAACATGTTGTCACCTTTTTTTAAAAAAAAAAAAAAAGCGAAACATGAAATACTTCCTTCATTGGGTCCTCAAGCAATTAAAACGTCTCACCCCTTTTTGTCCTGATCATCGCTCACAGTCCTCCCATGGTCTTTTTGCAAATGCAAAAACAAAATAAATGCAGACTTAAAGAGGTTAAGGATTGCTTTGATTAAAGGCAGCTAATCCTAGGGTTTAAGGTAACACTTTGTACTTAAGGAGATCCTTTGGCGTGCGCAACCGGCACACATCAGGAAACACATCATTCTGTCAACCTTTCCTTCAGTTTTCAAATTACAGGGCGTGCACGGAGGATTTCTCTGCGTTTCATTCAGCGCCCGAGGGGAGATATTGACACAGGAAATCCACTTTTTTTTTATATCTGCTTGTGTAATTTTTATATAACCTGCTCAGTGCCGCTTGGCCCAACCTCCACGGGTTTCTCATCACAGCTGACAGGGGAGAGCAGTCACAGAGGGCGCGGCGAGTCTTAATTTAGAGCCAGGGGAATTGGAAGAGAAAGGTGAAGAAACATCTATGCAGGCAATTTGTAAATCTCAAGACTATACACGCCAGAGCAAGAATGCAGACTGCAGCTTCCTTCCCTGGAACAAGTAAAAGAGTTCAGATATGCGAGGTAGGCCTTCTGAGGGCCTTTCCTATGAGCTCATTGGGGGGCTTGTGTGCCCTGAAAGATGACCATGATCAGGGGGGGGAACCTCCGGGGCCGACTCACAAACAGGTTCCACCTTAAGAGAGACTATGTATTGCACAAGGAAGTTAGGACCTCTGATTTGCTCCTGAATCGCTCTTCCCTTACCCAGACCAGGCCAGAAAAAGTAACAGTTACCTTTCTGTGAATCCGCCAGCCAAGTTGGACAACAGTGAGATATCAGTTGGTATGTTAAAGTATGTCACAGCAGTAAAAGATATAAGAATTAGGGCTATTACATGAGTATAGGGAAAGTCTGATCAGTTGATCGCCACTCATGGTCCAAGAAGGAAAATGGTACAGAATAGTGCAATCTTGGTCATATAAAAATACCTGTGTGACGTAAATGAATGTACAATAGGGAATTGTTGATCCTTTGTGTCTACTGTGTTGACAATTTTAAACACAAATGTTTGTAAAGGTGTGTGAACAGTTTGTAAAATAAAATATATATCTTTGTGACTTAGTACAACAACCTTAGAGTGAAGGTCCATTATTTCAGGACCAGCCTCCAGTTCCTCCTGGATGATGGTAGAGAATGGTGCATTGAACATAGCTTTCCTTTGGTAGATGGAAAATATTGTGTACCCCTTAAGGTACGAAGGCTATATTTCCCCTAGAGTATAGTTAGCCATTTGAGAAGAGTGTAGAACTAGATCAACTACATTTCACAAAATGAAGGAAATTAAGTGCCAGTAAAGTCACGCTTTCCTTCAACTGGTGCAACATGTCAGCTGAAAAGTTGGTGCAAATTTGCCATGCTTAATGGCTGCTGGATGGTCCTGCTTCTGCCCATGATCATATCCATGCATCTGTTATACAACCAAAGCAGGGGAGTATCCAGCATTGCAAGAATGGTGGATCGAGCCACGGAAAAAGTCCTGCTAATTTTCCCTCCAAAAGCAGTGCAAGCAATTGCATATGGTCTCTTTTGCGCCTACAAACCGCCAACCCCTGCCCTAATCTACTTTTTTGGTAACATTAGTGGCAGATGGCATTTTAACACATAACAAAAAAATAAAACTGTACGGTCATTCCTGATGCAGGAAACCCATCTATTAGAGCTCTGTCCAGGCGCTCTAGGGCAAAATACACGCACACATCCTAATTTGCATATGGATTGCACCAACAGGAGTGACTTCACTGAAAAGTACATTGGAAAGAGCATCATCAGTCTTGGATACTTGGAGGCACCATGGAAGGGACTTTAGAATAAGTCACCATAAGTAAACCAAGTTGCAAATAACCTTGAGGTGCAAAATACCTAAATTACACTATTATTATATATGGAGAAACTCTATAGTCATTAGCTTTTTTTTATATAGCATTAAAGATTAACTTAAGCTATGAAGTGAATCAGAATCACTTACAGAGCTGCAGATAAGACACAGTGTGATTAAATGATTTGCCCAGGATCACACACTTTGGGTAAATGGTGAAATCGGGATGTGGAGAATTTAAGCAACTGTGTACATCTTCCCAGGTTTAGTTGATATACATATTTATTAAGGTTTTGCTTTGCCTTTCATGTGCGTAAATAATACTTTATAGCAATGCCCTGGAAGCAAACCATATTACATAAAATAAACTAGGCTTTCATAGTAAACTAACTATGCACTACATACATTGTCATAGAAATCTGCTGAGCAAGGAGAGTATGACTTTAGTTTTATTCTCCCCATCCTGGATGCAAAGTTAAATAGCATCATGCAGATTAATGTGAACCTATTAAATGCCCCTTCGGTTTTAAAGTCATGATTATTTCGTAAAGCATGCAACATTATGCACCCTTCTCAATTCTGATTACTCCCTCCCGTTTAACATTTCGAAAGGGACAATAGTCCCTGATAATAGTCCCCCCCTCCCTCCTATCAGTGCCTAATGCCACAAAGTGTAATTCTCTGTTGACACAGAGAAACATGAGAGCCCCTATGCTGCCTGGAGCTACTAGGTGCATTATCCTGCCAGCGGGACGCCTTTCCCATTGGGCACCCTCGTTGAGGTGCCGAACGGGAGAGGAGTCCCACTGACAGATGTCCGGGTCTGTTAAGAGCCATAGGGGGGCAGCTTGCCGCTGCACCCACGTGCTCAGTGTGCCAGTGAACCAGAGGAAAATGCACGGGATGGCCGCACCGAAGCATGTTCATGAAACCGAGATCTTTCCTTTTATCACGTAAAAAGATTAATTCTCAGCCATAATTCTCTTGCATCCAGCCATCCTGGCAACAAACCCACTTTTTGTGTGAGGGAGAGCGACATCAGCTGGCTCGAGGATTACATTCCTTTATTCACTCCTCTTCACGGTCAAAAAAGGAACATCTCACAGTGTAATATGTACATCATCGTTTTTTATTCCATGGCAAACAGATTGTGCAGCAATTTATGCTAATGTGGACCTTATATATTTAACACATTCTCATTGGTCATAAAAACACTTCCTGATCAGAATGATTTGCTGTTTCCCACATGTTCTACACCACATGACTCCTTATGCAAATTAGCAAGACTAGGCTGTTTCCCAAATTTCACTTGACTATGCTATATGTTGCAGTTTTTCCTCTGAACAAAACACGTTTCCGATAATGAGGCATTTGTTCCAGACTTCTTAACACATTTTTTTAACTCTATTTGTACATAGTTTATAAAAACCTTTACAAAAAAGTGACATTATAAAAGAGAACATATCCAACATTACTTAAACATGTTTTCCCTTTTTTACTCTTGAACATATTACATATTATTAATAGAATACCTTTACTTTAAGAAATAGAATCTTCTTTCTAACCACTCATAACATTACTTCTCATTTCTCCTTATAGGGATCCCCTAAAACTGAGTCCCTTATATTTTTCCCCCAATCTTAGTCCCTAAAATGGCTTTACATATTCATTAGCCTTTTATTCTATTTTACACACATTTTTTATAAATGCTAATACTTTTACCCTCAATGACATCGATTCTCCATGTAACATCCTCAGCCATAACCGATTTCTCAAATCACATTCAGTATTTACAAACTCACCAAAGTACCTTATCCTACAGGGTAGAAGGTCAGGACATTCGATCATTAGATCGAATAAGGATTCTATCTCTCTTGGATTTTTACAGAATCTACATATAACATTTTCACACTCTTTCTGTTATGCATCGACGGCGGACTTGGTCGGTTTGGCACCGTTGGCGTCACATCTCGTCAACATATCGCTTTAAACCCAAGTTGACGTATAGTTCTTCCAAAATGGCGCATCGAACTGAGAGTAACAGTCTAGTCCTGTAGAATGGCGGACAAGAGGCTCCTCCCTCTTTCCTGGAGACGGTACATCTGAAGCAGAAGCCAGGAGGAGGGTGCGTTGCTACTGCTTACTGTAGCTACGTTACGTGAGTAATCGAATAGTTCCGAACTTTCCTCCTGCTTCCCTACCTTTCCGCAACTCCTCTCCTTCTTACCTTTCAACTCCTTTATATTTCCAGGTTTTCTTTTCCTCCGCACCCACCGAGCGCAGAGAGTACTCCCACGGCCCCGAGCTTATCGCAGGAACCCTTTCAAGCAGCGTTCCCCGTTGTTAAGGAAGATTCTTTTCAAGTAGGTCGCGTACCTCGTCAGATACTTGACTCCCATCAGGCTACTTTTTGCTGTTAGTAATTCTTGACCCTTTCAGGTTGTGTTCCTTTCTGCTAACGAGGATTCGTGGTATCAGACTACATTCCCCATAACCCTTTCTCCACAAGTCACGAACCTTGTCCTCGTCAATTTAGGTAAACTAAACTCCTCAATAGGTATTCTGAGTAAGACTTCCTACTCCCTTCTTTCAAACCTCTCTTTTTCCTTACTCTTTTACCCAAAGGAGTCAAGCGTGTTTCAAACAGCAGGACTTCCCATCCGTCTATTCTCCCGTTCTAACAGAAATACAGTCCGGAAAGGTATCCTCATTTCCTATATCCTTTGACATACTTTTCCGTCAAAAACATGTTAGTAATTCTCTCCTTATATTATAGTTACCTCCACGTGAAGTAGAATACACCTGCTAGACATTGGGGATCAAACTACGCTCTCTAGCCACGCACCCCAATTTATATTGACCAGCGCTCTCAAGCAGCCCAGGGTTTTTTCCCTTTCGAGGGTTTGCCTGCTGTGGTCTCCAAGAGCTTTAATTACAAGCGCGAGGAGAGTGCGGCAGGTGAACTTTCATCACTTCCTGCAGCTCCGAAGACAAGGTAGGCTGTACTTTGATTGTGTTACCCATCGGCCAACATCAAGAGTGAGAAATAGATTATTTGATTGGTAACCTATAAAATATTAACACTTTCTGATGCCTTATACATTTTATCTCATTACAACGTAACACATTCAGTCTAAATCTCATGAAGCTTATTTTCACCTTCTTTCATGGAAATTTACTTAGATTGGATTCCATTTCACCTGGAATTGTTTTAGAGGATAATATATGGGCGTAGATTCTAGACTTGGAAATTTCTATACAATTTCTTTCTCAATCCATACCCCTAATATTTTCTTACCTTATACGGATTCGTTTTCAGCACTTCCATTGAAAAACCTAATTCCTCCCATACAATAGTATATTCCTCTGTTAAATTCTTCAGATATCCCCCCGTGTCATTCACTCCAAGTTGTTGGTATAATGTTCCATCTCGTGAGCTCTCACATTTACACACAAGGCATAATGTTCTCCAATGTATCAAACTAGAGATAGATTGTATCCCGATCTCATACCTTATTACCACTAACGGCACACATTTTGGGAGGAAATAAAGGATGGATCTCCATATCAAACTTTCAATTAATCTGTATTCTGCCTCCAGTTCTTGGGACCAGAATTCTAGTCAATAGGATATGGTGGGAAGTACTTTGCTTTTATAAAACTGTCTGCACGGTGTAAGTGAGAATTTCCAAATTTGCAATCTATACGCTTCATTTGATTTAACATACCTCTTACTTTTGTTTTCAGATAGTTTACATAGAATATTTTCCTGTACTTTACAATAATTGGGTAACCAAAAAATTGGAAATTCTCTTTCACTTCCAGTTGTCCCAGTTCCACTTAAACGTACGCTGTTCTCTCACCTTCCACCAAAGGCTTCTATTAGTCTCTGTAGACCTACCTGAGTTGCATCTATAAAAAGAAAATCGTCGGCATATGCTGCCCAATTTACTTTAAGTCTGCCATTTTTCGGTGTTTCAAGAGTGTTTATATCTAGAACCCGCCCTATGTCTCCGATGTACAGATTGTAGAGGGTGGGCCCCAATATACAACCTTGTCATATTCCCCAATCTGTTTTACATTCTCTAGTTAATAACTATTCTGAATTAAGTCTCATTTGAATTTTAGATTCATTGTGTAGGTACATAATCATACTCAGTAACCCTTTAGGGATTTCATACTCACCCAGTTTCTTCCATAAAATGTTCCTAATGACCGAATCAAAAGCTTTTCTCAGATCCACAGAGGCTACATATATTGGGGAATCACTAGATATCCAGGCATGTTTCTGTAGAAAGCTCAGCAATAGTCCCCCACAGTCCGTACCAATCCCTTTTCTGAACCCTATTTGCCTAATATCAAGAATGTTGTTCTTTTCGCTCCATTCATTTATCCTATCCAGCACCATTGAGGCAACATTTTTTAGTCTGCATCCATTATACAAATTGTTCTATAATTTGAGGGTAACAATCTTAACCCTTTCTTAAAAATTGGGACCATGTACGATCTCTTCCAAGATTCCAGTATCTTTTGCGTATCTACAATGTCTTTAAATTCCACGCATAGTATCTTTGCCCAAAGTACCAGATTTTGTTTTAGCAATTTGTTCGTTAATTTATTGGGGCCAGCTGCCCTTGATGGATTGCATGTTTAATTTGTGCCTCAATTTGGTCCACAGACACTTCCAGATCCCATTTGTGTACTAACTCCTCAAGGGCATAACTTGGTTCTTCACTCTTAACATTTTCTCGAATATAATGTGTCCAGATGTCCTCAGATATGGTATTGCTCAGTTGTAGGCTGTTTTTCTCTTCTGATTTATTAGATCCCAAAAGGCCCTAGAGTTTTTCCTTGGATGCTCTCAAGCATTCTCTCCCTTTTCACCTGTAACACTCTTACATGCTCATACTTTACCAATTTTTAAGCTTCTGTTTTAGGAGCCTTATTGATTCTACCTTATCTAGCACGTTGTCGTTAGTTCTCCACATTTTCCTGATTTCCCTATGCAATGCATTTTTCTATTCTCTTATTTCTGCATTAAACACAGGCCTTTTCTTTTTGTTTTCTTTTGTTTATTGGTATCCTCCAATGTTATTTCCTCAAACTTTGATTCTAAGTACTCAGGGAGACCCCTAACTGAGTATCTATCCACTTTATCTTCAAATGTACTGGATTCAAACTCCTTTAGCATTACCGTGTTATAACTACTCACTTTTGTATTAGACCATCTAACACGATTTCCTTGGTTATTAAGGATTTGATTCTTTAAATGTCTATCCCCTTCTTCCTCATTAATTTCATGGTTACTTTCTGTGTTTTCTACGACACTGGTCCACTCTACTTCCAATAATAACTTGGAATGTGCACTTACGGCCGATTCTTTAATGTTATACCTCCTTATCTTGAGAACACATTACCAGTCATAAATATAAAGTCTATCTCTGATGAGGATCCTCTTGCGGCCCAAGTAGGTTTGTCCTTCTGGAGACGCTTCATCCCCCAGTTGTTAGCCCATTTTAACCACAGCCCACCTTCCATTATCTTTCTCCTCCCCTTAGTTAGCTGGTCATACTCCGTCATAAGACACTCCATTCTATCAGCTTGATCAAGGTTACAACTAGCATTGATGTCCCCTGCAAGAATTAAATCACCCTCCTCATGTACCGTGAACCATTCGTCCATTTTCTGATTTAGTTTTGCTAACACGTTATCCAATTTCACCTATGATGTCCTGATTGAGCACTAGGATGTAATCATTTCCCACCCCCCCTTCACTTGCAGTCCCATACCTAGAATGTTATTATTTAAACTCCATTCCTCACATCTTTGTAGACCCTTCCCCATCCTTACTGCTGTCGTGATACCTCCGTTAGGTCTCCCAATTGCCCCCTGAACCACGCATATACTAACCGAGTCGTACCCATCTAATGTCAAATTCGAGGTTGCCCATGTTTCCTGTAACAACAATACATCATTTAGTTTCATTTCTTTACATAGTTTTTGTTGCCAAGTAGATATTTATTCCCCCTAGAATTCCAGCTTAGAAGCTTCAATACACCAGTTGGTCTAAAGGGGTTGGCTCAAAGATCTTAATTGAGAAATTGAGTCTTTTAATGCCTGGGCTAACCATCTTAACTTTGGATCTTCAGCAGCGTTATTTTTTTCTCGGATCTCTTCTTGATTAACTCTCTCATTCTCTTTATACTCCCTTTCATCTTTCTCCTTTCCCACCCACATATAATTCTCAATATTGAAGATTGACATGCCATATCTGTATTTCTGGAGACTTTCTGCTTCCTTCATTATTATATTTCTCACCAATGGGGAGTATATTATTTATCTTACATAATCAAACCTTCAAAGATGAATGAAATCTACTAATTGAATGTCTGCCACGGATATCAGCCTAAGAGCTGGAATTTCATCAAACAGCTCCAATATTCTCACCCTGTTTAATGAGTTGGGGCCTCCTTCATCAAATAGATAATGCAAAGTCAGGCTTGGTGTATCTGGCTGCTTAGGAGATCTTAATTCCGTTGCAGAAAAATAATCCATCCCTCTTCCCCCTCCCAGTCTGCTCTCGTTCTCCTTTCGTTCCTTTTATTGATTACCTTTACCCTCAATCCCGTCCATCCCTTCATTTTTTTAGGCACTTTGTCCCTCTAATAGCTACCATTTCCCCTCCCCTTCCATCCCTTCCTTTGCTTTTATCCCCTGACAAGTTCCAAGGTTTTGAAAGTGACCCACCCTCCTGATTCACCATAATCTCTCACTCTCCTTCCTCCAGCCTTATAGTGTGCTCTGCGTTTATCCCCCTTCCCACATTCCACAGAAACTTAAGAGAAGAGGCCTTAATCATTTTTAATTCCGCTGCCTTTAGCACTCTCTATTTTTTCCCCTTTTTCTTGCATTTCTGGAAACCACTATGGATAATGGTTCTTCTTTCCCTTCTTTCTCATTTTGTTCAAGTATTTCTTCTTGACTCTCATTCCCTTCCCCTTTCCCACACTTTTCACCTTCAATTTCCCCATCCCCTCCACTCTCAGATCCTTTTTTCTCCTTCATCTTCAGACCCTCGCCAACTGGAACCTCTTTTTTTCCCTTTTTATTTCCTTGTTCTATTTTCGTCAATCTTTCCAAAATACTTTGCAAACAGACTGTTTGATCCTTCAATTCATTTTTTAACCAAGCTCTTGTTTCCAACAATGTGAGCAAAATGAGTTTTCTGTCAAATTTCCCACTGCTCTCTTCTTCCACTTCCTCTTCTGCCTCTTTATCCTCTACATCCCCAAAATCAATTGGTTTGACCATCCTTGCCATTTGTGTAATGACTCCTTTAGAAAATATCAACGGTGTGTCAAGCATAGGGCTATACTGATCTGTGTCCCCTGCCGCCCCTTCTCACACTTTCTCATGCCCACTTAAGGGAAGGCCTGCCCCCCCACCCTCTTCTTCAAACAGGGACTGTTTGTTTGTGTGTTTGTTTGTTTATTTACTTTTATTGCACACTAGACCCGTAAGTAACAGGGCACAGCAGTAAGAAAATGCAAAGTTTACATAGTTACAAGAAATACAGTATATACAATAAAAGCTTACATAGTATCCATGGGTATAAAATGTACAAGATATACAATAAAGACTTTCGTGATTACAAAAATATGCAATGTACAAATATACAAGTTACAGAGAGGCACAGAGTTTAAATGAGAATATAAGGCGAGTGACCTGGTTTTTGATGTTGGCATGTGTTCCCATGATTATCAACTCGATCTTATTGTCGTTCAGGCATAGAGGCCATGAGTGGCCATCCATGCCTGGATGATAAGATATACCCTGTTCACCAACTCCGTGTCCTTGCTATGATCCCCAGAAAGCGTGAGGAGAATCTGTGTATCATCTGCATAATTGGTGTAGATGATACCCAGATGGTCCAAATCATCAAACAGGGGCTTGGTGAAGATGGTGTATAGAGTTGAAGAGACACAAGAACCCTGAGGAGCACCGCATAGGATAGGGGTAGGGTCTGCAGCTGCCGATGGAGAGAAAACTCTCATGGTTCTCTCGCTCAGGAATGATTCAATCCATCTGATAGCCTCAGGGGAGAAGTGAGCCGCAGAATCAAGGTGTCTACAGAGGATCTTATGGTCCACAAGATCAAATGCAGCTGAGAGATCAAGTAGGAGCAAAAGTACTGACTTCCCTTTGTCTCTCAGCTCATCAACTTGGGATTTTAAATCGATAAGGGTAGTTTCTGTTCCGTATAGTGGGCGGAAACCAGATTGTCTGTCTCCTAGGAGTTTGTGCCATTCTAAGTGTTTCTGAATTTGGTTATAGGCAGCTTTTTCCAATATTTTGAGTAAAAATGGTACAGTGGTAATGGGGCGGTAGTTAGTAGGGATGAGGGGATCTAATGTCTGTTTTTTTTAGGACAGGGAGCACCCACAACTGTTTTAGGTTAGCAGGGATGGAGCCTGAAGTAAAGTAGGCATTAATCAATTTAGCAATGAACGGAGATAGTTCCCTGGCAGCATCTTTTATTAGTTGCGCAGGGCAGATGTAGCCTTTACAATTAGAAGGCTTCAATGAAAGGATGTTTTTTTCTACTTCCAGAGTAGACATTTTGGTGAAATGGAAGATATTGTCGCGTGCCTTCGGTGGGTCGCTAGGCAGAGTGTTTTTAAGTGAGTGCTGTAGATTCAATGTTTCTTTTTTGTGCTGGATTTTATTTTGGAGCATGTTAATTTTGTTTGATAATGCCTGTTGGATGTCTGTACACCAGGACTTATCCTTAGTACAGATATCAGGTGTAGCTATAGGTGACTCTAATTCTTTTAGTATAGAGAAGAGTTCCTTCATGCTAGAGTTGGATTTGCCAATGCGCTCGTCATGAGAATTACGTTTAGCCAGGCAGACTTCATTCTTATGGTGTGAAGAGAGCAAGGTTAATTTGGCTTTATTATCGATGGAGGGGCAGAGTCTCCAGTTGGTTTCGCTTTTTCTTTTCAGAAGGCGTAGGTCTCTAAGTTGTGGCGTGAACCATTTATTTAAGTGGGCTTTGGGTTTGCTAGATCTAAGTTTAAGAGGGGCAATTTTGTTCAATGTAGTGAGCATGATATTGTTGAATTCATGGACTAGGATGCTAGGATCTAGATTTTCTGGTAAGGCATTTAGAGTGGGAAGGATCGCAGGGATTACTTTATCAACTGTAATACTTTTTTTGTTTCTTGTTAGACAAGGTGGCGCTAGTAGAGGGGCAGTGGGAGTAGGTCTGGTCGTGGATAAGTGAAAGGACACCAGTGAGTGGTCTGTCCAGGAAAGATGTGTGATGGATGAGATAGTAACTGCACAGTTATAATCCGCTATCCAATCCAATGTTCTCTGCCTTGATTGTATTAGCTATATCTGTAGCATTTTTGTCCATCAGGTCATTAAAGCCTATATTGAAGTCCCCTAATAGGAGTAATTGAGAGGTTGGTTTGAGGTTGTTGGAAAGTATATTATGCAGATCCTCTTCGAAACTGCCAAGAGGACCCGGCGGTCTGTATATTAGATGGATGGTGAGTGATTGAGAATTATTTATCTGGAATTTAGCAGATAGAATTTCGCAGGATTGTGACAATTGGGTAGGGCTAGTCAAAGGGATAGGCACATTCTGGAGATGATAGCGATACCGCCTCCTCATGCACCATCTCTGTCTTGTCTGGCTAATGTGTAGCCATCTGGGATGGCTAACATAAGCGACGGTCCTGCTGCGTTATGTAGCCATGTCTCTGTAATTGCAAGGAAATCAAGATTGCCTTCTGTGATTAGATCAGCAATGACAAGGGCATGGGCGACAAGCTATCTTGCATTGAGAAGTGCACCTTTAAGGGAGGGGGCCTCAGTAACAACTTTGACCTGGACAGGTTTGGCTGTGGTATTATCGCTTGATTTATGTTTATGATTATTGGTTTGGTGGGCATTAGAATTGGCGATAGAATGTGAAGGTGACAAATTAGAATGAATAGGTTTCAAAATATGCTGAAAGTTAGTCTTCAGGTTGGTGGAAGGTAGGGATCTTCTCAGTGGTTCGTGTAATTTTGTTAATCTGGCGCGGAGTCTAAGGTTTCTATTAGACGTGGCACAAGGTAGGGAAGCAAAGGATGCTGACCCTAGGGCACTGTGGAGTGCAGGTTATGAGGGCGTAGCATAGTGTATGGCTGTATTAGTCAGTTTGGGCAGGCTAGGATCTAGTATAGATGCTAGAGGGAGCTCAGTAAAGCATACTAGGCTTCTAGTATCAGTATGTAATGTGGCAGCCATAGTGCAAAACAGAATAGTTAGAATTAACATCTTACTCAGTTAAGCGGCAGGAATATGGCAGTGCTAGTAGAGGCACCTATTCCAGGTACCAGTTGGTCAACACAAATAAGGCAGTACTTGTGAGGCTTATGAGGCAACTAGGCGCCTGGGCCAAATCACAATTGGGCAGCAAGGTTAGACAAAGTAGGTCAATGCAGGTGAGGCACTGTGAATGCCCTGGCTCAACTACTCCTACCTCCCCATTCCCACCTTCTATCTCTTGTATTGCCTTGGTCATTTCAACATCTGAACCCTCCAGGTGTCCCTTGTCTTCACCCTCTTCTTCGGTATTTGCTGTTTTTTGAGCGGTTGATTGTGGAAGAGGCATAGCTAGAGCCCTAACTCATGTACTCCTCCTAGTAGTAAAGATCAAATGGGCCAGCACAGTATCCTTCCTACCACATATGATTTTTTTCCTCATACCTTAGATTATCGGTAACTTCACACACTAAATAGACACTTATGGATTGCACAAATTATAACTCCCTAATGTTCACGTTACCAATTCAGGGTTACGTAGAATGAGGCTCCCTAATATTCTCATTTGCACACAGCACCTTACCGCCACACTGAAGTTCGCTTTACTCTTGTCAAATTTAAACAGTTATATAATAACTTTAATTTTTAGAAGCAAGGAGTCGCAATCATACCTTTCACTTTTGCACACTGCTAATATGTGACATTACCATAATCTGTGCACAACCAATATGTAACATTAGTATTCATAATGTGCGTATATTGTTTTTAGCTTCTCGTCCCTTCGTAGTAATCTCTTGTGTTCACGTATCCGTGCTATATACTCATTTGCGCACCATTCGATCCAGCTTTCTTAAATGCTACTTTTATTGATTCCAGGAATGTCTGCCATCAGCGATTAACTTAAGCATGCGCACGTTCTCATTCTCAATCTGCTCGCTTGAGCGGCTACCTTCTCCCTTAAGTGGCGGTCAATCTCACAGCCGCCTGCAAAGTTGTCCGGTAATTAAGCAGAAAATTGCTTACTGATTGTTGTCGGACACGATCAATCCGACATGAACTTCCAATGCAGTGTTCCAATAGTCCAAGAAATAAACTACGGATGCCAAGAGTAACGAGTAAACTTACTTCTAAGGTGCTCCGCCCCTCCAGTCTCCCAGACAAACCGACACACAGGCACTTTTGAGGCACTTCTTGGTGCGCACGCCCAGTTGCTTGTGCCAGTGCCCTCTTGTAAATCCCAGAGGCTGGTGGGCGGGGCTACCCATGGTATTCAAGTCCAATGAAATTCAAAGCACAGGAGATGGCACAAACGCTCTCCAGCAGCCTCCCAGGCACAACAGCCACTTTTGAGGCACTTTTTGATGCACACACATTTAACACATTTTGTTCACAGTCATCTCGCCCTGCTGATCTACTTTTGACTGTATGCCAGGTTCACTTGCAAAACAGCAACGTCGAAATATTTTATATTCTCTCACTTAATGTACTATCTCTTATGTCAGGGAGCTATTGTTAGTTTGTAAAATACAGCCCTATCATGGTCTTGCCCTCCCCCCCGGGAAAGCATGATATGATATGATATGATATGATATGATATGATATGATATGGTATTTGTAACGCGCCTGGTCTCAGACAATCTTTGACAATCCTCTAGGGGGGGTGTGGCCTATACCCCCCCACCTTCGTATCTCAGGCCCTATGTGCACTGTGTTACTCCTAACTTACGCCTAACAACATTTCAACATACTCCTATCTTACTACTGTGGACACTAAACATAAGACACAAAGAAAGCACATGAATCGATTAAATTATAACAATGCAATACATTTATTTATGCTATAGCGAAGCATGTTGCAAATTATATGAAACCTCTAGCCAATATCGAATTTGCACCTTTTATTTATCTATTATATATTTTTTTTAAAATGTTATAGTTTAATTTTTTTAAACTTTTCATTTGTCTCCAGTTTTCCTAGGTTTTCTTTTTAACTCATTGCTGGTTTGTCAAGACTTAAAATTTCTTGCAGTGGTTTCTTGTTACATTCCATTAGTAAGTGGAAGAGCGTTTCTGACTTTTTAGTGTCTGAGCAGAAGCGGCAGAAATGTTCTGTTGGGGGAATTTGTCTGGTTTTGGCTATATAGAAACGTGTTGGTATTGTATTCATTTGGATTTTCAGGTATATTGCTCGCATTTTGGCATCAGGAAAGATGGTCAGGTAGGCTGGTAGTTCGTTAATGGCTCTGATGTCTGTCTTGCATTGTAGATTAAGGGTGTATTTTGTCTTTTCTTCAATGGTTTTTATCCAGTCATTTTTCATTATTTTTATTTTTGCGTATTGAGGGCGCAGCATAAGCATTTCATGGGAGATTTCTTCTGTTTTCATGAGTTGCTCAAGATTGTCTTTCCATTTAGCAAGCATTGTCGTGTTCATTGCTCCGTCATGGTACCTCAAGATTTGAATTGCCAGTGTTTTCTCGTCGGTGAGTAGTTTGCGGTATAGATCTAGATATTTCCATAGGACAATTGAGCTGTTGGACTGTACTGCGACTTCATGTCTGATTCTAGGCATAGGGAAGGAAGGTGGCAGATGCAGGATCTTGCGCGAGAAGAGGGCTTCTTATTTTGTCCAGCCATAGTCTGTTGCATTTATCATGGCATCTGTTCCATAAACTATTGTTGGAATCACCTTTTGCTTATAGTATGTAGTTATGGGTTTGAATGAGTATTTACCAAACTTTCGCTGAATCACGCATCCTTGTCTTGCCAGAGATTGAGGGGGTAATTCATAGAATTTAGCGTACAAGTGCACAGTGTGCGCGTGCGATTGTCTGCGCCAGCCGCATGCGCTAAAATCAATTTTCGCGCACAGCGTATTGTGGATTTTAGCTACCAAAACCAGCCGTAGTGCACAGTAGCGCAGCGACACTGCAGCAGCGCCAGTTACGCCCCCAAGAACGCCCCTAGCACAGGGAAAAGCCATCAAAATCCCCAATTCAGCGCAAAGGGCTGCACTAACCCTGTACCAATATACATGGCCGCCACACAGCACACGGCAAGTGGGGAACGCGTATTACTGGAGTGCGCGGGAAGTTTCACACGCGATTGGTCCTGTGCGAGTGGGGTACGTGTATTACTGGGGTTTGCGGGAAGTTTTACACGCGAAGGGCCCTGTGTGAGTGGGGTACGTGGATTACTGGGGTTCTCGGGAAGTTTTACACGCGAAAGGGCCCTGTGCGAGTGGGGTACGTGTATCACTGGGGTTCACGGGAAGTTTTACATGTGAAGCGCCCTGAGCGAGTGGGGTACGTGTATTACTGGGGTCGCGGGAAGTTTCACACGCGAAGGGCCCTGTGCGAGTGGGGTACGTGTATTACTGGGGTTCGCGGGAAGTTTTACACGCGAAAGGGCCCTGCGTGAGTGGGGTACGTGTATTACTGGGGTGTGCGGGAAGTTTTACATGCGATTGGCCCTGTGCGAGTGGGGAACGTGTTTTCCTGGGGTTCGTGGGAAGTTTCACATGCGATTGGCCCTGTGCGAGTGGGGTACATGTATTACTGGGGTTCGCAGGAAGTTTCACACGAGATTGGCCCTGGGCGAGCGGGATACCACTCACTGTCTGCCTTGTGTGTAGAACAACACATAGCCAACACCCACCCGCTGTGAAGTAATAGTGTGTGAACCCCAACGGCTGGAAAACACATGCCCGCACCCCACGAAAAGCACGTACAGAGCAATGGAAAGCCACGTGGGATCTTCAACTCGTGCCAGGGCAACGCCCGTGCACGATATGTCACAGACGCGCTTACGCGCTAAGGGCCTTTGGTCCAATGAAACCGCGTATGTGTGCTGACGCGCTTACGCGCGAAGGGCCTTTCCTCGAATTACACGCTGACGTGCCAGATTTTCACGTGCCAAATCACTCCGTATCATGCTGGCCACGCAACAACACACGGAAGACCACGCTCCTGCCCAGAAGGCCAATTTACTGCCCCCCAGATCCCTGAGCACGCTCCCACCTGCCATCTGCTGCTGCCTGACTGCCTGCGGCCCACGTGCCCTGCTATTTGCTGCCTGCACGTCAGCCAGGGGTGCAGTTGCTGTGACCACTCCTGCTGGAACCGAAGACTCCTGACTGGGATTCCATCGCTCCACAGCCCAGCCCCAGGACCCAGTTGCCCACCCACTTCTGCCTCTGGGGTTGCCATATGCAGCACAACACCATCTGGCAGCACTGGCAACCCCCAGCCAGAGAGGCAGAGGGCCACCAGCTTCAGTGCCAGGGAAGTTGGTGTACTGGTGGAGCAAGTCCTGGGGCAGTATGATGCCCTCTTTGGAAGTTCGCTCGCCGACAATGAAGGACGGACCAGGATCTGGATGGACATTGTGACTGCCATCAACGCGGAGGGGGTGGCACTCCGCGACTTACATCATGTCAAGAAGCGCTGGGAGGACTTCACGTCGAGGACCCTCAACAAGGCCCGGTGCCTCGCGAAGGCAGCGGATGCCGAGGGGCGCCGGGGCCAGCTGTCGGACCACCAAATGAGGGTCCTGGAATGCATATGCCCAGCGCTCTACATCCAGATCCTTGAGAGGCAGACCCGTCTGGAGTCGAGCGGTAAGTGTACATGCAGAGTGATTGGACGCTGTGCGTGTCGTGGTGTGCCAGTAGTGTGCAGGTTGCACATGTGTTTTTGTAGGGCCATGTAGGGATGTGTATGAACATGGGCGTGAGGCTGCCACATGTGTGTCCTCTCATGTGTGAGACACATTGATGGTGTATGTGTTGGTAAGCATGCTGGACAAATGCAGGTGTGGGAGCACACATGTTTGAATTTCTGTGTATGTACATTGGCATGGTTGTGGCATGGATGATGGTTCCTAATGCATGTATCTGCACTGTGTACATGTGCATGTTTGTGTATTTGACAAGTGTGCAACTGTGATGCAACATGGATGCATGTGACACTGATATGTAGAAGGCTGAATGGCAGATCTGACATGTATGGCGATCTCATCACTGCAACAGTTGGAGGAGATGTAGACATGCATGTAAGTGTGGTGGTGAGTGTGCATGTCTACTGCACTCCCTGTGTTTCATGTGATGTCTGGCTCACCTTTGGATGCTCATGCTGTTGTATGTGTATGGATGGTGCTGGCTGTTGTGATATGGCTGTGGAATTGCTCATGTGTGTGAGTTGAAATGACATGTCTGTTGGGGATTGTGATGCCATGTCTGAAGTTTGACACTGCCACTCATGTGCAACTGTCATGTGTGTATCAGTCCATTGTACAGTGCCCTGATGCCTGTGTCCTATCTCTCCCTGTCTGCAGCATCAACTGATGAAGAGGGTGGAGAGGGTGCTGTGGAGCACAGTGGCAGGGATCGCACCGCCAGCCGGAGACGCAAGGCCCGGCTCCCCTCCCAGGTTGTCATCTCGTCAGGGAGTGAGGAGTCTGGTGCCGCGTCCCAGGCCGCAGCTGCCGAGGGTAGGTCCAAGAGGCGGAGGTCGGAGTTGGACTCCTCGGCAGCAGAAGGGGCAGCTGAGACCCCATGGAGTCCGACGGAGGAAGATGGCACGAGTCATCCAGGTTGGTGGGGGGTTTGGTGGAGGAGGAGGCCGTGCAAGGGACAGACACGGGGTCTAGTGGTGCAGTGCAGGGGCAGGAGGCAGCACAGGCCACCGCGGAGGTGCCTGTGTGTAATCCTGTCCCCGATCCTGTGACTGCATCAACCTGCACCAGCAGGGATGCCTACGTCCAGACCCGTTTTCAGGGAGGGGATCTGCTTACAACAACTGGCCTTCCTCTCCCTGCGGACGTGGCTATCCGGGACCGGGTTGAGCCTGTCCTGAGTGGGATGGCGTTGCGTCAACGGGGCATGCGAGATGACCTGCAGTGTTTTCGTTAGGACACTGCACGTCATCTCGAATGCCTCGTTGACTGCGTTGACCTACTGGGATGGGTCACCAGGGCCAGATTCCTCTGTTTGCTGGACCTTGTTGCGACCCCCTCCTCACCTGAACCCACTATGCGCCAGTCATCCTCCATGCCATCTCCCCACCCATGTATCACCTGGGAACCCTGTGGAGCTGCCTCTGACCCTGCGGCCAGGCCGGTGGAGGACACATCCCTGCCAGAGTCGGGAGTCGGACGTCCAGCAGGGGTGGCCACCTCAACAACTGCACCCCAGCCGGAGGAGGATGTGCAGGCAGCAAGAGCCAGGGCACAGGCAGAGGCACAGCAGCAACAAGGTGGGAGCCATGATGGCTCGATGCCTTCAACATCGGAGGGGCAGGCATCGGCCAGAGGGCAGGAGGACCCAGGACTGGAAGTGTCTACCGTGTGGCAGCGGTTAGGCCATGTTATAGATGCGGAGCGGCAGCGGGCAGAAGAGGCACGGCTCACAATGTTCAGGGCGGAGAACTCAATGCGTAGGGCTCTGAGGCGGACCGAGTGCCTCAAGGCAATTCGCAGGGACCTGGAGGTCCACATGTCATCGTCCCTGTGAACCCTCGGGGCCATGGAAGAGGACCGCCTCCGGGACATCGAGCAGGAGTTCGATGATGCCCTGGCCCGGGAAATCGGGAAGTGAGCCGTCGGACTAGCCCGCTGCCATTGTAAATAGTTTTTAGAGTTAGGTTTCCTTTTCCTTTTCCTTTCATTTGTGGTCAATGGACAATGCCACACACATTTGTATATAGTTTTATTTTTATGTAGTTTCTTAGGTAGGTTTCATTTGTTTGGTTGGGCTCATGGACCCTTTACCTAGTTGGACAATGGATTGATTTGATTTATTTTTTGGATTTTGCACATGGATTCATGGATATTTCTTTTGGACAATGGATTGTGAATAGTTTGATCATGGATTAATTAGAATATTTATTTTCATCATGGACATGGAGTAATGGATTTTTTTTTGGAACAATGTATTGTCAATAGTTGGACTATGGAATAATTAGCATTTTTTTGCGTTGGTGGAGGGAGAGTTTGGACTGTTTTTCTTTCAATTTTTTTTGGATTGGTTATAATTTTCATTCACTCATCTTTTGCACATGCTTTTCATTTCATGTTTGCTATTTTTGTATGATTTCATTTCATTTATTTATTTTTGTACATAATACATATTCTTATTTTATTTCCATGTGTGGGATTCGCTCATTGGGTTGATGCATGTGAAAATGTGGGTTTACACAATCAATGCCAACCAGTGTATCTGTGTGACGGACATGTGTTGATGTACATAGTTGACTTTAGGTTTGTGTCTTGAGATAGGCATGTCAGTGTGGGGTGGATTGGGAAATCACTACGTCTCAAGAATGGGGTGGCGTGATGTGGTTTTTTGGTGTAGAAGTGGCCCATGATTGTGCTTTTGTGTAGGGGGGACATGAGTGGGGGCCTGCTGGCAGGTGCCTGTCACTGCTGGTGGGTGGGGGTGCAGGGGGACATGAGTGGGACATGAGTGGGGGCCTGCTGGCAGGTGCCCCTCACTGCTGGGGGGTGGGGGTGCTGGGGGACATGAGTGGGACATGAGTGGAGGCCTGCTGGCAGGTGCCCCTCACTGCTGGGGGGTGAGGGTGCAGGGGGACATGAGTGGGGGCCTGCTGGCAGGTACCCCTCACTGCTGGGGGGCGGGGGTGTAGGGGGACATGAGTGGGGGCCTGCTTGCAGGTGCCCCTCACTCTTGGGGGGTGGGGGTGCTGGGGGACATGAGTGGGGGCCTGCTGGCAGGTGCCCCTCACTGCTGGAGGGTAGGGGTGCTGGGGGACATGAGTGGGGGCCTGTTGGCAGGTGCCCCGTGCTGCTGGGGGGTGGGGGTGCAGGGGGACATGAGTGTGGGCCTGCTGGCAGGTGCCCCTCACTGCTGGGGGTGGGGGTGCAAGGGGACATGAGTGGGACATGAGTGGGGGCCTGCTGGCAGGTGCCCCGCACTGCTGGGTTGTGGGGATACAGGGGGCATGAGTTGGTGATCACTAGTGGAAGGTGACATGCGTGCTGGCTGGGGGGCATGGCCAGGGGTGCAGGGTAGTCCCCTGTTTTGTGCGTTGCCTGCAGGGGCTGTGGATGGGGTGGAGAGCACACCTGGGAGGACCTACACTGCCAATTCACGTGTGGGACTCCCCGTGCACCCCACTAGATACATGTACCCACTCTGACAGCGGAATCGCGTCTAAAACTTCCCACGAACCCCAGTAATACACGTACCCCACTCGCACAGGGCTAATCACATGTGAAACTTCCCACGCACCCCAGTAATACACGTACCCCACTTGCACAGGGCCAATCGCGAGTGAAACTTCCCGCGATCCCCAGT
Source organism: Ambystoma mexicanum (assembly GCF_040938575.1). Lineage (NCBI taxonomy): Eukaryota > Metazoa > Chordata > Amphibia > Caudata > Ambystomatidae > Ambystoma > Ambystoma mexicanum. The sequence goes on from NC_090937.1 coordinate 638,940,669, forward strand.
AATACACGTACCCCACTCGCACAGGGCCAATTGTGTGTAAAACTTCCCGCGCACCCTAGTAATACATGTACCCCACTCGCACAGGGCCAATCGCGTGTGAAACTTCCAGCGCACCCCAGTAATACACGTACACCACTTGCACAGGGCCAATCGCGTGTGAAACTTCCCGCGAACCCCAGTAATACACGTACCCCACTCGCACAGGGCCCTTCACGTGTAAAACTTCCAGCGAACCCCAGTAATACACGTACCCCACTCGCACAGGGCCCTTTCGCGTGTAAAACTTCCCGCAAACCCCAGTAATACACTTACCCCACTCGCACAGGGCCCTTCGCGTGTAAAACTTCCCACGAGCCCCAGTAATACGCGTACCCCACTCGCACAGGGCCAATCACGTGTGAAACTTCCTGTGCACCCCAGTAATACATGTACCTCACTCTCACAGGGCCAATCACGTGTGAAACTTCCCGCGCACCCCAGTAATACACGTACCCCACTCGCACAGGGCCAATCGCGTGTAAAACTTCCCGCGAACCCCAGTAACACACGTACCCCACTTCCACAGGGCCAATCGCATGTAAAACTTCCCGCGAACCCCAGTAATACACGTACCCCACTCGCACAGGGCCCTTCACGTGTAAAACTTCCCGCGAACCCCAGTAATACACGTACCCCACTCGCACAGGGCCCTTTCGCGTGTAAAACTTCCCACAAACCCCAATAATACACTTACCCCACTCGCACAGGGCCCTTCGCGTGTAAAACTTCCCACGCACCCCAGTAATACACGTACTCCACTCGCACAGGGCCAATCGCATGTGAAACTTCACGCGCACCCCAGGAATACACATACCCCACTCGCACAGGGCCAATCACATGTGAAACTTCTTGCGCAACCCTGAAATACACGCACAGGCTATTTTTCACACATCGGGTGTCCGTGTTTGTCGCATACCCCTTTTTTTTACAGCCATACTGGCCTGCCTGTTGATCGCGTACATTTTTTTTGGGCTCCTGGCTGCCACACCGTACTACGTGTGTCATTTTTGCATGCACGTGGGCTACTGGGGGGCGCTTGTTTTTTTTCTTCTTTTTATGGGGTGCCTGTGTGTTGCGTGCACGTCTTTTATCCTAGGGGGCCACAGTATGGGACATTCATCATAGCTGTATATACGTGCTTTTTGTTTGCGCACACGTTTGTAATGTGCAGGGACGCTACCGCCTGCCTTTGTGTGGCAGACGTGTTTAGGCCTGTGCGTGTCTTTGCCCTTGTGCGGGTTTGCCCTATTCGATTCCATGAATATGTGTGGTTTGCGTGCGTGTGGGCGTTCCGTGTACTTCCCAGCAATACTTCCCCAGTTACGCCTTCTTTTTCACGTGTTGTTCCCCATTCTGCGTGTTACACCCCTTGTCCCGCCCCCTTTTTGGTGTGTGCGCAGATGTTGTGCGCTTTCCCTGTGCACGTCGCGCACGGTGTTTGAGCTGTTGTAATGATGTGTGCGTCCGTGTGCGCCACGCTCGGGTTTGGCGCACATCCCAAGGAAAACACGCGCAGGGACTTCCATGAATCGCCTGCTTGCGCCAAGGTTTTCAGCGCATGTTTGTTCCATGAATCGGCCCCTGAATCCTTTGTTCTAATTTCGAGGTCCACTCTTTTTCGGATTTGGATTGGGTTATATGGATTCCCAAATATTTGAATGTTGTTACTTCTTCGAGCTGGTTGTCATTTAGATAGATTTTCGGTTGTTTTCCATTGTTATTAGTCATTCTGGTCAGTTGCATAATTTCTGTCTTTTTTGTATTGATGGTGAGTTCATTGAGATTCATGTAGTGACTTAGTTGACTAAGACTGTTTTGTAGCCCTGAGGGTGTTTTATCCAGGAGGATGATATCGTCCGCATATGTCATGATTTTTACCGGTGTGGAGTTGATCTTTGGGGGGTTGAGGGCATCAGGTTGTAGATGGGTTTCAATATCTGCAGTAAAGAGGTTGTACAGTGTAGCTGCTAGGGGGCATCCTTGTTTTAGTCCATTTTCAGCTGATATTTCCGGTGTTGTATGGCCTTCTTGTGTAAGTCTTATTGTTATTGAGGTGTTTGAGTAGAGTTGTCTGATTGGCCCCAGGAGGTTGTTGGGGCATTTCCATTTTTCAAGTTTATTCCATAATTTTTGTCGGGATATTCCATCAAAGGCCATATGGAGGTCTATAAAGGCTGTGTAGATTCTTGTTTTGTTATGGATTGCTTCAATTTTTATCAGGTTTAGCAAGAGTAGATTGATATTTGTCCCCACGTTTGGGGTGAAGCCAGTTTGTCTTATTGAAAATCGTTGTGTATCGGTTGCCCATTGATTGAGTTTTTTTAGCAGGATCGAAGCGAACAACTTTCCTAAGGGGTCAAGTAGCGCAATTGGGTGGAAATTTGTCGGGTCGTCTCTTGGCCCTTGTTTGTGAATGTGTACAATGGTTGCGGTTTTCCATGATGTAGGTATCCGGTTGAGCTTGTTTATGAGTATCATGATGTTTCTTATGAGATTGGCCCATGAGTGCGAATTTTTCTTAATCATCGCATGTGATGTCCCATTAGGGCCTGGAGCACGGGATGTATTGAGATTTTGTATCATGTCAAAAATGTCTTGGTAGTTGTAGATTACTGTCCACTTTGCGTTCAGTGTCTGTGATGGTTTTTTTCGGTTTCTGAGGGGCGGGCTTTGTATATTTTCGTGTAGTGTTTGATCCATCGCTGCTCTGTCACATTTCCTGTGAGTTTTTGTTGGTGTGCTGAGTTGTTGTTCAGCAGATTCCATAGGTCTCGGAGGTTGTGTATTTTGTAGGTGTCTAGGATTGCTTCAGCATCTGCTTGCAATAGCATCATGCGGTGCGTTTTGATCCAGTTGTTGTAGTTTTGTTTGGCCGCTTTTATTTTGATGAATGATTCTTTGTCTTTTTGTTTCTTTAGTTGCCGCACAGTGTTTCTCATTGCCCTTTTCCTGTCAGTAAGCTCCTTGTTGTAGGAGTGTCGGTGAGTCTGTGAAGTTTGGTGGGTGGTTGCTTTGTAGTAGGGTTGAAGTAGCCATTGGTAGTTTAATTTCTGGTCATCGGATAGAGTGGTTTGCAGGAATTGTTTTGTGAGTGAGGTTGTTGCTTGTTGGGTTATACGTAGTTTTTTGCCAGCTGTGCAGACTTCTAGCGGAGTAGGTTGGGCTGAGGTCGGCGCAGCATATTTTGTCCATGCACGACTAGCTGGTTATGTTTGCGCTTTGTCGTTGTGATTATACTTGCTGTTTCTACTGTATCTCTCAGTTCTTTTGAGAGATAGATGTAATCGATTATGGTGGACGATTTGCCTGGGGACCAGGTGGGTAGGAGCTTGATTGTTTCATCCGTAGGGTAATTGATAAGTAACAAGTTACGGATGTTAGTTTCTTTTATCCATTTTTTTGCGCGGATTGTGAGTTTTTCATTAGGAATAGGTTGTCCGTCTTTTTGCCATAAATGGAGGCTTAAATCGCTGCATAATATGAATTCGACTTTTGCATACTTGAGGGTAAGGTTGTTAGAAAGACACCGTCCAAGAAGGCTTTGTTGTTGATTGCAGCAGGGTTCCAATACAGGTCTAAGATTGACATTTTTCTTTCATGCTGGAGTATTGATGGATCAGAGTCTGGAGCTCCTTTTGTTGTTATTTCTATAACTGTATTTTGTATCCACGGATTGATGTTTGTGGATTGCAGTATCGACCATGCAGGGTCGATCTTGATTAGCGTTAGCAGACCTGATGATGGTCTTCCTTTGGTTCTTACTGGGGCTGGGTTGAGGAAAGCTAGGAACAACATGGAGTATTGGAGAGCCAGGTTTCTTGAAAGCAGATGATCTGATACGAATCAAATTCAGGTGATGGGTCGTTAAACAGGTGGGAGTTTCCCCGTGTATTCCATGAGCACAGGGTCCAAATGTTTGTTGTATCGATTAGTGGTTATGAGGTGTTCCTCAGCTCTGTGGCGTCTGAGTAGTTTAGACTGTCTTCCGATGTGTACTGACGTCTGATCGGACGGTCGTTGTTATAGCTCATCCTTGTTTCATCATGGGTGTTTTGACTATCTTCCGAGGTATACTGTCGTCTGGTTAGGTGATCGTCATAGTTGTTGGTTGCGCCAATATGTTCTACTTTTGTTACGCTCACCTGACTCCCACGGAGGTGCTGGCCTGGTTCACGCTGCTGACATGTTCTAAGGTGATGCGCAGGGTTTGGAAGACGGACTGGACCGGGCCCCCAAATCTGGCTTGTCTGGCTCGCAGAAGTATCCTTCTGTAGGTGAAAATAGGGGATTAACTGTCTGTGGGGTAATGCAATCGGCCTCCCACTTTCCCCTCTCACCCTCCTCGAAACCCTTCTGTGATTCCTCGTAGCGTCTCACCTTAGGGTCTGGAAGGACGAGCTCTCCATCCTGCTTCTGATGCAGGGGCGCGTAGGTATCCAGTTACTTCACTGGATTTTCGGATTGGTGAGAACCAAACTTGCTTGGCTTCCAGGTAAGTTTTTTGATAAGAGGTTCCCCTTGTGTCCATGCATTAATGTACTAATTCTAGTGTCTTTTTCCCCATAGGGGCTGTGGTACGGAATGCCGGGGAACAGGCACCGACCCGAGATGAGAGGTGAAATCCTTGTAGAAATCAGGTAAGTTTTTAATGAGCGTTTTTTGGTAATGTCTTTTCATTCGCTCATTAACGCTGATGTCTTTTTTTCCCCTTACGGGCCGGGGTCCGGAAATGCCAGGATGCGGCGCGGACCCGAAATGAAGAGGAAATGAATCAACAGGTAAGTCTTAATATGGAGATTTAGCTTTCCTTATTCCATTCTCTCTCTCACCTTTTGTTCTGGTCTTTTTCTCCCGATCGACGCGATGAGCTTTTAAATAACAGTTTTCCTTTTCAGGATTGTCGGCGAGATGTCTCCGGGATGCGGATTTAGCAGGTAAGGACTTTTCCTTCTTCTGTTCTCTTCTTCTCTTCCTTTGCAGGTGATCCAGGATGCTGGCAGGTGTGGCAGAAGTCAGGATGCAGGAGCAGACACGGTGAGCGTCCAGCTGCTAGATGCAGAACAACGCGAAGCACGTGTGGCTGTTCGGGTGGGGTTTAAATAGCCTTGGAAGAAGTTCCAGGTATGTATCCTTCCTCCAATCAGGTATGTATCCTTCCCCGACCATGCCCGGATGGTAAATTAGTCCCACAGGTAAAGTAGTTCCTTTCAGGCCTCAAGGAGGCCGGGATCCTGCAGCATGGTCTGCATCAGGTAAGTGCACCCAAGCACTCCCATAATGACCATGGCGCCTATGGCGCCAGGACTGATGTCTTTTATGAGCCTGGCACCATAGGCGCGAGGACACTGTCCAAAGGGCCCCTATATGGGGTTGCTGGGTCCTTCCTTGGGGACTGGATGTCTGCTTTCGGGGACGCAGGGCTTGAACCTGCTCCCCGGGAGCGGGCATCATGACAACTTTAGAGTTGTAATCCGCGGTCTTCTTAAGGTGGTTGTTGGTTGCATCAGTATGTTCTGCTTTATAGTTGTAGTCCGCGGTTTTCTTGGGGTGGTTAAACATAGTTGCAAGGTTATTTGAGCTATTGTGTCGCTCGTTTTGCTGTTTCCTAGGATATTCCTTTATGATGATTTCTTCGATCTTTGCTTTGATGTCGGGCATGCAGCTAAAGCCGAGTTTGTATAGCGCGTCTCTTGATATTAGAATTTGGTCCATAATTGTTTTGTTGTTTAGTTTTAGCAATATTTTGTCATTGGATTTTTCATCTACAAAGATGACTAGGTCAATGTCTCTGGAGCGAAGTTGGTTCAGGTTTGGGATTGCTTGAAACAGTATTAAGATGTTTGCCCTGTTTAGAACCAGTTTGGTAAGCCTGTTGATGATATTTTCTATTTGCACTGTTCAACTCTCTGTTGCCTGAAATGGGTTCAGGAATATTGGTTGATATAAATCTTTGTGTTCTCTCGGGTTTTGTGTGCCATAAGTTTCTTGTGCTGGACGACTGTGGGAGTAGCTGGTTTCGGTGCTACGCCTCGTTTCGTTGGTTAGTGAGGTTGAAGAGATTTCATCATATGTCGGCTGATTGTTTGAGACGTGGATTGAGTCGGTCATTGATCTGTCTGAGATTTCTTCGCACAAGATCGTGTAGCTGGCAGAGCAGTTTGGTTGGTATTCGTCAATGACTATTAGACTTGAGTCATTCATTTGTGTTTTCATTTTCATTTTTTCTTATATGTGTGGGTCCTCATGCATCGTTAGGTTAAGTAGGTCGTCTATGTCCAGGATATGTTCTTTGTGTATTATCGTAGTTGCAGCTACTGATTTTTTACTTGAATTGTGGACTGATATATCCGGTTGTTTCAATGTTAGGTTCTTAAGTTGATTTTTGGGTGTTTTTTCTGTGATTAGATTTTTAGATGTTTTTTCTGTGGCTAGCTTTGGCATTGACAGATTCCGGAGAAATGCTTGTGAGAACGTTTGCTTTTCTGTTTGTTTGGTAGGTTTTCATGCTGATTCTTTATCAGTTTTCTTTGCTGGGGCGAAAATCCCAAAGGTATCATTGGCGGTCGTGTTTTTTGGATCGTTTGTCGGGTTTATTTTCTCTTTATGTGCGTTTGGTGGATTTGTTACTTGGGTCGGTGAGGATGTTGAGGGTTTGGCATAGGTCTATGTTGGTCAAGGTTTAATTTTTCTGGTATTATGCAGAATGGTATGTTTCCATTTGGTGTATTCTGAGGTATGGCCGCTTTTTGTTGTTGGTTTTGGAACAATACCATGAGTTCTTTGGTGAGTTGAATCTTTTCTTCTTTGTCATCTCGAAAAGTCTTTGTTGCCAGGTGCGGGACTGTTCTGCATCATAATCTAGACGTTTTCCTATTGTGTTTATAAAGTCTTCTGTGTGTATTTGCTTGGTATGGATCATTGCCAAGAGGGTGGCTTGGTCTCGTATGTTGTCTTTTGTTGCTTCATGTAGTTTAAGGAAGGGTACCATGGATTGGGATACCACTGGCAGCAGCATATTTTGCAGTTCTAATATTGATGTTGGTAGTCTTTGATTTTGATTGTCATCGTTCGAGGGAATGTGTTTTCCTGTATCGCTGGTTCTTGGATAGTTTGTGTCATTTCCTTGTGCTGGCGCATGAAATGATTCTTCGACATCATATTCAAATTATGTTGTTTTTTGTTCATTTTTTATTTTGAGGTGCAAGTGTTGTGGTGGTTCTCTGTATGGTATTTGTTCTTCATGGGTTTCGCAGTTTTGTTGGTTAGTATTTTTTGGTAGGGGCGTCGAAGTGCAGGGTGGTGTTGCCAGATGACTTGGTTCGCCAAAGATTTCTTTCCTTCTTTCTGCACTTTTCATGATGGATTCTATTTCAGTGATGTCTATGGATAGATGAACTGCTCTACCTATTGCTGTGTTCAGTGGGAGGTGGAGAGGTTCTTTCAGTAGTTTCTGAGCTGTGTGGGCTTGTAGCCACTGTAGTTTTGCCTGTTTCGCTTTTTCTTTTTTGGTCATCTCAGACGTTGCTGCTACTGGAGTTTGTGTTCAGCTTGATTGCTTGGATGATTCTTCGTTGTTGATTTGATGCTGGGTGCTTGCTGATGTTTTGACTAAAGGCAGATTTGAAGTTATATTTACTCGTATGTCTCTAGTAAAGTCATTGGCGACAGACGTTGATGGGTTAGACTGAACTTCTGCGGGGTTTGGTTATGTAGTTGTCTCACTTCGTTTTTTTGTGTCCTTTATTTCATGTTGGATTTCAGGTTGTTTGTTAGCTTGATCGTTCCCATTTTCTTTCATGTGAGCTTTGTGGATCGGTTGGTTGGTTTGGTCGTTTGTTTCTGTCATTGACCAACTTTCTATTTGGTCCCAGCTGATTGGGATCTGTAGCTCTTGGCTGCTTTGCTTTCCTGGTTTCAGTAATGTGTTGTTTTGGTTTATTCAATTTGGGAATTCGGATTGTACGCATTCTGGTTGGGGTGAGGGTTTGTTTAGGCTTTCTGAAGAGATCTGGTCCAGTTCTTCTTGTTTGTCTGTTTTGTGCTCTGGGATGTGTGATTCCGAGTTGTTTCGAGGAGATCGATTTTCAGTAATATGTTTGTTTGTCTTCTTCTTTTGGAATGCTTGTTCCATTCTTGTTTGTGAAGCGTCTGCATGGAGCTTTCCTCTAAGCCTTGTGTATGGCCTTGTTGTCTGTTTTTTTTGCATTGAGGCAGACAGGTGGGCACCTGTCGTCTCTAGAGCTTTCGCCAGTTTTTATGTTGAGGATGATCTGATTTGCGTTTCAGGGGGGATGTGTCTCTTGGTACAGCACTAGGGTGATCAGTGCTGGTCAGGGTTTTCTTGTTGCAGCACTCGGAACAGGATCAAAGGGGAGCAAGCCCCTGCAGTCTCCTGTGTTCTTGTATGTTGGGGATCAGGTGTGCACTTTAGGTGAACCAGTGCAGCACAGGGTGCTGGGCGGGATCAAAGGGGAGAGGGCTCCTGCAGTTTCCTGTCTTGTGTAGGCTTCAAGTTGGCTTGTTGCAGCACCTAGGACAGGATCAAATGGGAGCAAGCCCCTGCAGTCTCCTGTGTTCTGTTTGTTTCGGGTGATCACTTTGGACAGTGTGGTGCAGCTGTTACGCTCACCTGGTTCCCACAGGGGCGTCGATCGGACCCAGACAGCTGTGGTCTCCACCAACGTGATGCGTAGTGAAGAGATGACACTCTGGACTGGCCCGCCTAATCTTGTCTGCTGGACTCGTAGAAGTATTCTCCTGCAAGTGGAGAAAGGGATTTAGCCACCCGTGGACTTTAGTGATGGCCCCCCAACAGTTCTCGTTCTCCCCACTAATCACCTCCGATATTCCCTTTTGGTAACCTCACCTTATGTTTTTAAATGATGAGCTCTCCATCCTGCATGGCATGCAGGGGCACGTAGATACCAGTTACTTCACTGGGTTGAAGGTACTGGAGGAGTTCCGGAGGAATATTGACTCCAGTGTCTATAAAGTTCAAAGAGTTCAATATGTTCGCTGTTCACTCTTGTTCCATTCCCTCGTTAGGTTGCAGCTGGATCCAAAAGAATTTTGCCTGGAGGCAGCTGATGGCGTTCAGGTAAGAATCTGTATTACCAAACACTGTCCGGTAAAAGTTGCATGAGTTTAACTTGCTGTTTTCTCTCCCTTTATAGGTGCGGCATAGGAAGATGCGGCGAATTAAAGAATAATACCTCCGGTGGTAAAGCAGGTAAGCCTAGGGTGGCAAAGAGATTGTCCTTGTTGGTTTTCTCGGCTCACCTTGTTATTCCTTTTGTTTTCCCCCCATGTGCTGGGTTTCGACGAAGAAAATGATGGAGGCAGCGCCGAGTCGAAAGATGCGGTGTACTGGTGAGTATAAAGCGGCGCTGCTGCTGGCAAAGCAATGCATGCTGAAATAATGTCCTTTCCAGGCTCGGAGATGTGCTGGGTCCGGAATCAGGTAAGGAATCAAATAATGTCTGTGATCTAACCTCTTCTCCTTTCTTTGCCTTTTGTCTAGGAGCTCCGGATTCGAGGTTGGCGTGGCAGAACACTGGATGCTGACTTGCAGACACGGTGAGCGTCACGCTGCTGCATGCAGAATAACGGAAAGCATGGGCTGCTGTTCGGGTGTGGTTTAAATAGCCTGCAAAGTAGTCCCAGGTAAGAAGTTCCCCAGGGCCACACCCGAGTGAAAAAGAGTCCCTGTAATAAAATAGTCTCATCCAGGCCTCACGTTGGCTTGGACTCCTTTGCATCATGGTCTGCAGCATGGTCTGCATAAGGTAAGTAAAGTCTATGAGCCTGGCGCCTATTGTGCCATGACTGATTTCTATGGTGATCACTTTGACAGTGCGGTGCAGCACAGTGTGCTGATCAGGATCAAAGGGGAGAAAGCCCCTGCAGTCTCCTGTGTTCTGGTTGTTTCGGGTGATCACTTTGGACAGTGCAGTGCAGCACAATGTGCTGATAAGGATCAAAGGGGAAAGAGCCCCTGCAGTCTCCTGTGTTCTGGTTGTTTCGGTGTTCTTGCAGTATTCTTGCGAAAGGAGTGTTTTAGTTTGTGGTGGGTGGAGCAGCGCAGGGTGCTGGGCAGGATCAAAGGGGAGCGGGACCCTGCCGTCTCCTGTGTTGTTGTTGTTTCAGATGTTCTTGCGGCACGGGGCAGCACTGGATACAGGGCAGAGTCAAGGGAGAGGGAGCCCCTGCAGTGCAACCTTCAAGTTTTCTTGTTGTGGCACCAGGAGGATAATAAGGTGCAGGATCAAGAGGGAGTGAACCCCAACAGTGTCTTGCCCATTTTGAAGATCGGTGTTTCTTTTATTACGAATGCGTTTCTTTATGCAACACCTTGAAGTTGAAGATACGGAGGATGGAAGGTGAGTTTTTTAGTAAGGTGTCTCAGCGAACTCCTTTGTTGGCCGGCGGTCAGGTTTTCTTTGCTTGAGGGAAGTGTTCTTGGTGCAGGATGCAGCAGTGTTTAAGTGAGCACGGAGAGAAATTAGGAGATAAAGCTCTTATCTAAAGATTGTTAGTGGATTGCCACGAGATGGAGTCTGTTGTATCACTTTAGACAGTGGCAGTGACAGTGATAAGATGTAGCTCGCAGTTCCACTGGAGTGTTGATATACTGGTACTTGCGATGCTTGCGGTGATCAAGTGGGGTCTGCAACCGCAGGTTGTTCAGGGCGTAAATACCCGAGGCGTGTGTGCAGGCTCGAAAGCAGGCTTGCGACTCGCGACTTGGACACCCACAGTTGGTTTGCGGGGGTCGGCGTGCGCGGGTGGAGGAGGCAAGCTCCGAAGACACACAGCTGGGAAGACCTCTCGCTGAGGTAGGAACAGGAGGGCGGACCTTGTTTTTTTAATGGTGTGCAAGGATTCCCGTCAAAGACTTGAGGGGGAGGGAGGGAGTGGGCAGGGGAGCGCTGGGACAGTGCAGGGGAGCTGGGCTGCGAGCAAGGGGAGGAACTCGCCGCTGCTGCCGCTCGCAGCGGGGTCTGAGAGCACCGAGAGGGAGGCATCAAAGCGGGCGGGGAAGACCTCATGAGTGATGCGAAGGTTTCTCGATGGGAAGGGAGTGAAGGGATGCAGGATGGGTAGCGGGGCTGTGGAGGGTCGGTAGACGGGGAGAAGAGATATCACTCACAAAGGCAGGGGTTTAGATGGTGGGTTATTCGGGTCCAAGCGATGGGGAATTCTTTTTGCAAGAGTCCCTTGTTCTTCTTTGGGGGTGGGGCGGAGCGGCGCCGCAGAGCCTGCAGAGCCTAAAGACCAAAAGACTCTGCAGCAGACTCCGCGGCCGCTCCACGGCTTCCTGGGTATTTTGAAGATGAAAATAGCAGCAATAGAAAGAGGACTAGTAAAGTCTTCTGGCAAACTGGAGCAAAAGGTAAATGGAGTCCTGCACTGTCACTGACCAAAAGAGTCTGCAGCAGACTCTGCGGCGGCTCTGCGGCTTCCTGGGTATTTTGAAGATGAAAATAGCAGCAATAGAAAGAGGTCTGGTAAAGTCTTCTGGCAAACTGGAGCAAAAGGTAAATGGAGTCCTGCACTGTCACTGACCAAAAGACTTTGCAGCAGACTCCTGGTCAGCTTTGCATCTTCCTGGGTATTTTGAAGATGAAAATAGCAGCAATAGAAAGAGGACTGGTAAAGTCTTCTGGCAAACTGGAACAAAAGGTAAATGGAGTCCTGCACTGTCACTGACCAAAAGACTCTGCAGCAGACTTGTTATGCTTCTGGTGCAAATCTACCATGCAATAACTATAAGCCTTTCAGGTTCGTAATGCAAGCCTGTGGTGCAAGCCTGTGATTCTAATGCAGTCTAATGCAAGCCTGTGATTGTAGTGCAGTCTAAATGCAAGCGTCAAACATACAGCAATCCTCTCCTTCATACAGAATCAAACCTCTCCAATACAAACCACACCAATCCACACCATTCTTCATACTCACTGTCTTAAGACAATCCCGGTCTGATCTCCCCTTTCCCAAACTCAAAGCTCTTTGTGTGAGTGTCGGACCAACAACTAGATGGTGTCACATTCTAATCATGGGCGTAATTCTAGGGGGGGTGGACAGGGATGCATGTCTCCCCAACCTCCATGGCACCCCATTCTGTCCCCACTCATTTTGCTCAGGCACCTCCCCTTCAGATGTCTTGTCTTCCCCAAACCCATCAGCAAAGTTACCCCACTCAATGTAATCAATCAGTTTGTCTAGCCGTGAACCATACTTCCCATTTGCTTTTCTCTCCTCTCCAACTCTGTCTTCGTCAAGCCAGGTCTCTCCTCTTCCCGCTGCTCTCTGCAATCAGTCAGTCAGCAGTGGCAGGCCCCTTAAGATCTGTTCACACGAACTGCTTCTGCCAAGCTCTGCCAAGCTCTCTCGCAAGCCATCGGATTCTGCTGCACCAAGACATCTCTCCCTCATTCTCAGGAATGCATCCATCCAAACTCCATCAGCAATTAACTCGAACAAACTCCAACTGTATCTAACTGCATCCTCCAACAGACTCTCAGCAACCAGCAAGAACTACAGGAACTACGGGCAACTACCAGCAACTACCTCGAACTAGGCACTCTCCTTTCTCTTCACCTCTGGTTATAGTTTCCAATGACCCACTAATTTCTATGGTTACTTACATTCTCTACTAAGAATGTCTATTCCCTTTGTGTCAGCATTAACAATGCCTGCAAGTCTGTGTTATGTTCTGTCTCATGTTCTGGTCACTACGTGTGCTGTGTCAATCTGACATAGGACATCGTATCTCTCCCTTGTCCTTCTGTGTCTGCGGTGCGCAAAACACCATCTAATTCCCTCTATTTCTCCATTCACTCTACTGTTGGCTCTGTCTGCATTACGAAATGCTCTCTTAGTACCTGTTTTCAAAGCAACTCCTTGTGTGAAAAGGCTTCCCTCCTCTCTCCCCATGTCGCTCCCTTCATGCCCCGAACCCTCTTCTGTCTCCGTGGCACATAAGCCAAGATGATTAGGCTCCCTTCTCCTTCCCCAGTCAGACAAGGTTTGTGCTATCTGTGTCTCTCTCCCAATGTTTACAAATTCTTATACACTGTTTACTCAAAACAATCTTCGCACTGAGCCCAGTGGTGCAGGCAACTTCTGTGTGTCTCCATCAGAAATGGATTAAAATGCCAGCAAAATAGCTTCCTTGCTTTTACGCTTTCTTCTCGCAATGCAAGCGCTAGCTACATACAAACTCATTCTAAGTGCACACTCTACATACATACATGTGTGTCAAACATATCTCTAAATCTGTAACTACAAAGCCTAACAATGTGCATCATACTAAATGGCTCTTCATGTCTTTTCAAATATCACAGTGCAAGTGTCATTCTATTGCAAATTCTAGTGTCTAGCATGTTTCTCTCCTAATGGCAAGCACTATAATGCAAACATATCATTCTAAAAGCATCTCTTTCTGTAATGCATGGCAATATCATAACTAGCAAACCCTTCATACAACAGGGCCTATTTCTCTCTTCAAATGCATAATATGTCAATGGCTAATGCAAAGTGGCAGTCTAATATGTGGATAATATAATGATGCTACTTCTTCATGTACTCCTAAACAGAATGCAATAATGGATAACTAAACATGATGCCTGAAGGGATAATACTAAATAATGGTTCTCTACCAAAGAGTACTGATTCTCTAATGAGTCTAATGATTCTCTAATGATGAGTCTAACGATAACAATGCAGGCATCTCATTTTATCAGATTTCACACTATATGCTGTATTTATTTAAGTACAGAATTAAGTATTGGGTACTCCCTTGTTTTTGATAACAGGGGGTCGAATCTGTACAGTTCGGACAGTATTAAAGTAGAACAGAGAAATAACAGAACAACTTCCTCTCTCTATTGTCCCATCAGGTAGTTAAATCGTTAAACTATTTAGGCCATGGAGCAATTAGCTCCATGGCTGCCTCCCATACTGGTACCGCCTCCGGTGTTGTTCAATGGGGACTTACCGGTCCATTCAGACCCTGGAGGGACCGGTAAGTCCCCATTGAACAAACCATTCCCATTGAGCCCCCATAAGGCTCAATGGGAATGGGGAGGGCGCACATAATGGGCTCGCAAATGGCAGGCCCGTTATTTGCACCCTGGTCCCTTAGCGGGACCCATAAGGGACGTGTGGTCCGACCACATGTCTCTTACGGTTCCTGCTAAGGGACCTCGGAATTGGGCGGTAGGGGATTACCGGCACCGGTCTCCTAACTCAGAATGAGGCCCTTAATCATTTTTTTAGATTATTCACCTCTTTCAACAAAGACAGCTTCTCTGCAAACCTTTCAATTTTATTTACTTCCCTTGGTTAAAAAACATTTTAAAAACATTTTCATAGATCATAAAAGCTTTACCCGTTCAATGTGATAATTCATTGGGCTGTGTTACCACATTTAATCAACATTAGCCACTTTTGTACAACCATTTTTTTCAAAATATTTTTACTTTTTTTAAAAAACCTATTCTGGTGTATCTCAATAATTTATATTATATTACTAGCAAAACATCATTTAGTATTGCAAAAGAGATAAGGAAAAAAAGATTAATATTTCCTAGCCAGTCGACATATGTTTCGGCCTCTGTTACATGTACTGCACGATATCAAATGCTGTCAATCAGATCAGTATTTGGGCCATCTTCAGGATAAAGTAGTTTATACAGGGAAATCAATCCGTTCCCCAATTGGTAAATCTTCAACCTTTGATCTGGTGTCCAATCTACTAAATTGGGGATGTCTGAGAAAAAGTCCTTTGAACAATGTTGGTCTTAGCTTCAGGGCATTTGGCTACATGTACTGAGTTAAGTCTGATGTCATTTCAGCGTGAACTTGACTTAGAGTCCGGCACAATTGTAATTAGATGTGTTCAGACATTCCTTTGGTTTGTTGATTAAAAAAAAAAAAAACCTTTTCAGTCAGGCAATTCTCGTGCTTGTAAAGTGTTGCCGTCTTCATCGGCTCGTTATATCCATCTACAGCATCTAGCACTACATATTGCAGATATATTATTCATAATATATCTCTGTAATATCTATTGAGTATGTGTAATATCCTCCATATCTAAACATAGTTTGGCCTGTTTTCTGTGTTTTGTATGTTTGTACGAAATGTAAGCATACTTTTTATATCCTATGGTACACTATTTTGAATGTACTTTGCCTTGAATAATTGGGCAGTGCAGCTTAACTACCTAAAATGATAATAACCCTGATTTTTACAATGTTGACAAGGAGAGTGGAGTATTGGCCCTAGCTACCATATGTATCTGCCTACAATAGGAGGGGTGGGGGGTTATATACCTCCTCTATATTCCCCCCTCTGGTCGATCTATTTGACCACAACTTAACCTCATATCTAGTGTTTACTATCCCCCGCATGCAGTGTACCTATGCATCCCTATCTCAGTCACCCACTCAACTCAATGCTCTATCTCAACATGGGAGGTATCGGGAAAGACACTTCTAAAGAACCAATAGTGTCTCTCATCATATTGTCCTAATTCTCCTAATCAAATGTACATGTACCATTTTTTGTCAAATGTGTAGCATTAATTGCCCTCTTTTATTGTTTGTGTATATGTTTGTATCCCCAAAGAATAACATTGTTTACTTCCATCTTGTTCCCACCCCTGTTACCCATTTAAACATTAATTAACATGCACAACAAGTGATTTCTGCCCCCACCAGAATCGGGAGATATCAATAAACGACATTCATATTTCCTGAAGGGACCTACCAACCGATTGTTTCATACTGTCATGTATATACATTTTCTTTTTTCTCCCACCCCACCACTTCTCCTTTTGTCCCTGTCCCATTCGCCAGCTGCTAAAAGTTAATTTCCTGGCCGTCAACTTATTTGTCTTCCATCTGCACATCTTCCATCCAATTCTTTGTTTTCCTTATTCCAAAGTCCACTGACATTTCATTAGTCCATTTATTATTTATGTTTCCCTTTAGCTGCTTTACAGCAAGTTCAGGGGCCCCTTAGTTCATAGGCCATGCTCTAGGAGGTCCTCTTAAGTAAAATACTCAGCAGTAGGGGGGACATTTGATGATCTGGGGGACACAAGGATGGGTGAGTCCATAAAGAAAATTGGGTTATTCATCCTTCTTTTTTTAAATCTAATAGCAAACGGGCATCTAGCTGGGTCCCCTTAAACCCTTTTTAATGACAATGAGGGCTTTTCTCCCTGCCCGTAGGCTCGGTTGCGAAATATAAAAAACTAGGTGAGATTATTGAAAAATAAGCGCATTTTATCATCAGTACTTCCTCCTAAAAACGAAACATTATAACTTCAGTGCTTCTTTTTCTTTAAATCATTCCTACCCCCTAAAATACTTGCTACTAAATGTCCTCTTTTTTAATGTAATTGAATTGCTGCTTTTTTTCCTTTCATGCATACCTTAGTGTCCCCTATGTTCATCTATGCTTACACCTCGGTGTGCATGTGATGTGGGAGCAAAAAGCACCAACATATATGCTTGTTTTTACCCTGACTTGCCTCACCTTTTTCCTAGGTTTACACCTCATTGTGTCTTTCCTAGTGCCATGCTAAACTAAAACGTCATCTCCCAACTCCTCTTTTAATTGAAAAAGGAAACATTTCTCTTTTATTATTGATAGAGCGTTTTACAAGTGGTTGTGTCATTCTTCACACCACTGGGGTTACAGTGTCCCCTTCTTTATAATAAAAAATAATAAAATCCAAGACAGACAACATAACAAATCCAAAAATAACATTGAAAAAAAAAGTGTTTTCTTTTTTAGCCGCTCTTCTTCTTTCTTCTTGGCGCATCCATGGATACAATTTTCCTTTGCTTCCTGCAGAAACCAAATAAAGGCAAAGTCATGATAAGCTAACAAAAAACTGTATTTCCCTTAAACAGGCCTTTCTTTCTCATTTTGCAAACAGGCACTGGCCTTGTCGCTTATGGTTTTCCTTAACATGAGGATGTTGGGGTTATTTCCTTATATTCATGGCCAGGTAGTTCTTCTTTTAAGCAGAAACAATGGCACACTTTAATTATTATTCCCTAATAAACACGGTGCTGTGGCAGGCCTGCTTTTAGCTTTCTTTGTTATGCTAAAATCTTCTCTGTACTTTTGTTGTCATTCCGATGGCGTGTGACCGTAGCCTTTTCTTTGTTTGCTATGTTTATTCTGTTGAGACACAATTAACACTTTTGTCACCCTTCCTACCCTCATCTACCTACCCACGACTCTGGGAATAAGCGCTTGTTCTATTAAGTGCAAGCAAGTGTGGCATATATTTTCCTATCACTACATTTATATACATCAACCATATATACATATTCAATACTTTTTATCAGCATAATCATAAAAAGGTTACTCCACCTTCTTTTATCCAAAGGTCTTCTCTTCATTCTTCACTAAATATGGCCATGCTTACACATCTGTACTATTCTTTGCCTACACCTGTTACCCTTTTCTTGGGAAAAACTGGTATCAGTTTAAAACCACTGTATGTCTCGCTACCTTTCACTTGTACTCACTTGGGTCTGCTTTCTTCTAATAATGGTCAATAAGGAGATTCACACACTTTTTGTGTCTACTGATACCTGTCTTTTCTCTCTTTTATATACATCCAATAGTACGTACCTTGTCTCATAATATTTCTTCCAATTGTACCACTACACTCCACTTAGGCCATACAGACATTCCTCCTGTGCGCCAATAATGACACATGTTCACCTGCAACATTTAATCAACATTTTTATATAACAACAAATAAACATAAAATAATGTTCTTGTACTTACTTTCATATGTTGTTTTGTGGACTGGCAGAAATGTTCTCATGATGATAAGTCGATATTGACTGTCAATACTTGGCTGGCCTTTTATTCTTTTCTTTGTTTTATGAAAAATAGCACACTGATAAATTTAAGCAGGGACCATCAATCGCTGCTTATTATCCAAGAATCAGAATATTGTATCCATACCTTTTCTATAAATCTTATTCAATGATGTTATTTTTGTTCCTTCATTTACAATTTTTATTATATCGTTGCTTTAGTCTTCATATTTTAAGGTTCTTTTCCTTCTTTCTTTCTTTTCTTTTGATTTTAACCCCCTGATTGACGTCACTGTTTTGGTTAGGAACTTCTAATAAGCACTTTTAGTTGAATTTTTTACTATTGTTTTATATTTAAAAGTCTAGACACAACAAAAACTTTTATACTAACATATTATAACCCCATACATATGTGCACTTTTAATTGGTTCCCCTACGTACGTCTCCCTTTACTGTTCTTCAGTAAATGTAGCTCTTCCCTTTTTATTACTCCCTTTGGGAGTTTGATACACACTCTTCTAATTGGCCCTGCCTTTAGGAATCCTTAACACTCAGATATGGAGCTATAGCGTGTGACCTTTCCATCCCTCTCGGGCCCGTGTATTCGAGGTATTCATCTCTCTTCCCTTTTTATAATCTCCAAAAACTCCAGTTACTCTTTATATATCTTATTTATATACAACATAACACAACCAAAATCCCTTCCCTTTTTCTTGAAAATGCTACAAATATATTACAACAGTGACATGCACTTTATGTTCCCTTATATTGTATTTTAGCGGGACATAATGTTTCAGTTACTTTAAGTTAACGTTATGCTTACTTTGAAAATAATATCCACCGTTGCGGGGGTATATAAATGTTCAGTGTGTGCATGTGTGTGTATGTTGTTCCCCCTCTTTATACATGACAAAACTCTAACCTAATTATCCCTACGCTATTCCAAATCATTTGTATAATGCCTTATCTTTCCATATTTCCAAATTCCCCTTCTATTCACTCCTTCTAATCAGCCAATCAGCATGCATACTAGTGATCCATAACAATGGTTTGCAATTCATAAATGCTGAATAAACTTCCATTAAACAAGCTTTTGTTTATCAATTTAATTTATCTGCGCTCTTCACCAAGAGCCATCAATGTCCTTCAGTTTTATTCCCTCATTTGTGCAACTTCTAGCCTGTTTGCACTCATCAGTGTTTTTTTCTCATCCATGAATATGTTTTATCTAAATAAACCCTATAACTGATCTTAATAATCTACTCTTTATTCTTGGAAACCATACTAATGAAGATGTGTGCTCCATAAAAAAAATATTTCTTTGACCTAATGGCACACTCCTTTATATTTCCACACCTTAAAATATTAGTGTGACTCCTTGTGCATTTGCATAATGAATTCCTAAAAATATTGCATGTTATCCCCTAGTTACTTACTCAAATCTCTCCTTACCGTATCTGTTAATATGTTACAGAAAATGTAATAATGGTATAAAATGATCATGGTCTCCTATCCTCCAATGCATATAACTTCAGTCTTGGTGCTAGTGAGAGTGCTCCCGCCCATTACTGTTACATCCCCATTCTAAATACAAATGTTTGGTCAATGCATGCACATTTAATGGTGCTCCTGCAAAAAGTACTTATACTTTTTATTAATTCATGATGTACTCTTATAAATATTTGCCATGCATAATCTGGTACCATTTGATGTTACTTTAACCTTCTTTGTTATGTAATTTGCTATCATAATTGTATTTTTATTATTGGTGCATTCCTAACACAATGTGTGATGTTGGACATATTTCTTCTTCTTTTTTTTTTCAATGCTTCTGTGCTGTACAGTGGGGGAGATGCTGTCCACCTTCTTGGAGATTGCCAATTTGCTGTGGCTTTGGTGCGTATGCTTGCGTTGGCATGTGATCTTGGGCATAATATCCTTATAACTCTGTATTGTATTGTGCTGTATATTCCATCCCTCCGATTTCTGTCCTTAGTTACTAATATTCTCACTATCTGGTTGCTTATAACACTCTCATGCCTTCATTGCAATCTCTGTCTTATTCTTTACTCTCCCATACCTGTTCCTTTTCTCACCACCATTTCTCTTTCTACTTTGCCACTCACTTTCCAATTTCCCTCTTCTGACATACACTCGAAACACTTGTGTAAAGGCGCAACATAAATAAAATATCATATCATATCATATCATATCATATCATATCATATCATACTTCATTGCCTTCAGCTTGTTGCAAATTCTATGAAAATAAAATGTGTGCATCTTCTCTTCCTTTTGGTAGTGCACAGAAACTTCTTTGAACCCTTCCAGTTGTTTCAATCACTTCTATGCTACTTAACACAAGGGTGCGAGGCACCGCCATGTCCCTCACTTTATATTGATAAACCATGGATCAAGGCACCTTTCCTTTTTCCAAATTATATTTAAGAATGTGCCTAAACTTTAAAAAGTGTTTCTTTCCATTGCTTAAACATGTATTTCTTTCTCATCTATGTGATTACCCTTTGCATGCTTATAATACATGCCCCATTTATTACTAATAAAAATGCCTATACTGCTTAAAATTACATTAAACAATCGGGGGTTCTCTGGTGTGTGCTAATATAATGACTTATGATCAAATCCATAACAAAGAAAGTATCTGGCATAAATCTAAAAAAAACTAATAAAACCTTAAAATGGGATGTGGCTTGTGTAATTTTTAAAAATAGTGATCTAATGGGACAAATCTGATCTATTTATGTGTAATCAGTGGGGACAAATTCTAGTGTTAAACAGTGAGCTCAAAATATGGTTAGTCATGCATGCAAATCAAAACAAGGGGCTTACCCACCCCACAATCCCACATATTCCAATCAAGTGTTCCCCCAGCACATCACTTCAGCATAACATGCAACAAATATCAAAACATATTCTCTCCTCAAAATCGACTAAATTTTCAATTTCTTCAACTTTAGATGAAGCAAAAACTGGTCTCCTCCACTCAAGAAACACCCCTATTACTAATAGATATTTCATAAAAACTGTTAAAAATGAAAGTTGGTTCAATGAGTTCTGGTTCTGGCTACTTTTTCCATGAGAGTGGCACTGAGCCTCTGCTCACTTAAAGCTCTTAAAGCTCTATATTAAAAACGAAAAAATAAAAATATACTTTCAAA
The DNA here is from genome assembly GCF_040938575.1 of Ambystoma mexicanum. Classification (NCBI taxonomy): domain Eukaryota; kingdom Metazoa; phylum Chordata; class Amphibia; order Caudata; family Ambystomatidae; genus Ambystoma; species Ambystoma mexicanum. The sequence goes on from NC_090937.1 coordinate 638,961,736, forward strand.
TCATTCTGATACTGTTGATCCAAATTCACTTTGCTACTGCATACATCCATGTTATTAAACTCTAAAAAATAAAACAATTACACATTTAAAAATCTGTCTTTTTCCATAATCTACACTAATTATATGCCTGCCCACCTATATCATTTTGAGCCCTAACTGTTTACCTATTATAGTTCTTCCGCCATATGTTTTCAACCTTTTTTCCACACATGCATTTTTCCATGTTCCTCAAATCACACAATTCGAAAAGGAATTTATCATATTCAATTAACTTTTTTTTTCTTATTATTATTCACAGAATATGTTAAATACACATATATATCTTGCTACTATAAAGCAAAATACATTGTTCTGCGCATTGTATTTCAGCATAACTATATCACATAGCTTCTTAATTCAAAGCACTTTACTTTCATATTTCTATCATTATTTCCAAGCCAAAGATAAACCCAACATTTCCTTTTGTATCATACTTAAAACACAGCTCAATCCTTCTTTCTAAAAATCCAAAACCTGTCCTATCATTTCTTTAAGCTTCCCACGTTTTGCTGGCGTCTATAAAATAATGTCCTTTGAAGAAACTATCCTCAGGTAAAATTTAATACATTTAAGCTAAACTGTGTCTGTAGCACCTAACCCCTCTAAACATCTACAAACATCACATGTCTATGCTACTTCATCACTTATGTGCAGCTAAGCCACTATTGCTCTTACAATTGAGCTACCTAGCTCTCAGCCTTAGTCCATTTCCTGTATTTCCCAAGGGATGCAAGCTGTTTCTATTTTCTGTTTCCTACTCCCCCTTCTTCTCTCCTGCTGAATGAAGCAGCTCTTATCTTTTCTTTGAAGCCTAGTCTGCACCCATGCAAAATAATGCCGTCTCTTTGAAATACTGTAGAGGAGGTCCCAGATAAGACCTGCACCCCTGCCCCTCATTGCGAGTTGCCAGTAAGGTACTCGCCAAGGTATGTGACGTACCAGGAGCAGCTGAACCAACAAAGGGCTGCAATGGGCCTCTGCCCTGTGTACATTAGAAGATCAATACCTGTTGAAATGCCCATAACCAGGCAACCCTGGGCAGCACAGTACCCAATCAGACAACCGTACCTGCCATTGGTACGAAACGACGAGTATTTACAGACTGTCCACGAGGAGACCTCGAAGGCCTTAATGGAAGGCCAATGGGAATAGACTAAGGGCCTAGGCAGCCCCGAGAACAACCAGAAGTGGCTACTGAAACCTATGCATACCAGTACCGACAACTGCAAGGAGAATTGTAATGGACGAAGGGGAGAGACACTGTGAAAACGTATGGGAATGGTGCCATGAGACAAGATGGAATCAACCGCCTTATTGAACGTGTGTAAATAAGCTTGAAACGCAAGATGCTAAGTAATCGATACCGCCTGCAACGCTTAAGTAGAAGAATAGAGCGGCATGTGCCAACTATATATGTTTACCTCAATACAGCACAATGTACACGTGCGACTCCATTTTGTTTGAGCAGAAGGATGCCCAGGCGGCCCAGGCTCAACTGGCTGAGTTTCACATCTAGGTCCAAGCTGAGGAAAAGAGTGGGATCGAAACTTAACAAAGGATGGCTCATGGCGAGGAAATCGAGGTCAACCAGAGAAGGTGAGGTGAGCATGAGCTCACGAGGCTCCAACTTCAGAGCATGCCAGCCCGCCCGTGAAGGCCAAGATAAGAGAGGCCCATGCAGGTGGCCAAGAGAACACAGAATCAAATGCACGAAAAGACTGAGAACTGAAGCAGATTCACGGTGGACCAACACGTGACCAGACAGGCGCGAATATGCACCACCGCCTGATGTCATCCAGAACCAGAGGGTGCCATAACTTTTCCTGATAAGAGACTGCAGATCCGAGGCCATACCCAGCCAACTAATTGACACTTAGCCCCAAACCACTGATTGATGGAAGGGAGGCAGGGTGAATCTTGGGACACCAGGCACCAGGATGTCAAATCTGCATGCTTCTAATTAAAGTGGAGATTTATGTTTAGTGGTGTAACTTGCCCAATCACAATGGACCATGTAATCTAGGGCCCTATAGAGACTGTAACCAATAGGACGTTGTACTTCTAGTGACGTCAATCACATGTTTTGTAGAGGGATAGGCATAGACGCACACCCGATAAGAGTTATCCAATCTGTATGCCTTATTTTCATATACAGATATAACACCTATACTTAAATTACCTTTCCCAACCAATTATGTTGCATGATGATTTTTTATAGAAGTGCACGTCGATGATGACGAAGTTTGCCCATAAAAGAGGCTGTTGTACTGAAGTTCAGGGAAGTCGGGCGAGACAGGTGTTCGTGATGCTGCTGATATCCACAAGCTGATGTATGTATCATTAAACGGACTTCCCTTTGCCAACTTACTGAGTCCCTAGTATTGATTTGTGCTGGAGTATGTAAGTCCTGCACCCTGTCCTCACACGGTGAAGCTATCTTGTATTACAAGTTTTTGAGGGTGAGTGCTGACCAATGGGCCCGTCAGTAATTACCTCTCCTCGTCAACACTTGGTAGCAGAGGATGGTTTCGGCCATCGATTATTGATAATCGAGTAATATAGCTATAAGACACCCTTAGACCGACGGCGCGAAGTAACTCTGGGCCTCCGGTTACATCGCGAGTCCTTTTGCTATTCCGGCTGAGTAGGCCGAGAAGCTTCCCGTGGACAGTGATAGTATATTTACTCCCAAAAAATCTGCAGTGGGTCTGAAGGAACCCGCTTTTCCAAGCATAACCCTTTTCATTCCCACGGGAAGCGGATCGGACGAAAACCATAAAGCGGGAAGAGGAAAGGGCGGTGATCCCGGAGATCCAGAGAGGAAAAGAGACGATCGGTGAGTGAAACAACGAAACTTGTTACCTTGGCAAATGACTTATAGGCATTAGAGCAAGTGGGGGAAAGGTAACGGAGGGTGGCGGAGAAAGATAAATTAGTTAGAGGTAGAGAAGACAGTATATATATAGTGGATTAATGTCTCGAGTATAAAAGGAAGACATATATAATAGAATACCAGGGGGGAACCTGAGCCAAAACGTAATAGAATTCCAGGGGGGACCCTGGGAAAGGTAAAAATGTAAAAGGAATACCGGGAGGGCACCCGAGACTAAAAACGGTAAGGGATACCGGGAGGGCACCCGAGAGACAAACTGTAAAATTCGCCTTGTTCCTGTGCTTTAAAGAGTGGTCAGAAGGAACTTGACCCCAGAGCCCACAGAGAGGGGGACGCTAGGCTACGATGACGTTTAAAGATGTCATAAAGGGGTAGTTCAAATCCCATGACGGGATAATAATTAGAAGGCAGGTATACGTTGCCCAGCTGGTGTCTGTCTAGTCTGTCAAGCGTCTGTCATAAGTGTCTTGCTATATGTGAATGCGCAATAAATGTATTGATGCAAAAAATGTGTTGATGCTTGAGTGAAATGCATTTTGGTTTTTTCCAGAGGCATTGCTAGGGGGGGCTAAGAGGGCTATAGCCCCTGGTCGTTTGGTTGTAGCCCTTGATAGAATATCAGGAGCTACAGCCAAAAGGCTAGCTAGCCCCCAGACCCGAATGTTCTAGCTTAGCCCCGTATCTTTTCCAGACCTAGCAACACCCCTGTTTTTTGCGATTCTGTAACTGAAAGGGAATCGCCAGTGAATTGATGGTTTCTGTTGAGTAAATTGATGGTTTAAATTTTGGCAGGAAAAAGTGGATTGGAGCTTGCGGTTGTGGTGCTCGCTCATATTGGTGGAGAGATTTAAGTTATTGTGCAAACATTGTGGGTATTGAACTGAGAAGGTGGAGGAGGTCACCCCGCTTATGCATCTATGTAAGCAATTTCCTAAGCACGCAGTGAAGTTGAAGAAATATAGCCAAGAATGGGTTAAGGGCACTGCCAATAAAATGTTTATGCCTTGGCCCCAGAACGGGTCGTTATCTAAGGCTGTTTTGCAGCACATGACAACCTTCCTACATGCCACATATACGGGCAAGAAGCTTGAGAAACACCTTGCCGTTCTCGAGTTATGGAAGATGTTTGAACAAACAAAAGAAGAAGACCCACCTGCAGACTGGATATTAAATGTATGTACAGAGGGGGGTGAGACGCCTACTGCGCCACCGGCCCCGCCGGAACCAGTCATTGAGGGAAGCAAGTCAGAGGGTCTTTTCCCGTTACGAGAGCTCAAAGCAGCCACGGGGTATAGCAACCCCGCCTATGAGTCACCTGCATGCAGTAGTGACGAAACTAAAGAGGAGGAGCGGGAAATCGTTCCAGCCTCCGCCGTCCCGAGGGACAAGGAGAAGCACGGAAATGGACGAAAGGATCAGGCACAGACCAGTGCACCTCTCGATAAGGAGAGAGAAGGAAAGAAGCGGAAAGAAAGTGATGAGATGACATTCGCAAAGGACGAATGGATGGGAGGACAGATATTGTTAAAGTTAGATGGAAAGGGGAGTGATGATGCAAGGCCACGAGGAAGGCCTGACGAAAAGTAGAGAAGGGAGAAGGATAGGAGACAAGGGATGAAAGAAATAGAAAAAAGGACAGGTTGAGGCGAGAACAACTTTATCGCGAAGAGGAAAGAATACCGCTCAGTCGCACCCAGTATGCAGCCTACGAAAAATACAGACTGAATATGTTGAAGGAAGAACGTAGGGTGCATGAAAGGAAGGAAGAGATTAGAAAGGCAAAAGAACGTAGAGAAGAAAGGATGCAGGAAGTAGATAAGATTAGAGAGGACGCAAGGAAACGCAAGGAAGCAGACGAGGAAATAGAACGTAAGCATAGACAAATGGTGCAAGATTTAGAATATTTGCAGCGGGAAGTGAAGAAACCCAATCCTGTTGTAGACTGGGAGGACATAGAAGAGTTCTTTCCAGCAAGTGATGCAGTACCAGGTACAAGCGGGACAATTATTGATGATGACTTCGACACCGGAATCATCGGGGAAGCGATTGATAAAATATATGATGAAATGGGAGTGGAACGAATCTCCCAAGAGGGAGGGGAAGATGAGCGCTTAGAGAGCACTCAGTTATATGACACTGAGGATGTCACCCAAATTAGTGGGAGTAGGGGACGTTCCCTAGATAGACTAGAAGATAGGCAGAACGAAGAGGATGCAAGAAGATGTGCAAACTGGGAGTATTCGGAGTCTGACTCCGATGGGGACGCGGAAGAAGCGATGTATGACCAAGGGAGACAGCGCGAAAGGAGGCTCCCAGGGAACCAAGGGGTACAATGTTCAGATGCTAGAGGGTCCACAAGTAGGACACTGAAGTCCGCTGGACAGTCCAGTCGACACAAAGAGACACCCCACGGTCAGAGGGGGCATCAGCCCCTGCCTATGTGGACAGGCTAAGAGCATTACCAGGCAGGCGGCAAGGCGGAAACGCCACCCTGGCAAAAGACCAGAAAGATAGAGAGGATTGCACATTCCAATTCCCACTGTTAGCGTTAGGGGGAGTAAAACCGCAATATATTCCATGGCCACACATGGACCGGGAAAATTTAAAAAATAAGCTTCCAATGTTGACATCGGGAGCTGGGAAGTGGATACATGAGCTAGAAAAAAAGACGGGGGCGTGATCCTAGCCATAGGGGACATCAAGGGTCTCCTAATTACTATACTCGGAGAAAGAGCAGACGATGTGTGGAAAAGGGCGGGCTACCATAGGGTAACCATAATTAACACCTCTCAGGATGGAGCGTCATTTAATAATTGTAGTGCCGCAGTGTGGAAAGTGCTGCGTACGCTATATCCAGACACATCCGATATGGGAGCTATAATGACTCAAAAAATGAAGGAGTCAGAGGATCCGTTGCTTTATATCCAGAATTCTAAAGACGCGTGGGTGCTCGAAACGCATGAGTCTTGGACGAAATCTATCCCTGTATTCTATCATATACTGTAACAAGGGTTACCAGAACCGGTGCAAAAACAACTCAAAAAATTGGTAGGAATAGAAGCTAAACCGTGGACCGAAATCCAGTTGACAATTGCCCATTATTGTAGGCTGTTGCAAGAAAAGAATCGAAAGAAAGAGGCAACGCGTAAGGGAGAAGAGGCGAAGCTGGAATCTCTCGAAGTACTCGCTCGAGGGAGCCATGCTAACAAGCCCAGCCGATTCGAGTGCGCAATGTGCCACTAACCCGCCGCAAAACAATCAGGGTAACGCAGGATATTATCCGAGAGGGAGGGGATTTGGAGGAAGAGGATGGCAGAGTAATCAGGGAGGCTTTAGAGGTAACCAAGGAGGATTTCAAAATGTTCAAGGTGGTATCCAGAGCACACCAATGGGCAGTCCAGCTTTGCCAAATGGACAGATGGCCCGACCATAGCCAGTGTGTTGGCTGTGTGGAGTGACAGGACATGTGGCACGCATGTGCAGAAGCCAAGGCATGTGGCAAAATAGTCAAGGAGCGGGAGCAGGTATGACGAATCAGCCAGCCACCCCGCAACAAGGCACTGCACAGGGCCACCAGGTACAGCAGCAGGCGGCAAACGCGCAGCAAGGTGCACAGCAAGGGTTTTAACCCTCGAACTTGGGGAACTAGCAACAGGGGCAACCCCAGCAGGCACCGCCGCCAGTACCACCAGGTATGAACAATGGGGGTGTTCCGCAAACTTATAGTGGGCCGAACCTATACATAAAATAGGACAGCTCACAGGAAACTTTGATGTACTCTATCATATCGGTGACGCCAGACCCTATTAGGGAACCGAGGGTAAATGTCACTATAGGGGGGAAAGAGTATTCCTTCTTAGTTGACACAGGCGCAACGCGCTCGTGCATAAGAGAAGGCAGGTTTTCCTTGTCCGGCGAGGCAATAGACACGCAGAGTTTCACTGGAGCTCATAGTAGAGTTCCCTTTACAGACACTCTCCTGGTCTCAGTGGGAGAGCATGAAATGAATGTGCCCTTACTGTACTCCCGTCAGTCCCCAGTAAACATCATGGGTCGAGATCTAATGACAAAGCTGAATATGTCAATCTCATTTACTGAGGATGGCATAGTGTGCTCCACGCCAGGAATGCATTATTCCAACTTATGCGAAATGATCAGAGCATACCCGGGACGTGCAGCTATGAGAGCTTTACCGCTGGAGCCAGAGGTCTTCGAATATGGCGTGCGAGTGCTTGTGGTGGGATTGCCAGGCCTCGCAGGCAAAACTATGAGGACCCCTGATGAGTTTCTTTTTAGACCAAGGATACCCATGCATGAAGAGGGACAAATATTTCCTTTGGTAATACAGTTTGCCGCAGCAAAGGGGAAGGTGGTTTTAGTAGAAGGATACAATGTTGAAGGAAGGCAATGGTGCGCTGTTATCGCCATTGAAGAAGGTATTGAGTGACTGACGTCACAGATGATGATCTGTTCGAAGAGCACCCTGACTTAGAGGAGACACGGGTGGAAGTAAGTCTCATATTCTGGGTCAAAATGATCAAACGAGAAGTGCCACAGCGAATGATGCTAGCGATGGTACGACCAGAGTACTTTGAGGAGGACATGGCCCTGGTGCCAGTCACAGTATGGACAAAAGGGCCTTATGACATAGGACTTCTGAAGTGGGCAGGAGAGGTGAAGATTAAACTCAACCCTGGAGCGATCCTACCAAGAGCGCGGCAATACCCCATGTCCGGAGAAGCGGATGAGGGGATTGCGAAGACAATCTCTGCCATGATGGAGCAAGGCATTCTGGTAACGTCAGAATCACCTTGTAACACAGTGATCTATCCTGTCAAAAAATCGAAGGGAGGGTCTTGGCGTTTAATCCAGGATTTACGAGCATTGAACGAATCCATCCACAATTTTGTGCAACATACCCATGGAGGCAAAATATTTCACGGTAATTTGAAGAATTTTTTTTTCTCGATTCCATTGCTCCGTGACTCACAAGACCTGAAGTCATTTACTTTCAGACAAATGCGCCCGAAAAGTACAAGGCTGCCACAGGGGTATTGTGAATCTCCGTCCATTTTTAACAGAGTCCTGCAAGTGGACCTAAGCAACATTGCGGTAGACAGTGTTGTATTGCAGTATGTAGATGACATTCTGATCTGCAGCATCACTGAAGAGCAATGCCGACATGACTCTGTTCAGCTATTGACCATATTGGCTGAGAAGGAATACAAGGTAGACAAGGACAAGTTGCAATACTGCCAACAAGAGGTGTTATACATAGGGCAACTAATCTCACATGAAGGGAAAAAGGTAACACCAGAAAGGGCTGAAGCTATCATGAACACGGCTAAGCCGCTCACGCCAAAACAAATGCAGAGCTTCTTAGGCCTATGCAATTATGTCAGAGCATGGGTATTCGATTACAGCTCGTACACCAAGCCCTTGCTCCAGGCCTTAAAGAAAGCCCAGGAAAAAGAAGGAAAAATTGAATGGACTGAAGAAATGGAAAAGGGGTTTGCAGAGCTAAAGGGGGCAATTTGTAAGGCCCCAGTTCTCGGGATCCCCAATTATGCAGAGGAATTCTATCTCTTCTCTCATAACGATGACAATTTTATGACGGCAGTGCTCGCTCCGCGAACATCGCTGGGGTACAAGCCCCTAACGTACTACAGTGGGAGCTTGGACCCGGTCATGAGGGGCCACTTCCCATGCAAGCAAAATTTTGCAGCCGCCGCGTTTGCCATCGAGAAAGCATCATCCATTGTGATGGGATGCTCCATGATATTATATGTTGAGCACTCATTATTTGACATATTGGAGGAGCCAAAAGGCACCTTGACTTCACAGAGAGCATCTGCATATGAGGTGTTTATCTCAAATCCATCGATCAAAATAGTGTGATGCAAAACTGTGAACCCTGCTATGTTTATTGCCGAGCCAGTCACAGAGGTAGAACCTGTGCATGACTGCGCCAATTATGAAGAGTTTTATGATGAGATCCCCAGGGTAAGAGAGAATGCTCTGCCAGGCGGAGAAGTCGTCTTCATTGACAGGTCATCAAGAATTGACCAAGAAGTCGGGCAAAGTTATACAGGCGTGGCCGTGATCAAACACATGGCAAATGGAGAGTTCCAAGTACTTGTCAGTGCACGAATACCATCACACTATTCGCCACAGGCCGCATTGACACTCGCCATTGAGAATCACGCAGACCAGGAAGTAACAGTGTACAATGACTCCGCCTATGTGACATCCATCGAGCACGCAGGCCTGGCACGATGGAAAAGGAGGGGCTACCTTCGAGCGGACGGCATGCCAGTACAACATGCAGCCTTGTTGAACAGGCTGATAGAAGCACTACAGCTCCCAGTGTGCATAGCTCACACCAAGGGAACAGATTTTGTGTCACGTGGAAACCATGAAGCGGACACGGAAGCCAAGCGCATGGCATCCAAGGGTGAGACAATCATGGACGTGGAGGTGGCACGTACCCATGAACGAATGATGATAGCCCGAGCCACTCCAGAAGCCTATAGAAATATGGGGCAGACACAGTTAATGGAACTCCAGGGGGAGGCACCTCAGGATGAGAAGAATTTATGGAAGCGACGAGGGTGTTCTTTAAAACCCTCTGATGGGTTATGGAGGCAGGACAGCACTGGTAAACCAGTAATGCCTGTCACCCTTCTAAAGGTAGCATTAGAACAGCTCCACTACCCTTTCCATATGTCAAAAGAAAATCTTGTGGCAACGCTCTCAGAAGACTGGTTCATGCCGAATCTAGCAGAGCATGTTGCATTCTTTATGGTCAATTGCATAATTTGCCAGCAATTCACCTCTGAGCACGCATTGAAAGTGATGAGAGGAATCATTCCCAGACCTGACGGGCCTTTCCAGCACCTGCATATCGACTATGTTGATATGATCCAGGTTTGTAATGGGTACAGGTATTTAATTGTCGTGGTGTGTCCATTCACTAGATGGATAGAAGCAGGGCCCTGTACACACCCTGACGCTGCCTGTGCTGCAAAATTCCTGGTGAGGGAGGTTTTCCCCAGGTGGGGGGTGTGTGAGGTTATGAGGTCAGACAAGGGGCCCCATTTTGTAAACTCAGTATTTGAGCAGATTAGCTTGTTGCTTGGTATAAAGCACAAGTTCTCATCAGCGTATCACCCAGAAGGAAATGGCATATGTGAACGGCTCAATGGCCTGTTGAAAGAAAGGATAGCTAAATTGAAGTTCACATTAAAGAAGGGATGGCTGCACTGCCTGCCATTGGCATTATATGTGCTTCGGAACCAGCCAGGCTCCGACCATCACATCACGCCGCACAAAATTATCACTGGTAGAAGAATGAGAACCCCTCTTACCCCCCGAGATAGGGATAGATGTGATGCCCAGCCTGCTAGAGAGGTTCTGGGAGAAGAAATGAAGAATTACCTTTACTGCCTTACCTCTAGTACATCTGTCATTTCAGGCCAGCTGCAGCGACGGCGTAAAGAGAACAGCACATCACAAACCACAACGGATAGTGCTGAGAAAGGCGCAGCACACAGTCTTTGTGCGCCACTCATTTTCCCTGGTGACAGCGTTTTGGTGAGGAACTTTACGAGGAAGAAATGGGTTGAACCATGATTTAATGGCCCTTTCATCGTGGAGGACTGCAACCCGTCCGCCGTCAAGCTCCAAGGAAGAAGAGCCTGGATTTTCCTAAATGACGTCAAGCCCTTTACAGGAGAAGGTGCTCCTGCTGCATCCACCGTGGAATCTACAGACAACAGGGAAGGACCACAGCACGTGCAGACAAGGTCTATGGTGAGGAAGAAGGACGCACAAGCAGAAAAGACAAACTGAAGAACTCGCTGTGAAAATTGTGGCTATACATTTAACTTTCTCTCTAAGCACTGAACGAGATGCAAGATTTTTCAAACAAACGCAAAGTTCAGTTGAACTCGCAGAGCAAAGGAAAAGATTGCATTCTCTGAACCTGCAGTGACACTGGTAATGAAAACACGTAGAGCCACAGAGTAGTGAACAAAGAACTCTAAGACCCTGATAAGCAGTAAAGGAAGGACACTCTTATAAGCTGAAACTGTTATCCTGAAGGACCCCAGCATAAGGACTTTGTTCACGAACTTATGGCACACCCCAGCAGAAGCCTTAAATGGGATGTACTCAACTATTTCCAATTAGTGACATTGACTTATCCATCACTCATAGGGAGAGAAACAAGTGTCACAGAACTCATCCAAGATCCAGAAAATAAGAAGGTAATCAGGCAACTATTGACTGTCATCGCAGAGGTCTTCGCCGAATTGCCTGAGCACAGTGACTCAAAGACCAAATGCTCCCGCCTCAAGCAGTCATTGACGAATTATTTGAAGGAACAACCTACACGTTGTTCCTTCAAATAATCGAGAAATGCCCAGGACTCATCGGGAGAACAACTGTGACACGTACTTTCATCAGAGACCCAAGAAACCCAGCTCAGTTGAACCAGCTGTGGACTAAGCTAAATCACCTCGTGGTAGTCCACGCAACAGGAAGGTGCACAGACTGTGCGAATCAAAGGAAAAGCTCATGACAAGGACCCTACCAAATGGGACAAATGTCCCTATCCCCTGCAGACACGGAGCTCACCCACAACGTCCTAATTAGACTCGTTGCAGACTATCCAGAAATGGTGGGTAGACCTGCTGATGTCGACGTTGCAACCTTCCTCAGAAATCCAGACAATTTCTTACCCATGAAGATTCTTCTCCACGGCATAATGCTCCAGGTGGAGCTATCTAACTTTCAACAAGAATACCTCAGGAGGTTCCAGTGAACCTTTCCGCTGAGGGACAGATCGGGGAGATAAGCAAAGAACCTGTTCACGACAGCAAAAAACCTTGTGATTGAGACTCTGCAAAACAAATAAATGTCCCTGTCCCCTGAGGACAGCCTACTAGCCCACAATGTCCTCCTTGGCTTAGTAAATGACTTTCCGGAAATGGTAGGGAGACCTGCCGAGGTTGACACCCTCACCTTCATCAAAGACCCTGCCAACGCAAGCAAGATAGGAACACTCTTATATAGCATACAGCTACAAATTGAACTGTCCAGCTTTCAGAGGGAGTTTCTGAGAGAATTCCAGGGAAATAAGTCAGCGAGGGACAGATGGAGAAGGCAAGCACTGATCACACTGCAAAAGGGCCGGTGACCTAGGAAACAGAGAATCCAAGCAAATGTCATTGTCACCTAAAGACAGCGGAATTGCCTTCACAGTCTTCTTTCACCTCATCGAGAACTTTCCAGAACTAGTGGGTAGACCCATCACTGTCGATGTGCCCACTTTTCTTAATGATCCAGCAAAGAATGCCCAACTCAACAGACTCCTGAGAGCTATTGCATCACAGCTGAGAAGCAACCATGGACATTCCCTGCTGAGAAGGGTTTTAGAAGGCAGAGGTCCAAGATAAAACTGTTTTCATCATCACCCTTAGGGGCAGAGCACGGAAATAAAGACACAGTTCTCCATGCTTTTAAAGGAAGACAGATCGAGGAAAGCAGAAACAAGGATACCAATATCGTGATTTCATTTTTCTGGTTTTTCTATTTTTCATCATCCTCCCGCAGTGGAGTAAATGGGGGGGAGAGAGACTTTGCAGCAACTCGACCTCGAAGAACCAAGCGAAAGGAGCAGAGCAACAAACTTCACTGCCGTGTTTACTTTTTTCAACCTTTTTCTTATTTTTTCCTACCTTCTCATATGTTCACTTTTATTTTCATTTTTGTTTTTATTTTTTCAATGGTTTATCTATGCGTGATGTGCAGCGAAGCCACCCTTTTATGGTGCAACATTGAACAGATCCCTGTATGTCCTCAGGGTCTAATCGACTTTGAAGAATTCCCTGGGACAACGTTTATCATAGAAATACAAAACGAATGTGATATGCTGGAAGCGATAGTCTAACCTTTTTTCCATAGTCTAGCAAAGGATCTGTACTCCATAACGAGAGACGCTTCCGTCATCACTCGCAAGAGGGGGGACATTAAACTGCACCCGCCACTTTAGTGTTTGCTGAACTTTTTTAAGTAACGAAATCAAGATAAGAAAATAAATAACTATTGACATATTCGAGATGGGGGCCCAAAACGGTATTTAGTTGTACCACCAGTGGATGGGCGCCCCCGCTTTCCCGGAAGGAGGTGCTGCAAACTGTCCTTCAAGGCAATCATATGCATATGTATAGTGATTATTGTAGTATTTTTGTCGTTAACGATCAGAACTGCATTTTTTATTGGTGCACGAAGCATCCCAACGTCTGTGCATCCACCAGGTAATGAGCGTCTGGGCAGGAAGGAAGATGAGTGGGCACCATTTGATTATACGTCCACGTGTTTCAAATATTTGAAATTTTTAAAACAAAGAAATCCGTTTGTTCCAATAGTTTGTGTCTAGATATTCAGAAGGGAGCTGGCTGAGACGAATTTGGAGACACCCAAACTCAAAATACATGTTAGGCAGAAGACCAAGTGAAATACAGGGTCACACAGCCGCTCTCCAAAAGGACCCGATCGGGGTATATGAGTAGTCCAAAACTTTTTAGAAAAAATATATACTTAAAAGTAAACAAAAAGTTATCTTTCAATTGAAAAAATAACAACAATATTGAGATTCAATTGTTTTTCAAGATGGTTTTATCCACAAGAATTCTATCAAAAAAATATAAGTCTCATAAAAAATGAGAGATCACTAATGCTTTCTTAGTGAGAAAGAAATCGCCACATTCGCTTTTTCAATCAGACCAACAAATTGCCAATGCATTTCGGAATTCAATTTCCTTCATCAGGGCAGGTCTACAGGTAATGTATACGAGTACATAAATTTAACAATGATAAAGAAATCAGTTCATCATGGTACAAAAAACATCACGTAATGGTGCAAAAAAGCATGTTATAATATCAATTTCATGCCATTCAGTTGAAGTCGCAGAAGTGGGTGCAGAGGTAAGTGGATAGGGTAGAAAATAGAAGAAAAGAGAACAATAAGGCTCTGTATGATATCCATGGAGGATAGTAAAATGAATTCACATCAGGCAGCTTCTGATATTTACATGTTTTACATGTACCACGCTACATTCCGTGTATTCAAGTTTACGTACTCAGGTAAAATGCTTTCTGCATTCATTTTACTATCCTCCATGGATATCATACAGAGCCTTATTGTTCGTTTTTCTTCTATTTTCTACCCTATCCACTTACCTCTGCACCCACTTCTGCAACTTCAACTGAATGGTATGTAATTGATATTATAACATGTTTTTTTGCACCATTATGTGATGTTTTTTGTACCATGATGAACTGTTTTCTTTATCATTGTTAAATTTATGTACTCATATACATTACCTGTAGACCTGCCCTGATGAAGGAAATTGAATTCCGAAATGCATTGGCAAGTTGTTGGTCTGATTGAAAAAGCGAATGTGGCGATTTCTTCCTCACTAAGAAAGCATTAGTGATATCTCATTTTTTATGAGACTTATATTTTTTTGATAGAATTCTTGTGGATAAAACCATCTTGAAAAACAATTGAATCTCAATATTGTTGTTATTTTTTCAATTGAAAGATAACTTTTTGTTTACTTTTAAGTATATATTTTTTCAAAAAAGTTTTGGACTCCTCATATACCCGGATCGGGTCCTTTTGGAGAGCGGCTGTGTGGGACCTGTATTTCACTTGGTCTTCTGCCTCAAATGAGCGTCTGGGCCCCACAAAAGCGCCCAGACCCTATATAGTGATCCCTGTTCCAAGAAAACCTGATGATAAAGCAAACGATTTACAGTTGAATGTAATTAGCAGTAATACGTACACACTTGAAGTAATGAATGGTGAGAAAAGCTGAAGACAGGGTCAGCATGGAAGGAATGATAACATAGCACTGTCCACGGCAAGTGTCAATGGCTACGCAATCACAGGCCGGAACAACCGAAAAAGAAAAGATACCTGTGAAACGAACAGCTCCAACGCCAGAAATAACGACCGAATTTACGACACCGCCACGTGTTGGAAGGATGAGCCAATGGTGGTGGGAGGAGGTCTACAAGAGAATGCATGAGGGAAGGAAAGGAAACGCAAGACCTCTCCCTATTACTGCAGGGCAGGAAATGGAACCTGTCTCACTGAGGACAATACCTGAGAAGCTACCTGAACGAAAGAGCAGCACAGACGCATTCAGAGACATAGTTATAGCTAATTACAGGAAAACATTGAGAATCAAGAGAAGCCCATATGAAGCCGACAATGAACTTAATGACTATTTGGACAGCACAGCCCATCTTGGAAACAATATCTGGTACCAGCACATGAAGGAAGTTGGGCGAAGGCAATCAGAAGGAGAATGTTTCGTCTATGCACTCCTGCCATACAGCATGGGAAAATCCAAGATCTTCGTGGCTGTAGAAGTAGATGTCCCCACAGGACACTGTATGTAATATGTAGCTATGTGCAACATCAGAGGACAATTCATGGGAAGAGATGCCTCATTGATATGGGCCAACGAAAAGAACTACCCTGATGAAGACGGGTTTGTCCAGGACATCAAAACAAGAAATTGGTCGCACACCAAGAATCATGTGAATAGATATGAACATCCTGACGTCAAAGGGTCAGGAATAAGGTGGGAAATAAACTCAAGACTGAACGTCCAAGGGAAAAAAGTAGAAGAAGCTCAAATATGGAAGAACTGAGGACAAATGCAGATCTGGGGATCAGTAGTCTCCCCAGACGGATGGGAAGAAGGACTAGTAATCTGCTGAGCTTGGATGGTCCTTGGAGCCTGTAAAGAAGCAATAGAGAACTCTCAAAGACTATGCAGACCATTGTGGCCAAAATTGGTAAAGCTGTTGACATGGGTCGAAGACAGAGGAGGACCCTTGCAGATAGTATCGCTGGAAAACCCGAAACTGTGCTTTAGAAATAATGGCACGAGGAAAATGGGGCAGAATCAAAACAGCAGACGAATATATGAAGCCCAAGGAATGACACAAGGAACCACCGTCCTAATGGATCACTATTGGGCATGTGGGTCCAAGGCATATATAAGACTACCTAGGAACTGGGCAGGCATATGCACACTGGTGAACGTCCACGTTCCTGCACTAGTGATCCCAAAAAGTGAACTGAATTTGGACAGCTTTCCGGAAGCAGATGCTCACCTGAGGAAACGGAGGTCTGTAGAGCTGACATCCAGAATGCAGAGAGAAAACTATTTTTCTGCCAAATCGGAAGAGGCGTTTCATGCGATTCCATACGAACACAGGCTGTTCAGCCTCACTTCAACAGTATTCACCACAATGCTCCTGCCACACATCCAAATTGGAGTGAATGCTAAATGGTTGCAGATAACCAGATGGGAGTTACTGCAGACCATCAACACCACAATAAAAGGATTCAATGCGATCAAAGAAGAGCTGGGAGCGGTTAGACTGATGACCCTCCAGAACAGATATGTGGTTACATGATCACAGCAATGGATGGAGGTGTTTGTACAAAAATCGGAGAATCATGTTGCACATTTATACCACCGC
Organism: Ambystoma mexicanum; assembly: GCF_040938575.1. Taxonomy (NCBI): domain Eukaryota; kingdom Metazoa; phylum Chordata; class Amphibia; order Caudata; family Ambystomatidae; genus Ambystoma; species Ambystoma mexicanum. The sequence continues at coordinate 638,978,237 of NC_090937.1, forward strand.
ATGATGAGGGAAATGGAACCCTCACAGAGGCCATAAGCATGTTCACAACTTTAAAAAACCAGATGACTGATGAAACGGATGAAGTGGATGATGACAGTTGGTTTGGGAACCTATTCTCATGGGTCCCGCAATGGATGGCTGATATATTCAAGTTTCTGGGAGCCTTGCTAGCAATGGTGCTGCTAGGATTCTGTGTTATCAAGATAATCATCACACAGTGCCAGGAAACTACAAAGAAGGCCATTGGGATGAAAATTATGGTTGATGTCGAATCAGGCTGGAAGCCCAGAGACCTGACAGATGAGGAGATAAAGGACTTTGTGAAGGCCAGTGAATTTGCACCAGAGGGAACAAAATTCACTTATCCCAAGAAACGAAGAAGGTATAAAGGCAAATGTATTTACTGCAGTCCAAATGGACAATGCCAATTGATGACCTGGAACAAGGATGAGCATGTGAAAACAGCAGGAAGTTTGAAAGGAGTGATAAAGATATGGACACCCAAATTGCATACATTCAGGCCATCTTGTGTAAATCCAGAAAACGATGAGCAAGAAGCTGAGGAATCAAAGAAACTGAATATAAAGGAGGAAGTAGGAGTGGTCAATGAACCGCCCAGAGTGGGGAGTGTAGAGGAGGTCACAGGTAAGACCTGCACCCCTGCCCCCCATTGCGAGTTGCCAGTAAGGTACTCCCCAAGGTATGTGACGTACGAGGAGCAGCTGAACCAACAAAGGGCTGCAATGGGCCTCTGCCCTGTGTACATTAGAAGATCAATACCTGTTGAAATGCCCATAACCAGGCAACCCTGGGCAGCACGGTACCCAATCAGACAACCGTACCTGCCATTGGTACGAAACAACGAGTATTTACAGACTGTCCACGAGGAGACTTCGAAGGCCTTAATTAAAGGCCAATGGAAATAGACTAAGGGCCTAGGCAGCCCCGAGAACAACCAGAAGTGGCTACTGAAAGCTATGCATACCGGTACCGACAACTGCGAGGAGAATTGTAATGGACGAAGGGGAGAGACACTGTGAAAACGTATGAGAATGGTGCCATGAGACAAGATGGAAGCAACCGCCTTATTGAACGTGTGTAAATAAGCTTGAAACACAAGATGCTAAGTAATCGATACCGCCTGCAACGCTGAAGTAGAAGAATAGAGCGGCATGCCCCAACTATATATGTCTACCTCAATACAGCACAATGTACACGTGCAACTCCATTTTGTTTGGGCAGAAGGATGCCCAGGCGGCCCAGGCCCAACTGGCTGAGTTTCACATTTAGGTCCAAGCTGAGGAAAAGAGCAGGATCGAACCTTAACAAAGGATGGCTCATGCCGGGGAAATCGAGGTCAACCAGAGAAGGTGAGGTGAGCATGAGCTCACAAGGCTCCAACTTCAGAGCATGCCAACCCGCCATGAAGGTCAAGATAAGAGAGGCCCATGCAGGTGGCCAAGCGAAAACAGAATCAAATGCACGAAAAGACTGAGAACTGAAGCAGATTCACGGTGGACCAACACGTGACCAGACAGGCGCGAACATGTACCACCGCCTGATGTCATCCAGAACCAGAGGGTGCCATAACTTTTCCTGATAAGAGACTGCAGATCCGATGCCATACCCAGCCAACCAATTGACACATAGCCCTAAACCACTGATTGATGGAAGGGAGGCAGGGTAAATCTTGGGACACCAGGCACCAGGGTGTCTATTCTGCATGCTGGTAATTAAAGTGGAGATTTATGTTTAGGGGTGTAACTTGCACAATCACAATGGACCATGTCATCTAGGGTCCTATAGAGACTGTAACCAATAGGACGTTGTACTTTTAGTGATGTCAATCACGTGTGTTGTAGAGGGATAGGCGTATACGCCCACCCGATAAGAGTTATCCAATCCGTATGCCTTATTTTCATATGCAGATATAACACCTATACTTAAGTTACCTTTCCCAACCAATTATATTGCATGATGATTTTTTATAGAAGTGCACGTCGATGATGACGAAGTTTGCCCATAAAAGAGGCTGTTGTAATGAAGTTCAGGGAAGTTGGGGCGAGACAGGTGTTTGTGATGCTGCGGATATCCACAATATATCACATAGATCCACATCGCAATATCATGCTGCGGATGTATGTAACATTAAACAGACTTCCCTTTGCCAACTTACTGAGTCCCTAGCATTGATTTGTGCTGGAGTATGTAAGTCCTGCACCCTGTCCTCACACGGTGGAGCTATCTTGTATTACAAGTTTTCGAGGGTGAGTGCTGACCAATGGGCCCGTCAGTAATTACCTCTCCTCGTCAACAATACTCATAAATCTGGTACTGCGCATAGCAAATACTCTATGTGCATTTTCTAAAAAGTCTTTTGTTTCTTTGTTAAAATAACACCTTTTAAAATGTACTCATATTCAGGCCTAAATGAAATATAGGGCCTGGTTCACAGATCATTTTCCTATGGGATTGCACCACTATAAAAGTATTTTATGAATCAGCCCCATAATTTATAGAATTGGCATTTTTAGATAATCGCTTATATATTTCTAAAACATGCTCTGCTTTTATTTCAATACAAAACCAAAATGCTGTATCTTTCCAAACATCTTTCATCTGTAATTTAATTAATTTAAAACTGTCCTCACTGTTTGAAATGTATTTAACAGTCTGAGAAGATGCTCACATCTCTGTTCCCCACACAAACGTATACATTACCAGAGGCTGGCTGGCTTTCTGCCCTGTCATGCACAGGGAAATGCCCTGAAGCATAGGGTCAACTTCCTTACCCATCTGTTCCCTGGGCAAATCCCTGTGTCTGTCAGTTCAGAACATGAGTTCTTGTCTTTTGAAGTCGGTCCCTATTCACGGTCACCAAATGTTAAAAGATTAATTCAAAGCCATAAATTCTCTTGCAGCCAGCCATCCCGGCAACAAACACACTTCTTGTGTGATGGAGAGAGACATCTGCCGGCTCTAGGATTACATTCATTTATTCACTCCTCTTCACAGTCAAAAAAGGAACATCTCACACTGTAATACATACATCATGGGTTTTTATACCATGGCAAACAGATTGTGCAACAATTTATGCTAATGTGGACCTTATATGTTTAATACATTCTTATTGGTCATAAAACACTTCCTAATCAGAATGACTTTCAGCTTCCCACGTTTTGATGGCGATTTCCCACCTTTTCTACACCACATGAGTCCTTTTGCAAATTAGCAAGACTAGGTTTCCCAAATTTCACTTGACCATGCGATATATGTTACAATTTTTACAAGGAACAAAACAAGTTTCTGAGAATGACGCATTTGTTCCAGACTTCTTAGCACATTTTGTTCATGGTCATCTCGCTCTGCTTATCTACTTTTGACAGCATGACAGGTTCACTTGCAAAATAGCTCAGTGGAAATATTCTATATTCTCTCATGTAATGCTAAATCACCTCGTACTGGCTTCTGTTCAAATACACTCCCATTTCTGCACACAACACTTAATTTCTGTGTTCTCAGATTAGCATACTTTTTATATGCTATGCTAACCTATTTTCAATGTACTTTGCCTTGAATAAGGGCAGCTTAACTACCTAAACAGAAAATAATCCTGATTTTTACAATGTTGTCCAGGAGAGTGGAGTATTGGCCCTAGCTACCATATTTATCTGCCTACCATAGAGGGGTGTGGGGAGGTATAGACCTCCTCTACAATCCTTTTAAAACATGTACACCTCTCTCCTTGGATAAAGCAAGATTCAATTTGTGCATTTTTTATAATTGCCTCTTCACTCATCATAACACATAAACCAAAAAAATAAGTAAATAGATCCAAGCATTCAAATATTCAATACAGCCAAGCAATTACCTCAATGTCTCATAACTCCCCATGAGGAAATAGACTCGTAAGTAGCTAATACCATGTAAGGTCCAGCGCAAAAGTGTCAGTACTTGCTGGTAAAGTAACCCCTCCACCCCCCCACTCCTTGGTATGTACAGTCTACTGTTGTTTTCAGAAAGTAAATTACTTTGTGGTAATTAACTGCATAGAAATTACTTTAAATTATTTCAAAAATATAAATATATTTGTGGGTGAAGGTGTAAAAGGAGGTTGGGAACGGGATGTGGTAGGGGTGGTGATGAAGGAGGAAAGGAGGTTTGCGGGGAATCCCCCATATTTTTTAAAAAGTAGAAATTCAAAGTGACTTCCATTAAGTAAATTACCGCAAAGTAATTTATTTTGTTGAAATGGCATGGAACCATATGTACGGCTTACTCATTTGCTTTAATAGTGTCCTCATTGGTACAGCTGCATAAACCAGTCGCTTGCTTAGCAGAGGGGAAACAGGATCGACAGGGTAATTTTGTCCCATGCAGGGATTTTTAAATTTGTAAGTATTATCATACCAAATATGTATCGTGACCTGCTAGGTTTATAATTTGACCTGTTACAAGAAAGGAGAACTATGACATGTGAGCACTATGTTTTTAAATGTGCCTCTTCTGTAGATCTTGAGTGTAGTATCATAATTGGGAGGGAAATAATACAATAGAGTTGCTGGCCTATGGCTGTCCAAAATCAGTAGTGAAAATCAGTGGACACCTCAGCCATTTTAATGACCTGTGCGAATCTTTTTCAAACTGTAAATGAAGGGCAATACTACTGTAGCACCTTTAAAAATCATTTGGGATATAAACAGTAATGGCTTGAAATAGGTAAAGGAATTCTGGGGGAACCATTATATTAATTAGCTTAACTCATCCAGAAATGGACAAAGGTAGATTATTCCATAGATTTCCTTTTTTCTTGGCCTCATTCAAAGGGGCTTTGTGATTACTTTTGAAGACGTGTGTCATTTTTGCTTGACGTCCGACCTTATCTGAGTAGAGTGTGAAGTTGGTTAATAGAGCGTTGAAACCTCAACCCTCTCTATATTGAGTTTATAGGCCAAAACCTGGTTCAATTGTCAGTGGTAGCATGTCCTAAAGATTAGTACTAATCTAGGAAATATTTTCTGCCAACACAATGAGCCAGATTATTCTATCATTTCAGTGGTTGCTGACCAGTACCGCAAAGATGCAGCGGCCAGACCCCTTGTGGTTGCTGAGAGCGCATTTCAAGAGACACGCGAGAAAAGAAAATGGTCTTTCCAAAGATGTTTGGTGATGGACATGCCAGTGTGACAGCATTGCGGCTTTCACACTTCAAGAACAATGTATGACATGGTCAGAAAGGTCCCTGTCATGATGTGTGCATCCCACATTGGCTGTAGACATTTCTGCGCATTTAAAACGCATCCCATTTGTAATTTTAAAATGCACTTTTAAATGAGCAGAAACACCCCCTGATTTGAGCAAATGTACAATGGGGTGAAAAGGGCATTTGAATAGGCAGATTTTAGATGACCCTATTCAGATGCCCTTTGTGGTTTGGAGTGCAGGTTTTTTGGGGCAAGTGATAAAATATGCTAGCGCATAATCTCACTTACGCTATAAAAAACGATTGAGAATCTGACCCAATGACTGTATAAGCAATGGAACTGGGAAAAACATGGCGACATCTCCAATGAGATGCAAACATGATTCCAAATATAGAGAAAGAAAAGATGGTGCTAGGTGAGAACAGTGTGTCATTCAAATGATCTGAATCATGTTTTAATCTGTCCAAATAACGTAGAACGCTGCATAACACTGTGACTACAGACGTCTATTCACATTAACACATGTAAATAGGGAGCTCCATATTTAATCATAACTGCCCCATCTAACTCCATTGAAACCCTTTTTGGAATCGATGAAAACCACTCCCAATGGCTTCCGTGGTTTTCCTGCCATATCAATTAAAGATGGTGAGATTAGAACTATCACTGGTGGTTCACATTTTCAAAAGCATGTGTTGTTCAATGAATACACATACTAAAAGATATTCCCTATTCTAGAATGTGCACACACCTTTTGATATACAAATGTAATAACAGTATCATCACGAATGACCCCTGCAAAAACTGGTCTTTTTTTTAAATGTCCATAATCAATTTCTATTGTAATATTTTTGTGATACATAAGCTCAGTTTTAAAAGCATCCTAGATGAAGTGCAAATTATGATGCATCACAATATTATGCAGCAATATCTCAGCCGGACATGCAATAAGGTGCATCATATTGAGGGGACCAAAATGAAGAGTAATGGCATGATATTAAACATTTGATGAGGAGATTCATTATTCAATGTGGGGCAAATACTATATGAATCTGATTCTTATGTTATATTAGATCCTGAACTCAAGAGAGGTAACATTGAGGCTTTTTCTGGAACTGTTTTATACTTGGGGAAGTGAGATGAAAGGAACCTGCGAGGCGAAAGAGGCTCAGACCTTTATGCTGGACACTGTTTCTTTTTGTTGGTGACATCCCTACACATTGTAAAGATTAACTGTGAGGGAATGCATAGGATTTGGACACAGACACATTCTTCAGTTGAACTCTTTGACTCAGACTTTCCTTAGTTTTAGTTAGGTTGGGAAATCCAACCTTAGCATAATACAAGGTAGGTGTTCATCCATCCTGACACATCAGCAAAGTAGAAGTGTTGTTTTGTTTTTAACTTGAAGTCTGTGGCCACTGTCGTTCTTCATGATGCCTTCACAGTACTTATCACACTCCATGCTTATGGAAGATAGCCGAAGGCAAGGCCACACACCCGCACACATCTGCAACCATATGCCACACTCAACAACACATCGCACAACACCTCTGCCAGTAGAATGCAGTTATCCCCCACAACAAAAATTCGGCCTAGCTGGACACATAATGAGTCTACTACTCTTGTGTACTTTAATAATTGTGATCACTTAACAATTACCAAACCAAAATCAGGTATCACTTATGTTTACCTTGCCACCAGACTGATAGGGACACAATTATGATATTTTGAACCATATCATAGGTGCAGAAGTTACATGCAGACTCGGTCTTAAGTGACTTTGCAACGCAGCAGCTGGCATGAACGCACAGGTCAACTTTGAGCTAGCTCTATCCCACTGAATAGCAGGTGCTGCAGATGTTAGGAGACTGTTGCAGTAGGGCACATTGCAGTATGCTTTTGGCATGGAGCTTTATGAAAGAGTGATCTGGTTAGCATACTCCACTTTCAGAAACAAAATTACCATCATCATTTTATTATTTAATACAAATTTTAAAAAAGCCATAGCTTCCACTCCCTTGCCAGATGGCATTCTGTCACAGTTATGTTTCATTATGTCGTTTTGTATTAATGTTTAAAGTTCAAGTGCCACGATACGGCCAACAGGGGACAGGATGCACTTCCGAAAACACTCATTTAAGAAGTGGACCTGGAAATGTAAACTGGTAACTAGACTCTTCACCCCTGTTTTGATCTAAGCTTGTAATGCTGCCCTCTATTTATAGAACAAGGTAACTGCAGCCCGGGATGAAAAGAAAATACAAAGGCTGAATTATGCAAATTAACACCCATAAAAGCCCAGCCTCAGTATAAGAGGATTACTTCCTCACACTCTGCTATAACTATCCCTATAAATATGCAAAACAAAGGGGGGTATGGAAATCTCGCTAGCAGCACGAACACAGCCCAATGACCTGTTCTTGTGTGAATAACCCCTGGGAGCGACTCTACCAAGTCTTTAGATCACTGTCCCTTTCACAGAAAAGAAATGTCCCTGCATATCTGTCTTTGTCCTGCCCAGGGGCAGTCCAGCACCTAAATACTAGGCAACTCTCCTCTGAACAAGAGTACCAACAGCAACCTCATAGACGTGTTTCAGCCTTGTTGGGCTGAAACACGTGGGATTGGGACTGTTGAACGCTTAGAGGTCTGACCACTGTTGAGCTAAAGGCAGTGTCTGTGTCCTTAAATGTTTTGCACAAAACGGTAAGCCTAGACTGCCCTCAGACTACTGTGATAGTGACTTGGTGCAGCATAAAATCTTTGTTTTTAACATATCATGAAAGGGACACAAAAAAAGGACAATTTTGCACATTTTTCAGGGTGTCCCAAACATGGCAAATTCATTTTTTTGGACATGCAACACATCGTGAATCTAATTATTAATCACATTTCCAGGTGTACAAGCCGCCCAGATCACTATTTCACTTGCCTGTCAGTCCATATTGGGGCACATTCACATCTGTTTCATGTCCATTCTCGGTACTTTGGTTTGTTGGCTGAGAGGCCCCTCAGGATCTGAACTTTCAGCACACTGGTTTTCACATTTGTTGACTTGTGACCTCAAAGCTTCCCTCTCTGCTCCTTAGTCTTCAAAGGTGGCCTTTCTGTTGTATATACTGTGCAGTAAAGAGCATGGCACATTAATGTAATACAAGAGAAGGATGCAAGAGAAGGATGCCACTGTGTCAAGGCATAAAAAAGAACAGACATGTATCCATTCTCGCCCTACCTAACCTGTTTGGTCTCACATCAACCTCCCCCTTTCAAAGAGTCTACTGAACACCTCCTGCATAGGTAGCTCCGGCCATATGTTCTCACTATAGAAGGCTAAGTATCACCGTAGTTTAGTAGCCCACATCCAAGTAAGGAACTACCATGTCTCACTGCAAACTAAAATAAATTCTATCCAAGTGTGACATGTAACACACCCTTAATAATAACCTTTTTGACATCAGGGTGCCAAGCCTTTTTAATTAATAGTACTAGTTTGATCACTCCATTCTCCTTCTTGACTAAGCCACTCTTGGTTCAGGCTTGACAGTCACAGAATTAGAGTTTGACACGGGTACAGATAGAGATGCCCAGGAAAATAAGACACAAAACTTCCAGGATTGCCTTAGCACACTATCAAGCCTCTCATGCATAAACTTTACATTGCATAGTAACTTCCTGTTCCCCAAATCTGCCTTGGAAACATAACACAATTATCAGAACACTTTAGGACATATTTGTCTCCTCCCTTTTACAGAACGATGGTCCACCTTACTGAAATGACAAACCCAAACTTACACCAAGCATTCTTCCACCGCTGCATCTCTCCATCACTGTGTTTGTACCATCTACTCCCCACGTTCGCATCCTCTTTTTGTCTCATCGTTCATTTTCTTCTTCTGGCAGACTAAGGTCTGTATACCCCTCGTGCAGGCAGAGCACACAACTCTGTGAACAATATTAGGCTCTCTGATGTTATTACAGTGGTGATTTGGAAAAGTATAAAATCATATTAACATAACATAACATGTACCAGGAGGCCACTCAGGAGTGGGGTGTGAGTGGTGTGTGATTGCCTATGACAGTTTCTAACTCTATCCCAGGCCCTTCTAGCTCCTTGTAATGAGCCCTCTTGGGGAGCACAATTTGCATTCTACTCCTTGCACAGTACATAACATGAGCTTCCAGATGGAGGATCTTTGGCTTTAGCGCCACTAGTACATTTGTTTATTGTATGGGTGTAAATGTTTTCCAACACTTTGCAGGGTGTTCTCCTCCTGAAAACCTTTGAAAAAATAATGGGTTAAAATGGTACATTTTACAGCACACTTTCTATGGAAAATGTGTTGAAAACCCACACAGTTTGCAGTCATTTTTGTTGGGTAAGCATACATAAATCCAACTGATGCAAGTCACCAATGTTCCACATGAGCATTTTCAAACTCATTTTCCTGATGTGTTGCCAATAATACATGCGCGTATAAAAGCCATTTTCAGGCTAGCTGTGCCCATTCATGTCCATGCATGGTGCTCCAATATATTCCAGTTTTACCATATCAGAACATACTCTTGTTATATTTGGCAATACAAATGTCATGCCACATATAATCAGACAGGGTGAACCAATGTAGGCCTGTGTGGCCTCATAAGAACACTCATAATGTTGGCTTTACTCATGATGGCAGTAAAAAAGCCATGCTGCACTAATAAAATGTTGGCCAGCCTAGCTACATGATAACACTCATTGTATTTACTTTACCCTTGATGTCCGGTACAGATCGCCATGCAAAAGTAGGGAAATATATCCAGACTGTTTCCAGAAAAGTAGGCCAGTATGGCCATTAAAAAACACTATGTTAGCTCTAACCTTGATGCCAGTGGAAAATACATGCCGCAGTAAGATAATACATCCAGACTGGCTGCACCAATGTAGCAATATATAAGGGGGCAAGGGATCCTCTTTTTTGTCAGGGGGCCTGACTCTGGAGGGTTATTTAGGACTATCAGAACAATGAGTAGAGTCAATGGATACCCCATTCATAGACGCACAGGAAGTGCACCTATACTACAGTGAAGCTAGATTTGCATGTACTAGCCCAAAAGTTACAGGAGGGTAAATTTGTCATAAAACAAAGTTTAATTGATGACTAAATGAGCCTATATAACACGCAAGGTATAAAATACAAGAGAAACCAAGGGATACATGTGTGGGTTATTAACAGACAAGTGCAATTGCCATGTACTCCTGCATAGGTACATGGCAATTGTCACCACCAGGGGGCGCAGAGCATGGCAGCCTGACCCAGCGTCTCCTCACTCAGGCCTGAATCATTCTGAAATAAAACAGTTTTAACAGCAGTTCTGCCCCTTACCTTTCTCCGTTCCTGTTCCTCACCTATTGGGCTCCTCCGACGGCATTTCCAGCACGAATCGGGTCCGCCGTGTGTAGTTTCCAGAGCAAGCTTTGGGGCGGCCTCCTCCTGCTCCTCCGTCGGGTCTGGCCCTTGCAGGATCCTTCCCGCCTCATGGACGTCCAGATCAGCAGTCCTCCCCTCCTTCCGTGACTCACCCGATGCCCGCTGCAGCTCCTGGGACCTCCCTTCGGCTCCTTCCCATACTGGATCCTGACGGGGACGGGACAGCTCTGAGTGCCTCCTCACTGCCTCCGATGCCCCTTCTTTGACACCCGGTGGCCTGGTGAATCTGCGGGAATCCATGGGGTCAGTGTCTGGTCCTATCTGCTGCAGCTCCTGGGGCCTCCGTTCTTCTTTCACCCTTCTTGTGTTCCGGGGGAGACAAGGCGGCTCTGCGTGCCCCGCAGCTGCTCCAGAGCACTCTGCCTTTGCATCGGCTCTCAGAGCCCTGGCGGGATCGTGGCGGTCTGGGTGCCGCCATCTTGACATTAACCTACCTCCTACATTCCTCCGTGATCAGGTGCGGGCTCAACGTTCCTCTTTCTCCGGCCCCACTCATGTTCCCTCGGACCTCCCCCCAGTGTGCGGCTTTCTGTGTCCTGAGATAGCTACTGCAGTGCGGGGCACCAGCATCTTTGCTCCTCTGCTGCAGCCCTTGGAGCCCCCATTTGGTTTTCTTCCTCCTGTGTCCTGACAGGAACGTGACTGGCCTGCATGCTCTCACACTGGCACCTGAGCACTCCGGCTCCGCACTGGCTCTCCGAGTCCTGACAGGATCGCGGCAGCCCACAGTCCCACCTTCCTCGCTTTGCCCGCCTCCTCCACTCTTCCTCGCACAAGAGCGGTCCCAGCCTGCCTCATTCTCCGCTCCAGCCCTGCTTCTACGGTCCTTTGTTTTCTCGGCTCCGGATGCGGTCTGGATTTGGCCTTGCCCCAGCCTTTCTTCCTGCTTTGGGCTGCCTTGTCAACTGGGGCACTTACAGACCCTGTGGGTTGTGTCTGCCTGGGGTACCTCCACTCTTCCCTGGTGCCTCCTACAGCGACCCTGCACACCTGAGCTTGATTGCTCACTCCTAGGTACTTTTTCTTTAGCCTAGCTCCTCCTGCATTCCACCTACAGCTGCCCTGCCCGCCTGAGCTTGTTTACTTACATCCAGTCACTTGCAGTCTCTGTGGGGTTGTGTCTGCCTGGGGTACCTCCACTCTACCCTGGTGCCACCAACAGCGGCCTTGCCTGCCTGAACTCGATTGTTCCCACCCAGGTACACCTTCTCCAGCCCGGCTCCTCCTGTATTCCACCTACAGCGGACCTGCCCACCTGAGCTTGAATATTTTCATCCAGGCACTTACAGTCCCTGTGGGGTTGTGGCTGCCTGGGGTACCTCCATCCCACAGCCTCCCTGCCTTTGACCATTGTGGCTGACCGGGACCCCCTACTTCAACTGTCTTCCTCTGCTGCTACAAGTCCTCCTGCTGGTGCCTCCTTTCCATCTTCTACAACAGCTGGCTATCCTCCCCGCCCAGGGGTTGGCTGAGGTTATAGAGCATCTCTGCACCGGCCATCTAACTTGACTCTCTGTACTTTTCTCCTGATAGCTTGACTCTAATCCCGGACCCATACCCTGCTGTCCCCCTACAGTCACTGTGGGGTTGTGGCTGTCTGGAGTACCTCCATTCCCCGGCCTCCCTGCCTTTGACAAACGTGGCTGACCGGGACCCCCTACTTCAACCATCTTCCTCTGCTGCTACAAGTCCTCTTGCCGGTGCCTCCTCTCCATCCTCCACGACAGCTGGCAATCCTCCCCGCCCAGGGATTGGTTGAGATTACAGAGCATCGCTACACCGGCCATCTAACTTGACTCTCTGCACTTTCCCCTGATACCTCCACTCTAACCCAGACCCATTCCCTGCTGTCCCCTTGTCCTAACGTGACTCCAGCTTCCTTTATTCCCTCTACCAAACTATGTGATTCCCTCCATTGGCTCCTCCACACTGTACCTGGTGCCACTGCTGATCCTCCTCAGATCCTTCTACCTCTCCGCATACCTTAGCTGCGTGATTTCCTTGCCTGGCGCCTCCGCAATGTACCGGGTGCTACTGCTCTCCCCTTCTAATTGTGGATCCAGCTACCCACGCCTCCTGCACTTTTACCATTCAGGTGCAGCAGATACTATACCTGTACCTACTCTTGTTACTACCCTCTCCCCTACCACTCTTTGGTCCTACATTGCCCACTACATCCTCTTTCTGTAACTATCACACTGTTCTCTACCCCCTCCATTACAAACTCCTACAACTTCGGCCCTACTCTACTCGTCCATTCTCTGTGTCCCTTGGTATGCGATCTTCCATAACTCCTTCCGCCTCACTCCCCCCTCTCCCCAGCCTTCCACCTTCTCCTTTCCCTCCTACTCTCCTCTTTCCTCCTAATGTCTAGTCCTCTTCACTATCCTCACCCACACTCCTCCAGTCACGCTCCTTCCCTCTCTCACCGCCCTAACCTTCTTTACCCCCCTACTGCCAGCCACTCTGCCCTCATGAACACTGCTCTCTGGAACGCCAGATCCATCTGTAATAAAACAGCAGCTATTCTTGACTTATTCTTTTGCCTTAACCTTCATTTCCTCTGCCTAACTGAAACCTGGATTCCCTCTCATAACACCTCTGTCCCCGCCTCCTTAACGACCTCCTCTTCCTCCTTCATTCACTCCCCGCGCCCCTCTGGCCATGGTGGAGGCGTTGGTCTCCTCTACCACCCAAAGTACATCTCCTCCTCTTCCCCTCCAACTCTCCTTTCTTTCCCTTCCTTTGAATTCCGCTACAAGTCCTTCTCCTCTCCCCACCCTATTTTCTTCCTGATCATCTATCGTCCCCCTGACCCTCTCTCTTCCTTCTATGAAGACCTTGATCATCTCCTCTCACTTATCTCTCCCTCCCCCTCTCCTCTATCAGTACTTGGCGACTTTAATATTCATCTTCCATCTCCCCCTCAGTCTTCTCCCCTATTCTCCATCCTTGACTCCTACCTCCTCTCCCTCCTTCCTTCATCCCCTACTCACTCCTCTGGGTCCACTCTTGACCTCATCTTCAATTCTTCCTATCCCTCTTCCCCTGTCTCTTCCCTTCCTGTTCATCTCTCTGACCATGCCTTACTCTCTTTCTCCCTTTCTCCTCTCTCACTCTCCACTACTGCTAATCCCTCCTCTCCAATCTACTCACGTCGTGACCTTTGTGACTTCGACGCTACCCTCTTTTACGGCACCTGCTCTTCTTCTCTTCCATCTCTCCAAGACTTTGTTTTATTCTCTGCAGACAATGTTCTATCTTCCCTTTCCTCCTCTATCTCCACTGCCCTTGATCAACTTTACCCCCTTTCTCTCTTCTGTCCTACCCGGAAAGCCTTCCCAACCCTGGCTTACTTCCCATCTCTGCTCTATGCGGCGCCTTCTCCGACGGTTAGAGAGACTCTGGCTCAAAACTCCCTCGCTTTCTAATCAAACCTCCTACTTCTCTTACAACGCACTATACAACTCTTGTCTTGCAGCAGCCAAATCCTCCTATTACTCTAACCTTCTCCAGTATCAAGCCTCCCGCCCTCGTCGGATTTTTCAAACTCTATCTCGTCTTCTCTCTCCTCCTACTCCTGATCCCTCATCCAATTCCACACTTTCTCCTTCAGACATTGCCAACTTCTTCTCCTCCAAAATCCTCACCCTCTGGCAAAAAATTAACTCCTTCTATGACTCCCCCCCTCCTCCCCCTCTCCTCTCTCTTCCTCTATGTCCATCTTCTCACCTGTTTCCCCTTCTGAAGTCTCCTCCCTTCTATCCAAAGCCCACCCCACGTCCGCCCCTTCTGACCCTCTCCCCTCCGTTCTTATCCCCAAGATCTTCCCTCTTCTTATCCCTTACCTTACACTTTCTTCAACTCCTGCCTCTCCTCATTAACCTTTTCCTCTGCTTTCAAACATGAAACGATCATTCCTATCCTAAAGAAACCCTCTGTCGATCCACTTCTCATGCTAACTACAGACCTATCTCTCTTCTACCTTTCCTTTCTAAGCTTCTTGAGTGCCTTGCCTACTCTCAACTCTCATCCTTTGTCACTACTTCTTCTCTCCTTCCTCCCTTCCAATCTGGCTTCCTTCCCAAACATTCCACTGAAACTGCGCTCATCTCTATCCTTAACTCCCTCCTCTCTGCTCGACATGCCAAGCAATCCTCTATCCTTATTCTTCTTGATCTCTCCATAGCTTTTGACACTGTCGATCATCCACTCCTGCTCCACACTCTTTCCTCCTTTGGGTTTAAAGGACCTGTTCTAAAATGGCTATCCTCTTACCTCTCCTCCCGTTCCTTCGCTGTATCATGGGGAGGCCTGACCTCTCCTTCCTTCCTTCTTACTTACGGTGTTCCACAAGGTTCTGTACTTGGTCCTTTCCTCTTCTCTCTTTACACTTCCCTCATTGCCGCCATTATCTCCTCGTTTTACATCTCCCACCATTTCTATGCTGACGATACTCAATTCTTTCTCTCTTTCTCCTCCTTCTCAACTGACCTTCACCTCAAGCTCTCCTCCTGCCTCACTGCTATCAAGAACTGGATGTCCTCCCGCTTTCTCTCTCTTAACACCGATAAAACTGAAGTCCTTTTCTTCCCCTCTAATTCTGTTCTCCCTCCCTCTCCTCCCCCTTTCATTCACTTTCCTCCCTCCAATCTCCCCATCTCTCCCCAAGCTCGTAATTTAGGCACTCTCTTTGACTCCTTTCTCACCTTCTCGCAACACATTTCACTCACCTCTCGCACCGCCGATACCACCTGTACAATATTCGCAAAATCCGTCCCTCCCTCACATTCCACGCCACCAAACTCCTAATTTCCTCTCTCACCTTTTCCCGCCTCTTCTACTGCTCCTCTCTATTCTTTGGACTTCCCACATCTCATCTTGCCGCTCTTAAATCCATATACCACTCTGATGTCCGTACCCTTTGTCTCCTTACCGTGACTCCATCTCTTCCTCGCTCTCTTACCTTGGCTGGCTACCTTTCTACTTACAGCTCTAAAATTTCACTTTCTCTGCCTCGCCTTCAAATCCCTCCATGGTCTTGCTCCTCCTTATCTCTCCTTCTACTCCCCCTCCCGTTCCCTTCGTTCCGCTGACCATTTCCTTCTCACTGTACTTCCATCCCCCTGCGCTTCCTCCTGTTTCTGCTCCTCCCAACTTCTTGCACCTCCCTCTGCACTGGAACTCGCTCCCTCTCTCAATCCGCTCTACTACGACCTTCACATCATTTCGCACCTCCCTTAAATCCCTCCTCCTCCATTCTCCTCCTTGAAACTCCCCCTCTACCCTCTCTACTTCCCCTGCCCCCTCTCCCCTTCATCTGATTTCTCTCTCCCCTCTCCTGTTCCTCCTCTCTCTCCCTTCCATCTTCCCTCGCCCAATCCATCTCCACCCCCCCACACCTAGTCCCGCTCCCCTTTCCCCCCTTCAGTTAATTGCTCTTTGCACTGTTTTGTCGAATGATTCATGATGTAATTTTGCTCGCACTGTTATTTGTTGCTGTTATCTTGTATTATGTTGTTCCACTGTACAGCGCCTTGGTGTAAAGCACTCTATAAATAAATCAAATCAAATCAAATCAATGATTACGTACCGCTACCTATGCAGCAGTACATGAAATTGCACATGTTTGTTACTAACCCAAACATTTATCCCTTGGTTTCTCTTGTATTTTATACCTTGTGTGTTATATAGGCTCTCGCCTACTTTTAAATGTTCATTTAGTCATCAATTAAACTTTGTTTTATGACACATTTACTCTCCTGTGAAATTTGGGCTAGTACATGCAAATCTAGCTTCACTGTAGTAAAGGTGCACCTCCTGTGTGTCTATCAAAGGGGTAGCCGTTGACTCTACTCATTGCCCCAATCTAGGCCAGTGTAGCCATGGAGTAATACTCATATTTGTTTTACTCTTGATGTCCAGTAAATACAGCATGCCACAATAGGGAATCTATCCAGAATGAATGCACTTCCCTGAGTGGATTCCTGCCTCTGTCATTTCTATGCAGGCCTACTCCTCTTTCGAATGTCTCGTCTACAGGCTCTCTATCTCTCCTAGCCATTTCCTTACTGTGGCTACCATCTGTCGGCCACCTGGGAAGATCTCCTCCTTCCTCTCTGAGTGGGCGGACCTCTCCTCCTCCCTCTTGGTCTTGACCACTCAACTCCTCCTTCTTGGAGACTTTAACATCCACTTGGATGCTTCCTGTCCTTCCTCTGGACTCTTTCACGACCTCTGTGACTCCCTCTCTCTCTTTCTATTCTCCCCTCCTGCCCAACTCACTCTGCAGGGTACACAATGGATGTTCTGATCTCTTCAGACCTTTTCCTCTCTATCCCTCTGACCACTCTTCTCTCCTGGAGCGATCACCTCCTCCTTTCCTCCCAGCTAACTCTCTCCACCCCTCAGGCCAGGCCAACTCCAGCACTGCCACCTACCTTCTCGATTATCCGACCCATGAAGCATCTGTCAGTTGAGGCTTTCACCGCCACTTTCTCACCCGCCACCCCCTTCGGCTGACTCACATCCTGACACTGCCCTTTCTATGCCCACTCTGCTATATCTGATACTCTTGATGTTCCTGCCCTGTCATGAGGATCCACTTAAAGTCACAAGCCAAGTGCAACTCCTGGTACGACTCAGACCTCGTCACCTTAAACGCAAGTGCATGGTGGCTGAGAGGAAATGGCATGCTTCCTGTACATTCTCTGACAAACTGGCCTGCGGCCTGCTCCAAAGGCAATACCGGCTCTCTGTCCGCACCATGAAGAGATCCCTCATCCAAGTGTCATGGTCACCGGGCCAAGAACACAGACACGGCCCGGTTGGACACAGTCCTGGCGCCTTTGTCACCAGGCTCATAAATAACAGACAACAAGAAACATTTATTGGGGACAAAATGCTTTTATTGTAAGCATAGCACCTCATTCCGGTGCAAAGTGCATTTAACGTGGACACTTTCATCACTTAAAGCAGCCCCACGTGTACTCTGGGCTGGGGCTGCTATTTACTGGGTTGCCTTGCACGTGCTGACTCACTAGGAGTGGCAGGATGTGGCAGGCAAGCAAGGCCTAGTGGGTGTGCCCACACTCACAGCTATATAAACTGCTCCAATTCACGAGGCAAACGCTTTGCGTTATTCTGCACATCCATGCAGCGTAATGCCCACCCGCGCCTGGGATCTGAACTTACCTTGGAAATCCTGCTTCCTGCCTCCATACTTACCATCTGGGGAATCTGCTCTCACCTGTGCATGTCTTCTTCACATCTTCCGGAGCGCCGAACCCTTCATCTTGGCACCGTACCTCACCTTCAAACCTTCCGGAGCGCCGTACTCTTAATCCTGACACCGCAGCTCACCTTCAAGACTTCAGGGACGCTGAATTCTACTTCTTCACACCGCAGCACTACACGCTTTGTCCGCGACCACAGCACCTGCAAGAAAAAAGCCAAAAGCAAGGTTAGACATTAAAAAGACATTGGGCCTCATTACGAGTCCGGCGGTAACAGAGGCGGTGAAACCGCCTGGTTACCGCCAGACTCGTATTACCATTCCGCCTCTGTGATTACCGGAATTACCGGGGCATTATAACCCGGGAATCACGGAGGCGGAATGGTGTTAATCCCCATTGAGTTCTATGGGACCCAATGGGAATGGGGATCATGGAAACACCGGCCGCATCTCGTAATGCTGCCGGTGTTTCCCTGTCCGCCTGCAGGCGGGCGGTGTTAAACCCGCCAGGTCAAACCTGGCGGGAACATCACTTCCCACCTGCAGGAGTCGGGATCAGGCGGTCCGGAAGCAACGGTGGCGGCGGGTTTACCGCCACTGTTATTTCCGGACCGCCTGATTTGTAATGAGGCCCATTGAGTTTAAGGTCGCACTCCCATCCCATCTCGCGCTTTCCTTTAAACCATCACTCACCTGTTGTCGGACATTGCGGTTTCATCTATCTTCCTCCCGGCCGCGTTCCGCACCTCCACAGCTGCTGTTGAGCCGCAATTCCATCTATTAGGAAGAAAGCAGAATAGAAAACGTTATTCAGGAAATAACAAAAACATCGAGAGCAATAATACAAGACAGAAAGCGGAAAGGGGAAAAACAGAAAGAGGAAAAGACATGAGACATTGAGAAACACTTACTACCAATCAAGAGAAGAATAGTCGCAGCTGGATTGGACTGTTACTCACTAGGTATCAGTGAAGGAACTAGATCCCATCAACAAGCGCCCCTGCCAGAAGCATCAGGACGGAGAGCTCACCATCAATAAATACCAGGAGCAGAGTCACCAATTGTCGCAGTCCACAGCCTGTCCGCAGGGGGAGAGATCCGATAGGGGTGATCACATTCCTGGGAGGGCTGCAACTGTGCCCCAATGCCTCTGCAAAGACCAGGTGAGCGTAACACCAAGACCCGTGTCTCTGCGGCATCCAACAACTCAGCTAAACTCTTTAATATCTGCAAGGAGCTGGCCAATACTGCTGCAGTCTCCTGTCCCCTCCCAGGCCCTATGCACAGCCCTAGCTTCTCATTTCATCTCTAAATCTCAGGACATCCTGTCCTATCTCACTTCCTCTCCTCCTCCTCCCTCTACTCCCTCCTCTTCCTCAGGCCCTTCTTTGGCCACACCTCCTCCCTCCTTCTCTGCCTTTCCCCTGTTCTCCCCAGATGAGGTTTCTAGACAAGTCTGATCTATGAAAGTTTCGTCAAAACAGGTTCTCCCCTGTTCCTCTAAAACCATCAAGGACCACATTGACACCCTTACTCCTGCTTTGGCTGACTTCTGCAACCACTCCTTCACCAATGGAGTATTCCCTTCCCCTGTGAAGTATACCCTTGGGCACCCTCTTCGTAAGAAACCTTCAGTCGACCCCTCTTGCCCTGCTAACTACCGCCCAATCTCCATCACTCCTTTCCTGGGCAAACTCCTGGAAACGCTGGCCATCTCCCAGCTTAATCTCAACACTGAATATGTTGGTTGTCTCCATGACCATCAGTCTGGCTTCAGAGCTGACAGAAGCACTGACACTGCTCTCCTGAACATCCGTGAAGACCTGCTCTAAAACCTGGACTCCAATACCCCCTTTGTCCACATCTTACTTGATCTCTCTTCTGCTTTTGACACAGTCAACCATGCCATCCTGCTCAACCGTCTCTGTGATAATCTTGATATCACCGATCAGACCCTGGCTTGGCTGACCTCTTTCCTCTCCGATCGACCCTCCAAAATCCAACCTGTGTTGTTTCTCTCCTCTATCTCTATCTCTACCTGTGGTGTTCCCCAGGGGTCTAACATTTCTCCTTGGCTCTTCAACCAATACCTGGCACATCTTGCCCACCACATTGCTGTTCTATTACCAAACTTTCAGTGCTATGCTGATGACACACAGCTAATTTTCAGGCTCCCTTCTGCCACCTCTTCTCCTTCTCTCATTTCTGACTATCTGTCTGCTATCCAGGAGTGGTGTGCCACCAATGATCTCTGCCTTAATGCCAGTAATACTGATATTCTCCTCATCGGCAAACCTGCTCCCTCCTTTCCTATCGCTCTCTGGCCAGCCTCTCTTGGCCCCCTTCCTTCTCCCACCTGTGAGGCTAAAAACCTCAGTGTCATATTCGACTCCACACTCTCCTTCTCTCCTCACATCTCTGACATCTCTCAGAAGTCACACTACCAGCTGCACCTCCTCAGAGGTATTCTTCCTTTCCTGTCCTTCCCCCAGAAGCACACTGTCTCCAGAGCTCTGGTTCTCTCTAAGCTGGACTACTGCAACAGCCTCTTTCTAAATCTGCCTGCTTCTACTTTCCGCCTTCTGCAACTCATCCAGAACAGGACTGCAAGACTTGTCCTTGGGCTCAAGCCCAGGGATTGTATCTCTCCAGGACTGAAATCTCTGCACTGGCTCCCAGTGGCTGTGAGGTTAAAGTTCAAAACCCTCTGCATTGTCCACAAGGCCTTCTAGGGTCTGGGGCCTCAATACCTTCACTTCTCTCTTCCTAAATATATTCCTTCTCAAGCTCTTCGCTCATCCGCCTCCAACTCTCTCACGGTCAGTCACTTCTCCAAGCAACGAGTTGTGGTAGATCTATTGCTTCGGCTGGGGCCTCTCTCTAGAACTGCCTCCCTGCCTCCCTGAAACTTGAGGAGAACCATCTCTGGTTCTGGAAGCACCTCAAGACCTTCCTCTTTGCTTCTGCTTTTTCTCCTCCTCTCCCCTATTGAACTCCTGAATGAAATTGCACTGGTCACTTGGCTACCCTCTGATCTCAGGCCCAGGTCCCCTCCCCCACCTGCTACACACCTGCACTGCCTCCCAGGCAACCCCTGCACTTGGGGGCTGTTTCTGTGTCCCTACAGTCCCCACCAGCTCCTGACACTTGATGTCTGCACTCGCCCCTGCACTTGCCATTAGCTGGCTGCACTTTTCCATTGTTTTTTATTTATTCTATTTATTTTGTACTGTTGATCCTATGTACTGCACTGCGCCCTCACCCTGCCCCACACTTTCCCTTCCTCACCTCCCCTGCACTTGCGCAATCTCAATGTCACCTGGCCCAGTAAGATCGTTGTATCTGTCTTCCCTCTGTTCCCCCGCCTTGCCTCGTCACACCTTGAAACATTTGTGTATAGGCGTGTTATAAATGCCATATCATATTATATCCTATCAAATGTAGGCCAATGTAGCCACATAAGAACATACCATGTTTGCGTTACCACTGAAGCCCAGAATAAATGATGTGCCACAGTAAGAACATATAACCAGACTGGCTTAACTAATGTAGTCTAGCTACATTATAACAATCATATTTGCTTTGCCAAGTTAAACATGTCATGACATAATAAGATAATTTAACCATACTGTCTGCACTAACATAAGTCATTATAACATAAATCAATCTACTAACATAAGTCAGTCTAGTAAAATACTGTTCACATGTCCCCTTGACACCAGTAAATATTGCCATCCCACATTAATAAACTATATCCAGACTGGTTGTACAAATGTAGACTAGTCTAGCCATGTAATAGCACAAATCATGTTTTTAATTACCCTTGATGCCTGGTAAAAAAAGGCCATGCCACATTAAGAAGCTATATTCAGACTGGATGAACCAATGTTGGGCAGTCTAGCCACTTAATACCATATCATGTTTGCTTTACCATTGATCACCCTTTACCCAGATTCCTTGATCCTTTAAATTGCTGCTAAATGTATCCCTCATGTGCAAGTGAGTTCCGTGGTGTGCCTCCAGAGAATAATTGTAAGATTGGAACACTGGTCGATTAACAAGAATTCTAGAGGTATGGTGGTCACTAGATGTATTGGTGTTCTCTGTTGCGGCATACCTATGCAGAGGCACGTGAAGAAATAATATTGCTTGAATTTTGAACAAGCATAACATATTCAGATATTGATGGCCTTAGAAATAGAAGAGCTGATAGCTTGGTATTTGATGTGGATGAAGCAAGCATCACTTTTGAATAAAAGAGACATGATTAACTAGATTAACAGAAGATTTTATGAAGAAAATCAAGAGACTTCAGTTTTTGATACATCAGGCGATTATCAGAAAGCAGCATGCTGTGACCTTACACTTCTCAATGTATTCCAAGAGGTCTTTGGATAAATCTACGACCTACACTTTAACGTTAGGATGCAGGTGCAACGCCCCAAATGAGAAGGGAAGTACAAGCTGTGGTAATTCGATTAGCATGACGATTTGGTCATTTTTACTGCCAGTATTACTGGCATTTGCCTCAGCATTTCAGGCCATTTTCAAATTGGATTTAGTTTTGCCACATTCTAGAGAGCACTAGGCTTCCAAGTACATGGTGGGATGATGGACAGCAAAAGATATTGTTACTGATTTCCATTCATATAAGCGCCTCTTACCACATTAGCCAGAGTCCTGCCATTTTGAACTAGGCACCGTCATAATTGTAGACTTCTGCAATGCTCTGCACTAGGCAGCAGATCTGAGCCTCTCTCCTTCCATTTAATTGAATTTTATTCAGTGCTTTCCTCAGTGAGTGTTCAGCATACCAAGGTCCTTGGAGGAAGGGTGAGGTGCATCACACATATTAGTTATTGTTGCAGGGCCGAGCTGCTCTCAGGAGCATTCAGAGAAATCTAGAATAACTGTTTGTGTTCTTGACGATAGATAAGTATAATAGTTGTGAAGGACATATTTTGGTGTGAATAAAGCCTTGAGTGGAGACATTGCCAAAGCGTCAAACCGGATTGTGGTTACAGTGCCCCCTAGGGATTATTGGGACAACTGGGTCTGCAAAAGAAGGGCCTGGTAGTATGAGTACATTTGAGAAATTAATTTTCACAAGAGTGTTGCCTCAGTTATGCTTTTTATGAAGCCACATGGTCCCCAAGAGAAAGCCAGAAGAATGTGGGCCAGGGTTAGCAACCTGTTTCAAAACGGGAGTTGAAAACAATGTTGCAGAGTAACCTACTACACGGCCTGGGACATGTCTAGATTTCCAAATTGGCTGAGCTCATGGGAGAGGATATTACTATTTCTAATTTGCTGACTTTACTTTCCACACTTACTACATGATTGGGTCGTTTTAGTGGTACTGCACATCAGAAGTTTAATGAATTTGTTTTGACCAATGATGGTATGCCATTTTAGTAAATGTTACATGTATAACCTTAGCCAATGAGGATGGAGTATTTTGTTGCTGAGTGCACAATTAGGTCACGGCTAGGGGGCTGTACTTAGGATGGACACGGGTAATTTACTGAACAATTGATGGTGGTAGTGTAGGTTGTGTTTTGGTTTTTATATATGTGAGAGCCAATAGGGAATGTGGGATTAATAAGTACTTGATACCTGTAATGTATTCAGATTGTGTGACTTTTGTCTTTAAATACTGTAACTCAATGTGAACAATGTATTCAGATTTTGTGTTTTTTGTTTTAAAATACTGTAACTCAATGTGAGCGGGCCAAGAGCGTTTTCAATTTTCATTCTAAGGAGCTGACTGACCCTCCCGGCCATAATTTGCATGCATTAAAGCTGTTGTTCTTGCAAATCATGCACTCTGTTTTTGTTTCCCTGGATTGATTTTTCTGATCGCTTTTTGGGCCTACTGTACACAAACTTACTAAAGAGTTTGTGCATAAATGGGAAAGTATAATACATTGGTGTTCATTATTCATTAACAAAAAGATCATGTAATTAGAGAAAGAAATAGATGACATTAAAAGTACATTTACTGGAGCAATATAATCTTCAACTAGAAAAATGAAAGGACATTTTGCTGTCATACTATTGACCATGTAGAACATAGCTAGATCACCTCACAGTGGTTCATCAGACTTTACTAGTTAAGATTCTTATATGACATCCATCCGGTATATTGTACACAAACAGAAAGAGAAGGTTACCAGAAATCTGGCACATGTGGGAAGTCACCATCATGGCACATTTTGTCTTTTGTAACACAGAAGGAAAAGAACTAGGAGGGGGGGGGATTAGCAGGCTGCACAGGTAAAATTCTGTCCACAATTCAAGAAGACATAGTAAAGACCCTCCATTTTATAGCTTATGACTGTTTTTTTTTAAAGCACAAAAACTAACGTTTTTGCAAGAACACCCACAAAAATGGCAGTTTTGCAAAACAAATAAAAAAAAATCAAGGGGCCAGTTTCTCAACTCTTTTTTTTTACTCAAGAAATGAAATGCGCAAGCACATCTCATCACTTGCGCAAAAAAAGAGCAGTCCAATCGACAAAGAGCATCTGAATGGACGCCTCTTATATGCGCCCATTCAGATGTCCTTTTTCACCCCTTTGAGCAAATGAGGGGGCGTTTCTGCGCATTTAAAAGCGCATCCCAAATTGACGAACAAGATGCGCTTTTAAATCAAGATGGTTGCCACTGCATTACAGGCTCTTTACTGACCCTACTGATTCATGCAATACTTTTTAAAAAAAATATATATTGTTTTAAGTGTGACAGCTGCTATCTCACTTGCATTTCTGTTCCCCAATTAGGATAGAAATTAGTTTTTTTGGGTTGCATTTTACAGTGGCAGGACCCTTAAGGGCCATTCACAGTGAAATGTAGGTTTCGGACGAAATGACTGAATAAAAATTACCAACCCCACCAAAAGACCTAAAACACACACCACGAAAAGTTCTAACTACCAAATGTGCGAACTTTTTGTGGTATGTGTTTAGGTGTTTCGGTGGGGTCAGTAAGAGGCTGGAGGGGTGTCCCCTGCGACACCCCGCTCAGTACAGTGGTTGGTTTTTTGAGTTCTTTCAGTTCTTTTGTGAACCATTTTGTTGCCAGTTTGTATGGTGTCACTTTGAACGTTTTTGCTGGTGCCAGCTTGTCTAGGGCCTTGGTGATTCAACTGTTGAGTGTGTTTTCTGCTGTGTCTACACCTGTTTTGGTGGATTCTTTTCTGCTTGGGAGGGTTGAGCCTAGAAGTTTTGTTAGATCCTCTAGGTCTAGTTTCTTAAAGATTATTTTCTTGCTGGCATGGAGTGCTTCATTTCCGGCTTGTAGGTGGGTTTGGGGTGTGATGTCGATTTATAACAAATACTGGTTGCTCCATACCATTGGTGTAGGTGGCACAGATGTGCATAGTCCTTCGCTGCAGAAAAATGCATCCAGGGTCTGTCCAGGGTTGTCGGTGGATCCAGTTACTATTTGCTTGAAATGCAAAGTTTCCAGGAGTGCGCAAAATGAGTTTGATGTGGATTTGTTTTCTTTTTTGAACCAGATGTTGAAGTCTCCCAATATGACTCGGTTGTTGTGGTAGGTTGATAAAATGGAAGCCGCGTCTGCTAATTTTGTTGCAGAGTTGGGGTTGTAAGATGGTGGTCTGTACATCAGGAGGAATGCTATGTTGTTTTGGTTGTTGAGCTCTATCTTAATGATGAGGGATTCACAGTCTTCTGCGTTGGTTGTTATATGTTGAGATGTTCAGATGTGGTCTTTGTGTATGATTGCGATTCCGCCTCCTCTTCGATTATCTCTGTTGGCATGTATTCATTTAAAGTTGTCCGGTATGGCTTCATTCGCGATGGCTTTTTAGTCGCCCGATAATCAGGTTCCTGTAAGATAGAGCAGGTCTGTGCCTCCTTTGCCTAAAAGGTCATGGATTTCTATTGAGTGTTTTGCCATGGATGTAATGTTGAGAAGGCTGCAGTGCAGTTTGTTTAATTTTCCTTTCGGGTTGTTGTTTGCATTGTTGGTTCAATTCGGTGTGTTGTCGGCTGGGTTTCCGTTGCTGGTGGTTCTCTCCTGGATGTGCCTGTTGGGAGGTGGAGTTCTTTGGTGGTCGGTCTCTAAGTTGAGTAGACTGATAAGTCTGATGGCAGGATTGGTTAGTTTCAGTTTGTTTCAGCTGGTGCATTGTGTTGGTACCCGCCCATTGTTCCAGTCTTTGGTGATGTAGGCCGTGTAGAGGGTAATGGATTCCAGTTGTTTCTTATTCTGGTTTGTCCCTGACAGTGGTTACTCAAAGGGCACCTGTACCTTAGCTACTAGCAATTGTGCAGAGATCCAAACTGGGGCACAGCATCAGTACTTAGTTTGGGGATGCGTGGTAAGTTTTTTAACACCTAGAATTGCAGTCACAACTGTAAAAGCATTGATATCAAGCTTACTTAGCAGATGGGAGAAAGGCCCAGACTGAGGATGCAACAGTGAATGTGGTAACACCTAGATGTGGGATCCCTGGCAAGTGGGAGAAAGGCCAAGATAGAGGATACAACTGTAAGGGTGGTGACACCTAGATTTGAGACACCTGGCAAGTGGGTGAAGGGGCTATATTGACAACAATAACGTGGCAACACCTAGCTTTGTGATACCTGGCAAGTTGGAGGAAGGCCTAGATAGAGGACACAACAATAAAGTGGTCACACCTGGAATTGGGATACCTGGCAAGAGCGAGAGAAGCTCTGATTGAGGAATTGAGGACACAACAGCAATGCCAGATATGGCTAACAAACACAGTTTGCTAAAATGCCAGACATGGCTAACTACAATATGGCTATCAGAAATCTGTAACACCTAGATTTGGCATACCTGGATGGAGGGATAAGGGCCTAAAGTGGGTGCACAACAGTAAATGCAGTAACACCTAGATTTGGGATACCTTGAACTAAAATTGGGCCACAACAGTAGATGTTGTAACACCTTGTTTTGGGATACCTGGATAGATGGAGAAGGGCCTAGAATGGGTGTACAACAGCAAAATGCAGTAACCCTAGATTTGGGTTACTTGGACCTAAAATGGGAGCAGAACAGTAAATGCAGTACCAACTAGATTTGACTCACCTGGACAGAGGGAGGAAGGCCTAAACTGGGTGCACAACAGTAAATACAGCAACCCTAGACCTGAGACACCTGGATAGAGGGAGAAGTGTCTAACGTCGGGACACAACAGTAAATGCAGTAACTCCTAGATTTGGGACACCTGGATAGAGGGAGAATGGCCTAAAATGGGGGCACAATTGTAAATGCAGTAACACTTAGAAATTATTGTCTGCCCTAACTGGAACCATCTGGTTAAACACAAGATATGGCTAACTAACACAATATGGCTAACTGCAGATATGGCTGACTAGCACAATCTGACTGAATGCGAGATATGGCTGACTAACACAATCTGGCTAAATGTGACATGTGGATGACTAACACAATATTGTTAAATGTGAGATAAGATAACATGTGGGCTGTATGCATAAAACAACAAGCTAATAGAGAATAAGATAATAAAATAAGATTAGATAAGATTGGTTGGCCAGTTTAGTGGGGAGCAGTAATGGCTGCACTCCCTGCCCGAACCTCAATTACCTTGTCAGTCGCTGCTGGTTGACGGCTGCAGGCTTTGCTGGCGAACACTGGCAAACATGATCTGGAGTTGTTTCTGCAGGAGCTACCATTTGCCTCTGGGCCCTTTGCCAGAGGGGGCTGCAAAGGCCGGGGTCTGCCCTGGGTAGAGGTCCTAAATGGTTTCAATCCACCAATCAGGACTGGTGGCGGTAAGGGACACGGGTGTGGGGCTAGGGATCTAGGAAGTGGGTTGGAAGCAGGTGTTATTGCATACACGGGGCACTCCGAATAAGTAAAACCAAATTAAATCACAAAATCTACTAAAATGGGGTCGGGAACAGTGGCCTAGCACTTACCAGAGCAAAAGCTCTTCTGGACCTGCTTACAGATTCCAAATGCAGGCTAGAACAGAGGCTTGCCGAGGTCCGTTCAATCCACCAATCAGGACTGGGCGGCAGGAAGGGAGGCAGGCGTGCGGCTGGGGCTCAAGGAAGTTGGTTAGGAGTGAGGGTTCCTACACACATGGGTGCTCAGAATAAGTAAGACCAAATTAAATCACAAAATATACTAAAATGGGGTCAGGAACGGGGGCTAGCACTACTAGGGCAACATACTGCTCTTAGAGTGCTTGCCAATTCCAAATGCAGGCTAGAACACAGGCTTATAGATGTATAGAAGGCTAACCTTGTTCAGGGACACCTCTGGGAGCTGTAGCCAAACCAGCTCAAGGTAGCAAGGTGAGTGGCCAAGGCTAAGTCTCAGGAAGGGTGAACCTGGTAAGGGGTGCTAAATCAGTACACACAGTGAAAAGTCAAGGAACACACTTAGACAAAGAGTTATGATGTTGCCATAGACCTTGTAATCTACGGTTCTCTAGTTATGATTATATTCTCCAACATGTGTCTGGGCTCCACATCCATCTCTATCTGGTTGTGGTTATGGTGCTTCCCCCTTCCTCCCTTAGCAGGCTGTAGCAGAGCATTAATAAGGAGTTATTATTATCAATCAAGGGTGAGGCTTGTTGGTCATCAACTACATTTTGCACTGGAATATCCCCTCCCTCAGAATTGCGCGCCATACCATTAGGGTGATCAACAATCGGCTGCTCAATTTCAGGTAAAGTAATGTAGTATGCAGTAATTTTGCCTTTAAGTCTTGTTACCCTATAACTGGTAATCGCTAGTGCCTGCAAAAGGGTATAGGCTGAGGGGGCGTCATGGGTGGTCTGCTCAAAAGAGCTTTCACACAGAAACTTTGAAGTCATTCCCCTTCTTACACAGCAGCCGTATGTTCAATGAGTGTCTGATCAGACAGTACTTCACTGGCCATCCCAGCCCTTGTGTGGCTTCTTGTGGCATACTTGGATAGACATCTAGGCATGGGCTCTTACTCCATCAAGCAGCCAAAACGAACAGTCTGGCTGCTCCCTCTCTACCAGCAACTCACAGTTAGACTGTAATGCAGAGTATGGGAAGTTGGAAGACGAGGGGAAAAGGTGCCACTCTTTAATTTTGATTAGAATTGTACCTCGAATGTCTTAACAAAAACACACATAGATAGTTCACTGTGCTTAATATCGCAAACATGCACAACACCCAGTCTTCTGAGTTGAGATTGTCAAGGGGGAACCATAATCACGCGGACAAAGGGGCAAGACTCGTAGATCAGGATCAGTTAAAGTAACTTTGTTAGTGGTTCTCACCAGTCAGTAGAACAGTCAAACGGCCACACAACAACACACAGCTACTCTTTTTATCACCTGTTGATATACTGGTAACAGCCGGAAGGTGCCATAAAGTTCTCAAGGTCACAGTTCAGCCTAGCTTACACCGCTGATTACTGCAGAATGCCCCAACTTTGTCACAACTCTGCTGAAACTGAGCCTTTATGTGAAAACACCTCCTCTTCCTCACAAACACAAAGTATCCAGCAAATAAAGACTGGTCCAAAACACAGCAGACAGCCCCAACTATGCCGCAACTCCCTAGCAAGTCAAGATAAAGCAAAAATGATAGATTACTCTAGTTAACAAAAGTGGATTAATGAAAAGACAAACAATCTTTTAACAACTAGCAGTCTCGCCCCTCAGTTTTTTTATTTATTGGCTTAAGTGCGTAAAAACCCAAAAAACAAGCAGAATTAGCAAATAACTCTGTGGCAAAGGGGATGTTATCACTCCTGGGAATCTAAATAGGCCACATTTTACAGTCATAAGTGCAGAAATAAATTACAATTATTACAGACATTACATTTTTACACAACGTTTACAGAATATAGAGTAAGCAATACATGACATCATTATGACACAACATAATTGGATCTGCTGAAA
This sequence comes from Ambystoma mexicanum, assembly GCF_040938575.1. NCBI lineage: Eukaryota > Metazoa > Chordata > Amphibia > Caudata > Ambystomatidae > Ambystoma > Ambystoma mexicanum. The sequence continues at coordinate 639,008,057 of NC_090937.1, forward strand.
GGATGTTATTGGGAGAAGGGAGAATAGGTGCATGTAAAATGTTTATAATCATATTACCTGAGTATATTTTATACCTTCTTCGAACCATGCTTCCATTAATTCGAGTGCTACCTTGCAAGGTATTAGAAACTCCCATCATTGAAAAATTCTTGTTACGATTAGATGTCTTTTTTTCCTCTTTCTAGATTTGCACTTTGTCTGACCCACTATCTACCAGCACACATGCATCCCTACTTACAGAATCAATTCCCTGCACCTCAATCCAATTATATCATCCCAAGTATTAGTTCCATGCATCCCTTTCATATTACTTCTTCCTCCATCTTCCTACGTTTGTCCTTTGTTGCCCTTCTTCTGCCAAAGTGTAATATCTGGTTCCCCCGTGGCAAGCACAATAAGTCAATTTCTTAGGCAATGCACACGTGATTTAAGACTGCTACAGTGGTTTTGAGTGTGGTATAGAAGCTTTATAACATAACACAACTATTTTTAAAATGTCACAATCCATTTTTTCCAAAGACATCAGAGACATCCTTGTGCATCATCCTGGAATTATCAATGGAAACCAATGTGAACCCCAATACATGTCAAATCATCCGTGTTACAAAGCTTTGGTTAGGAATTGAAGTTGATACAGCAGTGTCATTTTTGTGATGCGGTCCGGGAACATGAGACCAAGGTGAATTATTGCTCTTTACCAAAGCTATCAATGATCCAAATCAATGATCCAATTATGAATGGGTCAAGCTTAGCATTATTGACACAACTGTGTTACCTCCTTATCCTTAAATATTACTGGGCGGAATAATGTATTAACATTATCCAGTTTTCACCATTGAAGTGTTGGATCTCTGTTCATAAAAATGTTTATGCAAACTTTCACTGTTTGATAGCTCTACGCTTGACAGTCTGCAAACTATCTTTGTCCTTTTGGACATGAGATCTTTAGAATTAGAAACACTACGCCAAGTGAGATCTTAATACCACATTTTGCAGTGATAGCATAATTTGCTTTTCTAACAGGTTATCCTCATGCTTTACAACTTTACATTCGCTATTGTAGTTCTCTGTATTGCCCAGGAGTACTCTTTCATTATATTTTTGTTATTGATTTATTCTTGATTTATAAGATGTGGCCACTGAGAGCTCAAAGAGAAAACAGAAAGGAAACACGAAAAGCAATAAAGGCCGGCAAGAGAGCGAGAGACAGGACAACTGTCACAGCTAGTCAAAGAAAGTCTTCCAGATACACTATCAAGAAGCACATGCGTTAGGGGAGGAGACCATTGTGTGGATACATCCAAATGTGTATAAACCCAAATGGAGGAGTGAGACGGGTGATATGGGAGATGCAGTATGATCAACATTAAATTAAACAATGGTGAGAATTGTGTAGGGAATGATGTGTAACTTCAAATGTATTTTATAGGGAGGTGAAAAACCAACTTCTTCTGTTGTGGGAAAATAATTAAAAAAGGCCAGTGTGTGACAAGCACAGGGGAGCCAGCATATAAGAGGAATAAACAAATAGTGGAATTGAAGTGGTTGGAGGAGTAGAGCAGTTACAACTGTCCAATCGATCATAAATGGATCTGACTTTTAATGTGCCCATTTGTGGGGAAAAATCCAAACATGCCCTCTGTCGAATTAGCAAATGGGCAATCTCTCTTTCATATCTCAGGAGTGAACATGCAGGAGTGTGTGTGTGACATTTTGTGCCAGATCTGTACTCTATGGTCGGATGTGGTAAGGTATCTTGATCACACATTTGTGAGAGAAGCCTAAAGTCACACACAGGAACCACTCAAAATGTTTGTCCCAAAATTCCAAGATTTTCCTCTGAGCCTTTTTGAAGAAGATGCAGCTAAAAGCACAACATACACATTATTTGTCACTATAACCACCCACGTATTGAATGTGAAAGATATATGTAGGATGAAAAACCTGCGGTAAGAATACAGTCCTGCTGAATTTTGGAAGTTTATTCCAGCATACAAGTCATTCAGGAAATGAACCTGTGGGACTCGTGAAAGCCACTGTTATTAGGATACAAGAAATATGATGCTCAACCTTTTTTGTAATCGATTTGAGGACACCTTTGTAGGAGAGCAGCATTTCTCATGACTCAGGAGACTGCAAGAAAAAAACAAAATGACTGTTGTTAAAGCTGCTGAAATGTCAGCAAAAGTGCACAGGAGAGAAGGAGAGACCAAGGTTCAACATGCTAGACCAACGTGGGTGCTTGGAGCCTTTGAACACTAATGTAATCATGAGGGCCTGGCAGCACATCAATGTGCATGTCATCCTTGAGAATACAGTGAGCAGAACATTTCATAGAATTGGTATTTGGAAAGTGCACATTTTTGTTATGGTCTTGCTATGCAAATCGATCCCTCAGTCTCGGAGCTGTACATTTACCGGTCAGCTGACAGCCACTATCTTGATCAAACACACTGCAGCGTTTTGGATTTTTTAAATGTATTCGAATTGATTTTGGAATGCCCCGGTATATAATATTTTAATAGGCTGTTGAGGAGGTCCCACACATGGCCTGCACCCCAGCCCCCCAGGTCGAGGTACCAGGAACATAGTCGCCAAGGTTTGTCACGTATGAGGAACAAATGAGCCAACAGAGAGCAGCTCTGAGATTCTGCCCAGGGCCCATCAGAAGAGCAATACCTGTTGAAGTGCCTATAACTAGACAACCATGGGCAGCCCGGTACCCACTGAGACAACCGTACCAGCAGTTAACACGAAACAAAGACTACTTGCAGACTGTCCCCGAAGAAGCACATAGAGCCACAATGGAAGGAGAGTTGTGACGACACACAGGCCAGGACAGACTCACAGATGAACAAAACAACGTCTAAAGGATGACACACAAGACGAAAAGTTATGAATGATGGTGCGACAGAAGAAATAACGTTGCAGCACAAAGAATGTAACCATGAAGGAAGGATGATTACACGTAACTGACGAAAATGCCTGTAAATAAGCTTGGAATGCAAGAAGCCAAGGAAACGGTACTCCTTGCAATGCTTAGTAGAATAGAGCGGCAAGGGCCAATTATATATCTACCTCAATGAAGCACACTATACAAGTGCGACTCCATTTTGTGAAAGCAGAATTAAGCCCAGGCTGCAAGGGGCTAACAAGGCCAGGATTCATATTCCAGCTAAAGCCAAATGAAAGAGCGGAATCGAAACTCAGTAAGAAGTAGCTCATGCCTGAGAATTCAAGGTCAACTTCAAGAAGGGGGGAGAGCGAAAACCTCGAAGAATCGAAACTTCAGAGCATAGCAGCCAGCCAGTGAAGGTCGAGATAAGGAGGTCCCAGGCAGGTGGCGAGGCTACGGAAGACTCAAATACACAAAAAGATGGAAAATTAAGCAGATTCACAGTGAACAGACACGTGACCAGCCAAGGGCGAAGAGGTACCAACGTCTGATGTCACCTAGAACCCGAAGATGCCATAACTTTTCCTGATAAGAAGCTACAGTTTCGAGGCCATCCTCAGCCAACTAATTGACACATAGCCCTAAAGTACTGATTGATGGTAGGGAGGCAGGGTGAATCTTGGGGCACAAGGCACCTGGGTGTCCATTCGGCACGCTGCTAATTAAAGTGGAAATGTATAACTAGGGGTGTAACCCACCCAATCACAATGGACCAAATAATCTAGGGTCTTATAGCTGTATAACCAATAAGACGTTGTACTTGTAGTGACACCTATCAGGAGTGATGTAGAGGGATGGACTGTAGACGCCCACCCCATAAGAGTTATCCAATCCTCACCCTCTGTTACCATATACAGATATAGCACCTATACTTAAGTTCCCTTTTCCGACCAATAGAATTGCATGACAAACTTTAGAGTGTTCCACGTCAATGATGATGAGAATTTGCTATAAAAGTTACTGTTTGCATGAAGAGCTTGGGAGTTGAAGCAAGACAGGCGATCGCATCAGTGATGATTACCAATTGTTTCCCCGTTTTTTGTACTTGTCATTAAATCAACTTCTTTGTCCTTATTGATTGGTGTCAGAGTAAGAGAATCCTGCACCCCATCCTCCTCAAGGTGCAGTTATCTCGTTTTAAGGTGCCTGAGGGTGAGCTCTGAATATCATGGCCTGTTCAGAGGTCGCTCAACCCTCCAGTACACTTGGTAGCAGAGGATGGTTTTAACCATCGATTAATGAACATCTATTAGTGTTAAGACACCCATTGACCGACGACACAAAGTAACTCTAGATCTTCGGCAATATCACCAGCCCTTCGCCATTCGGCTGAATAGACTGAGAAGCTTCCTGTGGACAATCATAGTGTAAGTCCCTAAACACTGCAATGGGTCTGAAGGAACCTGCCTTACAGAGCATAACCCTTCTCATTCCTACGGGCAGCCGATCGGACGAAAAGACCGGAGAGGCGGTAACGGAGGGGCTGTGATCCCAAGGATCCAGAGAGGAACTATGCGAGTGGTGAGTGAACGAAAAGATTCAATACTTTGGCAAAAGCCTTGTAGGCATTAGAACAAGTAAGGGAAAAGGTAACGAAGGGTGGCGGAAAAAGCAAAATAGTTAGAATTAGAGAAGACTGAATATATATAAGGGGATAATGACTCGAGTATAATAGAGAAAATAGTGGTTACCAGGATAGGCACCCGAGAGAAAACAGTGGTTACCGGGACAGACACCTGAGAGAAAACAGGGGATACCAGGAAGGACACCTGGGATAAAAAAGTAAGAGGATTCTCCTTGTTCCTGCGCTTTAATATAGCGGTCAGAAGAAACGTGAACTCAGAGCCCACAGAAGAGGGGAGGATTAGGATACGACCACGTTTAAAGACGTCGTAAAGGGAGTTAGTTTAAACCCCATGTCGGGGTATTAATTAGAAGGCAGAGATGTATGTTTCCAGCTGGTGTCTGCCTAATCTGTCAAGTGTCTATTGTACGTGTTCTGTTGTATGTCACATGTAAAGAATTGTGTATCATTGATTGGTTGAAACAAAGTTTTGGGGTTCACGCGATTCTGTAACTAAGAGGGAATCGCACATGGACTGATGTTCTTGAGTAAATTGATGATATCAAATTTTGCCGACAAAGATTGGTTTGGAGCTTGCGGTATTCGGTGCTCGCTCATATCGTTGGGAGTATTGAAAGTGCATGAAAATATTGTTGGAAATAGAATTCAAGCGTGGAGGATATTACACCACTTATGTAAGCAGTTGCCTAAACATGCACCCAAGCTTAAGAAATATATCACCGAGTGGGTTTAGGGTACCGCCCACAAGATGTTTATGCCATGGCCACAGAACAGGTCCTTATCAAAAGCCGTCTTACAACATATGATGACTTATTTGCATGCCCCATATACAGGCAAGAAACTAGAGAAACGCCTTGCTGTTCTGCAACTTTCGAAAATGTTTGAACAGCCAAAGGAGGAAGAGCCTCCCGCAGACTGGATATTAAAAGTATGCACGGAGGGGGGTGAGATGCCTACCGCGCCACCAGCCCGGCCTGAGCCAGAGATCGAGGGAAGTAAGTCAGAGGGACTCTACCCAATAAGAGAGCTTAAAGCATCCACAGGGTATAGCAACCCTGCATATGAATCACCTACTTGCAGTAGTGACGAAAGTAAGGGATAGGATCAGGAAAGTTATCCTACCTCCGTAATCCCGAGGGACAAGGAGAGACGCAACGAGAAAAGGAAGGATCAGGCATAGAGTAGTGCACCTCTCGATAAAGAGAGAGAGAGGGAAAGAAACGGAAAGGAAGTTAAGACAGAACTGACGAGATGGATGGGAGGGCAGATATTGTTGAAACTTGATGGTAAAGGAAGTGATGTAAAGGAAGTGATGATGTGTGACCGAGAGAGAGGTCTGATGAGGTACAGAGAAGGGAAAAGGAGAATGAAAAGGAAATAAGGGATGAAAGAATAAAAAGGAAAGATAGGCTGAGGCGAGAACAGTTATATCGCGAAGAGTAAGAAAAACCACTCGACCACAAACAGAAAGCAGCCTATGACCAGTACAGACAGAATCAGGGAGGTTTAGTAGGAGAGCAAAGAGTACGTGAAAAGAGAATAAGGAGTCGGGAAGATGAGGAAGTTAGAAGGGCAAACCAGTGTAGAAATGAAAGGAGAAGAGAAGATAAGACTAGAGAAGAAGCTAGGAAGCGCAAGGAAGTTGATGATGATACGGAACGTAAGCATAGACAGAGGGCACACGATCTCGAATATTTGTAGTGGGAAGTTAAAAAACCTAATCCTGTTGCAGAATGGGAAGATATCGAAGAATTCTTTCCTGTGTATGACTCAGTACCAGGCTTGAGTAGGGCGAATATCGAAGATGACTTCGACACCAGAAGCGTCGGGGAAACAATCGATAAAATATATGATGAAATGGGGTTGGAGCTGATATCCCATGGGGAAAGGAAAGACGAGCGCTCGGAATGCACTCAGTTATATGATACAGAGGATGTCACCCGAAGTAGTGGGAGCGGGAGACTGTCCCTGGACAGGCTAGAAATTAGTAAGAACAACGAAGATGCAAGGAGTTGTGTGAATTCGGAACAATATATGTCCGACTCCGGAGGGGAAACGGAGGACGAGACGAATGAAGATGGGAGACGGCGCGAAAAGCGACTCCCAAGGGACCAAGGGGTACAGTGGTCAGACGCTAGCGAGTCCGCACCCAGGACATCAAAGTCTGCCGTGCAGCCTGACCGACGTGTGGGAACACCCCACGGTCGGAGGGGGGCGTCAGCACCAGCATATGTAGACAGATTGAGGCCATTGCCAGGCAGACGGTGATGCAGGAATGTTACCCCAGCGATAGACAGGAGAGCCATGGGGAAGGAGAAGGAAGACTGCGCATTCCAATTCCCGCTGCTAGAAAAAGGAGGAATAAGACCACAATATATTCCATGGCCTCACATGGATCGAGAGAATCTGAAAAACAAACTTCCAATGCTGACATCGGGAGCCGGAAAGTGGATACACGAGTTGGAAAAAATGACAGGGGGTGTCAGGTTAGCTACAGGGGACATGAAGGGCCTCTTGATCGCCATACTGGGTGAAAGAGCAGACGATGTGTGGAAACGAGCAGAGTACCCTGGTGTAACCATAACTAACACTACCCATGACGTAGCACCATTTAATAACTGTAGAGCGGCAGTGTGGAAAGAACTACGAGTGCTGTACCCAGACACTTCTGATATGGGTGCTATAATGACTCGGAGTCAGAAGATCCATTGATATATATCCAGAATTTCCAAGAAGTGTGGGTGCTCGAAACACATGAATCTTGGACGAAATCTAAACCTGTATTCTACCATATATTGTGTCAAGGGTTGCCAGAACAGGTGCAGAAACAGCTCAAGAAATTGGTAGGAGTACCAGCAAAACCATGGGCTGAAATACAGTTGACTATTGCACATTACTGTAGATTGTTGCAAGAAAAGAGTCGGAAAAAGGAATCAACTCGTAAGGGTGAGGAAGCAAAGCTGGTGCAAAAGAAATTATCAAAGTATGCTCTCGAGGGAGCCATGCTGACAAGCCCAGCTGAACCGAACGTACAACAGGCGACAAACTCGCAGCAGAACATCCAGGGTAATGCGGGATTATACCCAAGGGGAAGGGGAGTTAGAGGAAGAGGATGGCAGAGTAATCAGGGAGGGTTTCAAAGTAATATGGGAGGTTTCCAGAGTAATCAAGGAGGCTTTCAAAATGCACAGATGGGCAGTCCAGATATGTCAACCGGACAGATAACCCGACCACCACCAGTATGTTGGCTGTGTGGTATAACTGGGCATGTGGGGCACTCGTGCAGAAGCCAAGGCACATGGCAAAATGGACAAGGAATGGGAGCAGGCATGGTGAATCCGACTGCTATCCCACAACAGGGCGGTGCACAAAATCACACAGTGCAGCTGCAAGCACCAGGCTTGCAGCAAGGTGCACAGCAAAGGGTTCAACCCTCGAACATGGGGAACCTGCCAAAAGGACAATCCCAACAGGTACCACCGCAAATGTCTCAGGGCACAAACACCGGAAGGGGAGGCAACCCTGGGAATGGAGAAAATCCACAAGCATACAACTTATATATGAACTAGGACAGCTCACTGGGAACTCTGATGTGCTCTATCCTATCAGTGACACCAGACCCTAATAGGGAAGGGTGAATGTCGTCATAGGAGGGAAAGAATATTCCTTCTTAGTTGACACAGGTGCAACTCACTCGTGCATACAAGAAGGCAGGTTTTCCTTGTCCGCCCAGGCCATAGATACTCAGAGTTTTACAGGAGCTCACAGTAGAGTTCCCTTTATGGACACTCTCCCCGTCTCCGTAGGAGACTGTGAGATGAACGTGCCGTTATTGTATTCATGTCACTACCCAGTAAACATATTGGGTCGAGGCTTAATGACAAAATTAAATATGACGATCTCGTTCACAGAGGAGGGCATAGTATGCTCCACTCCAGGAAGGTATTATTCAAACGTGTGCGAAATGATCAGAGCATACTCAGGACACGTAGCCATGAGAGCAATACCGTTAGAACCAGAAGTCTTCGCATATGGCATACGTGTGCTTATGGCGGGGTTGCCAGGTCTTGCAGATAGGACCATGAGAACCACTGACGAGTTTTTTTTCAGACCGAGAATACCTATGCATGGCGATACATATTGCAGCAGTACGAGGGAAAGTAGCAATGTTCGAATTGTTCGATGACGAAGGCAGACAATGGTGTGAGATTATCGCCATTGAAGAAGGATATCGAATGACTGACGTCACCGATGACGATCTGTTCGAAGAACACCTGGACTTAGAAGAGACGAGGGTGGAAGTAAGTCTCATATTCTGGGTCAAAATGAAAAAATGGGAAGTGCCACAGAGAATGTTGTTGGTGCTGATCCGTCCCACATACTTTGATGATGATATGGCACAGGTGCCTGTCTCAGTATGGACTACAGGGCCCTATGATGTAGGCCTCCTGAAAGGGGCGAGGGAAGTGAAAATTAAACTGAAAACCAGGAGCAATTTTACCAAAGGCGTGACAGTATCCCATGTCCAGAGAAGCGAATGAAGGGATCGCAAAGACAATTGCTGCCATGATGGACCAGGGAATCCTAGTGACGTCAGAATCACCCTGTAATATAGTGATTTATCCCGTCAAGAAATCAAAGGGAGGGTCTTTGCGTTTAATCCAAGATTTAAGAGCATAAAACAATATTGTTGAAGCTGAGTTCCCTCTAGTCCCTAATCCAGCTACAATCCTATGTAACATACCGAATGAGGCAAAATATTTCACGGTGATTGACTTGAAAAATGCTTTTTTCTCAATCCCGCTGCACCGTGACTCACAAGATCTAACGTCATTCATGTTCAGACAAATGCATCTGAAAAGCACAAGGTTGCCACAGGGGTATTGTGAATCCCCGTCCATCTTCAACAGAGTCCTGCAAATGGACCTAAGCAACATTGCAGTAGACAGTGTTGTCTTGCAGTATGTGGATGACATTCTAATCTGCAGCACCACTGAAGAACAATGTAGGCATGACTCTATCCAGCTACCTGCTACACTGGCTGAGAAGGGATGTAAGGTTGACAAGGAAAAGCTACAATATTGTCAACTAGAGGTACTGTACATAGGCCAGTTAATTTCACATGAAGGGAAAATGGTCACCCCAGAAAGGGCTCAAGCTATTATGAACAGGGCTAAGCCACTCACGATAAAGCAAATGCAGAGCTTCTTAGACCTGTGCAATTATGTTAGAGCATGGGTCTTCGACTACAGCTCGTATACCAAGCCCTTACCCAAGGCCCTGAAGAAGGCCCAAGCGACAAAGGAACAAATTGAATGGACTGAGGCAATGCACAAAGGGTTTGCAGAACTCAAGAGAGCGATTTGTAAGGCTCCAGTTCTCGGGATTCCTAATTATGCAGTGGAATTCTACCTGTTCTCGCACAAAGATGGCAGAGTTATGATGGCAGTGCTCGCTCAAAGAACCTTGTTGGGGTACAAGCCCCTGGCATATTACAGTGGGAATATGGACCCAGTAATGAGAGGCCAGTTCCCATGTGAACAATGCTTAGCTGCCACAGCGTTCGCCATAGAGAAGGCAACAACCATTGTAATTGGATGCTTCATGACGTTATATGTCGAGCATTCATTATTTGCCATCTTAGAGAAACCAAAAGGAACATTGACATCTCAGAGAGCTTCTGCATATGAAGAGATCATATCTAATCCAACGATAAAAATAGTTCAATGTAAAACAGTAAACCCAGCTACGTTCATAGCTGAACCAGTCACTGAAAGGAGAGCCGATGCATGACTGTGCAAAATATGAAGAATTCTGTGACGAAATCCCCAGGGTGAAAGAAAATGCCCTGGTGGATGGTGAGATCGTTTTCATTGACGGTTCTTTGAGAATCGACCAAGAAGACGGTCAAAGATATACAGGCGTTGCCGTAAAGAAACACATAGCAAACAGAGAATTTTGAGTACTCGTCAGTGCACGAATACCATCTCACTATTCAGCACAGGCTGCAGAACTATTGGCGTTGATACTCGCCATTGAGAATCATGCAGACCAGGAAGTAACGGTGTACAGCGACTCCGCCTATGTGACGTCAACAGTGCACACAGATTTAGCGTGCTGGAAAAGGAGGGGCTACCTCTGAGCGGATGGTACGCCAGTGCAGCACGCAGCCTTATTGGACAGGCTGATAAAGGCACTACAGCTCCCAGTGTGCATAGCGGTCGTGAAATGTGCCGCCCATATTCACAGGACAGATTTTGTGTCGCACAGAAATCACGCAGCAGACACGGAAGCCAAGCGTATGGCATCCAAGAGTGAAATGATCATGGAAGTAGAAGTGGCATGCTCCCATGGACGAATGATGGTAGCTCGAGCCACACCAGAGGCCTATAGTAATATGGGGCAGACTCAACTGATGGAGATTCAAGGAGAGGCACCGCAGGACGAAAAGAACCTGTGGAAGCGTTGAGGGTGTTCCTTAAACCCCTCTGACGGATTTTGGCGGCAAGACAGCACTGGTAAACCAGTAATGCCTGTAGCCTTACTAAAAATAGCATTGGAACAGCTGCATTACCCATTTCACATGACAAAAGAGAATCTAGCTGCAACACTCGCAGAAGACTGGTTTATACCGAATTTAGCAGAGCATGTTGCATTCTTCATGGTGAACTGCATAATCTGCCAGCAATTCACCGCCGGGCACCCATTAAAGGTAGTGAGAGGAGTCATCCCTCGGCCAAATGGGCCTTTTCAGGACTTACATATCGACTATGTCGACATGATTCACGTGTGTAACGGGTACAGGTACTTAATTGTATTTGTGTGTCCATTCTCTAGATGGATAGAAGCAGGTCTCTGTACACACCCAGACTCAACCTGTGCTGCCAAATTCCTGGTGAGGGAAGTGTTCCCTAGATGGGGGTGTGTGAGGTGATGAGCTCAGACAATGGTGCTCATTTTGTAAACTCTGTCTTTGAGCGGATTAGCTTGCTGCTTGGTATAAAGCACAAGTTCTCATCGGCGTATCATCCAGAAGGTAATGGGAATTTGTGGGAGGCTCAATGGCTTGTTAAAGGAAAGGATAGCCAATTTGAAGCTTACTCTAAAGAGGGGATGGCTGCACTGTCTACCACTGGCATTGTATGCTCTTCAGAACCAACCAGGCTCTGACCATCATCTTACGCCGCAAGAGATAGTCACAGGACGGAGAATGAACACCCCCCCTTACCCCTCGAGGTAGAGCTAGATGTGATGCCCAGGCAACCAGAGAGGTCTTGGGAACCGAGCTGCAGGAATACCTGAACTGCATGACATCAAGCCTTCATATCATTTCAGACCAACTACAGCAACAACGAAAAGGGTGCAGCACAGCACAAGTCACAGCAGGAGATGCTGAAACAGACACAGTTCAAGGTCTATGTGCACCTCTCATCTTCCCTGGAGATGCCGTGTTGGTAAAGAACCACACGAGAAAAAGGTGGGACGAGCCAAGATTCAACGGCCCGTTCATCATAGAGGACAGCACTCCATCAGCCGTTAAACTGCAGGGCAGGAGAGCATGGGTCTTCCTGAATGACCTTAAACCCTGTATCAGAGAAATCCCTCTAGCTGCACCCCAACGCAAAGAAATCACAGACAACGGGGAAGAACCTCAGCATGTGCAGACGAGATCCATGACGAGGAAGAAGGGCGCATGAGCAGCAAAAGCCAAGACAAAGGAACTCTTTTGCAAGTTGTGGCTTAAAACTAGACATTTCCACCGAACGAAAAGGGGTTAAGGGTTTAAAAGGGACACTATGTGCATCGTAGTTGCAGGGTGAAGAAGAGAATTGCGCATCTAAGCCACAACACATTGATAATACGAACTTTTGAATCAAGCCATACTTAAGCATTGGTGGAAAACAAGACTCTGATAGACTGTGAGCAAAGGCTTTTTGTTTAAGAGCATAAAACAGTGTCCTGAAGCAACCAACGCCAAAACTTTGTTTCTCAGAATTTATAGTATGACCGAACAGAAATCTCACAAGGGACGTACTCACCTACTTCCAGTTAGTATTAATATCATATCCGTCACTTGTAGGGAGAGTAACCTGTGTCACAGACTTTGTTCGAGACCCTGCCAACAAGAAGGTAATCCAGCAACTGCTGACTGTCATCGCGGAAACCTTTAATGTGTTACCCGAATACAGTGATAAGGACACAAATGCTTCCACCACAGGTGATCATAGATGAACTCACGTACACACTTTTCTTTCGCATCATAGAGGAATGCCCAGGACTCGTCGGGAGAACAGCGGACACGCTCACATACATTAGAGATCCAAGAAACACTAAACATTTGAACCAGCTGTGGATTAAGCTCAACTACGTGGTCGCAATCCTCGCAGCAGTAAAGTGTAGAGACTGTTCACATCAAAAGAAAGGCCTGTAATCCAGAACTCAGCAAAGCAGGAGAAATGTCCCTGTCACCCGAGGACAGCCGCCTGGCACATAATGTCCTATTCCGTCTAGTCAATGACTTTCCAGAAATAGTGGGGAGACCTGCCGATGTTGACGTCATCACCTTCATCAGAGATCCAGCTAATGTCGCGCATATGGGAACGCCCCTCCATGGCATAATGCTGCAAGTGGAGCTGTCTAACTTTCAGAGAGACTACATGAGGAGACTCCAGTGAAACCTTCCGCCGAGGGACAGATCGAGAGAGCAGAGACAAGAACGCCACCGTTTTATTTTTGTATTCTTAGTTTTTTATTTTTTGACTCTGAGTTTGACTGATTGCCATTTTTTCCACTTTTACATTAAACAGGATCCAGCATGCCTTCAGGACTGAAGCAAATTCGGGGCTGGACTGGGAATTGACCTATTTTGAATATGCATAATGAACGTGCCTCACCAAAGGTGTTAGTCTAATCTTTTTCCATAGTCTAGCAAGGGAACTGTATCCCGTAACCAGAGACAATCGCCACCCGCAAGAGTGGGGGGGGCACTTACGGAGCACAAGACACTTTATGTTACAAACTTCTTGAGAAACAATGACGGAGTAAGTGAAAAGAATTAAACACTGATATTGACATGATTGAGATGGGGGCCCAGAACAGTAACCTGGTCCTCCCACAAACAAAGGGGCGCCCCCACATCCCTGGAAGAAAATGCTGCAAATTGTCATTCCGCATGATTATGTGTATATGCATAGTGATTATTATTGTTTGCTGTCACTAACTATCGGAACCGCATTCTTTATTGGTGCATGAAGTGCTCCAATTTCAGTGCAACCACCAGATAACGTATGCATGAATCCCACAAAAGCACCCAGACCCTATATATCATTCTGGTTCCAAGAAAATCTGATGGTAAGGTAAACAAACTAAAATTAAATGTAATTAGCAGTGATTCATACACACATGAGGTAACGAATGAAGAGAAAAGCTGGAGACAGGGTCAGCACGGAATTAATGAAAATATAGCACTGACCACTACATGGGCACACACACACTGAATGCACACGAACAGGGTAAGTGCCAATGGCTATAGAATCTCGAACAAAGACAACAGAAAGCATTAGACTGCCTACCGAACACCCAGCCCCTGAAAATGATAAAGGTGACTGAAAAGAAGCAAGTGAAAGACCAACTAAAGAGGATATAGCAAAAGCCCTCAAGAAGACAGAAACGGCTACAAGAGAATTTACAGCAAAGACACAAATGCTGATAGATCATTTATTCCCGATTATAGCTAAAGCAAAAAAACTAAATGAGGAGCTGAAAAATAAAACTGCAGAGACTAGAGTGATAAGCATACCAGTTCCAACAAAAATGACAAACAACAGGCACACAATGCGGCCTTACACTGGGCTGATGTCAAACGGATGGTGGGTAAGGGCACCCTACGAAAGAATACAAGAGGATATGAAGAGAAATGTAAAACTACCTCTTACCACAACGATACAGACAATGAAACCTACTTCACCGACAAGCATGCCTTAGAGTTCTCCAGCAAGGAGAAGCTGCGCAGACGCTTTAAAGATGTAGTTATGGCTAACTACAGGAAGACACTAAGAAGCAAGAGAAGCCCATATGAAGATAACAATGAACTGAACGACTACCTGGACAGCACAGCACATCTAAGAAATAACATTTGGTACCAACACATGAAAGAGGTCGGAAGAAGAAAAGTGGAAGGAGAATGCTACATCTGTGCACTCCTACCGTACAGCATGGGAAAATCCAAGATCTTCGTGGCTGTAGAAATTGATGTCCGGACAGCGCACTGTTTGTCACATGTAGCAATGTGCAACACCAGAGGACAGTTTATGGGAAGAGATCCCTCACTGATATGGGGAACCGAGACAGCATATCCTGATGAAGATGATTACGTCCAGGACATTAAGACAAGAAACAGAGCTCATACCAGGAATCACGTGATCAGGTATGAAAAACCAGAAGTAAAAGGAACAGGAACTAGATGGGAGATAAACCCGAGACTGAATGTCCAAGGAAAAACTCCAGAAGAAGTGGAAATTTGGAAGAATAGAGGCCAGATGCAGATTTGGGGAACAGTGCTTTCACCAAACGGACGGGAAGAAGGAGTAGTGATATGCCGAGTTCGGATGGTCCTTGGTGCCTGCAAAGAAGCAGTAGAAAACTCACAAAAACTGTGCAACCCTCTATGGTCAAAGTTGGTAAAGTTACTAACCTGGCTCGAAGAAAGAGGGGAACTCTTACAGTACGACTGGAAAGCCCAAAATTGTGCTTCAGGAACAATGGCACTAGGAAGATGGGAGAGAATCAGAACTGCAGACACATTTTTGAAGCTCCCAGAATGACTCAGGGAACCGCAGTGATTGTGGATCATTACTGGGCGTGTGGATCCAAAGCATACATAAGACTACCGAAAAACTGGGGAGGCATATGCACAATTGTGAACGTCCACGTTCCCGCACTTGTGATCCCGAAAAGTGACCTGAATATTGACAGTTTCCCAAAAGCAGATGCTCACCTAAGGAAGATGAAGTCGGTGGAACTGGTATCTCAAAGGAAGAGAGAGAATTACTTTTCTGCTAAATCAGAAGAAGCATTTCATGCAATCCCATATGAACACAGGCTGTTTAGCCTCACCTCATCAGTATTCACAATGATTTTCCTGCCACACATTCAAGTTGGAGTAAATACTAAATGGTTGCAGATAACCAGATGGGAGTTATTGCAGACCATTAACACCACCATAAAAGGATTCAATGCAATCAAAAAAGAATTAATAGCAATCCGATTGATGACACTCCAGAACAGATATGTACTTGACATGATCACTGTGATGGATGGAGGTGTTTGCGCAAACATCGGAGAATCATGTTGTACATTTATACCTTTGCATGATGAAGAAAATGGAACCTAAACAGAAGCCATAAGTATGCTGTCAAACCTGCAGAACCAGATGATCAATGAAACTGACA